>NC_086320.1:263340353-263977228 GCF_036172605.1 Pelobates fuscus
TGGGACAAGATCAGAATGTCGTCCAGGTAAATAATGAGACGGACCCCTCGGGTTCGGAGGAATGCCACTACCGGCTTCAAGAGCTTGGTGAAGCACCAAGGAGCCGAAGAGAGACCAAAAGGCAGGCAGGTGAAGCGCCATCGTCGGCCATGCCAAGTGAAATGCAGGTAATCCCTGCAGTCCGCGGCAATGGGAACCGTGAAGTAAGCGTCCTTCAGGTCCAGTTTGACCAGCCAGTCCGACTGGCGTAGAAGATCTCTGAGGCAGTGTATGCCTTCCATCTGGAAATGTTGGTAACGCAGGAAAGCATTGAGAGGGCGAAGATTTATCACGGGGCGCACTCCGCCCCCTTTCTTTGGTACTAGGAACAAGTTGCTCGTAAAGCCTCTTGCGGCGAACGGCAGTTCCTCTATTGCGCCCTTGGACAACATTTCCACGACCTCCGCGGAAATCATCTCGTCCTGATCTGGTGGAAGAGACAATTCTCTGGGGGGACAAAGCTGGACAGGCATAGAAACGAACTCTAGGCGATATCCCCTTACACACTGTAGTACCCAAGCATCTGATGTCAGTGCCACCCACCTGTGGTAAAACATGGCTAACCTCCCCGCTACCTGAACCTGAGCAGGAGGGGAAGAAGGGGTACTCACCGTAAGGACGTCTGGTTGGAGCGCCACTGCGGGGGTATCTGGAGCCCCAAGCCCTGCCTCTGGCTGGGAAGAAGGTGGGTGCTCTCGGGTCTTGGAAGCCTCGTGACGGAAAAAAGGAACCTCTGGGTGCTCGGAATGAGCCTCTGTAACCGCGGCCAGGCGGACGGTTCCTGCTACGCCCGGCCCCTCCAAAAACCTTGGGCGCGAACATGCGCTTCATGTTCGCTTGCGCCTTATCAATTGCGGTAAAGGTCTTGACATAGGAGCCCATGTCTTTGACAAAGGAGGAGCCGAACAGTAAGCCCTCTTCAGTCGGGTCAGGTTCTGTCACCGTCATAGCGGCCAGTTTAGGGTCGATCTTTAGAAGGATCGCCTTACGCCTCTCGGAGGACATAGCTGTATTAGCATTGCCCAGCAGGCATATAGCCCGTTGGACCCATCCAATGGCCACATCCATATCCAAAACTGAGTCTCCAGATTTGGCAGCTTCGAGAAGCTCGTATAATTTAGATAGGGGCCCCAGAGTATCCAGGATCTTGTCCTGGCACCCTTTCAGGGAGTGGTCAAGGCCCTTCTTGGGCTTCCAGCCCGACTTATTGAGAAATTGGGCAATTTGGGGATCAATATCCGGGGTTTTGCCGGCGGCGCCGGGGAGGGAAGGCCTCGGGCATTCGGCGCGCAGTTTATTGCGGCCTTCTTTAGAGAGCGGGGTGCGAATACGCTTAGCCACGTACTGGGCAATATGGTCCGGGGGAACCCATTCAGCGGACCTGGGGTGTCGCAGGTCATCAGGGTCGAACAGGGGGTTGCCCTGCGGGTCAAGAATCGCCTTGGTGTCCCCAGAGGCGTCTAATAAGTGGCCACTGGCCATGGCGGAGGAGCCCGAGGGGGTCACGCCCGTAAGGGGCAAATCCTCGCCAGATTCACCTTCATCGAAGGAGTCATATCCCATATGGTCGGACTCATCCTCCACACTCCGGTCGGTATCCGACCCATCATCCAGGGCTCTAGCCCTTTTCCATAGTCTAGCCTTTTTAGCCCGGCCAGGGGCTCTTTTGCGCGTGGGGTGCGCGCTATCAGTGACCGCTTCCAGCGAGTCATTCAAGGCAGGTAGCACCTGCATCGAGGAGTGGGAGCCGACATTTTTGGATTTGGCCTTAGCCTTACGTGCCCCAGGCACTGTCTGGGCAGGGGAAGGGGACCCCCCACCCTGGGAAGCTGGGGCGGTAACGGTAGGTAAAACCATCGAGTGCAGGGAGTGGGTAAATGAGGAGGAGACAGCCCCCATGGCTGAGGCAATAGCCTTCTGCAGGGAGGAAGCCATAGTGGCTTCAAGCAATGCTTGAAATTCCTGAGAGGCCACAGCACTCTCAGTAGTCTCCATGGTAAAGTCCCCTGAGGGATCTGCAGGCCCATCATCCCTATCCTGCATGCTGGCTATAGTTTGTAAGAGCCAACTGTAGACTAACGAAAATGGGGCAGAGAGAACTAAAAAGGGTTGAGTAACCCACAGAGAAAAGCAATAAGAAAATAGTCAGACCGTTAGTGTGCCCGGGAGGGATCGAGGCGACCGACTGCACGGCAACTAGGAGGCAGACCGCATGGAGGTCCGTCCAAAATGGCCGCCGCACGCGAGGGAGTGCTCGCGGCCGTGCACCCGTCGGGGGAAGGGGCGCGTGCACTCTGCCCGCGCGGTAAGACCGTGAGCGGGTAGGGAAAAAGTGCACGTAGCCGCGGTCGTGAAGCCAGGACCGGCCGCGGCAAAAATCACTGTTTGCACCCGCGAGGGAGCAAGGGAAAGGCAGGGGGAGAAAAAAAAAATCTCCTGGTAAAGGGGAAAAACCCCCAGGGATCCCCAAGGCACACTAAGAGCACAACAAATAAAAACGATGCATATACATTTAAACAAGGGATGCATCAATAAACACAATACCAAAGTAAAATCAGTAAATGGCAATAATAACAAGAAATACCACAATCAAAGTATAACAAGTAAGAGAGCTAAACATGGATACTTAGCTGTCTGAGGAAGCAGCAAAGAAAGAGGGGGATTGTGGGAGACACAGGACTTATATAGCTACTTCCTCTGTTATGTGATTGGCTGACTGTTATGCCTGTTTAGTTTTTTCTTTCATTTTGACAATATTTATATTCCTCTATCTTTGCTGCTGAGGAAATAAAGAAAGAGTTATGCATAATATGAGCCTCCGTGTCTTTAATAAAATCACTAAATTAGGCTCAGCTTTATCAAGTGAGTATTGAATGCACCCCTTGTATACATTTTCCAAGTTTTTGCATAATGGATCTGCTTATTAATGTACCTAACCTCACCTTTCCACTTATATTTTTTTAATCTTCTTGTTGAAATGTATTTTAAAAGCTATGTGGAGAAGATAAACAACCCCTTTATGATTAATTTTTTAACAGATTTATTTACTTTTCTATTTATATTCTTTCTTACACAGTAATACAGTACATACAATTTAAAAATTACACCACCATGACTGGGGGGTACATTACCACTTTCATCCCTCAGCGAGATTTTTTTTCTCCAGCCTCCCACTTACTACTACAGTGTATGGCAGTCACAGGCATTCTTCTTGTAGAAACTTTACCTCCTCATTATCCATTTCTAATAGACGGCCTTCCTCTTGTAGTAATAGATGAAAGTAGACCATCTGGGACCATTAGCCCACTGTATCTACAATCTTGGAAAACCCATGACAGCATTCTATTGCATTTAATATATCAGAAAGGGGGGTCATTTTTTAATTGATGATTCCACTTTACCTACCTGAAATAGTAAAATATATTTTTAGGAGTATTACATGATTATTACCCCTTACTCATATCCATTGAACTCCGACGTCAGATGCAGCTCGTAGGGTTCGTAGGTTAGTAGTGTTTAATTGTTTAATAAAGTTACAAACCTTTGACTCGGTAGTCATGTTCGCCGCGAAGCACGCCGGTAGTTGTAGTTTCGAGATAGCTTGGGTCATGTGTCTTGCTTCCTTATGATGGCTGAAACGCAAGCTTTTCCCGTAGCTCGAGAGCAGGTCAGAATTAAATTGTTTGCATTTTTCGGGTAGAGTGAAGTTAATGTAATCTGTTTTGTTTCACTATCGCTATACCACCGTGGTGTGAAACAATTATAGTCTTAATGTCTTCACCGGAAGTGGCGGCTTTGAAATAGGAAGCACAGAATGTAGGACCAGCTGATATCTTGTTACTATTAGTAAACATACAAATGCCATGTACAACATTTTGGGTTTAACTTTTTATTATTGGTTCATAACATTCCTACTTGTTTACCTCCCAATCCATTTATCAATTTCTGTACTTGTAATTGTATTTTTGATTTGTAGATATTTACTGTAGTTTGTAAGCTCCCATTTAATGGCCAAATAATGGAAAGTATCATTAGAGTATCATGTGTGAATGAGTGTGTATAATGCAGATGTTTGAACTCAATGATGTGTTTGTAGTGCTAATATTTGCATGCAGAGTGTCCTTTTTATTTACAGGGGTTGCAATTGTGTGTAGTGTTGGTGTTTGCACACAAGGCTGTTTTTTGTGTTTAGTCTTGGTGTTTGAATGCACGTTTTTTTTTTGTTTTTTTTTTGTGTGCCACTGTTTGACTACAGTATGTGTGATGTTTGCATGCTGACAAATGTTCACATATATACATACATTGTCACACACACAAAATATGCAATGGCCTCAGCCAGGGACAGAGCCACTTTAAAGGAACACTATAGGTATAGGGTAAGGATTACAAAACTGTATTCCTAATGCTACAGTGTCCTTGTCCCTATTTCTTTTCCCCCCTGTCTGTGAAAGGGTTAAAAACGTTGTTACCTCTTGCCATCGCTGAAGCTCTCTTGGGACTTGCTAGGTTTACTCCTTCTGTAATGTTACGCAGATAGAGGAACCTAATGCACATGCATGGCGAGCACACATTTAAAGCTTAACCATAGGAAAGCATCGAATCAATGCTTTCCTATAGGGAATTTGAGGACATTAGATGTCCTCATGCCTCTAGTGGCAGTCTTAAAGGACCACTCCACACACCAAAAGCAGTTCAGCGTGCTGAAGTGTTTTATGGGTGAGGAGTATTCTAGTATAACCCCAGTTTATAAAAGAGGCGATTACTATGAGAAATCTGCACTTTTATAAATTAACTATGGAACACCCCCTAGCTGTCAAACAGCCAGGGAGGTTTGCAGCCTACTTCTGTTTGCTTCCCTTTAAGCTAACGGAAGTGGTAGGCATGCTCTACTTGAGTGTGCCTGCCTCTTGCCACACAGACCAGATGTGCGTGCATGTGGGCACCAAGTCAGAGACTGAAAGTCTCTTCCGGTAATAAAGGGGAGGGCTTTCTAAAGCTGCAGTTCATAAGAACTGCAGCTTTTGAAAGCTCTTTTAATCCATACCCCCCCAATGAATGCATTCATTGAAGTATATCTACTAAACAGTGATTATTTTTTTTTCCTATGCCCATTTGGGCAGTGGAGTATTCCACTTTAATTAGATGAACTGGTTTTCAGTGCCTATTGTGTCCCTTTAAGTAAGCCCTCTATTACACCAGCACATTGTTTCTAGAACACCCAACCTGACTCTCTCCCTCTACCTACGTTCAGATCCTTCACTGCTGTTTGAAAGGAGCAGCTTATTGATATATTAAATATCTTTGCCACTACAAGAGAGCATATCAGGCAGGACAAACAACTTAATTCCAGGATGCTAGTGCCATTTGTGTTTCTGTACTCTCTCGCTTTCTTGGTAATAAAACATAAACCAGTTAACAGTGAACAGGGCTGTATATAAACTGGTGGTAGTCGTGGTATGGCTTCTATTCGTTTATCGATCAGCTCAAATTATGCAATGTGATTATTAGAACTGCTCTTTGAGGACAGATTTATTATCTCATAAACTTTAGCTGGAAAGGAATTTATGGAAAAGATTAGTCGTCTTAGACCAGAAAGATTGGCTCCTGATTGGAACATCCCATTCTACTGTGGGAGTAATAAGCAAGCATCCAAAAACTGAAATTGCACATAGTGCCTCTAGTGGCTGAATGGTAGACAGCCACTAGAGGCAGCCTTAACCCTCTCCATCTCTAAAACTGCAGTGTTTACATTGCAGAAAAAAAGTTACCGGTGCACTGCCCAAATACATATTTTTTTTCTTTGGTTTTTACTGTGTGTATTGTGGCTGATGTGTACTATTGTCGTTGCTGCAACCCAAGAGTAATGGGAGTTTGAGCGAAGGACTTATTTTTGTGTTTTACATTGCAGAGTTAAGGGAACAGGGATGCTGCTCCCAGACCACATCAATGCGATGAAGTGGTCTGGGTGCCTATAGTGTCCCTTCAATGAAGCAGTTTTAGTGTATAGACTATGCCCCTTAGTGTCACTGCTCAGTTATTTGCCATTTCGGAGTGTGACGGCAGCAAAATAACTGGTAACACTGGAATCTTAAGACATACCTCCCAGAATTGGGACACCAGTGGGAGGGAAGGATAAGTGGCGGGCCAGTTTCGCAGTCATGGCACTCTCTAACCACAAGGAAACATACGTCACCTGCCTGCTCACATTACTCGCAGATTAACCTGGTGTGAATACACACAAGGCTGCCTGACAATTTTAACCAGCCCCCTGAGCACTGTATCAGTGCTCCCTGCAAGGTCGTAGTCGGTAGGGGGATTCAAAAATTAAGTAACCAGTTCCGAATTTCCATATGTTTCCGACTCCACACATGGCCAGCCCGAGAACACTGGATAGTAGCGGCCCAGCAGGAGAGAGCATTGCCCCGTTGCCCCCTCCCCTTCCTGGATCTGCCACTGCCCGAGACATTGTGCTGCCTTGTTCCAAGACTCAAATGCTGCACCCCGGTCCAATCATGAACTCGCACATAAGTGCATCAACACAGTCACACATATACACCCTGGGGGTGGGGGGCAATACCAGTCTATTGGTCCATAGTGCAGGTTTCGCAACTCGCCTGTTAACATCAGCGAAAGACACAAGTACACAAAAATATGTGTTGACAGACTTGGGCATTCAGATGTGAAAAGTGGTTAGAGAACAGCCCGGGGAACAATTGCCATGCCCACTTGGCACTTGGACATCATTAATCAATAAGGGGAGTCTCCCCAACCAGGCAAGCATATAATAAAAATATGTCTGAAGGATTTTCCAGCAAGGGAATGCTATTAATGCATTAAATCAGGGATAGACAAATTTGATTAAAATCTAGAAGCTAGCTAAAAATGTTAGGAGTCAGGTTTTTTTTTTTAAATTCTTTATTTTTTGTGTGCAAGAGTTCACAGGTATGCCGTGGTGCCACAATAGCAGTCACGTGCGCATTTTCAACATACATTACACATATGGCACATAGAAGGTCTGCACATTTTTTATATAATGATAATGGTAAGGTAGTTAAGCATGTGGTGCACCCACTATATTCCCCGCTAGTGTTTTCAGTTTAAGCTATTGTAGCATAAGAGCAGGTTTAACTTATTTAGCTTATGATTACGATTTGTTTCACAAGATTTTGTATGACATATGGTTAAAGATATACAGGCTGTAGTCATCTGAGTGTGTGATCTCTAGTGTGTCGATGGGGAAGGTTGTTTAACTCTGGCTTGGTCTGCCTCGGGCACCATTCTGGAATGTGTGGAGGTCTGTGGGGTTGGTTGCCTTCGCTACCCTGGACGGGTCTACATAGTGACTAATGGTTGGGTTCATCGCGGCTTGTGTGCATTGTAGTTATCTGCAGTTGTGTGTGTCTGCTGTGGGTAGTGTCTTGTGTTACATGTTTGTGTTGTTTAGCTTACTGATTGTGCTGGTTTGCTGCCATGTATGTCCTAGTGTGTATGTGTTCTTCGGGTACCGTCATTTGCAGTGTCTGCAGGGCTGGGACAGTGTTTTAATGTCCATCTTGAGTCCAGGAACAACGTCCATCATGAGCCGGGTCCTAGTCTCGGTAGTAGGCGCATAGGGCCGCAGGGGACCTGGCAGCAAAGTCCATTTGCGCTTTTCTTAGGGCGTTGGGCACTTCTGGGGGTCTGTTTCTGCAGCTTGTGATGTGAGCGGCTTTCCTTTGAAAGCCGCTGTCCTCCCCATGTACGGGTCACTGTGCATCTCTATGCGGGGTGTCCCCCTGTGTTGCCGGATCTGCTGTTTCCTAGAATGAAGCTTCTGGGCGGCTGCAGTCTGGGAGGGCTCTTGTGGCAAGGTGACATGGTTGCGCTGGTTCCCCTTGTTTCCCGCCCTTTGCTTTGCGGTTTGCGAGTACTTGCCGGTGTTTGTTGCCGTTTGCTGACCCGTCGTGAGGGCTTGTGTCGTCTACCAACCGGCTCTTCCGCTTGGCGGGCCCTGCTGTACCTGGTGGGTCTTTTTTCTTGTGTCCGCGTGGTTGCGGGCTGTCCGCCATTTTGGAGTGCCTGTGGGCTGTGCTTTGTGGCCCGGCGTGCATTTGAGCATGGCAGACAGCATTGGTGGTCGCCCGTGGGGACCGGGATAACCCCCACCGGTCCAAAGGGGGGGGGGATCGCAGGACGCCGTTCGGAGACCTGGGGGGAGCGGCCGTCTCTCCCCAACTCAAGCTCGTGTAGGCCCCAGGCCTTGGTCGGGTTACTCCGGTGCCATACCGTGGCATGATTGGTATCACCGTGTGTGTGTCCATCTTGTGGGCAGTTTGGTTGCAGTTTTGGGTCGGTGGCTGCTCGTGGCACTGAGTTGGCTCCGATTATCTGGCCCAGATCCTGGAGCTCAGACAAAACATGTCTGATCTGTTCAGCAGTCAGGCTCCGCCCCAGGAGTCAGGTTTTTAAACATCAAAAATACAATTCTTAAAGGGACACTATAGTCACCAGAACCACTACATGTAGTTGTACTAATGTAATTGTTCTGAGGTCTATATCCTGTTCCTGCACACTTTTCAATGTAAACATTGCCTTTTCAGGCAAAAGGTAGTGTTTACAGTGCTGCTTAGTAACACCTCTAGTAAATGTCACTCAGGCTACCTCTAGAGGCACTTTCTGGGTCAGTGCTGCGCCTACGTTATTCTTCCTCATAGGGATGCATTCATTCAATGCATCTCTGTGAGTACAAGTTAATTGGCACAGTGTGTAGTTTTGCTGTGCATGCACAACAGTCTCTCAATGCTTTCCTGTGCGGAAGCATTGGATTGGCTGAGATCGTCAAGATTGATGATCTCAGCCATGGAGGTGGGGCCAGTTGTGGCATCATCAGCATGGCGTGGAAAAAAAAAGGTGAGTAAAAACACCTTTCCCATGTGATTGGAGGGGAGCAGGTCACTAAACAAACACACTCACTGACAGAGACACACACAGACACACTCACACCCGGCCATGCTTTCCTCTGCTCTCCATGAGCCTAGCGGCCTGCATCCCTCCCTCAGCTCTCCATTAATTAACTTTTTGCACAAGAACTTTTTAAAAAAAATGTTTTGGTCATTCTTTCTTTTATTGAGGCATAGGTATAGTCATACAGAAATAAGAGATTGGGGTTACACCAGATGTATATGTAGTAAATAACAATCGGTATGCTAGATAAGGTAACACCTGAGCGAAATAGCCTCTTTTTTTACATTTATTTTTTTATATATAAATATAAAATGAAATAACAGAAAAATGAACATGCTGAGTAATCATGTCTTATGTTAGACAGGGCTCTGCACCCTTAAACATAGGTGGTCACTGTCGAGTTATGGAAATCTGTGTACATGTTGGATAAGTACAATGCTAGTATGCATCAAAAATCTGGAATTCCTGCAAAAGCTTAAATTACAGTCACGATAAGCAGTAGTAGGTAATGCTAAGTATTAAACTGTGTAAACCTAGCTGTAAGTGTATAATGAATATTACTCAATATAATATGTGTTAGACATGAGATCTACTACACATTTAGTGATGCAAATCCTTGTGCTGGTCTTGCCAATTAAAGTAAAAAATCTCCACCCTGAGTCCCTAAGTGTTTGCCTTCCCTCAGGACAGACAGGTCAGGTAGCAGAGTACTCTGCCTGCCCTTGGCAGAATAGGCTAGGCTACTCACATTTTTTTGTTTTTTAGGACAGATGTGGTGATGGGGCTGCAGCTCTTGGATGGCTCTGCCTGGTTTTTGTGAAGGATTGTTTTGCCTGTGCTTTTGTCTTTCATGGAACACACAACAGGCCCCTTTATCACAACCACCCAATCTGTGATGGGTGCTGGAAGAGGCATAGGTGCATCTGTATTCACAGCTGGAAGGCTTCTTAGGTGGGGTGGTGTTGCATTCCTCTTGAAAATAAGAACTTGTACACTCATAAAAGCAATATTTGTAGAAATCTTATTTTCTCTGCAGTTTTTTACATTATAGAAGGGCCATATACAGTAGATAAAGACAATTAATCCAGATAAGGGTGCTCACTCATAAAGCCCTATTTCCAAAAGGCTAATGATACAATAATATAATACTGAAAAGAGGAGCACAATCAACTAAAATGCAAAATGCACTTTATTGTACAGGAACACACATAACAGGTATCAATATAATCAAACTTATATAATAGGAATGCAAGCACTGACTAAGCCCAAAGATGCAGACTTGGTGGTGTAACCACAAATGCAGAAAAACAATTCTATGATACCTGTATGAAAATGTAAACCAAAAAGTACATACCGAAAACAGACCCTGTTAAAGAACATGAGAAGGCTAATCTGCTTTTATCAAGTATCATGTATCAAAATCGAAGTAGATCACATCACATGCCTCTATGGATGGCAATATCTGTCAAATGCTACTTGGACAACGCAGTAGCATGTGAAATTATAAAAAAAAAGGTCAGTCCTCCTACTAACAATATGAGGTTAATTAGGAAGTTGACGGCACAGCAATCTTACCTTGTTTGTATACACATAACAGACCGTAACAACATAGCAGCCACTTCTCTCAATCACAATTTTGGGAATTCTTGCAAGCACACTCCATGGCTGCCAAATGACCTACCAAAACCCAAGATTTCTGGACCTAATACTGCATTAGCTCATTTTGTGACCACGTTTGATTCAACCTTGAAAAAGACCTGCAGAGGTCAAAACGTCGGTTTTGGTTTGTACCTGGATTAAATAAAACTACAGATTTTTTCACAAAGCCCTGAGTATGCATCCTACATTCTCTATTTGTCTATATATATATATATATATATATATATATATATATATAGTTAACACATTGCTCAACACAAATACACACACCGGTTAAGCCATAAGACTTGATTTTCCCACAGAAATCTCACTTTAATAGTGCCATTACTACTGCAAGGGATTCTGGGTAGGCTTATGCAAATTAGCTCAACAAAATAATTCATTTTTGCCTCATAATTCCACTTTATACATGGATTCCTTGGAGCATGTGTCTGCTGTATACAACAGCTTTAAAACACAACTCAGGAAGCAAAGCCAGTGAACCACTCATGGACAGCTGTTTCGTTGTCAATGCAACTCATCAGCATGAGGTTAAAAACATGTCCAATCAAATGCTTCTCATGAAGAAGTGATGAGAGCCATCTCCAATTCAAATCTTCTCACAGAGATTGGGGAGTTTATTGAGACTTACTATGGCTGTAAAGTACTGTTAAGTATTTTTGTTTGTACGTTAAAATGGTGACTTATATTTGCTTTTGTGAATTAAAATTGTAATCAGATCTGTCAATCACTAGACAATACTGATTAGTTCTATTCCATTTTTAGCAGGCCCGGACTGGCCCACCGGGACACCGGGAAATTTCCCGGTGGGCCGGCACACTAGGTGGCCGGTGCGCGGCCGCCTAGTGTGCACCAGCCCTGGCCGCAATTACAGGGTGACCGGCAGGAGGGGATGCGCTCCCCTCCTGCCGGTCACAGAATGTAGCGTGGCCGGGCTGGCAGACCGGGTAGGGGCAGTGGCACTGGGCCAGCCTCTTCTCCTGGGGGCCCCCCGAGGCTGGCCCTGCTTACACCCGGTGGGCAGGCAGGCTGGCCGGTGCGCGAGGGAGCACTCTCCCCTGAGTGCTTCCTCTTCAGCTCCCTCGCGCACCGCAATGATACTGGAGCCGGAAGATGACGTCATCTTCCGGCGCCGGTATCAGTACGCGGCGCGCGAGGGAGCTGAAGAGGAAGCACTCAGGGGAGAGTGCTCCCTCGCGCACCGGCCAGCCTGACTGCCCACCGGGTGATCGGCCCCCCTGGAGCCCAGCAGCACCACTGGACCCCAGGGAATCCCCTCAGCACTCCAAAAGGTAAGGAGGCTGGGGGGATTAAATAAAAAAAAATATGTGTTAGTGTGTGTGTGTGTGTGTTAGTGTTAGTGTTACTGTGAGTGTTACTGTGAGTGTTAGTGTTACTGTGAGTGTTAGTGTGTGTTAGTGTTACTGTGAGTGTTAGTGTTACTTTGAGTGTTACTGTGAGTGTTACTGTGAGTGTTAGTGTGTGTGTTAGTGTTACTCTGAATGTTAGTGTGTGTGTGTGTTACTGTGTGTGTTAGTGTTACTGTGAGTGTTAGTGTGTTAGTGTTACTGTGAGTCAGGCCCGGACTGGCCATCGGGCACAACGGGCAAATGCCCGGTGGGCCGCGGTGGCCATGGGCCGAGGCCGGCAGGGAGATTACAGGATCTCTCCACTGCCGGTCTTTGCAGGGCCGGCACTATCCGAGCGCCGGCCCTGCAGTAGTCCACGGCGGGCCGGTGGGGAGATCTCCCTCACCGGCCCACATACAGTATCCTGCGGCCGCCGGCGGGGAGAGAGGGAGGGAGCCAGGATAGGACCCGGCGGAGCTCCAACTTACAGCTCTGCCGGCTTCCTCTGGCGAGATTCGGAGCGTTGCCATGGCAACGCTCCGGGTCTCACGAGAGTGAACTCTAGCCTCACAGGCTAGAGTTCACGCACCACTGGACCACCAGGGATGGATGCCAGCAGCAGGATTCCCCCCTCCCAGGCATAAGGTAAGCAGGGAGGGGGGAAATAATCACACAGATCACACTTACTCAGACACCCTGCACCCCTAACACTCACAGCAAACACACACACACACACACTGCACCCCTAACACTCACAGCACACACACACACACACTGCACCCCTAACATTCACAGCACACACACACACTGCACCCCTAACACTCACAGCACACACACACACACTGGACCCCTAACGTTCACAGCACACACACACACACTGCACCCCTAACACTCACAGCACACACACACACTGCACCCCTAACACTCACAGCACACACACACACTGCACCCCTAACATTCACAGCACACACACACACACTGCACCCCTAACATTCACAGCACACACATACACACTGCACCCCTAACACTCACAGCACACACACACACTGCACCCCTAACATTCACAGCACACACACACACACTGCACCCCTAACATTCACAGCACACACACACACACTGCACCCCTAACATTCACAGCACACACACACACTGCACCCCTAACACTCACAGCGCACACACACACACACTGCACACCTAACACTCACAGCACACACACACACTGCACCCCTAACACTCACAATACACACACACACTGCACCCCTAACACTCACAGCACACACACACACTGCACCCCTAACACTCACAGCACACACACACACTGCACCCCTAACACTCACAGCACACACACACACTGCACCCCTAACACTCACAGCACACACACACACTGCACCCCTAACACTCACAGCACACACACACACTGCACCCCTAACACTCACAGCACACACACACACTGCACCCCTAACATTCACAGCACACACACACACTGCACCCCTAACACTCACAGCACACACACACACACTGCACCCCTAACGTTCACAGCACACACACTGCACCCCTAACACTCACAGCACACACACACACACTGCACCCCTAACACTCACAGCACACACACACACTGCACCCCTGACACTCACAGCACCCTCACTCACACACATTGCACCCCTGACACTCACAGCTTCCTCACATGCACACACTGCACCCTCACACACTACTTCCTCACACGCACATAGCACCCTGATGCAAACACAGCACCCGCTCACACACAGCACACACACACAGCACCCTTACCCACAAAGCACCCTCACGCAAACACAGCACCCATCACTCACACACACACACACACACTACACCCCTCACACACACTGCACTCCTCTCGCACACACACTACACCCCTTACACACACCCTCACACACACTGCACAATATGCTTTCCTAGCATTTTTGTCTCCTGGTATCCCAACTATGGAGACACCAGAGACAAATTTCAAGCAAACACAGTGCAAGCATGTTATTAAATTTGCTTGCGCTGTGCATAACAAATACAGGATCTTTTTCTCATGCCAGAGCTCTTCAGCAGAGCTCTGCGCATGGTCTACCCTGGAAGAGCATTGAACCAACATGCTCACTTTGTGATGGGGCGTGCTTGTCATTGGTGATGACTAAACACACCCTATCTGGCCCCGCCCCCTTTTTAGTGGGCCACTGTAATTAAAAAATGCCCGGGCCGAATTTTCTTCCCAGTCCGGCCCTGCTGTGAGTGTTCGTGTGTGTGTTACTGTGTGTGTTACTATGAGTGTTAGTGTCAGTGAGTGTTATTATGAGTGTTAGTGTCAGTGAGTGTGTGTCTGCTAGTGAGTGTCAGTGAGTCTGTTACTGTGTGTGTTAGTGAGTCTGCTTGATGTCTGTTAGTGAGTGTGTGTTTGTCAGTGAGAGTGTATGTTTTGTAAGTGAGTGTGTATGTATGTCTGTCGCTGAGTGTGTCTCTGTCAGTAAATGTGTGTGTCTGTTAGCTAGTGTGTATGCGTCTGTTCGTGAGAGTGTGTGTGTCTTCAGCACTTACCTTTCTCCAGCGCCGGACTCCCTTGGCGCTGGGGATCCCTCCGCCGCTCAGCTCCGAATGCGCATGCAGGGCAATAGCCGTGCGCGCATTCAAACCGCCCATAGGAAAGCATTACTCAATGCTTTCCTATGGACGTTCAGTGTCTTAGAATCGCAGAAGCTCCTCTAGCGGCTGTCAGTGAGACAGCCGCTAGAGGCTGGATTAACCCTCAGTGAAACATAGCAGTTTCTCTGAAACTGCTATGCTTTTAGCTGCAGGGTTAAAACTAGAGGGACCTGACACCCATACCACTTCATTGAGCTGATGTGATCTGGGTGTCTGTAGTGGTCCTTTAACCCCTTAAGGACATGTCATGATTCCCTTTTATTACAGAAGTTTGGTCCTTAAGGGGTTAAGTGTGTGTGCATCTGCATGCACTGGTGTACATACTGCGGTCGCAGGGGTCGCAACCCCTGCGACCAGGTGCCCGCCGCCATGTGTTGCGGCCCCGGCCTGCGCAGAGTAAGCGTGCGGGGGGGGGCCCAGGGATCAATTTTCGCACCGGGGCCCCATAGGTCATGTGTATGCCACTGGGTAGGGGAGCTTCTGTTCCCCTACCCGGTCTGACAGGAATCTGCAAGCGAGAACGCTCCTCCCGCGAGCAGGCAGGTTGGAGCGTTGCCGTGCGTTACCATGGCAACGCTCCGACCTGCCTGCCGTTCTCGCGGGAGAAGAGCGAAGTCAGCCTGCAGCCAGAGGAGCTGCAGGCTGAACAGCACGCACCACCAGGGATTGAAAAGTTGCCCCTCTCCCCTGGGCCCTGACCAAAGGTAAAGGGGGAGGGGATTAAAAAAAGTTTTTTTTTTTTATATAAATATATCAATGCTATAACCCCCCCATACACACACTACACTCCTCCCCCCACCAACAGCACCCCCCCACACAGAACACCTTCACACCTTCACGCACACAGAACTCCTTCATGCACGCAGAACCCCTCCACACATAAAAAGCACCCCTTCACGCACACAGCACCTCTTTACGCACACAGCACCCCTCCATGCACAAACGATTTCTTTCATGTTTGAGTGCTAGTTTTCAGTTTTTTTCCTGCTTCCATATCTGCGCACTATGCTGGCGCGATGCATTACGGGGCTGGTATGGAATTTTTTTCCAGGGCTGCTTTTAATTCCCAGTCCGGCCCTGATTTTTAGCAAGTGGTTGCTTCCCTACTATCCCATACACTTCAGATGTATGTTTTAACTTCCACAAGCCTAAATCAGAATCTTAATGAGCATATTAGGAGGTGTAGCCTGCCAGGGTGTGCAATTCCTTGCAGTCAAATTTGATAGGACTTTTTAAAATTATCATTCTTATAGCAAATATATAAATTTATTGGGTAGATAGATTTACATTGTCTGAGAGAGAGGCAGGAGGAGCTTTACACTGCGTGAGTAACTCATCTAGCCAGAAGCAGCCTGTCCATGACGTTTGAGGTTAGCATACTGTATGCTCCAACACAGTTTTAATAGTAATATAGAACAAATATGGCCAGCAAGGAAAAGAGTATTCTAGCTGGCTGATTGACAGCATGGGTAGGTGGTCTTGTACATAGAAATCTGTCTGTGGACCCTACTTAATAGGTAGCAGCTGAGTTAATGGTACTCTGTGCTATGGTATGCACCAGTATCTAAGTTTTCAACCTAATGTGTGTCTTTCAGTCCGTGACAATGGAAATGCTTATGTTCAGTGTCAGCATATTGCCAGTAACATTTTATTGCTGTTGATCACTATAAATAGCTTAAGTAAATCTTCATTTTGCTGACCTCTTGAAGAAGGCACATAGTCAGCAATTTTTTCTTCTATGGACAATGAAGGATTACTGGTCATAGACACTTGCATTCTTTTTTTCTTTGATAAACAGATGACAATCACACACTATAAACACACAAACACAATTACTTGCAAATACATTAGGTTTCAATCTAAATAATGCTAATAATAATTTTTACTTTCAAAGTAGTTACTACTTTACATGTATGTCCTAGGGAATTTTGCCATCTTGTTGAATTCAAATAGAAGCATTTCTGTTTGGCTTTTTCTTCAAAGTTATATAATTCCGTATGAATGCAAGTAAATAAATATAGGTTGTCCCAATATGCTGACTGCAATTAATGAAAGCGCTTTATGCTGCAGTTATTTTGGCTATACAAAAAAAAATTGTGTTTTTACCCCTTAACCCGTTAAGGACCAAACTTCTGGAATAAAAGGGAATCATGACGTGTCAGACACGTCATGTGTCCTTAAGGGGTTAAAGACCGCGGACGTCAAAAAAATGGTCCTTAAGGACCGCGGACGTACCTCATAAATCGCTTCAAGCCGCTCTAAGGGTATTACACGTACCCCTGCACACTGCCGGGCACCCGAATGATTACGCCTCCCGGAGCAATCACTTCCGGGTTGCCGCATGTGGTACCCGGTGGTGTAGGCAAGAGCATCGGAATCCAGACAGTCCCCCTTCTGCAATTTAGGACCCCCAGGGGCCATGTGACCACTCCAAAAGATATATCTTATATATAACGTCATATTAAGTGTATTTTTTTATTATTATATACATATATTAATATAAATATACACAGAGTAAAATTACACGTGTGTGTATATATATATATATTATAAAAAATAAAATAAACTAAAAATAACTTTAAAACAATTATATATGTAATTTTATTCTAACTGTATTTTGATATAAATATATATATATATATATATATATATATATATCAAAATACTAGAATGGAAAGTACAAGCGCTTATATGTATAGTTTTAACTCTAGGTTATACCAAGCAAATTAATGTGAGCTGCTATGTCACCGTGCTTATCTTTCTATCAGAAAATAGTGGAAGAGGAAGAAATATCGGTGTAGCGCTCTATGGTGGTAAATATATAGGAAAAAATGAAGGGAAACCTTGCTGTACCTTAATGGATATATATATTTATGAATAGTCCCAATGTTTTCAGACTGACCTTAAACAGAGAACACAAATATACAAAACATAGTGTAACCTGTTTACAGAATATAAATTGAAATAAAGTGCATAGGTAACTAACTCACACTTTTCTGAGCTAATGTATCTCAGGTATATGCGCCTTAGGGTCCAAAAAGGCGACCCTCACCCTCCTTTTCGTCCAAATTTTCTCCAGGTGCAGTTTCCTAGGTAATAGGTATAGGAGGGAAAAATATAGCGTAGTACAGTTTGCGTATCTAGGGTGTATGTAGTAGGTAATACCAATATACTCACAAACCCTGAGCCAATATATCGGCTCGCTTCATCAGACGTATGTGGTTAAGGACCACATTCCTTCTTTGTAATAGCAGGTAGAAATAAAAGCCGTAAGTGTAAAAAATATATAATATATAATATATAATTTATTGTCTAAAAAATATTTTTAATATAAAAATAATATATCAATAAAAAAACACTTGTGGCTATAGTCCAAAAGACAATTCTGCCTGCTCACTGTTCATCCAGGACGCTTTTTCACCAAATTGGCTTCCTCAGCTGGAAAAAATGTTCATGAACATTTTTTCCAGCTGAGGAAGCCAATTTGGTGAAACGCGTCCTGGATGAACAGTGAGCAGACAGAATTGTCTTTTGGACTATAGCCACAAGTGTTTTTTTTATTGATATATTATTTTTATATTAATGTTATATTAAAAATATTTTTTATACAATATATTATATATTTTTTACACTTACGGCTTTTATTTCTACCTGCTATTACAAAAAAGGAATGTGGTCCTTAAAGGACCACTCTAGGCACCCAGACCACTTCAGCTTAATGAAGTGGTCTGGGTGCCAGGTCCAGCTAGGGTTAACTAATTGTTTTATGAACATAGCAGTTTCAGAGAAACTGCTATGTTTATCAATTAGTTAAGCCTTCCCCTATTTCCTCTAGTGGCTGTCTCACTGACAGCCGCTAGAGGCGCTTGCGTGATTCTCACTGTGAAAATCACAGTGAGAGCACGCAAGCGTCCATAGGAAAGCATTATGAATGCTTTCCTATGTGACCGGCTGCGCGCGCAGCTCTTGCCGCGCGTGCGCATTCAGCCGACGGGGAGGAACGGAGGCGGAGAGGAGGAGGAGGAGATCTCCCCGCCCAGCGCTGGAAAAAGGTAAGTTTTACCCCTTTTCCCCTTTCCAGAGCTGGGCGGGAGGGGGTCCCTGAGGGTGGAGGCACCCTCAGGGCACTCTAGTGCCAGGAAAACGAGTATGCTTTCCTGGCACTAGAGTGGTCCTTTAACCACATACGTCTGATGAAGCGAGCCGATATATTGGCTCAGGGTTTGTGAGTATATTGGTATATTAGATACGCAAACTGTACTACGCTATATTTTTCCCTCCTATACCTATTACCTAGGAAACTGCACCTAGAGAAAATTTGGACGAAAAGGAGGGTGAGGGTCGCCTTTACGGACCCTAAGGCGCATATACCTGAGCTAGTACATTAGCTCAGAAAAGTGTGAGTTGGTTACCTATGCACTTTATTTACATTTATATTCTGTATACAGGTTACACTATGTTTTGTATATTTGTGTTCTCTGTTTAAGGTCAGTCTGAAAACATTGGGACTATTCATAAGTATATATATATCCATTAAGGTACAGCAAGGTTTCCGTTCATTTTTTCCTATATATTTACCACCATAGAGCGCTACACCGATATTTCTTCCTCTTCCAAATATCAAAATACACTTAGAATGAAATTGTGTGTGTGTATGTGTGTGTGTGTATGTATATATATATATATATCTCCTTAACGACCGTGGATGTACTACGTACGTCCGACAAAAACACGGCCAGTAAGGACTGCAGACATACTAGGTAAGTCCACGGTCCTTACCGGCCATGTATTTGTTGGACGTACGTAGTGCATAGGAGACCTGGGCCGGCGATCCGCGGTGATCACGGTCGGGGGGGACTGCCGGAGAGTAAATGAGTAAATGCCCAGCAGTCCCCTTGCAGCAGCTCTGGCTGTCCAGGGCCATGTGATCACCATGGCCCTGGAGCCGGCCGGCATACCTTCGGCAGCTGTAACGTGGCACAGCCTGTGCGGGCTTGCAGTGGTCTGCCTCTTGAAGAACCAGTGGACTCTTCCTGTTTGCCGCTTTTGTTTATGCATTCACTTACATTTAATTTGCTTTTAAATTGTATCTAAGTAGGCATAGGTAGCATATCTTCACACAAGTAAACTGACCAGCTGGGTATTAACCTTAACCCTCATTTCTGTGACAAGCTCACAGGCAACTTAATTAATGCCCTGGGTATAGCTGCTTTATATGTGACCTTTAAGTAGCCGGTTTATGAACCTACTCTAGGGAGCTGGGGGTAGCTATTAGACACTAGTACACAGAACCTCATCTGTCCACTAGCAAGTACCTTAGCATACCAACTAGATCACAGACAGACAGCTTCCCCTTCCCTATACTCAAACTCCAAGAACATAACTGTGCCTAGTTAAGATTCACCATCAGCTGGGTATTACAGTCTATCCTTCTTAACTTAATAGCACCTACACTGTACACATTGTGGAAACACAGATTAATCTATTCAGACCAATAGCCTTTAAGAATTACTAGTACTATCATCAGGTTGTACAGAGTGGATGTGTTATCATAGATGTATCAATGCCAGTTAGAGATGCATGTTCTAGCAAAAATATAAATGTATATCTCGTTAGTTAAACAGTTTAAAGAATTTAAAAAACTACGCCTGCTCAAACTATAAAATTGTGCTTTTAATCTGTGTGCCCCGCATTTACAGCGAGGTAATAGCCTGAGGACTGCTTTTGGGGCACCTCACGCATGCCTGTATTATTTTCATGCACTGCAAAGAAAAATAAAAAAAAAGACTGGACAAACCCTATTTTTGAATAACCTGGGTTATCTACATTTGAAAATGGTATGCCATGATGGGGTTATTTCACGTTCCTGGGCTACCATATGGTCTCAAAAGGCAACACAAACCCAGCAAACCAAGCTGGCAAACTGAATCGGGCAAGCCCTATATTGATCCTGTAACTTTCCAAAACACCATAAAACCTGTACATGGGGGGTATTGTTATACTCGGGTGACTTCGCTGAACACAAATATGAGTGTTTAAAAAGTAAAATTTATCACGACGATGAAATCACAAGTAAAAGTGCAGTTTTTGTATAAGAAATAAAAAAAACTTTGTCCAACGTTTGTGACTAAGTGGCTACTTCAAAATACTGGACATACCCCAGAAATGTGGAAAAGGGGAAAGCCCTACATTTGTAAGTTTGAAGAAACCCATAAAACATTTATAATGGGGACACTGTTGTACTTATTTTTTTTTTTATTTGGCATAGATTGGTTGTAAAATGGTTGCATGAAAAGAGTCAAAATACCCCAAGTTTAATACCTTAGGTTGTCTTCTTTTAAAAAATATATTTATGTGAAAGGTTATTTAGGGATTCCTGACAGATATCAGTGTTACAATGTAACGTGCGTTAATTTTGAAAAAAAAAATGGTTTGGAAATAGCAAAAGCTAAGAACATGTTAACATTTGGAATTTCTAAACTCAGAACAAAATTTAAAAACTATTTAGCTTGGGTGGTTTTTGGCGATTGTAGATGCGTAACATATTTTGGGGGTCAAAGTTCGAAAAAGTGCGTTTTTCTTAAATGTTTTCATCATTTTTTTTTATAGTGAATTATATGATATGATGAAAATAATGGTATCTTTAGAAAGACTATCTAATGGCGAGAAAAACTGTATATGTATGTGTGTACAGTAAATGAGTAAGAGGAAAATTACAGCTAAACACCGCAGAAGTGCAAACACAGCCCTGGTCCTTAACTGTAAGAAAATTGAAAAACGGTCTGGTCACTAAGGGATTAATATTGATAATTTGACGTTCTTTCGGCTGGCTGATTCCGCATTTGTTATGTGGGAGAGCAATTCACAATATACATACATGTATATTATAATAAAGGGGAAAAAAACACAGGATGCACACTTTTATAAATTTGCTGAATTTGTGTTATTTTTAACTGTTCCCATATTCTCTATAGTGAACTATACCAGTGACAAATGGCATATTACTGGCGAAGAACCGCACATAAAGCATTAGGCACATACTTATTTTGCATGCTGTACAACAAAGGTGGCTATGAGTGTGTACAATGATGCACAACCGCAGTGCTGTTACTAAGGATTTACTTTGTTGCACTCAAGTATAAAAAAATCAAAGGAATCAATTGGGATTCCTGTCCTTCATAATGTGTGACACTTTGGAGGCATTACCAAAAAATAAAAGTAAACTTTCTTAATTTAATAAATAGTTTAGACTAGAATATTGCAAAATAAATACACCTTGCCAAGGTATGTTATCTTTTTTTAAGTAATAGTACAGGACCGGTAGTACAACTACCGAAGTTATAAATTCCAGCCAACTCTAGGTTTGGAAATTGTGTTTGCTGAGACTCTACGTCAACAGCAAACATTTTACTGAGTGTTTTGGGAGTTGACTGGGAACTCTTTCCCTCGCTGAAGGCATGGGGTTTGCCATATCTTGCACCTTTGTACTGATCTTGTAGAGAGAAAATGAGGTATTGATTACATACCTTAACCCCTTAAGGACCGGACTTTTTTTGCGATGTTGTACATTTGCGACCAGGCATCTTTTTGACACTTTTGTGGTGTTTGTGTTTAGCTGTAATTTTCCGCTCTCTCATTTACTGTTCCCATACAAATTATATATTGTTTTTTTCAGGACAAAAGGGGCTTTCTTTACATACCATTATTTATATAATCTCATGTAATTTAATTTTAAAAAAATGAAAAAATATGATGAAAATTGTTAAAAAATACACGTTTTTTGAATTTTAGGTGAAAAATCTTTTACTCATCTACAAAAGCGAATGAAAAAAACTGCTAAATAGATTCAAAATGTTGTCCTGAGTTCAAAAATACCCAGTGTTTACATGCTTTTTGCTATTTTTTTTGCATGTTATAGGGCTATAAGTACAAGTAGGATATTGCGGTTTTAAAACATACATTTTTAAAATGTATCAATAGTGACATTGTAACACTATTATCTGTCATAAATTGCTAAATAACACCCCAAATGTATATTTTTTTTTAAAAGTAGACAACCCAGGGTATTCAATATGGGGTATGTCCAGACTTTTTTAGTAGCCACTTAGTCGCAAACACTGGCCAAAGTTAGCGTTCATATTTGTTTGTGTGTGAAAAAAGTAAAAAACTAAATTGAAAGCTAATTTTGGCCAGTCTTTGTGACTAAGTGGTTACTAAAAAAGACTGGACATACACCATTTGCAATACCTTGGGTTGTCTTCTTTTGCAAATGGTATGCCATCATGGGGGTAATTCTCATTCCTGGGCTACCATACGCTCTCAAAGGCAACGTAACCAACCTGGCCATTTTCAATGTAAAAATATTTGACCCAAATATTTGACCCTGTAACTTTCAAAAACGCTATAAAACCTGTACATGGGGGGTCCTGTTCTACTCAGGAGACTTTGCTGAACACAAATATTAGTGTTTCAAAACTGGAAAATGTATCACAACAATTATATCATCAGTAAAAGTGCTGTTTGTGTGTGAAAAATGCAAAAAAAAGTCACTTTCACTGACAATATCATCGCTGTGATATGTTTTACTGTTTTGAATCACTAATATTTGTGTTCAGCGAAGTCTCCTGAGTAAAACAGTACCCCCCATGTACAGGTTTTAGGGTGTCGTAGAACGTTACAGGGTAAAATACAGTGATAGCAAATTAAGTTCTCTGGACTTTCGGCCTGGGTTGGCAGGCAGGTCCCTTAAATTGCAATCAATAAAATAACTTAATTATGTAAAAATATTACATAAATACGCACGTAGAATTTAAATATATATGCATATTTATATATTTGAAGTCTACGTGTATATTTATATAATTATTTATGTAATTTTGTATATGGACATATGAATAGTTCGCATTCTTTTTATTTATTTATTTATATATACATGGATATATATACAATTTCATTCTAAGTGTATTTTGATATAAATATATATATATTAATATCAAAATACAGTTAGAATAAAATTTCGTATAGATATATAATTTTTTTTAATTTTTATAATTATTTTTATTTTTTTTAATTTAATTTAAATTATTTATTATTCGTATTTTATAATATATATATATACAATATATATAGTTATTATATATATTATATATATATATACGTGTGTAAATTAATTATAAGTGTATTTTTATATTAATATATGTACATATTAATATAAAAATACACTTAGCATGACATTATATATATGATATATAGACATATATTATATAGGTATAATATATGTCTATATATCATATATATATATACACATATATAATAATATTTTTTTTTTATTAACTTTCACTTTAAATTTTTTTTGATTTTACAGTTGCAGGGAGACTGCCTGTCAGCACAGACAGTCCCCCTGCAGGCAGAGACTAGGACACCTATTGTGACCATGTGGTCGCCCTGTTGGGCAATCACATGGCCACAGGGGTCCTAAACCGCCATGGGGAGACTGTCTGGGCTGCAGGCAGTCTCCCCACACCGGGAGCACCGCCGATCGCCGCCGGGGGAACGACGGCGATCGGGTAAGTACATTGGACGGTTAGGACGGTTCAGGACCGTCACCGGTCGGCAACGCAAAAATGCCGATGACGGTCCTGAACCGTCCTCCGTCCATAAGGGGTTAAGGACCGAGGACGGTTCAGGTCCTGAACCGTCCTAACGGTCTTAGTTACTTACCCGATCGCCGTTGTTCCCCCGGCGGCGATCAGCGTTGGTTCCGGTGTGGGGAGACTGCCTGCATCCCAGACAGTCTCCCCATGGCAGATTAGGACCCCTGTGGCCATGTGATCGCTCAACAGAGCGACCACATGGTCACAATAGGTGTCCATGTGTCTGCCTGCAGGGGGACTGTCTGTGCTGACAGGCAGTCTCCCTGCTAGTGTAAAATCAAAGAAAAAAAATAAAGGTTAAAGTTAATAAATAAAAATAATAATTATATATGTGTGTATATATATGATATATAGACATATATTATACCTATATAATATACGTCTATATATCATATATATATATAATGTCATACTAAGTGTATTTTTATATTAATATGTACATATATTAATATAAAAATACACTTATAATTAAATTACACACGTGTGTGTATATATAATATATATAATAACTATATATATTGTATATACATATTATTATAAAATACAAATAATGAGTAATTTAAATTAAATTAAAAAATGTAAAAATAATAATAAAAATTAAAAAAAATTATATATCTATATGAAATTTTATTCTAACTGTATTTTGATATAAATATATATATATATATATATATATCAAAATACACTTAGAATGAAATTGTATATATATCTATGTATATATAAATAAATAAAAAGAATACGAACTATACATATGTCCATATACAAAATTACATTAATAATTATATAAATATACACGTAGACTTCAAATATATAAATATGCATATATATTTAAATTCTACGTGTGTATTTATGTAATATTTTTACATAATTAAGTCATTTTATTGATTGCAATTTAAGGAACCTGCCTGCCAACGCAGGCCGAAAGTCCAGAGAATTTAATTTGTTAGCACTGTATTTTACCCTGTAACGTTCTACGACACCCTAAACCCTGTACATGGGGGTACTGTTTTACTTGGGAGACTTCGCTGAACACAAATATTAGTGATTCAAAACAGTAAATCATATCACAGTGATGATATTGTCAGTGAAAGTGACTTTTTGCATTTTACACACACAAACAGCACTTTTACTGACGATATAATTGTTGTGATACATTTTCCAGTTTTGAAACACTAATATTTGTGTTCAGCAAAGTCTCCTGAGTATAACAGTACCCCCCATGTACAGGTTTTATAGTGTTTTTGAAAGTTACACGGTCAAATATTTTTACATTGAAAATGGCCAGGTTGGTTACGTTGCCTTTGAGAGCGTATGGTAGCCGAGGAATGAGAATTACCCCCATGATGGCATACCATTTGCAAAAGAAGACAACCCAATGTATTGCAAATGGTGTATGTCCAGTCTTTTTTAGTAACCACTTAGTTACAAACACTGGCCAAAATTAGCGTTCAATTTAGTTTTTTACTTTTTTCACACACAAACAAATATGAACGCTAACTTTGGCCAGTGTTTGCGACTAAGTGGCTACTAAAAAAGTCTGGACATACCCCATATTGAATACCTTGGGTTGCCTACTTTAAAAAAAAGATGTACATGTGGGGTGGTATTCAGAGATTTATGACAGATAATAGTGTTACAATGTCACTATTGATACATTTTAAAAATGTATGTTTTGAAACCGCAATATCCTACTTGTACTTATGGCCCTATAACATGCAAAAAGCATGTAAACACTGGGTATTTTTAAACTCAGGACAACATTTTGAATCTATTTAGCAGTTTTTTCATTCGCTTTTGTAGATGAGTAAAAGATTTTTCACATAAAAGTAAAAAAACATGTATTTTTTTTCAATTTTTCATCATTTTTTTTTTTTAATTAAATTACATGAGATTATATAAATAATGGTATGTAAAGAAAGCCCCTTTTGTCCTGAAAAAAACAATATATAATTTGTATAGGAACAGTAAATGAGAGAGCGGAAAATTACAGCTAAACACAAACACCACAAAAGTGTAAAAAGATGCCTGGTCGCAAATGTACAACATCGCAAAAACAGTCCGGTCCTTAAGGGGTTAATCCCCCAATCACTGAGAAATTACACTGCTGATATATATTTATAAACAAACAACTTTTATTATACCAAAACCGCTTTAGTAATTTCTTCCTGAATTATGTATGCAAGTAAGAGATTGTGGATACAGACACTACTACTACTACTTTATTTAATATATAACTACTATTAACTACTTTAATATAACTAGAATGCTAAATTGAATCTTTTTTCATCATTATCTTTCAGGCTGAAGAGTCACCAGACGAATCCAATGAAGAATCAGAGGTATGTTTTATGACAACAGAAAATGAACTGCTGTGCTGTTATTGAAATATGTATAAAAGTAACATAAATATGCAAAGCAGAACTGTAAAAGATAAGAATAAACATTAAATAATAATAAAACACACATACACCAAAACCTTTTGGTGCTTAGAGTGCTTGTTTTATTTGTTATCAAATATATTCATGTTCAATACAAATTTAAAACACCACACTTTGTTAGTTTTATAATGTGTTTATAAAAAAGAAAAAGAAAGAAAATAGAGTAGCTTGTGTTTCACGATTACAGTGAACAGGGTCTGTTGTTTAAAGGATCACTATAGTGTCAGGAAAACAAACTCGTTTTCCTGGCACTATATAATCCTTAGGTCCTGCCCACGAGAGGCTGGATTAACCCAGCAATGTAAATATAGCATTTTCTCTGAAACTGCTATGTTTACATCTGAAGGGTTAAAACCTGGGGGACCTAGCACCCAGACCACTTCATTGAGCTGAAGTGGTCTGGATGACTATAATGGTTCTTTAAGCTGGTTTTCTAGTGATGGACTCAAATCATATAAAAAATATATATTTTCACTTATCCCAAATCTCTCTTCTCCAACTCCACAAAGCGAGAGAGGAAGCAAACATTTGACAATGCACCTACAGATGTGCAAACATTTCTAAGCATGCGTTTTAGGGATACATCATGCCACAAACTCCTGAAAAACTGGCACCAGCAAACCAATTTATAAATGGGTTGCCTTGGGTTACCTCTCCAAATCAGCTTTAAAAATCCGCAAAACATAATTTGGCAAAAATATCTGTGAAACCTTAGTATTATGATATAATTATCTTCAGTAACTTGATTTTTATAACAGATAATGACAGAAATTATCAAAGGAACATTTATTATGAACACAATAGTCACAGTGCATGCAAACAGAAAATGGGTTACACACACATTTAAAAGTGAAAACCTATTACTCACTGTCCTAGCAAAGTATCAGTATTTCTGTCCCAAGAAAGCTTTTGGTAAGGAAAACGGAAATCCACTACACATTTGATTAGACTGTCAAAATTGACCACAAAAAAGTAGTAGTTGTTGTCGTCGTCATTTATATAGTGCCAACATATTCCACAGCGCTTTACAGTATTGTAGAGGAGGAAATGTAACAATAGCTGAAACTATTGCAAAATGTTAAAGGAACAATAGGTTGATGAGGACCCTGCTCAAAAATTGCTATATTCTAGAGGAGTTGAGTTTAACCCCTTATGGACCGAGGACGGTTCATTTACCGTCCTCGGTAACATCCGTTTGAGGACCGGTGACGGTCCTGAACCGTCATCACGGAAAACGAGCGGCGGGAGCAATTGGAGGTCGCTTCCGCCGAAATCCCGCTGTTACGTTCTGTCAGACGTGCCAGGTAGATGGTCACAGCCAATTACGCTGTGTGAGCGACACGCGATCACTCACAATTGGCTACTGTCGTAATGGGTGTTACAAACTTTGACAGTGATCTCTCTCCCCTCTCTCCTCTGTAGTGTTTTGTGAGGGAGAGAGACAGAGATCAGTGCGTGATAGTTTGTAGCCAGTTTGTTAGTGTTGCCAGAAGTTCCAGAACCTGTGAAAAAAGTAAAAAATGATCCTTTTTAACCTCTTTCCTGCCAAGTCCTGTTACAGCAGTGCATTTGTACTGTCTGTATTTTTTTTGCCCTTAAGGGCTTTTTTTTTGTCAAAATGCTGTGTTTTAGACTGTTTTTTTTTTTTTTATTAGCGTCAAATTTTAGTCAGTCAGTTTCCTTCCCCCTAATCTCCATTAGATTCCTTTTGCAGGAGTTAGTTTAGGGATTGCCGCTAAAGGACGTTTTAGTCTGTTTTACTCTGTTTTAGTCGATAAAAAAAATGTACAAAAAAAATAGTGTTCGTAATTTGTTAGTTTTGGGTCAGGTAGTGTGTTGGTGAAACATGCAGCGCACGTACAGGTCGGAGGAGGCATATGCCTTCTTGGCGTCACATTCTGACGCCACTGACAATGCGTCCGTGTTTTCTGACACGTCTAGTGACACGTCATCTGTGTGGGAGCCGGCTGCAAAAAAAAGCTGTGCTTTTCCTGCTACGCCAAATGTGGAGGAGGACTGGGTACCTCCAGTTAGTTGAGCCCAACATCCCCCCTTTTAGTGCCAACGCAGGCATTAATATCAATGTGTATGACTTCTCCCCTATGCAATACATGGAACTATTTTTAGGGGATACCATCTGGGAGGAGATTGCTTCCCAGACTAATTTATATGCTACGCATTTTTCTGATACCAATCCAGGTAGCTATGTAGTCAGGAGCATGCTTGGCATCCCACAGAACTTAAACCATTCTGGGCTCTTACAATGCTCATGGGGATTGTAAAGAAGTCATCAATTCACTCTTACTGGAGTACCAACCCAATATGTTCTAGTCCAGTGTACTCCAAAACCATGTCTAGAACAAGATACTGAGATACTTACATTTTAATTACAATACCCTCTGTCACCCCAGAGATCACCCCTATTTTGGTAGGATACATAAAATATGCCTAGTGGTAGACCATCTTCAGCACAAATTTTCAAAAGTTTATATTCCCCAACAAAATGTATCCATTGATGAATCCTTAATGACAAAGGGAGATTAGGATTCAAACAATACATCCCCTCACAGCGCGCTAGGTATGACGTAAAATTGTACAAACTGTGCGAGAGTGAAAGTGTCTATACGTTTGCCTTTTGCATGTATGAGGGAAAAGATGGTCAACTGGACCCTCCTGGCTGTCCTGACTCTCTGGGCACAAGTGGGAAAATTGTTTGGGACCTACTGATCCCCTTGTTCAATAAAGGTTGCCACCTTTATGTGGACAATATTTATAGCAGTGTCCGTTTGTTTAAAACGCTTTATGGTTTGCAGACACTGGCCTGCTGCACTGTGAGAAAAAAAAAAAAGATTTCCCCAGACCTCTCATAGAGGCCAAATAAAAAAAAAAAGTCAATGTAAAGCTCTGCGCAAAGCTGAAGTGCTTGCAATAAAATTTGGGGACAGGAAGGATATTAACATAATAACCACCATCCATGACGAAATCATGTCAGACGTCACTGTCCGAGGCAGAGTACAGACCAAATCGGTTTGCATCAGGGCTTATAACAGGCACATGGGGTGTTTATTTGGCTGATCAGCTGATGCAGCCATATCTTATTTTAAGAAAAACAAAAGCCTGGTATACAAAGGTGGCTATCTACCTGATGCAAGTAGCAACCCTCAATCCATTTTTACTTTATCTTTTTTTTTATTTTTTTTAAATGAATCCTGGAAAAAAACACCTTTCTCCAATTTCAGCTCAAGCTGATTCCCACAATCATTTATGCAGATGATCAAGTTCCAACAACGGTGCCAGAGGAATCCAAAAAAAAAAAAAAAATCCCCAGAAACGTTGCCGGGTCTGTTATAAAAAAAGGGAAAAGGACAGCAACCTTTTTTCTCTTTCCCAATTGCCCTGTGTATTGGAACATGTTTTAAGCTCTACCACACAGAACATACCTTTTTCTAATACTGATTCCCTTTTTTTTTTTTTTTGCGGAAAATTTTAGTCAGTTTCCTTCCCCCAAATCTCCAGTCAGATTCTTTTTGCAGGAGTTAGTATAGAGATTTCTGCTAAAGGTGCATTTGATACCTGCACATTTGGTTAAAAGTTTTTAAAAGTTTTCTGGCAGAAATCTAAAAGCAATATGTGTATAAAAACCAGAATTCAAAAATTACCACCACACACTGAATTTTTTGGGCAAAATGGTTGGGAAAAAGAAGTCAAAACCTTGGATGTCTACCTTATACAAATATATACTTTCAAACCACAAATTCAACTTGGGGGATGGAAAAATGCACCACACTCAACATGTGCCTAGCAAAGCAAGCAAACTATATTCAGCCAAAATGGGCAAGTCCAAAATGTGTTACTGGTTGGGGAAAGGATGTTAAAACACCCAATATACAATACCCTGGAATGTCTACTTGATAAAAAAAATATATAGTTTCATGATGGTAACACTACCTGGGGGATGCAAAAATACACCAAACTGAAGTTAGGCCAAGAATACCTATATATCAAGTTAAAAAACTGACATGCACAAGTCTCTATCATGACCTTTTAGCCCCCAAACAACCCAGCAAACCTATGCATGGGTGATATCACTGTACTCAGGAGATGTTGCTGAAAACATATAGGGGTGTTGTTTGGCAGTGATACATAACAGGATCTGTTAATTCATGTCTAAAGTACAATGTGTGTGAAAAAAAATCACAAAAAACATTACTACCCAAAAGTTTGACAAAGGCTGGTGGTAAATTCTGTGCATGAAAAGTGTTAAAATACCACCATTTAAAAACCCTGGGTTGTCTTTCAAAAATATATGGTTTAATGGGGGTAAAATACATTGTCCTGCTTCAAAAATGTCCCAAATAGGACATGGGCGCAGGTTGAAACCGATATGCGCGCCTGCCAAATGTGGCTTTTTATCCCCCTAACAACCCGACAAGCCTATGCATGGGTGGTATCACTGTACTCAGGAGATGTTGCTGAACACTTATTGGCAGTGACAGGATCTGTGAATTTATACCTGAATTGCAATGTATGTGGAAAAAATAAAAATAAACTACCTATGCGAAGTTTGGCAAAGATTGGTGGTAAAATACAAATACAAAAAGAGAAGTCCTGCGCTTAAGCAGCAAGGACTACAACACACATCAGCCCCAATATATAGTAAAAACCAAAGAAAAGAAAATGTTACTTGCGCTTTTTCCTTAATCCCTATGTATATTTAGACAAATGGAGGTCATTTAGTTGCTCCAATGGCCATTGGAGGGATGCCCGCCTGCCAACGTCAAGGCAGACCCCCCCTAAGCGGGTCCTAAAACTGACCCTTCAGCCTGCTTCCTTGAGCTTCTGGCAAAGATATCTCTAATGAGACAGAAAGGGGTATTTTTTATATACACCCCTTTACTTATTAACCCTTAATAGGGAACACATGGGATGGGTAGCAGCATTGTAACCAGGCTGTGTGATACAAAGTAAATACAAATACAAAAAGAGAAGTCCTGCGCTTAAGCAGCAAGGACTACAACACACATCAGCCCCAATATATAGTAAAAACCAAAGAAAAGAAAATGTTACTTGCGCTTTTTCCTTAATCCCTATGTATATTTAGACAAATGGAGGTCATTTAGTTGCTCCAATGGCCATTGGAGGGATGCCCGCCTGCCAACGTCAAGGCAGACCCCCCCTAAGCGGGTCCTAAAACTGACCCTTCAGCCTGCTTCCTTGAGCTTCTGGCAAAGATATCTCTAATGAGACAGAAAGGGGTATTTTTTATATACACCCCTTTACTTATTAACCCTTAATAGGGAACACATGGGATGGGTAGCAGCATTGTAACCAGGCTGTGTGATACAAAGTAAATACAAATACAAAAAGAGAAGTCCTGCGCTTAAGCAGCAAGGACTACAACACACATCAGCCCCAATATATAGTAAAAACCAAAGAAAAGAAAATGTTACTTGCGCTTTTTCCTTAATCCCTATGTATATTTAGACAAATGGAGGTCATTTAGTTGCTCCAATGGCCATTGGAGGGATGCCCGCCTGCCAACGTCAAGGCAGACCCCCCCTAAGCGGGTCCTAAAACTGACCCTTCAGCCTGCTTCCTTGAGCTTCTGGCAAAGATATCTCTAATGAGACAGAAAGGGGTATTTTTTATATACACCCCTTTACTTATTAACCCTTAATAGGGAACACATGGGATGGGTAGCAGCATTGTAACCAGGCTGTGTGATACAAAGTAAATACAAATACAAAAAGAGAAGTCCTGCGCTTAAGCAGCAAGGACTACAACACACATCAGCCCCAATATATAGTAAAAACCAAAGAAAAGAAAATGTTACTTGCGCTTTTTCCTTAATCCCTATGTATATTTAGACAAATGGAGGTCATTTAGTTGCTCCAATGGCCATTGGAGGGATGCCCGCCTGCCAACGTCAAGGCAGACCCCCCCTAAGCGGGTCCTAAAACTGACCCTTCAGCCTGCTTCCTTGAGCTTCTGGCAAAGATATCTCTAATGAGACAGAAAGGGGTATTTTTTATATACACCCCTTTACTTATTAACCCTTAATAGGGAACACATGGGATGGGTAGCAGCATTGTAACCAGGCTGTGTGATACAAAGTAAATACAAATACAAAAAGAGAAGTCCTGCGCTTAAGCAGCAAGGACTACAACACACATCAGCCCCAATATATAGTAAAAACCAAAGAAAAGAAAATGTTACTTGCGCTTTTTCCTTAATCCCTATGTATATTTAGACAAATGGAGGTCATTTAGTTGCTCCAATGGCCATTGGAGGGATGCCCGCCTGCCAACGTCAAGGCAGACCCCCCCTAAGCGGGTCCTAAAACTGACCCTTCAGCCTGCTTCCTTGAGCTTCTGGCAAAGATATCTCTAATGAGACAGAAAGGGGTATTTTTTATATACACCCCTTTACTTATTAACCCTTAATAGGGAACACATGGGATGGGTAGCAGCATTGTAACCAGGCTGTGTGATACAAAGTAAATACAAATACAAAAAGAGAAGTCCTGCGCTTAAGCAGCAAGGACTACAACACACATCAGCCCCAATATATAGTAAAAACCAAAGAAAAGAAAATGTTACTTGCGCTTTTTCCTTAATCCCTATGTATATTTAGACAAATGGAGGTCATTTAGTTGCTCCAATGGCCATTGGAGGGATGCCCGCCTGCCAACGTCAAGGCAGACCCCCCCTAAGCGGGTCCTAAAACTGACCCTTCAGCCTGCTTCCTTGAGCTTCTGGCAAAGATATCTCTAATGAGACAGAAAGGGGTATTTTTTATATACACCCCTTTACTTATTAACCCTTAATAGGGAACACATGGGATGGGTAGCAGCATTGTAACCAGGCTGTGTGATACAAAGTAAATACAAATACAAAAAGAGAAGTCCTGCGCTTAAGCAGCAAGGACTACAACACACATCAGCCCCAATATATAGTAAAAACCAAAGAAAAGAAAATGTTACTTGCGCTTTTTCCTTAATCCCTATGTATATTTAGACAAATGGAGGTCATTTAGTTGCTCCAATGGCCATTGGAGGGATGCCCGCCTGCCAACGTCAAGGCAGACCCCCCCTAAGCGGGTCCTAAAACTGACCCTTCAGCCTGCTTCCTTGAGCTTCTGGCAAAGATATCTCTAATGAGACAGAAAGGGGTATTTTTTATATACACCCCTTTACTTATTAACCCTTAATAGGGAACACATGGGATGGGTAGCAGCATTGTAACCAGGCTGTGTGATACAAAGTAAATACAAATACAAAAAGAGAAGTCCTGCGCTTAAGCAGCAAGGACTACAACACACATCAGCCCCAATATATAGTAAAAACCAAAGAAAAGAAAATGTTACTTGCGCTTTTTCCTTAATCCCTATGTATATTTAGACAAATGGAGGTCATTTAGTTGCTCCAATGGCCATTGGAGGGATGCCCGCCTGCCAACGTCAAGGCAGACCCCCCCTAAGCGGGTCCTAAAACTGACCCTTCAGCCTGCTTCCTTGAGCTTCTGGCAAAGATATCTCTAGTGAGACAGAAAGGGGTATTTTTTATATACACCCCTTTACTTATTAACCCTTAATAGGGAACACATGGGATGGGTAGCAGCATTGTAACCAGGCTGTGTGATACAAAGTAAATACAAATACAAAAAGAGAAGTCCTGCGCTTAAGCAGCAAGGACTACAACACACATCAGCCCCAATATATAGTAAAAACCAAAGAAAAGAAAATGTTACTTGCGCTTTTTCCTTAATCCCTATGTATATTTAGACAAATGGAGGTCATTTAGTTGCTCCAATGGCCATTGGAGGGATGCCCGCCTGCCAACGTCAAGGCAGACCCCCCCTAAGCGGGTCCTAAAACTGACCCTTCAGCCTGCTTCCTTGAGCTTCTGGCAAAGATATCTCTAATGAGACAGAAAGGGGTATTTTTTATATACACCCCTTTACTTATTAACCCTTAATAGGGAACACATGGGATGGGTAGCAGCATTGTAACCAGGCTGTGTGATACAAAGTAAATACAAATACAAAAAGAGAAGTCCTGCGCTTAAGCAGCAAGGACTACAACACACATCAGCCCCAATATATAGTAAAAACCAAAGAAAAGAAAATGTTACTTGCGCTTTTTCCTTAATCCCTATGTATATTTAGACAAATGGAGGTCATTTAGTTGCTCCAATGGCCATTGGAGGGATGCCCGCCTGCCAACGTCAAGGCAGACCCCCCCTAAGCGGGTCCTAAAACTGACCCTTCAGCCTGCTTCCTTGAGCTTCCATTTGTCTAAATATACATAGGGATTAAGGAAAAAGCGCAAGTAACATTTTCTTTTCTTTGGTTTTTACTATATATTGGGGCTGATGTGTGTTGTAGTCCTTGCTGCTTAAGCGCAGGACTTCTCTTTTTGTATTTGTATTTACTTTGTATCACACAGCCTGGTTACAATGCTGCTACCCATCCCATGTGTTCCCTATTAAGGGTTAATAAGTAAAGGGGTGTATATAAAAAATACCCCTTTCTGTCTCATTAGAGATATCTTTGCCAGAAGCTCAAGGAAGCAGGCTGAAGGGTCAGTTTTAGGACCCGCTTAGGGGGGGTCTGCCTTGACGTTGGCAGGCGGGCATCCCTCCAATGGCCATTGGAGCAACTAAATGACCTCCATTTGTCTAAATATACATAGGGATTAAGGAAAAAGCGCAAGTAACATTTTCTTTTCTTTGGTTTTTACTATATATTGGGGCTGATGTGTGTTGTAGTCCTTGCTGCTTAAGCGCAGGACTTCTCTTTTTGTATTTGTATTTACTTTGTATCACACAGCCTGGTTACAATGCTGCTACCCATCCCATGTGTTCCCTATTAAGGGTTAATAAGTAAAGGGGTGTATATAAAAAATACCCCTTTCTGTCTCATTAGAGATATCTTTGCCAGAAGCTCAAGGAAGCAGGCTGAAGGGTCAGTTTTAGGACCCGCTTAGGGGGGGTCTGCCTTGACGTTGGCAGGCGGGCATCCCTCCAATGGCCATTGGAGCAACTAAATGACCTCCATTTGTCTAAATATACATAGGGATTAAGGAAAAAGCGCAAGTAACATTTTCTTTTCTTTGGTTTTTACTATATATTGGGGCTGATGTGTGTTGTAGTCCTTGCTGCTTAAGCGCAGGACTTCTCTTTTTGTATTTGTATTTACTTTGTATCACACAGCCTGGTTACAATGCTGCTACCCATCCCATGTGTTCCCTATTAAGGGTTAATAAGTAAAGGGGTGTATATAAAAAATACCCCTTTCTGTCTCATTAGAGATATCTTTGCCAGAAGCTCAAGGAAGCAGGCTGAAGGGTCAGTTTTAGGACCCGCTTAGGGGGGGTCTGCCTTGACGTTGGCAGGCGGGCATCCCTCCAATGGCCATTGGAGCAACTAAATGACCTCCATTTGTCTAAATATACATAGGGATTAAGGAAAAAGCGCAAGTAACATTTTCTTTTCTTTGGTTTTTACTATATATTGGGGCTGATGTGTGTTGTAGTCCTTGCTGCTTAAGCGCAGGACTTCTCTTTTTGTATTTGTATTTACTTTGTATCACACAGCCTGGTTACAATGCTGCTACCCATCCCATGTGTTCCCTATTAAGGGTTAATAAGTAAAGGGGTGTATATAAAAAATACCCCTTTCTGTCTCATTAGAGATATCTTTGCCAGAAGCTCAAGGAAGCAGGCTGAAGGGTCAGTTTTAGGACCCGCTTAGGGGGGGTCTGCCTTGACGTTGGCAGGCGGGCATCCCTCCAATGGCCATTGGAGCAACTAAATGACCTCCATTTGTCTAAATATACATAGGGATTAAGGAAAAAGCGCAAGTAACATTTTCTTTTCTTTGGTTTTTACTATATATTGGGGCTGATGTGTGTTGTAGTCCTTGCTGCTTAAGCGCAGGACTTCTCTTTTTGTATTTGTATTTACTTTGTATCACACAGCCTGGTTACAATGCTGCTACCCATCCCATGTGTTCCCTATTAAGGGTTAATAAGTAAAGGGGTGTATATAAAAAATACCCCTTTCTGTCTCATTAGAGATATCTTTGCCAGAAGCTCAAGGAAGCAGGCTGAAGGGTCAGTTTTAGGACCCGCTTAGGGGGGGTCTGCCTTGACGTTGGCAGGCGGGCATCCCTCCAATGGCCATTGGAGCAACTAAATGACCTCCATTTGTCTAAATATACATAGGGATTAAGGAAAAAGCGCAAGTAACATTTTCTTTTCTTTGGTTTTTACTATATATTGGGGCTGATGTGTGTTGTAGTCCTTGCTGCTTAAGCGCAGGACTTCTCTTTTTGTATTTGTATTTACTTTGTATCACACAGCCTGGTTACAATGCTGCTACCCATCCCATGTGTTCCCTATTAAGGGTTAATAAGTAAAGGGGTGTATATAAAAAATACCCCTTTCTGTCTCATTAGAGATATCTTTGCCAGAAGCTCAAGGAAGCAGGCTGAAGGGTCAGTTTTAGGACCCGCTTAGGGGGGGTCTGCCTTGACGTTGGCAGGCGGGCATCCCTCCAATGGCCATTGGAGCAACTAAATGACCTCCATTTGTCTAAATATACATAGGGATTAAGGAAAAAGCGCAAGTAACATTTTCTTTTCTTTGGTTTTTACTATATATTGGGGCTGATGTGTGTTGTAGTCCTTGCTGCTTAAGCGCAGGACTTCTCTTTTTGTATTTGTATTTACTTTGTATCACACAGCCTGGTTACAATGCTGCTACCCATCCCATGTGTTCCCTATTAAGGGTTAATAAGTAAAGGGGTGTATATAAAAAATACCCCTTTCTGTCTCATTAGAGATATCTTTGCCAGAAGCTCAAGGAAGCAGGCTGAAGGGTCAGTTTTAGGACCCGCTTAGGGGGGGTCTGCCTTGACGTTGGCAGGCGGGCATCCCTCCAATGGCCATTGGAGCAACTAAATGACCTCCATTTGTCTAAATATACATAGGGATTAAGGAAAAAGCGCAAGTAACATTTTCTTTTCTTTGGTTTTTACTATATATTGGGGCTGATGTGTGTTGTAGTCCTTGCTGCTTAAGCGCAGGACTTCTCTTTTTGTATTTGTATTTACTTTGTATCACACAGCCTGGTTACAATGCTGCTACCCATCCCATGTGTTCCCTATTAAGGGTTAATAAGTAAAGGGGTGTATATAAAAAATACCCCTTTCTGTCTCATTAGAGATATCTTTGCCAGAAGCTCAAGGAAGCAGGCTGAAGGGTCAGTTTTAGGACCCGCTTAGGGGGGGTCTGCCTTGACGTTGGCAGGCGGGCATCCCTCCAATGGCCATTGGAGCAACTAAATGACCTCCATTTGTCTAAATATACATAGGGATTAAGGAAAAAGCGCAAGTAACATTTTCTTTTCTTTGGTTTTTACTATATATTGGGGCTGATGTGTGTTGTAGTCCTTGCTGCTTAAGCGCAGGACTTCTCTTTTTGTATTTGTATTTACTTTGTATCACACAGCCTGGTTACAATGCTGCTACCCATCCCATGTGTTCCCTATTAAGGGTTAATAAGTAAAGGGGTGTATATAAAAAATACCCCTTTCTGTCTCATTAGAGATATCTTTGCCAGAAGCTCAAGGAAGCAGGCTGAAGGGTCAGTTTTAGGACCCGCTTAGGGGGGGTCTGCCTTGACGTTGGCAGGCGGGCATCCCTCCAATGGCCATTGGAGCAACTAAATGACCTCCATTTGTCTAAATATACATAGGGATTAAGGAAAAAGCGCAAGTAACATTTTCTTTTCATTGGTGGTAAAATGGCTGCAAAGAATGTGTCAAAATATCCTTATATGAATACCCTGGGTTGTCTACTTTAAAAAAAAAAAAAAAAAAAAAACAATTTACATGTGGGGTCTTTTTCAGAGATTTATGGCAGATAAGTGTTAGAATGTCACTGTTGATACATTTTAAAAATGTATATTTTGAAACAGCAATATCCTACTTGAACTTAATAGCCCTATAACTTGCAAAAGAAAAGCATGTAAACACTGGGTGTTTTTAAACTCAGGAGAAAATTCTGAATCTATTTAGCAGGTTTTTTTTCATTAGCTTTTGTAGATGAGTAAACGATTTTTCAAGTAAAAGTCACCATATTTTCACCATATTTTATTATTATTTGTAAATTAAATTATATGACATGATATAAATAATAGTATGTTAAGAAAACCCTTTGTGTCCTGAAAAAAAACCAATATACATTTTGTATGGGAACTGTAAATGAGAGAGAGAAAAATTACAGCTAATCACAAACACCACAAAAGTGGTCCTTAACGTATAACATTGCCAAAACAGTCCGGTCCTTAAGGGGTTAAAGACACAATAAGGAGATCATCAATGGGTAAATAAACAAACTGGGTGAAAGTGACAGAACTGGAGGTGAGAGTGAAGTGTGGCTCTTAAGGAGATTGATAGATTTTGTGACATAAAAGTTACGTTGTGAGGCCATAAGCATTTTTAGCTGGGTTGATTGAAGACTAGGGTAGAGTCTGATGTAAAGGAGTCATCCGTCCAGTTTTAGGAGTAATTAATGTATTCCAAAAACTGGCTTAAAATTCACAATACTATATATATTTATGTACATGTTGACAATAGGAGAAAGGAAAAAGCACTCAGGGAAACCGTTTAGTATGTAAACCCTAAATGACCAGGAGTAACCCCAAAGTAATCAAATAAAACTTAGCTTTTAATAAATAATTAAAATATCTTATCATAAATGTGCAGCATATCTGCAAAAAAGATATCTTCCCCTGGAAGAGCCTTAACGGCGAAAAGCGCGTCAGAACTTTCAGAGAGTATTTAGTTGATCCAATCGATGTGGGATGACCAGCACAACGACCTTTCTTTAATATTATCAACTATACTCTTTATCTTTTAATAGTATTCAATTTTCGTTGGACACTCAGAATTTTATTAAAGGGTGCCCACGAAGGCACATCAGAGTAGGGAATCTTCATTTCCTGTAGGATATGATAGTTACTCTGTACCTTGTCTGAGACATTATATAGCTCTCTTCCTGAACAATTTGATGTGATCCAATGTAGCAGATATAGGTTACACCTTGTTACATTTTGGTTACTTATAACCTCTGTATGGTGTTAAATTAATTTATCTTTATTTGTGTCAACAATTTGTTGCTTTTTTGTTCTATGCAATTACCTATACAGACTCAATACATGTATTTATCTTGACTTCTGTATTGGTTAATACCAAAATATCATTATAATAATAATAATTTTTTGTGGATATATTTTTTGCAGATATGCTGCACATTTATGATAAGATATTTTAATCATTTATTAAAAGCTAAGTTTTATTTGATTACTTTGGGGTTACTCCTGGTCATTTAGGGTTTACATACTAAACGGTTTCCCTAAGTGCTTTTTCCTTTCTCCTATTGTCAATTAGTACTGGGGTTACCCACCATTCATTATAGAGGAGTAACCTGACACCTTTTCCCTAGAAGGTCACTCAGTTTATAGTATTTATGTACATGTGTTTCTGATTTCATTGTAACCATGTAACCCTTTTCTACATGCTCATTTGTTTAGGGTGGTTATGCCCTATTAGGCACTAGTAAATACCCCTCCTCCATTCTTGTTTATAAATCTTTATTTTTGTTGTGCATTAGAAAGACAGTATTACAATAAACATGGCATCTTGTAGTGACAACAAAAATGCCATATAACAGTATGGTTCGAGCAATGCCTGAGTAGTCACACAATTTAAGTATATATGAAAGTGAGTGTTTGATTAAAACAGAATATGTGAAAAATGAAGGCGACTACACATAGAGAAGGTATAAGAGTGAAATACCACCAAAAAGTTAGCAACTAAACTCAAGGTGACAGCTGAGGTAAACAGTTGGTGACAAAGTGTTATGGAGGGAGAGGAGGAAACATAAGAGAACAGAGAGAGGTTTAGAAGTCTGGGGCAGCAGTTGGGGTGCATAACAGGAACAGGCAACCCCCAAGTTTCAGCACAGTCATCGGATGCTGGTGGCAACAATCGGCTCCTCCACAGAATTCACAATTTGCCGCCATTGTTCTAAGAACAAAAGTGGTCATGATAGTTAAATAACCGTTTAATGTGACACCAAATATGATACACATTTCATTACATAAAAAACAAAATAGCATATAATATCACTCCCAAACCTTTAAGTGAATGACCCCCCTTTTTTTTACTGGGGGGGGGGGGGGGGGGGGGAAAGATAATTAGACACACAGAAAATGCATTGTTCATAATTGGTGCTGCTGTAAAGACCAAAATAAATATTAAAACCAGACATAGGTACCATAATTACTTTCCTAGTCGTTACAGTGGTTAATAAACGCAGGTACTTGAAAACATTTTAAGTTTTACTATGCTAATGCTATGTCAATGAAGCCCAGGAAGGTCACACTGGCAAAATGCTATGTGGCTTGTCATTTATACGTTTTTTTTTTTTAGCAATTGAGCTAGCACGGTATGTATTATTCTGGTTAAAGTCACTTTAAATCATGTTAGGTATGGTAGAAGCACATTAATAAAACTGGACTGTAAAGACTCCTTATGATGTAAGAGTCATAATTTCTACCACCATATTGTGGCTACTCTGTGCATAACACTGTATTTTATTAGATTGGAATTAAATTGCTATTGCTGTTAGAGCAAATTGATAAAGCTGCAAATCGGGGTAACACGTTAATTATTGGCGATTTTAATTACCCGGACATGAATTGGGATAGAGGGACTAGTACTTCAGCTAGGGGAATCCGGTTTTTGAATGTGTTAAATGACACCTTTATGTCACAACTGGTACAAGCACCAACTAGAAAGGATGCTTGTCTGGATCTCGTTATAACAAACAATGTTAATCTTTTAACCAACATTCAAGTAGGGGAGCATTTGGGAAATAGTGATCACAATATGGTAACTTTTGAAATAAACTCAAAAAAGCAAAAGCACGTGGGGTATATTAAAACGTATAATTTAAAAAAAGCCAACTTTAATAAGATTAGGGCAGCTCTACAACATATCGACTGGCATAAACTCCTTAGTGATAAAAACACTGAGGAAAAATGGAAACTATTCAAACAAATATTAGAAAGGTACATTTCACAGTATGTACAATTGGGTAATAAATATAAAAGAAACAAATTAAAACCAATGTGGCTTAGTAGAGAAGTAAAACAAGAGATTAAAAATAAGAAAAGGGCTTCTAAAGCTTTTAAATCCGACAAATCAGAGGCATCCTATATAAGATATAAGGAAGCCAATAATACTTGCAAAAAGGCAATTAAAGTGGCTAAACTAGAAAATGAGAAATTGATAGCCAAAGAATGCAAAACCAACCCCAAAATTTTTTTCAAGTACATTAATTCTAAAAAAACAAAAAATGAACGTGTAGGTACACTGAAAACAGAGATGGGTCTGTTAGTCAATGAAGACCAGGAAAAGGCAGAAATGTTAAATAACTATTTTTCTTCAGTATATATTAATGAGGATCCTATGGCAAGAGATATGCAAATGATTTCTGCAACAAACTTGCAGATAACTTGTGATTGGATAACTCGAGACAAGGTGCTACAGCTATTAAATGTATTGTATGCTAAGTGGGGAAATAAGTGAACCTCTGTATTTAATTTGTCAAGATTCTTTTGTTTAAGGTATTGTAACGGAGGATCGGAGGAAGGCAGATGTTGTTCCTATATTTAAAAAGGGTTCAAAATCCTTGCCTGGAAATTATAGGCATGTGAGCTTAACTTCTGTGACTGGGAAATTATTTGAACGACTATTAAGGGATAATATTCAGGAATTCATTGGAAAAAACTGTGTTATTAGCAATAATCAGCATGGTTTTATGAAACATAGGTAATGTCAAACTAACCTAATTGCATTCTACGAAGAAGTAAGTAAAAATATAGATCAGGGTGTTGCAGTGGATGTGATCTACTTGGATTTTGCCAAGGCATTTGATACGGTTCCTCACAATAGGTTAGTCTTCAAACTAAAAGAAATTGGTCTAGATGAATATTCTTGTTCTTGGGTAGAACATTGGCTTAAGGATAGAGTACAACGAGTTGTCATAAATGGTAAATTTTCAAGCTGGACAAAAGTGGTAAGTCCAGCTTGGTTCTGTTTTGGGACCGCTTCTATTTAACATATTTATAAATGATCTTGAAATGGGCATTAAAAGCCATGTATCAGTGTTTGCAGATGACACAAAACTTTGTAAAGTAATAAAATGTGAGCAGGATATTGCCTTGCTGCAGAGGGATTTGGATAGATTGGGGGACTGGGCACTAAAATGGCAGATGAAATTTAACGTAGAAAAATGCAAAGTTATGCACTTCGGGGTTAAGAATGCACAAGCAATTTACACCCTAAATGGTAGTGAACTAGGGATAACCACACACGAGAAGGATTTGGGAATTGTTATAGACAACAAATTAGGTAGCAATATGCAATGTCAATCTGCCGTTGCTAAGGCCAGTAAGGTTTTGTCATGTATAAATAGGGGCATAAATTCTCGAGATGAAAATATAATTTTGCCTCTTTATAAATCACTGGTAAGACCACACCTTGAATATGCTGTGCAATTTTGGGCACTTGTTCTAAAGAAAGATATCGTGGCACTAGAAAAAGTGCAGAGACGAGCTACAACATTGATAAAAGGAATGGAGCATTTTAGTTATGAAGAAAGGTTAAAACATTTAAATCTCTTCAGTTTGGAAAAACGGCGCCTGAGAGGGGATATGATAACATTATACAAATATATTCGGGGCCAGTACAAACCATTATCTGGAAATCTATTCATAAACAGGGCTATACATAGGACACGAGGTCACACATTTAGGCTTGAAGAAAGGAGATTTCATCTAAGGCAAAAAAAAGGTTTTTTTTTACTGTAAGAGCAATAAGGATATGGAATTCTTTGCCTGAAGAGGTGGTTTTGTCGGAGTCTATACAGATGTTTAAACTGCAATTGGATAAATACTTGCAAAAACATAACATACAGGGATATAATTTCTAATTAGTCGGGTAATAGCTGCTTGATCCAAGGAGACATCTGACTGCTATTTTGGGGTCAAGAAGGAATTTTTTTCCTAGTTTGTTGCAAAATTGGAAGCGCTTCAGACTGTTTTTTTTGCCTTCTTTTGGATCAACAGCAAAAGCATATGTGAGGAAGGCTGAACTTGATTGACGCAAGTCTCTTTTCAGCTATGTAACTATGTAATTATATATGAAGAGGGCCCTGCTCAAACGAGCTTACAGTCTATAGGAGGTGCGGTTTAAAACCCAACAGGACAGGAGGTAGCAATCAAACAGGGTGGAGTGAAGCAGAGCTATACCACTAAAAGCTTAAAATTAAACTGAAGATAAAGACGGCAGCGTTTGGCATGCCATCTTGGAAGGGGTCTCCTCAAAAATGCAAACATCCTGCAAGTACAAATAGCAATACTTTCCTGTTGATAATGAGAGCCAGCCTGGGAGGATTTTGACCTACTGTACCTGCCTTCCCCCTTCTCAATGGTCTCTATTACAGCTCATTGAGAAGCACAGGGGTTTCTCAATGAAAAGCCTCTAATTGGAGTATTCCACAGCACAGTCTAATAGTATGGGTCTGGGAAAGATTGTTTTCCATTTACCCCCAAAGAAAACATGCAGAAAAAAATACGTTTTCTTTGGGGTTATATCTACATCTTTTTATTTTGCGGCTATATGTACTTAATTATTAACAAAGCATTCATTGCTGTTTTCCTTTAACCCTTGTAGTGCTGTGTTAAACTTGTCCTGCAATACAGACTCCATAGCCATGATTGACTAAGCACTTCCTGGTAGAACAGCACTCATGTGTGATTATATATTGTTTCTGTTTAGTATTTTTTGCATAACATTGAATTCTATTCTCTATAAAATGCAATGAAACAATAATGTTTCAGCTTGGAGTGCTCCTCCTATAAAGGACAACTGTTTATTTCTCATTTTGTAAAAGTTTTTATTGTTTTTTTTAATTTTATTTATTTTTTATTTTAATTTAATGAAATGTAATGATATTTTTAAAAATGTATATTGATTTTTATTTTTTTTTGGAGAAAATTTTACTTTTTTATCTTGATTAGCAGCCATGTTGGGTCACGCTCTACTGTTAACTGACGGACTGCTGCTCAACCTAACTTGCCTGCTGCTGCGATTGCTCTATGTGAAACTGCGGCAGAAACCAAGTTAGGATGAGCAGCAGTTGGTCACATAACAGTACTGTCAAACCCAACATGGCTAAAAAAAAATACATCAATGTACATCAATATAGAAGAATTTATAAATGTAAATAATTAAAAAAAAAAAATCAGAAGTAAAACTTTGATTACCGTTGTCTTTTAAGGTAAATTAAGGCCATAAGGAAGATGTCTGTTATCTATCTTATCAGACAAGTTCCATGTTTTGTCAGAAGCCTTCAAATCTATAGTAAAAAAAAAAAAAAAAAGGAAATACATAAAACTTCTGTTTTATTCCAGTTCACAGATGAGATTTTTTGTGTATGAATACAAAAAAATATATATAAATATTACGTATGTAATGTACGTAAACAAATTTTCTTTTCTTTTATTATTATTATTATTATTGTTTTTTTTTTTACTTTATAACAATGGCAATTTTTATAACAATCTTCAAACTGATGATTAGATTGAAACTCTAACTTTGATCAAATTTAAATTACCAGTGTTGTACTGTGTATATAAAATAAATGTGTCTGTAATGTTCAGTGAATGATCTTAAAGTTTAAAGGGCTTGTGCCTTTAATTAAAAGTGTCATACCTTAAAAAAAAAAAAAAACACAACAAATAAACCCATGTTCTTTAAGAAATTGATTTTTGAAACGAAAGCTGTGAGTTTTCTTGTATGGGGTAAATGTCACTCTGTTCATAGCTGAGCTTTGCTGCAAGTCAGAACTTGTACTATTTCATCAAGTTACCATGGAAACGTGGCTAACTGTCATCTCAATTCAAGCTGCTGATGCTTTTATTTGTAGGTTTGCAAGATTATTAAAATTTAACACAAATTATTGTTTTTCTCTTTGTTGAGGCTGGCTTTTGTATGCTGTGTGCATTTGTATAATATACATTTGTAATATAAAATGAATCTTTGCACTCAAGACTGAAGTGAGAAAAACTTAGATGGTAGCCCTGGCACAAATATACAAAATAAAAATTACATTAGTTACGTTACTTGATCTTGTTTATTGATAAGATATTTTCAGTTTTTATTTGTGTATAGGTAGATAAGTACACTTGCAGATGATGTTAAATATATATTTATTTTTATTTATTTATTTTATTTTAAAGGGGATCTGCTGTGCTAGAGGTTATTTAAAAGCACACAAAACAGTATTTTTCTCCCCCCCTCTCTTTCTCGCCTTCGTCTTTTAGTTGTTTCAAATATGATGTATTGTCCTCAGCAATTGAGCACTCTGAGTGAATTGTATTTTACAAATCATTTTCCATTTTCTTTGTTTACAGCAAGACAAAGTGCCTCCCAAAATCACAGTTAGTCAGACTTTACCTTAACATAAAAGATACCTGTCAGAACATGAAATGGCGCATCAGCATGCCAAATTGTTAAATTTTTTTCATTTGATTTATGTGTTGTGGAGCCAGGCAAAATGCTTCACTGCACTAAGTTCTGAAAGTATATATTTTTTTCTTTGCTGTAAAATAAACTATTACCTTTTATATATTTTTTTTTCTTCATATAAATGAGACTGACAAAAGCTTATTTACATCAACTTTATCTAATGGCCTGTATGAGTGCTTTTATGCAAAATAGCCAGGAGACTAGAATTAACTTTTCACATTGGCTGCACATTAGGAAGTACCATTTGGGCAGCACTATTATAAATAAACAGGACTTTGCACTAAGTCACTGCGTTTATGAAAAAGAAAAAAAATACATATTTTATTTTATACCTTTCATGTTAAAAATGCAAGAAGGCTGTGCTCATTTAAAATGTTGATAACATTGAAATTGTTTGTTTATTTTTTGCTAGCACTAAAGAATAGTTTTGTGAAATGTTTTATTACGCTAGATTTTCCATTGTCATCGATATGTGGTTATGGTAACATAAGAATGTGTGGTAAAACATTCTGCAATTCCCTTTTTACTTAGGGCAGTTGTACTCAACATGTTAATGGCCTAAACTGGTATATCTCTGGGACATGGCAAATGTATATTTGCCCTCCCTTACTGTCAGTGGCGGATCCAGAGCCTGATCTCGGGAGGGGTACTTTAAAGAAATAATCCAGGCACAATAACCACTACAGCTCAGTGTAGTAGTTATGGCGCCAGTAGTGCCAGGATCCCATCCCAGATTAAGTAGTCAAACCATTTAAGAACAGTTTGACAACTTACCTGGGGTCTGCTGGGATATAGGGCATAGGAGCAGTGGTATGTGTTAGGGGTTCAGTGAGTGGTAAAGTGTGTGAGTGGTAAAGTGCGTGTGCGTGAGGGCGGCAGTGTGTGTGTGGGGCAGTGTGTGTGTGAGAGAGCTGCAGTGTGTGTGTGTGTGAGAGCAGTGTGTGTGTGTGTGTATGGGGGGCAGTGTGTGTAGTGTGTGTATGGGGCAGTGTTTGTGGGGCAGTGTGTGTATGGGGACAGTGTTTGTGGGGCAGTGCGTGTAGTGAGTGTATGGGGCAGTGTTTGTGGGGCAGTGTGTGCATGGGGGGCAGTGTTTGTGGGGCAGTGTGTGTAGTGTGTTTGTGGGGCAGTGTGTGATGGGGGGCAGTGTTTGTGGGGCAGTGTGTGTATGGGGGGCAGTGTTTGTGGGGCATTGTGTGTATGGGGAAGTGTGTGCAATGTGTGTATGGGGAAGTGTGTGCAATGTGTGTATGGGGGCAGTGTGTGTAGTCTGTGTATGAGGCAGTGTTTGTGGGGCTGTGTGTGCAGTGTGTGTATGGGGGGCAGTGTGTGTATGGGGGCAGTGTGTGTATGGGGGCAGTGTTTGTGGGGCAGTGTGTGTAGTGTGTGTATGGGGCAGTGTTTGTGGAGCAGTGTGTGCAGTGTGTGCAGTCTGTGTATGGGGGGCAGTGTGTGTATGGGGGCAGTGTTTGTGGGACAGTGTATGAGGGGCAGTGTGTGTAGTGTGTGTATGGGGGCAGTGTTTGTGGAGCAGTGTGTGTATGGGGGTAGTGTGTGTATGGGGGGCATTGTATGGGGGGTAGTGTGTGTATGGGGGCAGTGTATAGGGGGTAGTGTGTGTATGGGGGCAGTGTATAGGGGGTAGTGTGTGTATGGGGGCAGTGTATAGGGGATAGTGTGTGTAGGGGGGCAGTGTATAGGGGATTGTGTGTGTATGGGGCAGTGTATAGGGGATAGTGTGTGTATGGGGGCAGTGTATAGGGGGTAGTGCGTCTATGGGGGTAGTGTGTGTATGGGGGCAGTGTATGGGGGTTGTGTGTGTATGGGGGTAGTGTGTGTATGGGGGCAGTGTATGGGGGTAGTGTGTGTATGGGGCAGTGTATGGGGGGGTAGTGTGTGTATTGAGGCAGTGTATGGGGGCAGTGTGTGTATGGGGGCAGTGTGTGTATGGGGGCAGTGTGTGTATGGGGGCAGTGTGTGTATGGGGGCAGTGTGTGTATGGGGGCAGTGTGTGTATGGGGGCAGTGTGTGTATGGGGGCAGTGTATGGGGGCAGTGTGTGTATGGGGGCAGTGTGTGTATGGGGGGTAGAGTGTGTATAGGGGCAGTGTATGGGGGTAGTGTGTGTATGGGGGCAGTGTATGGGGGGTAGTGTGTGTATGGGGGTAGTGTGTGTAGTGTGTGTATGGGGGCAGTGTGTGTAGTGTGTGTAGTGTGTGTATGGGGGGGAAGGAGGGGGGTAGGGAGGCTTTTTTTTGGTTAAATTTAAATAAAATTAATGTACTTTATGTCCCCCCTCCCTTCTTACCTTTACTGGGAGGAGGGGGGGACATATTTAGTTCCCTGGTGGACCGGTGGTGGTGAGGTGAACTCTAGCCCGCGCTCCAGGGCTAGAGTTCACTCTCGCGAGATTTGGAGCATTGCTGTGGTAACCGGGGCAACGCTCCATGCTCGCGAGAGGAGGACCCGGGGGAGCTGCAGGCTGAGCTCCCGGGTCCTCTCTCCCTCCCTGCCGGCTGTCAGCACAGTGCCTGCGGACCAGGGAGGGAGATCTCTGATCTCCCTCCCCGGGCCACAGGCACATTGTAGGGCTGGCACTTGGGCAATGCCAGCCCTGCATTAGCCGGCAGGGGGGAATCTCGGGGGGGGGGGGGGGGGGAGGAGGGGGGCAATTGCCCCGTTGCCCCCCCCCCCCCCTGGATCCGCCACTGCTTACTGTTCACTTCAATATGCTTAGTGTAACCTTTTAAAGTGTACCTGTTATGTTCAAGTAGATTATAATACAACATTGAGGTAAAAACCACAGATATGCTTGTTGCATTTCACACATACTTTACGCCCTCAAATTGTGTGTGCAGAATTTTACAATGCTATGATCCGTTGGCTCATTGTGCTTTTTCCCTCTTATTATTCAACTCAACAATAATATGTTGCTCTTAGTGTCACTTCCCTTTCATTGTCCTTCTCCACTTGTGTCTCCTCTCTTGCATGTAGACCACAAGTCACAGCTGTGTAGAAGGTGCAGCAACAGGGGCAGCCCTGCTACAGCTCTTGTAGCTGGAATGTTTAAAGGGACACTATAGTCACCAAAACAACTACAGCTTATTGTATTTTCTCCTGGTGACTATAATCATTCCCGTCAGGCCTTTTGCAGTAAACATTGTATTTTCAGAGAAAATGCAACGTTTGCATTACAGCCCAGGGATACTTCTAGTGGCCACTCCTCAGATGGCTGCTAGAGGTGCTTCCAGTGTCTCCACCCTCTGCATCAAGACACTGAACATTCCTCATAGAGATGCATTGATTCAATACATCTCTATGAGCCAGGGCTGTGTTTGACTTGTGCTGGCTCTGCCCCGATCTGCCTCCTTGACACTATCAGCCAATCCTATGTGAAAGCATTGTGATTGACTGAGAGAATCACTTTTGATTATGTCAGCGAAATGGTAATATCACAGTATGATGAGATATCCAAACTAGGTTGAATTCGCATTATCATCCCACAGAAACATCTTTTAGAAAATAGTCGTATTATTCATGGAAGAAATAAACTGATCCATGAGATGATTGTTCTCAGTTTATACACAAATGTCATGTAAAAGAGAGGGAGCTAAAGGTTTAAAGGGATTCTATAGTGCTAGGAAAACAAAGCTGTTTTCCTGGCACTATAGTTCCCTACAGAGTCCCCCTTCCTTGTGCCCCCTCTTCCGTGGCGCTGAAGGGGTTAAAACCCCTTCAGTCCCTTACCTGAATCCAGCACCAATGTCCCTCGGCGCTGGGTCAGGCTCTGCCTATGCTCCGGGTCAGCCGGCAGGGAAGACGTAATACGAATGCGCGGCAATGACCGCGCTCACATTAGGATTTCCTCTATAGGAAAGCAATAATCAATGCTATCCTATGGGGAAAAAAATCTGACGCTGGAGGTCCTTATGCAAAGGTCCTCTTCGATGCAGGAAGCCCTCTGCAGCACTAAGTGCAAAAGGGACCCAGCACCCAGACCACTTCAATGAGCTGAAATTGTGTGGGTGCCTACAGTGTCCCTTTAAACCAATGTGCTGCTAAAGTGTGCCTAGCAGTCAAGATAATTTTATCATACAGTGGGAAAGTGACCAGGAAGTTGTTTAACAGCAGAAAGAACCAAGGTTCCAAATAAACGGCCCTCTCCAGTAATTCCTTAACTTTTTTTTCCAAACTTTAACAACTTTCAGACAATTTCACCACACATGAAGGTAGGTTAGTTTGTGTCCACTGTCCCGTCAATAATTTGGCAATTTGCCCATGCTGAATTTCTTAGCTGAAGTAGTGTTCCACCTAAACAAAAGTTTAAACTTTAGTTCCTAAAGAGATTCAAATCTCTTTCCAAGTATCCCCTCCCTTTTCTCGTGAATCTGTTTGCCATTGTTGGAGATAGGCAAGATCAACCTATGCCTTGGAATGTGAGCAAACATAATAATAGATAGCAGAGACCAAATGCTCTAGGCTGGAGCTTGTGTCGTTCCCTAGTAGCTACCTGTGCTAAGTTACCTTTGGAGGCAAAGACAACAAAATCCACACCTCTCTGTCCTACAACTGGGGGCCTTGTCAGTCAGCTTTAATCTTAGTCCAGTCCAGTCCAGTGCTACTCATAATGTCATAATGTAGCATTTGGAACATATGGCACATGCAAGACTATTTATGAGAAGCATTAGCAGATTTCAGCATGGTTTTTTGTAGAGGCCAAAGGCATGTTTTTACAAATGGATCCATTGCTGCTTCTCAAACAGGAAAATGGGCAGCGAATTTGCACCATCTCCCCCCCCCCCCCCATTAGGTATGTCATTACAAGGAGCATTTGACTGACATATATTGAATATATAACTTTTTAAATGCATCTAAAAGGAACATTCTGACTTAAAAAATTTAAAGGACTACTAAATCACCCAGGTAGTTTCATCTCAATAAAGTGGTCCTGTCTTTTTAGAAAAAACTTAGTCTGGTCTTTAGTAATAGTTAGGGTGGAATTATACCAGGGATCGCAGCTGAGAAATTCAGCTGCGCTCTCTCCCTGGTATGATGTAAGGCAAATTGTGACTCTGTTATCTCCTTACAGTCACTGGGTGTGGGTGGGCTGTGTGCACCCTGGTCCCTTAATAACTGTTAAACTGTGCAAAATTACCCAGGTATTCCAGTCACCATAACCATCTAAAGATCTGCTAATACAGGGCAGTGGCTGCTGACTTCTACTCTTGCGCTCTGGGAGCAAGTGATCAGTCTTCAATTCCACCTCACCATTTGCTGGAAATTCAATTCCACCTTGGGTTACTTGTAATTGCACTACCTTAGATGCCTGATGCTGTTACCTTCGATAAATGTGAGCCCGGCTCTGCTTGCCTGGTGCCTATAATTGCATGTCAGGTGATACAAACTCCACATCCCTAAATCACCCTTGTTAGAACCATCTTTGACTGTAGTTACAGATTTTAGTCTTTTGGGGTACTTACCTAACAACTTTGAAATGTTGTGGTCATTTCATTGGCAGAATTGCTCAAGACCTGCCAGGTTAGATGGGGGTACATTTGTGAAGAGCAATTTTTAACCTTACTGGCATAATTTTTACTGTAGAGCTTTGACTATGGTCATTCTATGACATTTAGGACATGGGTCTAATCCACTCCAGTGCCATGTTGTCTTTGTTTTTCACCTACTCTCACATTTATTCTACAGTTAAACACATTCAACAATTTGTATAGTTTTTAAACATATGGTAAATACAATCCTCTTGTAAAATACAGTGTAAATAAATAGCTAATACAATTTGTAAGGCTGTGAACTTACCATATCATAATTCATTTAATTTAATTCCAGGAGGACGACAGTGATGAGGAACCAAAGCTAAAATATGAAAGACTATCCAATGGTGTGAGCGATATTTTGCAGGAAGATGCTGCAAGTTGTATGACTGTACACGAGAAGGTATTGTTGTTATTATTATTATTACTATTCTATTATTTATATAGCACCAGCAAATTTCTTTTCATAAATAAAATGATCCTATATTATGTAAATTATAAACATGAATACAAGTACAGGCTTTTCTTTCTTAATATGGTAGGAAAGATAATCATATCATTTTTACATTTTAAAAAAATTTTTTTTTGCTGTGCAACAGATTGACATACATGCCTACAATGCCACAACAGCACGTATAAGCATTTTCAACAAAAATAATAGTATGACATGAGTGAAACTGCACAAGCTATTCTCGCCAGTGAACAGAAATACAGAAGTGGTAGATTTTCAGCCAGAAACATTCAAAGATAGCATCCAGGTGTTGTAAGGCAGATTTGATTGAGTTGCAGTGAGGCTTCTGACATGGAGGTAGGCCCTTCACATCCGGCAAGGGATCCAACGCCATATTGAAAATATTGCGTAGGTGAGATGCCGCCAGTGGCCACCCCTAGTCGTAGTTTGGTACAAAGTGAGCATCCCCAGTACGTCCAGTGGGGACCGGGATACCCCCCCGCCGATCCAGGGAGGGTAGTAGTGTAGCGATACCGAGCTTTTGGGAGCGAGGAGATCGGCCGCTTCTCCCAAGCTCTGTCCCCAGCAGGCAGCAGCAGTGTTTTTCGGGTCCTTCGGTGGATGACAGGATCCAGGTAAGCGAGGTATGTTCATCAAAGAACCCCACACAATAGGGAAGCCCTGTAGAGAGTGTGGCTGCAGTGTAGGGTTTCGCACCCCATAATCAATCCTATGAGCAGGAGCTCGAGTGATACACGTCTGCTCTGCTTGGAAGTCAGACTCCGCCCCACCCCCAGTGATATCAAATTTTAACACTTTGTCAACTGAAGGTGAAAAATACAGACATAAAGTTTTTTGTTCTGTTGGAACAAAACAGAAATGAACTTGTTTTTGTACATCAAGTTAGATATGTGTCGGGGGGGTGAGGGGGCATGACCGCCATAGTGAATGGTCGCACTTAGAGTGAGTTCCGGGCAAAATCACAATTGTGCAAATATATCAACTTCTCACTAGAGAAACCAAACCCTTAATTTGTTTAAGACAAACTGCATCTCCCTGAAACACGTTTTGAAGCGCTTCGCCACTTGACTGGTGGTCTTAACCTGAAACTTTTCTGAGACCTACCTGTGGGTGCAGTTGGGAAAAAATGGCTGGTCTCCCTGCTGATATTCCTGCTGGTGCACATAGCCGTGAAAGGAGTTGTCCTCACATATTTAAATGTAGGCCATATTGAAACATTGCAAACAAATCAAGTAATGCTTACCAACTAGCAGAGAAACCAATTTATCTGCCAGAAGCCACTAGGCACTGATATATTAATATACAAAAAAAAAAAAAAAAAAAAAAAAAAATAATGGCACTAACAGTCTTTAAAGTAAAATTTAAAGTAGTGAAAAGCAGCAAATCTATAGTGCAACAGCTCAAAAAACACCAAAAATTTAACATTTTTAAAAAGACATTACTAGCAGTACAGTGTACTAAAAATGGCAACAGAATGTAAAAAGAATGTCTACATTTGACCTTAATGCAATATATATATATATATATATATATATATATATATATATATCCATACAATAAATACAGTTTAATCATATATTTCTAACATAAAACTGCTGTGACAATCATTATCAATATCTGGAATGCTAATGTAATGCTAACCGTTAAATGGTAGGGTGAAGTCACTCCACCCCCATTCCCTGACTGTAGGAATGATATGACCAATTGAAACATCCTGTGCTGTTCGAAAGTAGTGAGCGAGTTAAAATTTTCAGCACATTTACAGGATTATATCAGTAAAAATTTCCCCCAAAAAAAGGTGTCTGTAACCCCTTAAGGACACATGACATGTGTGACATGTCATGATTCCCTTTTATTCCAGAAGTTTGGTCCTTAAGGGGTTAAGACAGCAATATTTCTAAATAAATACAGAAATAATACAAAATGTGTTGAACCAACCAATTACAAAGAATGTGCACAATGCAATCAATAAATTGCGTAAAGCGTGTAAACAAGTGATGTCACACACAATAAATTGGTGAACTAAATAGTACAACACCAGTATAAAGTGCTTCAAACTCTACTTGCATTATATAATCCACATGTCATATATATGTTAAAGAAGAAACACAACATATAGTGTAATATTGTCATAAAATAAATATTAACCATATAACTGTCTTTCCACTCGCAAATAAAGAGCAGGCGTGTCTGCCCAGGCTCCTCTCCACCACTGTAATGTGTAGTAGGTAGACCCAATGAATGTAGGACATCAGGCAGAAGAAGCCTTTCAAGAATCTTTGATGTGGCTCATAAAAAAAAAAAAATACCCCAATCAATATTAAATATTAAAAGCTTTAAAAGTCTACGCTAAAATGCGAACATCAGGGCTTGACAAATCCCAGATTGTTGGCGGCATGCACTGTAGGCAGACAGCAAGGGAGCTGTTATCTTCCTGCTCCCTCAAACTTGAGTTAGTGATGCCATGGTCGTAATATGACGTCACTCCTGCCTCAGCATCCCTAAGCGGCATGCAAGGAAGCTGAGCAAGAAGATCACAGCTCCCTTGTCTCCTGGCTGCAGTACGCGCAGTCAGCCACCTCCACTCTCCTCATCTAGCTGCCACTTGACCACAGGGAAAGCTGTAGGCAGCCTGGGTGGAATAAAATCGAATTAGAGTGTGTTAGTGCGTGTGTGTGTCTATCTATCTCGGTGTATGTGTCTGTCATGGTATATGTGTCTGGCTGTCATTGTGTGTGTCATGGTATATAATCGCATGGGAATGTTGTTTTTACTCATATTATTTCCAATGCCATGCTGGTCTCCAAGCAACTGATGCCACCTCTATGACTGAGATAATCATGCTTAATAGTCTCAGCCAATACAATGCTTTCCCATAGTATAGTATTTGGAAACTATTGTGCAATCAAAAAATTGCGTAAAACGTGTAAACAAGTGATGTCAATACATCTTTATGGGGCACATCTTTATGGGAAATATTCAGCACCTCCATGCAGAGTGTGGAGATGCTGAATGTAGATGCTGCACACTGTGGAAGCACTTTAGTGGCCATATGAGTGATTGCCACTAGAGGTGTCACTAGGCAGCAATGCACTTTTTATCTTGAAATGCTTGCAGGGACAGGCTAGAGACACTAGAACCACTAAATTAAGCTGTAGTGGTACTGGTGACTATAGTGTCCCCTTAAGAATTGTATTATTGTCTTTTGTTATTTTGAACAAATCCGAAAACCTGGCTTCTAGATTTATCAAGCCCTGGTATACACAGTCGCAGATAGAGTAGCTTCTATGTCCGAATGCCGGCTTTCTCATGGCAGTAGGATTCAATTTCGACTCCAAACCTCTTCTGGGAGGCGGGGGAAGTGACGTTTGACGTTTGACGTTCCGCAACATGATGAAGTCCGACGTGATGACATATTTTGAAGATTGGGTTTGCTTCATCAGATCTGCCCAACATTGGCTGCCCATTATTTTTAAGTCCATCCTGTGGGTGTGTGTAGCCCAAAAAGTCAGAGAATAATGACTTTCTTTTGGTTACACTTTATGTCTTAAGTTAAGTCTTTATGCATGTAAAGGAACTCCCTGTACCCCTGGCTGTGCACCTATGCAAAGGACTGCTTTCCTAGCTGGAACAGGGGACAAACCGCAGTACTTCTGGTCACAGTCACTTTCAGTCCTGGAACCGCTCCCTCCTGGAGCCGAATGGGAAACTTGCTCTATCCACCCCCAGGCACTGGATGACACTCAGTCCTGGGAGCTCTAGTCCTTACAAGGACTTTCCCAGTTGAATCCTCCACACTGGAACCTTTCCCCTCCCAATAACCAGGCGACACATAGTTCTGGGAGTATAAACTGTTTTAATCTGTCCAGATGGCCTGCTTTTATACAATTTCAGATACACACCCCTGACACACCCCTGACACACAAACAGGATAATCCCTCTCCTGGACCTGAGGGGACACTAGGTACAAGTTACAAACTCCTCCTCTGTGCCTGAGAGATAATTGAGTCAGGAACTGAACTAACTCAATTATCTCCAGGCACAGAAAAACATACAATATTACAAAAAACCCAAAATACCTTTAATCCCTTAAGGATGGCGGGCGTGCTATGCTGTCCTTGGGGACCCGGCTATAAACGCCGGGGGGCGGCATAGCACGTCCCAGCCATCCTTTGTACTTACCCGATCGCGGTGTGGGAACTCACCTGGCAGCCCAGGGAGTCCTCCTCCGTCTTTTCCGCCCCCCCTGTGCCATGTGATCGCGAGGTCCATAGCAATGCCAGCATGGGGAGTGTCTGTAATGACAGGTACTCCCCCTGCTGCCTGAAAAAAAAATTAAAACCGTGTAAAATACAATTATATATACCTAGATCATATATATATTTATTATATATATGATCTAAGTATATATATATATATATATATATATATATATATATATATATACACACACATACATACACTGTCTAAGTGTATTTTAATAATATATATATAATCAAAATACACATAGAATGATATTGATTTTATATATATATATATATATAATTTTCATTATATTTATTTATATATAATATAAAACAAATATGTAAATACATTAAGAATATAAAAAAGTGTACATTCGTTCTAACTGTATTTTTAAAATTATTATATATATATATATATATATATATATATATATATACATATATATAGATATAGATATCAGAATACACGTAGAACGAAATATATATATATATATATATATATATATATATATTTCAATTCACGCTGGGTCCCGCGTTCCTGCTCCCAGTCTTGTTTATTGCCTAGGTGCCACTCCGACCTCAAAATATAAAATACCTTGTTGGAAGTGCACTCACAGGACTCGATACTGTTGCCAAAAATGTGCCTTTTATTCAAGCTTCAAAAAGTTGATTACATAGTGTCAACATTTCAGTACACTAGGGACTTTTTTCAATAAGTATCACTGTATGTGTGTGTGTGTGTGTATATGTGTATATATATATATATATATATACCTATATATTAATACAACTACGGTAATTTAAAAAAATTATATATATATATATATATATATATATATATAATTCTACGTATATATTTATGTAATAATTTTACATAATTAGGTCATTTTATTAATTACAATTTGTGGGACCTACCTGACAACCCAGGCCAAAAGTCCAGGGAATTGAATTTGCTAGCACTATATTTAACCCTGTTACTTTCCAAGACACCATAAAACCTGTACATGGTGGGTACTGTTTTACTCGAAAGACTTAGCTGAACACAAATATTAATGTTTCCAAACAGTAAAATGTATTACTATGATATCATGAATTTTTTTTGCATTTTTCACACACAAATGGCACTTACACGGACTATATAATTGTTGTGATACGTTTTACTGTTTTGAAACGCTAATATTTGTGTTCTGTGAAGTCTCCTGAGTATAACAATTCCCCTCATGTACAGGTTTTATGGTGTTTTCAAAAGTTACATAGTCAAATATAAGGCTTGCGTTTCATTTTTTTTTTTAAACATGATTTTTTATTGAATGGTTGTTGTATTATACATAGACTTATGCGTGGGGATCAGACAGCGTGTATGGAGACTCGCAGGTCTCTACATACCATGTGCCATATGCATCTGTGTGTGCTCGCAGGCACACCATTTTTATTTTTTTTCCCTTTCAGGTTTATTTATTGTTGTGTCATATAAAGATTTATGCATGGGGATCAGATGGTGTGCATGGAGACTCGCAGGTCTCTATCGTATATTCCACATACCATATGTACCTGTGCGAGCTCGCAGGCTCCATGGTTTTTAGTGCTGTGTTTTGGCTTGCTGGCCTCCTGGCTCGCGTGGTATGTGTTCTCTCGTGCCCATGTCTTACAACCTTCCCTTTTTGCCATCTGTGATGTGCGTTTTTTCTGTTGCTATGTAGGGTCTGCATGACTATACGCGTGTGTCCGGTGGCCTCTCTTTTATATTAGGGGTCTGATATTCCCCGGAGTAATTGCTCCATTGCGTTCTTGTGTGTCTATCTCCCCACCTCCGTCTTCCTGTGTTCTTCTTAGCTGTTAGTTAGTCTGATCAGCTATCGCCTATAGGTGTCTGGTAGTTTGTTATTGTGCATGGGCGGTGTCGTGACGTGAGGTAATGTCCCCATTCTATTAGTCGTCCGCCTCGTAGTCTTTAGCTGTTATTGCGTTTCCTGTGTGTGTTATCTTGTCCGGTTTTGTCTGTTGTGTTCGTGTCCCTGCGTGTAAGTTAGTACGTGGCGTTTCAGTTTTTTCACATTGAAATTCGCCAGGTTGGTTATGTTGCCTTTGAGACCATACGGTAGCCCAGGAATGAAAATTACCCCCATGATGGCATACCATTTGCAATAGTAGACAACCCAAGGTATTGCAAATGGGGTATGTCCAGTCTTTTTTAGTAGCCACTTAGTCACAAACACTGGCCAAAATTGGCGTTCAAATTAGTTTTTCTTTTTTTTTTTTTTTTATTCTTTTTTTTGTTGTGCAGGTTGTTACATGGTTTCAACAGATGCCACAATAGCGTATTGCAAGGTTAATACACGTTAGGCAGTGGCATGAAAATTAGCACATTTTTGAACAGTTTTTTCTCTCTATGCTAAACGGTTATATTGTCGTAATAACAGTAAAATTAAACAGGTGAGAACAATTAATGTTTAACTGTGCTAGGTTAGCTATATTAATGTGATTATAATAGAATAATATGCTTTCATGTTTCAGAGGTATAATATATGTGGAACAGGTTTGTTACAGACTGTGAGGAATTTTCTTGTTCGGCTGTCTCATGGCGTAGGTGCAGACCTATTAGGTAAAGTTAAGGTAGGCAACGCCAGTGAGATTGCGCTGTGCCGAACTCTGGTGAAGCGCTTACAGTTATAGTTGCCTGTGGCCTGAGAGTAAATGCTAAATTAATAAAATAAAATAAAATAAATAGCTGGTTACGGCCTAGACATGCTAAGTGTAGCTTCTAGCGGGCAGATCTATGCAGTGCATGAGAAGTTATGTTGGTTACAGCACAATAAGGACACATGCTGCGAGGTGGGTATCAGGGCAGGAGAATCTTGGCCTGCTTAAGTTTAGTTTAAATTCAAGAGATAGAGGAAATATGGGGCTACTACCGCTAGCTATACATTGTTGATGCTGTTGTATAATAACGGCGGTATGGCTCAGGGAGATGCTGCCTGGGGTTCATGTGGTTTATGTGTCTAGACCTGAGGTAAGATAAGCTGGTATAGCTGAGACCAATGCAAAAGATAATAAAAAAAAATAATAATAATAATAAAAAATAGTTCAGTTCTACTTAGGCTTATAGAGTAGGAACTCAAAACCCAGAGCGCGGAGTGAAACATGTCTTTTGGACTGTCCCGTTGGTTGATGTTGCACCAGGTAGGTGGTGTCTGGCCACCCTTACAGCGATCGTCGATCTCCGTCGGCGGGAGGGTAGGTCTTGGTAGTTTGGGTAGTCCGCAGCCCTGTTCATGTGGTGGCTGTAGCGTAGGTGTCTGCGGGTGTCTTCCTGGGGATAAACTCTGTAGCATGTATGGAGTGTCTGTCCAGTGGTTGGCTACGGCCTGCGGAATACGTTGCCTGATTCTGAGAGTCTGCGGGGATGTTCAGTAGCCTCATCACCCCTGCGGCCTCTTGGGGATTACGTATCGTGTTTGGTGTCTCCTCTGCTGACGTTGAGGACTCTGTTTGGGCCCCAGCGGTATTGGATTTGGTGGAGGCGCAGGAGGGCTGTACATGCGCTCAGGGATCTCCTCCACGCCAGCGTTCCAACCGACAGGTCCGCATAAAAAGAAAGAGACATCCCCTCAAAGGGGTAAGAGGACTGTCCTTTTGTGGCATCTAGGACCATCTTCTTTTCTTTGGCTGAATGAAATTTTAGTATGAGGTCCCCTGTGTCAGCCTGAGGTGCCTTTGCTGGTCATGGTAGCCGAAATAGGTCCTCCAGGGTGATCGTTTTAGCCGCCTTAGGTGTCAGTAATTCCATGAGGAGTCGCCTGATAAAGTGCGGTAGTTCAGCTTCTGGTATGGAGTCCGTAACCCCTCTGAGCTTGAGGTTGTTTCGTCGGTGTCTGTCTTCCTGTGCGGTCATTTGGATTTCTTGCTGCAGAGTTTTTGGCTGCAGATCCTTGATCGCTGCTTGCAGATCCCTGATTTGGTTGGTGTGGCTGTCGGAGGAGGCCTCCACCTTTTCCAGCCTGTCTGTGATGCCCTTGATGTCACCCCAAATTAGGGCCACGTCGGCGGCTATCTTCTTATGGTGAGTCGCCATTAGGTCACCAATTGCTTCCATGGTCACTGGGGTGGGGGCCTTTGTGAGTGGTGGTCCCTGTGATTGGGAATAGGTCAGCGTCGCCAGTATGGAGTCTCCCCCATCATCGTCCGACGACCCCTCCGTGAAGTCCGAGCATCCGCCGTGCAAGGACTCCATCTTGGCGCCTCCTGCCTCGTGCGCCTGCCGCCATAGTTCCCCGATGTCCATGCCCTGTCGGGGCTTATCGGGCTTTGCTTTTTTGTTTTTTCACCCCATTCGGCTCTCCCGGTTCTCTGTGCCGTCTCTGGGTACTTTTTGTGTGGGTTTTGGTGCTGGCTAAGTTGCTTTAGCTGTAGTTTGTCCCGAAGCACCGCGGCCATGCGACCGCTCGCTTCAGATGCTTAGCTCCGCCCCCCCTCAAATTAGTTTTTTGCATTTTTCACACACAAACAAATATTAACACTAACTTTGGCCAGTGTTTGTGACCAAGTGGCTACTAAAAAAGACTGTACATACCCCATTCGCAATACCTTGGGTTGTCTACTATTGCAAATGGTATGCCTTCATGCCTCCGTGCACCTCCTGGTCCTCCACTGTCCAGCCGCGGCCATCGCAGCACTGACCGACACACACACACTGACCGACACACACTCACTGACCGACACACACTCACTGACCGACACACACTCACTGACCGACACACACTCACTGACAGATACACAGACACTCACTGACACTCACTGACACACACAGACACACACACTGACAGACACACTCACTGACAGACACACTCACTGACAGACACACTCACTGACAGACACACTCACTGACAGACACACACTTTCACTAACAGACAGACACACACTCACACATTCTTGCACACACTCACATTATTGTAATTATTCCTGGGGTCCAGTGGGGATCTTCTGTCTGGAGATCTCCTTCCTGCTCCTCACTGCTTCCTCGCACGCAGTTTAGTGATGCCGACACCGGAATATAATGTCCTATCCCGGCGCTCGGCATCACTACAGACTGCATGCGCACAGGCGCAGTGAGGAGTAGGAAGGCTGAGCTCCCTTGCTGCATCCACCTTCCCCTCCTCCCCGACCGTGTAAATTATAGCAGAGTAGGCACCTGCAATATGGGGAAAGCAGGTGCCTACTCTGCTTGGAACACTAGGCAAGTACTCGCAGCTTGCCGGGCCACAAAGCTGTCCATTGTGGGCCGCGAGTTTGACATGTAGGCATTAAGGTCAAATGTAGACATTCATCACATTCTATTGACATTTTTAGTAAACTGTACTGCTAGTAATGCCTTTGGGGTCCTTACAAATACCTATAAGTATTTGAGTATTTATTTATTTTTTTAATTCTTTATTTTTTGCTGAGACAGTCGACATCAAACATAGCATATACAAAAAGTGAACATGCCCTCAGCTATGTCAAAATATTCAAAACCAAGTACACAAGAATGGCCATAGCCGAGATTAAGAAGCAATGCCAATGGCAAGTACAATGGTCACTGCGTTTTGTGGTCACAAGGTGTTTTGTGTTTTATAAAATTGTAAATAATAGCAGAAAATAAACATTAAACACAAGGAATCATATGTAGTGATACCAACATCATAGGGAGATGCCAAATGCTCACATAGCCTTGGCACTTCTGGGGTCATTGTCAATAAGAAATATTCTAGCAGCAATGTTAAATCGTTGGATGTCGGTAGTATAAGCTGTGTTTATAGGTCAGATGATACCGGAAGCTAGAGGTATAGGAAAAGATAGAGATGTAAGAGTAAAAAGAGAATCCAACACTGGGGCGATTCGCAGGCAACGCCACCTACGGGGAGGTGGGAGCCGACCACCTAAAAGTTAGTAGATCCTGCCAGAGGGAATCTGTACTTTCTCCCAAGTAAGGAAAAGGGATTTAACCAGCAACCAAGTGAGGAAGCAGGGATAATGGAACCTGACCCTACTCCATCCACCCCAACCACCCACATCACTGGCCACCCAGTGTACTCATATTTTATCAAGAGCCTTCAGAGTTCCCTGTACCTGAGCCATCAATTTATCCTTAAGGTATGTATCTCTAACTTTCTGAACTACGGCATCCAGAGGGGGTCTCAAGCAAAATTGAGCCAAGGCTTGTCTAGCTGTTTTACCAGATTATGTAAAAGGTTTTGTTCTGTCTTCGTCCAGTTGTCGATGGGATCTTAGCTAGCCAATAGAAAAAAACCAAGGGTTTAACTCAACTCCCCTATCAAAAATTTCCTTGAGGAAATCCCTTCCCCAATAAGACTGCACTTCTGGGCAATCCCGCCACATATGGAGATAAGTCCCCCTTTGACCACATCCTCGCCAGCACAGATCAGTATGAATTTTGTTCATTCTATGTAGCTTACGGAACATTGTTTTATATGACTGTTCCTCCCATGTCTCCTGCCATGCAACCCCCTCTAAAGTATTACTCAGTTCAGTTTCCCATAGCTCAATATATTGTAAACTACCCTAGTCTGTTGTATTTGTGCCCTGAGACACATTTGTTCAGAAAATATCACTGCAGCTTTAGTCCTTAATAGTACTAAATTTGGATATATCTAAAGAAATTGCCATGCTTCAAAGGGGCTCTGACTTTCAAGTCATCAAAGGTTACCATGAACCCTCCCTTAAATATATAACATACCTGTGTGTTCTATGCCCTTGAAATCATGAGCTCTAAAACCCGGGGGAATGCTCTGTTTTAAAAAAATGGCATCAATGGGGAAGGAGAGGAGGCCAATCAGTATTTTGTTGCAGTGGTATCCCAGACTTTGAGAAAATTGAGGGATATGAGGGGTTGATGCTCCCTGGCCATCCACTTTAAGAACAGTGGAAGATCAGCGCCCATCAGAAGGGACTCTCATCCGGAGGAGTATACCACAATGCTTTCTGGCCAGTTTAGCTGCCAAATAATAAAAATGTAAGTTTGTCAGGCCAAGACTTCCTTCCGGTTTAGCACGGTATAAAACATTACAGGACACACTGTGTTTTTTGTTATTCCATATATAGGACCCTATAGTTTGTTGGAGAGGGGCTAAATTAGATTTAGTAAGCCTAACTGGCAGGGCTTTGAAGAGGAACAGTATTCGAGATAACACATTCATCTTAACTGAATGGATCCTGCCGATCCAAGAGATCGGCTTTTCGAACCGTATTTCCATATCATCAATGAGTTCCTTAAACATCGGTACATAGTTTTGCTGATATAAACAGGCGGGGTCCATTGTCAACTAGATTCCCAGATATTTAATAGGATGTCGGGCTATGTGAGTGTGGTAAGTCTGTCCAATGTGTGCTGTGTTCGCCACCAAGAGGTGTACAGGAAGACCTCCGACAACGCTGCTGTAGATTCCCTAGTTTAGGTCAAAGTCAGCAATGTCATCAGCATAACCAGATACTAAAAACTGTTGGCCTCAGTCAGTGACTCTTGGAATATTCCGGTCGAGTCTGATGGCTTGTAGAAGAGATTCTAAAGAAAGCACAAATAGGAGCGGCGACAGGAGACACACTCCGTTTCTGTCTAGTGCCGTTACTCTGTTTAAAATGTGTAACTGGGGCTTGTGATATTTTAATTTGTGACCTTACATTCGTATACATTTCTCTGATTGCTACAATGAATGGAATCATGAATCTCAGATGTATTAGTAATTCAAATATATAAGGCAATTTGACCCTGTCAAATGCCTTTTTGGCATCAAGATACAGGATCAATGACTGAGTTTTGGTAGCTACCTGCCTCCAAATGCTATCTATATTACGTCTGGTGTTTTCAAATAACTGCCTACCTACCTTGTATGAATCCCACCTGATCTGTATGGATCAGGCGTGTCAATAAAGGGTTCAGTCTACTGGATAAGATTTTTGCAAAAAATTTCGGATCATGGTTTATCAGGGAAATGGGACTATAGTTCGCAGGTATAGAGTCATCCTTGCTGGGTTTCGGCAACAAGACAATATTGGGGCTCCTTCATCCATGAGGTCATCAAACCAAGACTTCAAATGTGTTGTCAGTTCTTTACGAAAAGCATTTTAGTACAACTACCAAAGTCATCATGCCCAGAGGCTTTGTGTCCCTTCAAGGAAGTGATAGCTAAATTAATTTCAGGAACTGTAATTTTACTCTGGAACGGCCCAAAATTATTTGAATTCAATTTTGGTAGATCCAATTTGGTTAGGAAATCCTGTATGGCATTGTGTTCCCTATCCTTGTTTGCTGGCTCTGGGCAATTAGGTTCTACAATTTCTTGTAAAAACCATCTAAAGTTTTGGCTATATTGCTCGGAGGTTTTTGGAAGGACCCCGAAGCATCCTTAATTTTCGTGCTAAGGGAATGCCTCTGCCTCAGTCGGAGAGCACAAGCGAGAAATGAATCAATTTTGTTCGATATTTCATAATAAGTCCGTCTGGACCGAGTAATATCCCTAGCAGTATCTTCAAGGAGCGTTTCATGAATTGATAACTTCAATGTGTGTACTTTATTTTTTTCAGCACTTGGATCAGACACTGTACATTGTTGCTGTACAGTTTTCCGCGAGGATTCCAATAGGACTGCTAGTAGTTGTGTTTTCCGTTTTTTAGAGTGGCATCACGAATAAAGATGCCTCGGATGACTGCTTTGTAAGTCGCCCACACTTTAGCACAGGACAGTGCCACTGCCTCATTCGCTACAAACTATTCAGGGATCTCTTTACGAATGGTTGCCACAATAGTAGGATCTCGGAGTAAGAATGAGCTTCCAAAACCAAGGCGATGCAATGCAAAGTTTATCTAATGTCAGACCTATGTCAGTGTGGTATGATCAAGTGATGGGGCCCACTAAGGTACGTTTCATTTTGACTTGGGCCAGGGTGTTTACCAGAAAAAATTAAATTCTTGAGTAAGTATTATGGGGAGCCGCATGGAAGGTGTAATCCACCTTATCTGGATGGTGAGCCCTCCACACATCTATGAAGCCTCTCAGTTGTATAAATAGATATACTAACTTGCCTTATTCCCCCCCTGCCTGCGAACGTGGGCGCCCCTTACTAAAACTCCTGCCGACAGCTGGACACAGCATTGAAATCCTCACCAACTATAAGCATACCATGTGGCAGTGCGTTTACTAGATCGACTAAATTGGTCCAAAATTCTAGTGAAGATTTGTTGGGAGCATAAATATTGATAAAATGGATGGAGTGAGAATATTATGTTGACGAGAGGATTATAAAATGACCCCCCCCCTCCCGGGTCTGAGATTGTAAAACCGCTGTGCTTGCTGTGGGCCCTGGCCTCAAAGGTAGCACGATACACATGATCTTTTAAAGTAAACCGGGCTTCCCCTGGAAGATGTCTTCTGCAGAAATGCTATATCCTAATCTAAGCATTTAAGTTACCTAAACCTAAGGCACCATTTTTTCAGCACATTGAGACCCTTAACGTTAAGAGGTATGAGAAGATCGGGAAAATATAGCTATAAATCGCCTGGCTCGCAGACACACATACATACTGACATACATACAGACACACACATGCATACACACACACACACATACATACTGACATACATAGACACACACATGCATACTGACACACACATACATACTGACACACTCATGCAGCTAATTTTTCAGCCACCCTCCTGTTTCTTACCTTTTTGGGCGCAGGAGGGTGGTTGTGGCTGATGGGAGTCAGCTGTCTCTCCCCTCCTCACGGTCACCACTCTGCCTCATCCCTACCACATGGAGTAAGCTGGGAATAAGTGACTGGCCATCACTTCCTCCCAGAGCTGACCGGGCTCCTGAACACATATGCCCATCGGGTGGACCTAAGTGTCTGATTCTTGGTACACTGTGGAACTGTTCCTAACCAGCATAGCCTGAACGCATCATTAAAAGTACGCAGGGCATTAGGACGCTGTAGAAAACAATGATACAGAGTTCCCTCCAGGGTCTGGCCTGGATGAAAGATTGTGTGTTTCTGGGTGTGTATATGTATATAATTTACTTTTGAATTATATATATTTTTTACATTTATTTTTAAATATAATTTTTTTTTCTTCAGGACTGTTTCCCTTTAAATGTGCTACAGCACAACTAAATAGACATTCTCCCAAACTTTACTAAAGTCTTGGATAAGTTTGATGGATATCATTTAATAGACAAGAAGAAAGACTGTTACGGTTCTGGGCTACTTACTGTTATATTTTATTGGGAAGACCTTAAGGGAGATAAAATGCCTTTCATAGGATTAGAAAGAGACCCTAAATCTCCACTCACCAAAAAAAAATGAATCGCTCAGAACTTTCAGTTTTATTTTGCCAGCTTTCCTCATTCTTTGTCTCTTAGCTGTTTCTACTTTAAAATTAATTTTCTTCTTTTCTTGTCTTTCCAACTTGTTTTTGCTTTTGTTTGTGAGTTGTATGGGCCTTGTTCCAGTACACTTAGTCACCTTGAAAATCAACTCTTTCATATTATTTTTTTTTTCTTTGTTTGTTGATAGAATAAGGTTGGTTTCAGTGGATCAATTTTTTTTTGTTTTGCTTGAAGAAAAAAAACAAAGTATGTTTCAACTTTAAAAATGTATGGTGTACCTTGGCAGGAAGTTATTGTAACAGTTTATAATAGTTACAATGAATTAGGAGTGCACCCCACAAAAAGTAACCAAATTCTATTAGATAAATACACATCAATGTGCTAATATACACATATATGCATAATCCATGTATCAAACTAGAAAAATACAAAAACAAGAAACTATACATTGTATGGTTGTATACATTTTGCATATACAAAATTTCTAAAAAAAAAAAACAAAACACTATTACAAACAACTACAATCAAAAGCACCAACCAAAAAAAAGTGTCTAAATACATACCAAAGAAAGACCATATGACTGGAATCTCCCGTCGAGGAACCCGCTAAAATTATAAAATCCAATAATATACAAAAAGGATCATATTTATTAATTTTGCATAATGTTAATGCATGTTCCAAGATACAAAATATCTCTTGCCCAAGTGGTGAGATGCTTAATAGCAAGCATACACATATTAATTTTCCTATAATAAAGATAGAAATAAAAATGCCACTCATGGCAAATGGGTGGCCTCTAGAAGGTTGAATTTACACAGTAAAACAAAAAAATTAGGTAGGGGGCATTGATGCCCAGAGAGTAGTTTCGTGTTCGGTGCATAAATTGACACCAGTGTGTAGAGTTTGTCGGCAATGGTGCCTTTCAGGAAAATAAATCTCCCCTGCGCGTCCGACATCGTGTCCAGTTCCTTAAAGTCCAATTTGGCAGCTAAAATGATGGCCACTCCCGCCTTGCGTGACGTGGGGTGATTGCTGAAGGAGTTGCGTGGGTAATATTGGTTCCGCAACCTCGGCGCGGAGCATTCCAGGAAGTGAGTTTCCTGGAGCATAGCTACCGAAACATGAGCTTTCTGTAGGTCGCGTAGCAGTTGTGTGCGACGCTCCGGGACGTTCAGGCCCCGGCAGTTAAGACTTAAAACGTGCAGAGGGGTAGATTGATAAGACATGGCCATCCCGGCAGGTGTCTCCAGGCAAGCGGAGACCTCCAACCCGTTCCACTGAAGGAGTCCTCCTACTCCCACCCCGTGGCTCCCCCCCCCCCAGGCGCCGGCGTCTGGCGACGGGACCAGAGGAGCGGGCGGTGCAAACTCAGGCGAGATAAGGGGTCACTGCTGTGATAGTAGGGGTACGTTAGGAAGTCTTCTCCCCTCTCCCCCCTAGGTCTGTATGTCGTGTCGAGTCGTGAGGTCCAAACTCACGTCAGATCCAGGTGTGTCGTCAACTTTCAATGCAGGTGGTATGCCGTGAATGCAGAGTTGGCGCCAAAGGCAGGAGGGGGTCACCAGGAGAGTACAGGAAACAGAGGGGGAGGGAAGGAAAAGTACGACACAATAAAAAAAATGGGGAAAGAGCCAAATCCCCAAGTAGAGGTGCCTCCCGTAAGGTAGGTGAGAAAAGAAAGGTCACCTTGGTACCTCCCTAAAACCAGGAGGGAAATAGTCGTGCGACAGCTGGGGCTGCCGGGGGCCACCTCAGCAAACAGACCGAGACGTGCACCCCCGGGTGCTCCGCCGTCAGGGAGAAAAGCACGACCCTAAGTTGGGTTCCGTAGCTCGGTCCCAGACCGAGAAGGGTACGTCAGATAAATGTGGTGTCTAAGTGGTAACCACTGTTCCCGCCCCGTCAGCCCCACAACCCCATGTGATCCTAATACCATAGGACGCCACCTTGTAGGATAAATATGGAACAACATATATGCATATCAACATTGTAACCTTTAGGACATATAATAACAATAACAATAACCTCTAAGGGGGAGTTCCTCTTGGTGAAGTTGGTTGCATGTGTTTCTCTCTACACTACTGCCCTCACCTCCCTTGTCTCCTCCCTTCCCCCGAGGGGTCTTCCCCCCCCTATCAGTCGTCGTGCCCTCATGAAGTCCTCTCCAGCCCTGTCGCGTTGTGTCATGTGGGCCCGTCAGTCAAAAGCACATCTATGAAGGCCATTCGACGGTCGTTTCCCTATCAGGTCACCCTCCGCCCACCTCCCGGGAGCCCGTCACAGGGTATCAGAGGTGCTGATTAGTATAGGGGCGCTAGCCTCCCGTCCCTCTCGCTTGCCCCTCCCTTGTCTTGTCCCTTCCTCCCGTGTGGTAGGGTTAAGTACGCTAAGTGTGCAGGGTTAAGTACGCTAAGTGTGCAGTCATGTACGCTAGGACATTTTCTGCTTACAGGTGCCGTGGAGGCAGACTAGCTATCAAGGAGGGTATATACCCTACTAGCGGGGTGTTTGGCCTAGGCAAGGTAACACGTGTGCATTAAACATTATCATGGTATAAGACATATGTGGTAAAGAAGTGATACGACCAGTAATGTACGCTCGGCATCCGGGAACCGTTCATTGGGTACACAACGAGCCTCTTCCGGGGATCTGTAATGGAGTTCTTCCAGACTACCATTCTACCCAAGCAGAGGTGTCCCTTGTCACAGCGAGTAAGAGACCCATGTCAGGAAGCCCCAGATAATCATGCCGCTGTGCTTGGTATTTCTCCCTTTCCCCTCCCTAGCCGGTCCCCCTCCCAACAAACGAAGATCCAGTGGGGTGAGTCCAGTGTCCGCGTCAGATCTCCTGTCAATAGGTGTCATCCCAGAGGAACTGGAGCGATAAGTGGCAATGGCTGATCCCATCACCCACGCCCCAAGCACATGAGATTCAAAGGATTCCGAGTAGTGTAGGTCCGTTTTCCGGGGTAGTGTAGGGAGTGCACCTCGGGGCAAAAATAGAGGCGAGCTCCAAAGCGTATCCCCGCAGGTGGGCAAAGGGGTCCCCGATGTTTAAAGTACAAGGAGTGCTGGGCTGGAATGTGAGAGCCTAGGGGTGAGAGACCTCATGAAAGGGCTGCTTAATGTTCCGGCTCCTCCGGGGCATTACGCCTGCGGGGGGCCGGTCCTCGAGGGGGGTCCTCCCCGCGTCTCCTAGGTGCTCGCTGTGGTCGGGGTCTGCCCCCCCCCGTGGACCCAGTCTGGTATGGGTATCAAGGGTAGGCCTATCTCCTCCAAAAATCTCGGTATCTCCTCTGGCCATCGAACCGATGCCCAGCCATTTTGGTGGCGGGCAAGGAGGGAAAAGGGGAAGCCCCAGCGGTAGGGTTTTTTCCTCTCCTGTAAGGCCGCGGTTAAGGGCTTTAGTGCTCTCCGAGCCTCCAGTGTAATTGGTGAGAGGTCATTGTACAGGGAAATCGATGCTCCCCCATATTCCCAGGTCTGTTGGGAACGAGAGGCCTTCATGATAGCGTCCTTCTCTTTGAAAGAGTGTAAGCAGCATATCAGGTCTCGGGGTCCGTCCTCCGGCAGCCGGGGGCGCAGGGCTCTATGGGACCCTCGGGGTTTGGGGGGTATCAGTGCGTCGGTGGCGTCCCATTAGTGCTTATGATCGCTGTGTCGGGGCCGTTTTAGGTGCAGGCGGAGCGGAGCTCACAGTTTATGCAGCCATCTCGGTCTGAGCTCAGGCCACGCCCCTGTGTGTGTAATGTTACTGTAGTTTTAACTCAGCAGCTGAAACCATTGCTGCCACCAGAATAGCGGAGTGAAACTCAGCAAGACTATTTGATTGGGACAGTATGGTGGTGTCGCACATGTGCACTAGTCTCCCACTGTCTATGAGGAAACATTGGATTATCTGAGATTGTCTAAAGCAGGGGTTCCCAATTAATTTTTCCCGTGGAACCCTTTGACATAATGCGCTAACAACGTGGAACCCCAAAACATTTTTGGCGCCGTAGCGCAGATAGTAAACTGATAGTTGTATTTAGGAGCAGGTGTGCTTTTGTGTGTACAGTTGGTGTTTGTATGTAATGTTAGTGTTTTGATACAGGGGTGTGTTTGTATGTAATGTTTGAATGTTGTGTTGGTGTTTGCTGGGATGTATGCACATATACGTGTTTGCTGGGATGGTGTTTAATTGCTGGGATGTATGCACATATGATTACTGTACGTATGCCACGTACATACATATATAAACAAATTAACACACAGACACACAAAAACCATTGACACATACACACACAGACACAGATACACACCTTGACACATGCACAGACCTTGATACACACTGGCACATACACACACACTCAGATACACACAGTGACACATATACAAATCTTGACATACACGTACACACATTGACACACACTCAGACACACCTACTCTTTGACAGACACACATATACACTCTCACTGACAAACACACATACATACACACACACTCACTGACAAATACACATACACTGGGCTGAACGGCTGGCGTGCAGTCCCTGGGGTCCAGTGGGACTGCTGGGCTGAGTGGCTTGTGTGCGGTCCCTGGGTTTCAGTGGGGCTGCTGGGCTGAGTGGCTGGTGTGCGGTCCCTGGGTTTCAGTGGGGCTGCTGGGCTGAGTGGCTGGCATGCGGGCGTACTGCGAGGGAGCAGTGATCTTCCTACTGACCTCCCTCGTGCGCCTCTTAGTGATGCCAGGGCCAGAGTGACGTAATATTCCAGCTCCGGCATCCCTGCGGTACCCTCGAGGGAGCTGAGCAGAGGAGAGTGCTCCCTCGCCGACCGCCTCAATTATCAGTGGCCATTTTGTTTGCAGAAATTCTGGCAGAACCCCATTCCCACCAATTGGGAAATGATGGGCTACACTAATGTTCTCTGCCACAGAGGCAGGATGGGGAGCAGTGTGGCGAGGGCTGAATGGTAAGTAAATCTCAACTTTCAAACCTTCAAATGGGAGGGAACCTAAATAGGTAGCTGGTCATTATAGCACTACTAATACATCTCTCTATTCCTAATGCTGTAGTGCTCCTTACGTATTTGCTTCAAAAACTGACACTTATAGATTTCTGACTTATGTGCATAACTTTTTTTTGTACTTGACCTGTACATTACTACATATTAAACAACAAAGTAAAAAAAATGCTAAAATACCGTGTCCTCTTCCTTTAATGCCACTTTTGCTGGGTTGTTGTGGGTAAAAAAAAAACTATTCAAACATTTAAATGTGTTCTTTGATCAAAGTGAACTCAAGCTGAAGCATAACATAAGCATAGCCCCTGAGAACTCCTGGCCAAGGGAAGATTTGTTAAGCTCTTCCTACTTTTTTTCTCTTAATATGGAAAACTCTATAGGAAAACAGTGAGGCAATTTTTTCCATTGGGAAGGACCTAATGCGCTCGCAGCTTATTATTATTATTTATTATTTGTTTTTCAAAATTTTTATTTTTGCAGTGCACATAAATGATACAGGCAGGCTTGAGGTGCCCTCGGGCATTTCCCTCGCTTAACATGCGTGGCATATGATTAACAGGCACAATTTTATAGTATAATCAGGCTTAATTGTTGTTATGTTAGAGCATCAATTTTAAGCATAGGTATATCATGCAAACAGGATTGGTCTGTGAGTAAACTGGACTAGTAGCAACCTAAGTAATACAAGTAATACAGTTTTAAAATGCTAGTGCAGATATACTTTTTTTTTGCTTTTTAGCAGTAGTGTTTAATTGAGGCCCATAGGCACCTCAAAACCCCTTCAGTCACTTACCTGAGGCAGTGGCGATGTCCCGCGTCGCTGTCTCCTCCTCCGCGCCGCTCATCCTACTGGCTCTGTCGGCCGGTGGGCGAGACTGATCCCGCCCACCGGCCGAGGAGACCTAATGCGCATGCGCGGCAATGCCGCGCATGCGCATTAGCGCTCCCCATAGGAAAGCATTGAAAAAGATTTTCAATGCTTTCCTATGGGGAAATGAGCGACGCTGGAGGTCCTCACACAGTGTGAGGACGTCCAGCGACGCTCTAGCAAAGAAAATCTTTGTTAGAAATCAGGAAGTTCCCTATAGTGGCTGTCTAGTAGACAGCCACTAGAGGAGGAGTTAACCCTGCAATGTAATTATTGCAGTTTATAGAAAACTGCAATAATTACAGTTGCAGGGTTAGGAGTAGTGGGAGTTGGCACCCAGACCACTCCAATGGGCAGAAGTGGTCTGGGTGCCTGGAGTGTCCCTTTAAGCTATTCAGGCAAATTACTGCAAGCGACATAATGTTAAAGGGAAACTCCAGTGCCAGAAAAACGATCCGTTTTTCTGGCACTGGAGGGTCCCTCTCCCTCCCACCCACCAATCCCCGGTTACTGAAGGGGTAAAAACCCCTTCAGTCACTTACCTGGGACAGCGGCGATGTCCCTCGCCGCTGTCTCCGCCTCCGCGACGCTCCTCCTAGTGCTTACGTCGGCCGGTGGGCGAGACTAATCTCGCTCACCGGCCGAGGAGACCTAATGCGCATGCGCGGAAATGCCGCGCATGCGCATTACGTCTCCCCATAGGAAAGCATTGAAAAATCATTTCAATGCTTTCCTATGGGGTTTTGAGCGACGCTGGAGGTCCTCACACAGCGTGAGGACGTCCAGCGACGCTCTAGCACAGGAAACCTGTGCTAGAAACAAGGAAGTGACCTCTAGTGGCTGTCTAATAGACAGCCACTAGAGGTGGAGTTAACCCTGCAATGTAAATATTGCAGTTTATGAAAAACTGCAATAATTACAGTTGCAGGGTTAAGGGTAGTGGGAGTTGGCACCCAGACCACTCCAATGAGCAGAAGTGGTCTGGGTGCCTGGAGTGTCCCTTTAAGCAGATACGTTTAGAGGTAGACAGGCTATTTAAGCAATGAGTCTGGCATGCATTAACAACAGTAGTAAGTACCACTGTTGCCCACTGGCTGAAAAAACATTAGCTAAAGGCTTTGAGACAGTCGCCCCGTGTGGGCCCAGGAGACAGAGGATCTAAGCTGTGTGGTAGGTATGCTCAGCTGCGTAGTCCCGCTGTGTTGCATTCCACATTTCAGGGATCAGCGTCGGTGTTGGAGGGCTGCGGTTATGGTAGCTGACCTAGCGCAGAGGAACATCAGCGCTGGAATCGGGTGAATAAATAAAAAGTTTTTAACCCTTTATTGGACATGGGGGAGCCGTGAAGGAAGGGGGACCAGAGTAGTACTATAGTGTTAGGAATACAACTTTGTATTTCTAACAATAAAGAATACATTTAATTCTCCTTTAGGTCCTGGTTAGGTGCCGCTCTTAACCTATGTTAAAGTCTACCAATCCAGTTGTTACCTTGTCCCTTAAATTATGAGTATATGTATAACTACTGCAAATCAATCCCAGTGCATTCACCGTATTCACAAATGTAAACAATAATGAAGCTTAAATGCACAAATCAAATATGATTAGTTTTTATCATTTGTACATTGATGATACTTGTTTTAATTTAATATTTATCTTTATTGTAATGAATCCAATCTTGTATAATCTCAAATCTCTGTCATTTAAAGGGTTACTATAACCATTTTTTTTTTAACTAATGTTGTCATTTATAACGGCCTTCTTGGTATTATGGGCCTTGCCCACCCCTATTTTTTAAACCCCAAATTTGTAGATTATGTAAAAATGTACCCTAAATCCATCACCTGGCGAAGCTCCAGCTAAATTCCATGCCCCGTCTAATTTAACTTGTCTCCGAGATCCAATGCTTCTTAAATGTTCTCTCCAGCTTAGAGCACATGCAAGCACTCTGAGCTGGGTGGGGGGGATCTAAAAGCAAAAAGGAGGAGAGAAATGTAGGGAGGCATGGAGGGAGGGGACAGTGAATATTTACCTTACAGGTGCTCTGACAACAGATGTAATTTTGGCACAGAACTGAAACTAGGTCAAAAAAAGAGATCCAGGCTGCCTTACTACCATGTGCCATGGGTGCAACTAACCCCCGGCACAAAAGTGCAAATACCTTTGAATGTGCAACATTTCAAACATAAATGCGGCACATAAGATTCCTACCACAATGTCCACTTGTAAAAGCGAAAGTGGTCATGGTGGTAGGAGGAACTCTTTAAACATGCTTTGTTTGCTGGACTTCATTATTTTCTTCTTTTTTTTTTTTAAACAAGTTACAAAGATTTTAAATGATTGAAAAAACAAAAAAGACAGGGAATGCAAGTAAAAATCTGTATTTAAAAATGACTGAATTGTATATAAAAAAAAAATGGAATAGCATATATTTAATAGTAATGGCAAACCCACTAGATATTATTAAACTGCCTGTCCTATGATGCTCAGCCAACATGGCTGGTGGTGCATTAGGGTTGCTGTACTTGATTAATATCTGATCACTAAGGTTAGAAATTACCTTAAAAAGTTTCTGTTCTTAATTTTACACAAAAAAGAAACAATTATAAATATATAATGTGTGTGTGCATGTGTATATTAGGATATCTGTATGCATAACATTATTCAGTGAAATACACACAATAAGACACATAAATATGAATAAAGTAATTAGACAGAAATATAATTCATTTGTATTATTATCCTATATGATTAACACCATCCCAATATTATGTATTTACAACATTAAAAACTCCTTTGTGAAACATAAACCTCACTCCTATTTATTTTGTCAGGAATCCTAATTTTCTCAGGTCTTCTAATTTCAGTTCCCCCCCTTGAGCTCCAAAGCATCATATTTCCACCAGGCTGACTGTCTGCTCTGGATGACTAATCGTCATGGCACCTGGTGCATTCAAGCAGGCCTGTGCAGTGGCATAGTCATACCTAGTTATGTCAGCACACCTGATGTTTTATTAAACACTATTGATTTTTTTACCCGGGGGACTTTTTTTTTTTTTTTCTCATTCTTTCTTTCTGGAAAAAAAAAAGGGCAACCTTGTAGGAGTAAAAGCATTGTAAAGGATGAATTGGTAATTGACCACTCTTTCATTTCACCAATCTAGTATTATTATTATGTTTTGTTATAACATTTTGCCCTATTTAACAATCCAAAACATATTTGAAATAGGTATGCAACTTCATTTTCAGAACTTTCTTAGAAGGTCATTTGGTATGTATGCATTTAAAAGAGCCTGACACGCTTAGCAGTTGTTGTAGATTTGAGTATTTAATTATGGGTTGCAATGAGCCATGCTTGAAGGCAGTGAAATAAAGGTAATTTGTTAGGATGGGTAATAGAAGTAAATCTGAATTATACAAAATACATTGGATGTATCTGAACGAAAAGTCACTTAAAGAGCCATCTCAGAATAACAAAGGAAATGTTAAAAATAAATAAGAGATAATTTTTACTTAAACTTATTCATTATCATATTGATGATAAAACTTTTCTTTATATAATGTTCAATTGGATTAATATTGCAGTAGCACTATTGCTTGAACATTTATGTGAATCCTGTTATTTAACCCCTTAAGGACACATGACATGTGTGACATGTCATGATTCTCTTTTATTCCAGAAGTTTGGTCCTTAAGGGGTTAAATGGAAGCATATCATTGAAGTGCACACATGTTTGGTGAAAAAAACATGCCACCCCACACTGTATAGGCATCATAAACCCTAATCTTCCCCCTATTAATTTAAAGGGGAACTCAGTCGAATTTACACTAATGAATACTAACACTACGTTACCTTTATCTGTGTTAACCTTTTTTGTCAGATTTTCTTGAAAATTTAAAGAAAATTAAGCAAATTATATTATATTATATTAAAGTTAAGACAAGGCAAAGCCAAGGCAGATACAAATGAAGAAGAGAAATTTAAATATTGCCGGTATATTTGTTCCGTTTTAAGAAGTGGGGCAATTGCCATGAAAACCAATGAAACAACAGATACATTTCCTTGGTAACTCCTTCTATTTCATATTTTTACACCACCTTTTAGAACACTTTAAGAATTTTATCCGCCATTGTTTAATTTCTTCTCTTCTCTGCATGCTTTCTCTATGCTGATTACCAGGCAGAATGGGTAATGATTGACATTGTGCAAAGGTGTAGGTGCCCAGTTTCAGGATATCAATCTTTGTTTAAGTTTATCTTATTTTCCTGTACTATAGCAGCAGTGCATGAGGGTTGTCCTTAGTGCATGTGGACAGCAAGCCACCTAAAGAAATAAACTTTGAGATCATCATGTCCCTCCCCCTCATACCTTAAAGTGCCCTTGGCAGTTCTTAATTGTCATGAGCTGGACGAACAGTAGCCCTCTCTCTGTCTTAATCAGATGGTGGGATAGTCAGGGATGCTATCTGGGGATTTTTACAAAGCAAATGCTTGCTGCGTGGCGAGCTGTGTGGCACCTGGCATCATCGTGTAGCTGCAGGAGTGGAATTACAGGAAATTTTCACCAGCATCCTTGACAATGTGGTGGTCCCAGGAGGCACCCAATGGAGGGGTGGATCCTGTGCACACAGCTTTCCAATTGTGCTACTAATGGAACACCATTTGATGGAGCCAAGTTTGAACATTTGGATTTCTGTTGAAAGCTGTGAAGCCTGTCTGACATCAAAAGTGCTTGTCCATTTCAGGATTAGTGTGGCCACCAGCCATACTCCAATCACCATAAGAACTATGTTCTGTTCACTGCTATGTACAGACAGAAACCTTGGTGGTGCTATATATGATGCAATTCATCCCATAAGATCATTTAAAACATACAGCTCACTGTGGTTATAGTGTCAGGAGTTTCATGGTTCCACCAGCACTCCCTAATTATAAGCAGTCAAGCTGTTTTAGAATGATTTGACTTTTTATCTGGATTTAACTGGGCATCACTCTCTAACTCTGCAGTTCAGGGCTTGGTTTATTGGCTTAGAGCAATCGGCTTACACTCGTAAGCAGTGAACTAGCCCTGCATTAAACTTAGGAGAGCTTACAGAAGATCCTGTTTAGGAGCTTCCATCTCTTAGTCATTAGTAGTGGAGGTGGGGAGTGGTGCTTGACTTACCTCAAGTCATAAGTCAAACTGTTCTAAAATGGTGTGACGACCTACAATGTAAGGAACACTCCAAATCCCTAAAGCACATAAAGAGTGTCCCCTTGGTCTTGTTATGTAAAAGTGCTAATTTCAAAATGCCAACAGGTAGTACCTTTTGTTTTGTTATATAAAGTGATTTATAAATGAAATAGGGAACAGCAGAGAAAATAGCATGCAAGACAATACTGAAAACGGACAACCGCTCAAGTAGCTTGCTCTTTGGTGGGTCCCCACTCACATCTCTAGCTACTTTTAGCTCATCTTGTGTCATTACAAAGAGAACGTAAGCCATCTGCATACCAGACTGGTCCACGAGGGCACAACTCTCTACCTTACCGCTGCTAAGACAACCCAGACAATCGTTTTGGCCTTGTTAAGCCTCATAATAACTTAACTGTTACACCCTCTCCATAGACAGGCAAGAGGGTACTATTCCATACTCTCTTTGAGCACTTGCTAATTTGAAAGCAATTTGCATTTATGTCCTAGATTATGCCTGTAGAATATAGCTTTCATTCTTTCACATTTAGGTGAAACACACCATTTTTACACATTTAAATGATACCTACTTCTAAATAATATAGTAGCTTAAATCTTAACTGTTCTGGTGGGTAGTTCTTGTATTCTTTTGCAGCTTGAATCCTGATAGATATTCTAGATATAGTTAAATTGCACAAATTCAATCCTATAAATAAAGTTTACATTATATATAATAGCTACAGGAATATTATAGCCATCTGTCCAATCTTTAGAGCCCCCATAGCTCTTGCCCTGTACTTGACACTGGTTCTATTACACTGATTTGCTTCTGGGACACTGAATTCATGCTGCATTTTTAATTACTTGCCAAGTTGGTGCTCAGAAATGTGACATGCCAGTTTTTGTCAGCTGACGGGCATTATATTAATAATTGTCAAAAGCTAGCACTAAACAATATAGTTAATATTTCTAGTAAAAAAAATGAATACGGTTATACTTTATATTCTTATATTTGAAAAATATAAATGCTAATGCTTATCTTTATTGCTTTAATTTTTCACAGTTCCTGGCATTAGGAACGCACAATGGGAAGGTTTATTTGCTTGACATTCAAGGAAACATGACACAGAAGTTTGACATTGTAAGTATGCGATAATGACAATTGAAAGAATGAAAAATATTATGTCTGATTGAAAATCTTGTATTTTGGTCAACTTAATCTGAACAAACTCGGTCACTGCATATGTGACATTTGTATTGCTAATGCAGATTGAGTTAAAATCTTTTGAAGCAGAGGATTCATTTGATGAGACACAGCAAGCTCCATAATAACTTATTCTGATTTCATAGGTTAAGGTGAAAGGAGATCCCATGTCCATGTCTTCCTGTACATCCATATTATGATATTTTTATAACTGCAGTGGCAAGTCAAAAAAAAAATCCTGCTGTTATATTGATTAACTTTGAATGGTGAGGAATGAAGATGCCAGAAAACATTTAGCAGCTGTTTTACCACAATATAAGGCATCATTCACCTTTTGTAATGAATGAGGTTGCTGCCAGTCAGGGCCGGTGCAAGGATTTTTGCCGCCCTAGGCAAAAGTAAAGTTTGCCTCCCCCCCCATATAATCTGCCATGTTAACTGTGTGTGTGTAATGCATTGTGTGTTTTTCTGTGTGCAAGGGGTGCATTGTCTTTGTGTGTAAGGGGTGCATTGTGTGTGATGGATGTCAATCTCTCCCCCCCTCCCTTGTCACTCTCTTCTCCCCCCTCTCCCTCCCTTGTCACTCTCTTCTCCCCACCCTTGTCACTCTCTTCTCATCCCCCCTCCCTCCCCGTCAATTCCCCTCCCTGTCAATTTCTTTCTCTCCCCCCTCCCTGTCAATTTATTTCTCCCCCTTCTCCCTCGTCACTCTCTTCTCCCCCCTTCTTGTCACTCCCTTCTCCCCTCGACCACTCTCTAATTCCCCCTCCCTCCCTGTCAATTCCCCTCCCTGTCAATTTATTTTTCTCCCCCCTGTCAATTTATTTTGCGCCCCCCCTCCTTGTCAATTTCTTTCCCCGCCCCCTTCAATTTCTTTTTCTCCCCCCCTTTCAATTTCTTCTTCTCCCCCTTTCAATTTCTTCTTCTCCCCCTTTCAATTTCTTCTTCTCACCCCCTTTCAATTTCTTCCTTCCCCCTCCCCTTTCAATTTCTTCCTCACCCCTCCCCTACCTCTGTTGCAGCGTGGCCGAGCTCTGTATGGTCCGCGGGTACAGGGAGCTTTTGTTTCCTGTACCCGGCCGGACTAAAAGGAAGTGCACAATCAGTGTGCACTTCCTGTTAGTCCGGCCGTGTACAGGAGACAGACGCTCCCTCTACCCGCGGACCATACAGGGCTCGGCCACGCTGCTATTATTTGATGCTTCAATAAATAAATAAACACGATTAGAAGTGCACTTCAACAAGGTTATATATATATATATATATATATATTTGTGCTCGGAATTTAGTACATAATGGATAGTATCTGTAAGGGCAAAGTTGGTTGTGGTGTGCCGAAACCAACGTACGAGTGGGCCTGTAAATAAAAGAGGGCAAAAGAGAAGTTCGAGAAAATACACACTTTATTGCCTTTTTACATAACCAAGTTCCTGAAAGCTTGACAAAGCTCTTTTTCTGGTCGTGGAATATAAGTATGGTATATGGAGGATTTCCATCGCCCCAGTCTCTTGATGATGTGGACCAGTGTATTAGTGCTGGAGGCTGAAGAGGCGGCTAGTATGCGAAAGGATTGCCCGGAGAATGAAGCCGGATTGAAACCCAGTTTAGATAGTAGTATTCTGACGTGAGACGTGAATTTAGCAGTGGTAAGCGGTTGCCCTTGTATTGATAAGAGCGGAGAGTCTGGTAAGTGCGCGTGATGGGTTGACCGTAGGTGGTCTAGCGCCTTGACCGGACACCAGGCATTATCAGTAGGGAAGAGAGGAATTACAGTGGGGTGTAGTGAATGATTGGTTTTAGTTGATGGGATCGAAAGTAGATAGTGATCCTCCACCTTTGTGAGGTGCAATGTTTTAAGGCTGTGCGTGATATCTCCTTGACAAACAACGGTGAACTCTCTAGGTCTGAGAAAACCGTAGAAAGCAAGATAGATAGCCGCTTTGATCACCAGGTTTGTGTCTGGATCAAACGGGGATTCGTCAAGGAGATTGCTAAGTGATCTGAAGATAGGCCCATCTATAGGTAGTATTGTGATAGTGAGTGGAGCTGAAACTTTTAACATACCTTTCAATACCTTTTTAATGGGATATGATGACAAGAAGGGGGTGTTGTTAGGGAAATTTGTGAGGCTATGGTGCTGAACCCCGGTGAGGTAAAGTCTTATGGTTTTGTGAGAAAGTTTAAGATGTAAGTGGCAGAAAGAGGCAAAACCCTCCATGGTTTGTATAGAAAGGTCACCTTGTAAACCGAATTCTGCAGTGAATTTGTTAAATATGGTAAGTGCCCTATTATAAGAGATAGCTGTGTTAGGTGATAGTGCTTGGTGAGTGAGAGTCCTAGCGTGATGCATTAATGTGCTCAATCCAGGATTAGTTCGTGAAACCGTGGTGTCCTGGATGGCTGGTGGTGAGCCGTAGGGAGTGCCTGAGAGAATACCTGGAATTGAGAGCGAGAAAGAGCATCAGCTGCCGTGTTGTGGATACCCGGGATGTGAAAACAAACTAAGTGAAACTGACCGGTTGCTGCTAGCCAGGTCAGCTTGCGAATCAGCCGCATGATGGTCAGGGATGATGAGCGCCCCTTGTTAATGATTTCGCAAGCTGCCGAGTTGTCAGAGTAGCATTTTACTGCCTTGCCGGACCAGAGATGACCCCAGGTGTGTGCGGCCGCCACAATGGGATAGATTTCAAATAGGGCTGAGGTCTCCCTAACCATTGCTAAGATATATAGTTTACATCATTTTGCAATGGTTTGCTCAGCATAGCGGTAACAAGACCACAAATATCCCATTCACATATGGCTGCACTGACATTTGCCCTTATCTTAAGTGATGTGAAGGCATTTTACAGTTACTATTGTTATATTTTGGCAACACAATGTATGGATTAAAGATATACCTATACACAGATGACTGACTTCTATACAGTTTGTGAATGTCCACATGAAAGAATATGACAAAAAATTATAATACATCAAGTAGAGACCACTCTGTTTGCAAGCTTTCACTCCATTAGTCAAATTGTATGGATAGTATTGTTCACTCCTTGTGTACGACTACCTTACTTCAAGCTCCTGCATTTTACACAGTGTCCTTAAAATGTCAGATGTCTTAAGCCAGCTGTCCTTAAAATGTCACTGACTCCTATGGCTCACTGGTAACCATATTGTAAAATAAAATAAATAAATGATGTAAAATCTAGCTGCTAGCTGCAGCGATCAAGGTGGCCAGGCATAAGAGCATGTGCACAGATATTACAGATATCCAAGTTCTAGCATAGTTTAGTAGTGAAATTGATTCATATTTATGCAATTTTAGATCAGTTTTGAACAGTCCTGCATCTGCCTCTACAGAGACATGTGGTGGAGAAGATTGGATGTGAAGTGGACACCCAGTGTGACCCAGGTTATTTGTCAAACCATGCTAAAATGGTCTGACATCTTACTTTGGGATGGTATCTTTGCATTTCTGGCATCATAACCACTACAGCAGTGCTTGCAGTGTTCCTTTAACTTATATCTGAAATATGATACTTTGGTTTTTCATTCGAACTTACCTTTGACTATCCCACAGTCTTAATATTGTTGTTTTAAGTATAGCTCCAGCATGACTTGCTGCTCTGTACATTAGCATATTTTAAAACAGTAAAAGTTCAATAATAGCAGACATCTGTTTTACCAATGTTTTTCCAAAAGCAGATGAAAAGCCCAATTTTAAAGAGACTATCTGTTTTCCTGGCACTGCAGGACCCTGCAGTGCTCCTCTCCCTCCCATCTCATGTTGCTGAAGGTGTTAAAACACCATTCAGTGACTAACCAGAATCCAGCGCTGATGTCCCTCGGTGCTGGGTCAGGCTGCGCCGGTGGGAGAGACCTTATGCGCATGTGCGGTAATGGGCGCGCGCATTAGACCTCCCAATAGGAAAGCATTAATTAATGCTTTCCTATGGGGATTTCAGCGTAGTTTAAAACACTTTTCATAGACAGCCACTAGAGGAGGACTTAACCCTGCAAGGTAATTATTGCAGTTTCTAAAAACTGCAATAATTACACTTGCGGGGTTAAGGATGGTGGGAGTTGGCACCCAGACCACTTCAATGGGCAGAAGTGGTCTGGGTGCCTGGAGTGTCCCTTTAAGTCTGAAACAATTGATGGCTGAAATACAGAGCATCTAGTATTATATTATGTAAATGTTATTTCCCCCCCCCCAGAATTTTATTCTAATATTCAAAATAATCATACAGAGTATAGTAGTAGGATGGTTTGACATAAAAAGTGCATAGCGCATAAGTACACCACAGGTCTGCGGCTATGAACCAAGTTTCACATTTTATCCAGAAAAATATGCGAGTAACCCACATGGGTAATACAGAGCAAGGCACAGACACACACACAAAAAAAAAAAAAAAACTTGGAGAGAATAGAGGAAAAGGGGGAGAGATTACATATTTTTTAACTGTTAAAGTAAAAATATTTTTTGTGCGCTCTGCACATTCTAGGAATATCTTATTGGGGCACTTTAATACAATCAAACACACCACCAATTTCTGTTGCTATCAGGTTTGCAAGAAGGCTCTTTGACACATTGATGCAAATTACTCTCAAACTTTATTTATTTATACAATATTTTACCAGGAAGCATACATTGAGACTTCTCGCGTTTTCAAGTATGTCCTGGGTCCACAAAACATTACATTGATACAATAGGGTACAATAAAATACAAGTATATACAACACAGTATATACAACACAGTATATACAACATTTAACATGTATGAAACTTTAACAGGTAGGAAATATATAATCAATCATGACAGGTGCATTCTGTTTTAAGATATGTAGAAAGGGATCTCTTAAAGGAAACATAGAAACATAGAATGTGACGGCAGATAAGAACCATTCGGCCCATCTAGTCTGCCCAATTTTCTAAATACTTTCATTAGTCCCTGGCCTTATCTTATAGTTAGGATAGCCTTATGCCTATCCCACGCATGCTTAAACTCCCTCACTGTGTTAACCTCTACCACTTTAGCCATTCAATGCATCCACTACCCTCTCAGTAAAGTAATACTTCCTGATATTATTTTTAAACCTTTGTCCCTCTAATTTAAGACTATGTCCTCTTGATGTGGTAGTTTTTCTTCTTTTAAATATAGTCTCCTCCTTTACTGTGTTGATTCCCTTTATGTATTTAAATGTTTCTATCATATTCCCCATGTCTCGTCTTTCCTCCAAGCTATACATGTTAAGATCCTTTAACCTTTCCTGGTAGGTTTTATCCTGCAATCCATGAACCAGTTTAGTAGCCCTTCTCTGAACTCTCTCTAAGGTATCAATATCCTTCTGAAGATACGGTCTCCATTATTGCGTGCAATACTCCAAGTGAGGACTCACCAGTGTTCTGTACAATGGCATGAGCACTTCCCTCTTTCTACTGCTAATGCCTCTCCCTATAAAACCAAGCATTTTGCTAGCATTTCCTGCTGCTCTATTACATTGTCTGCCTACCTTTAAGTCATCAGAAATAATCACCCCTAAATCCCTTTCGTCAGATGTTGAGGTTAGGACTCTATCAAATATTCTGTACTCTGCCCTTGGGTTTTTACGTCCAAGATGCATTATCTTGCACTTATCCACATTAAATGGATTTTAGGCCTGGGAAGATTTGCAAGTGTGCGGGAGGTCGTTCCATAATTGCGGTGCTCTGTAGGAAAAGGAGGAATCGGGTTGCTTTCTTTTTGTATTGAGGTAGACTAAATAAAGTGCTGGATCGGAGGTTATCGGAGGTGGGGAAAGCTGTGGAGAGCGTTCTGCTCAGGTAGGGTGGGAGCTTCCCAGAAAAGCTCGTAAACACTAGGCTGGAAAGATGAAGGGTGCATCTGGATTCCAGCAACAGCCAGTTTAGTTCTCTTAGCTTGTCACAATGGCAGGTCATTTAATTACATTGTAGCACAAAGCGGCAGAATGACTTATACAATTTATTAAGTTTATTAATGTGGGATTGCGGTGCAGATGCATATACTGCATGCCTATAATAAATGATTGGCATCAGCATTTGCTGTATAATCTTTTCCTTTGCTGTAGGGCTTAGGGTGGATTTGTTTCTGTACAGGGCACCTAGTTTTGGATAAAGTTTTGTGGAGGCCAAAATATACATTTGGGTCTAACAACATACCCAAGTATTTGAAAGTGTGGACTGCTGATTTTGTTTTGATGGATAGATTGTAATTGTGTAATTTAGATACTGTTCCAAAGATCATTGTGACAGTTTTGTCAGTGTTTATAAACAGTGAACTTTGTCATGAATTTATACAGAGAATTGTATTTGGCTTTACTGCTGCAGGGCTATATGGTGCATGGGCTGATGGATGCCCATGGAATAGGCCCATATATTTTTTTAATTTTTTTTTAACTATTCTTCACATGTGGATATAGGGAAATACAATTTGTGTGGACTGGCTGACAATGAAATTAGTTAATGTAAAGCTGACTTTGTGCACTATGCAAATGTCTTGCAGCTTTAGTCTCTCTGACTCTGTGGCATGTTCCCTTTCTTTCTTCACTCACTGCATACACCTTTTCTCTGTCCCAGACTGTATAACAGGAACTTCTGCCTGCTAGTAAGAAGGTAAGGAGAGCAGTTGACAAGTGAGTGCTACAGGATAGTCCTTGAAAAGCGTGGGGCGAGTGCATCATTATACACATTTATGCTAAGCTCAGGGTGCTATCTGCATAATATGCTCTTAGTTGCCAGCCTGCATGATTGGCAGGCAGCCAGATATGCATTCACGCCAGGCTGATCTAATTCTTCACGCATATTTTATTACGCATGATTTGGGCAGTTCTGGTTACGTGACTTACGTCAGTGGCCCACGCTTTTATCCCACTCACTGAAATCCTGCTTCACTGGACACTGGTGTTAGAGGGTATGGATTTACGTGAAAGATGAAAGCGAGAGATTAGCGTAGGGTATTTGTTTTCTTAAAGCTATATCCTGTGAGTTTCCCTCCAGCACTACCTCCACCAGATACATGACAATTGGGAGGGTTAACTGTTTTAGTGCTTTCTGTCAATACGATTCTATAATTAGGCCCATCATTTTCAGCACCAGACCCAATGGTCTCTTAATATGGCCATGCTGTGGTACATGTATAAACCTCACTGTATTACTGTGGGGTAGAGTAATACATCAATACTCACTGCACACTACTTTGACTTTTATTGCTGTGAAACTCTGTCACACATTACTGACCTGTGATACACTCCTACACAATTTGCACTACTTTGATTTATTGCTGCAACTCTGTGATGCCTTAAGTCACACTGTGTTTTAATGCATTTTTTTGTTGTATTCTATGTTCTGACCACCTTCCACCATTAGTCTAATGAAAGAATAGGAAATGTTAAGATATCTTTTAATGTGACTACTCAAGGAGTATATAACATTAGCACTATGGATTTTTAAATTGTATTTTCTTTCTTTCATGACTTACCAACTAAAGACCTAGCAGGATAACTAACTCCCATCGGTGACAGTATGATTAAAGAAAGAACCGAGCAGATTACTAGTCCTTAATGGTGGCCAGCTTTGACTCAAAAAGATAAACGAAACACACCTGCATGCAGGGACTGTAAAGTCTAGGGCAAACCTTGGTCAGGGATATCAGAGGAGCAACGATGTGAGTTAGAAAGCCAAATTAGGAATATGGATATTGGGACAGTCACAAATAACCCAGGGGTCATATACCGGATAAACAGTGACACAATACATGTAACTGCTCTCCACACACTCTACTGTGCACTCTCATGGTTTCTATTGACTGATGCACTGGAGTTTGGTCTCTTTGAAATGATGCAAGATACCAGAACTATGGCAGCTGGCCTCAGAATTGACTCCTGGTCAGACAATGTGCAGCAGGGCAGGTACTTATACAAGACTACACAGTGTGCACATGAGCACTGGTAAAGACTGGATCATGAAAAAGCTTATTACATGCCCCATGGAGTTCATTCATGCTGGCCTGGCAATTACACTCATTCTTTGCCCCTTTCTAGATAAGCATACATCATGGCTTGTGTATGTTTATATATAACATGAATATATGACTGTGACTTAATGGGAAAATCCAGCTTTTCATTGGGATTTAATTAGCAAATATTTCGAATTTAGTGAATAACCCTTTGTTAATCACTATGTACATCTCGATAGTGTGTGTTTCTGTATGTGGTGGCTGTGTGTGTCCATGTCTAGTGTTTTCAGGCTGTGTGGAAGTGGTTGTGGTGTGTGGCTGTATGTAATATGTTTTGGCTGTATGCTAGCTTTTTTCAGTTGCGTGGTTGTGGTGTGTGCTGGCTGTGTGTAACTGGTGGGGATGTAGTGGCTTTCTGTAGTGTGTGGATGTGGTACAAGGTGTGTATGTGTGTGTGTGTATGTATATGGATGTGGTGTGTGCTGTCTGTCTGTAATGTATGGTGTGTGCAAAATGTGTGTTGTGTTGATGTGGTGTGTTTTTAACTGTATGTAATGTGTGTGGAACTTTGTTTTGTCCTCTGCCTCTCTTGTTTAGCTTTCTCAGGGAGGGAGGCTATGGCCACTGGTGGTCTGTTGGGGTTTAAGCCCCCAGTGGTTGACTAGGGCATGTTTGGTCTTCACTTTGAGAAGGTGCAGACCACAGTAATTGCTCCCTCAGGGTCCCAGCATTCAATGAGAATTCCCAGCCTTCGCTCTGACTCAGTGAGCATCTGATTGTGAAGGAGTGATTACTGTGGTATATGCCCACTGGTGGAGAAAACCTCATACTTCCTATAACCCCCATGCCCCACTATAGCTTGCCTCCATGAACACTCTGCCTGGCTCCCCTATCACCTTTGTGGATTTTTGCTGTTAAAGTATTCTTGCCATTGTTTTCTATGGTTTGCTTACTGGTTCCCTGACCTAATAATGGGTGGGGGGGATAATCCTATGTTGTTATGGAATTGGTTTAGCAGAATATGCATATATACTAAGACAGCGAAAATATCACCAAGTTCTTGGATCATTGCAACTGAAAAAAACTTTTTTTAAAGCTACACCTATGCTTTGTCAGCATAGAACAAATAATCTATTTCTGTTGTTAGAAATATAAGAACACACATTAGGACGCTGACACAGCTGGTCTGGTGCGTGAGAGGTCAAAGGTTCTACTTGTTAAGTCGACTAAATCTAATTAAGTGTCTTGTTTCAAATATTCACAGGCAAAAAAGCCTCCAAAGACAATTTTTAGAATGTTCGATAGTCGACATTGACCTTCCTTTGTAAGCATCAGTCAAGTACAATTATTCTGCCTCATTTGTTTGATTTTGCTGATTGGATAATGAGATCTAAACACATATAGGTATTGATTAGATAAGCATTAAAGGCTAAATATGATAAATACATTTACATATTAATTATTAATTATTGGTCATATGTCATTAGGTTGGCTGATTCTTCTTTAATAATTCATATATATAATTATCCACGATCTTTTACTCTCATTTGTGATGTATGTGCCATGGTGCTATATATATATATATATATATATATATATATATATATATATATATATATATATATATATATATATATATATATATATATTTATTTATTTATAAAATATTTTAACAAGAAGGATACATTAAGATTTCTCTTGTTTTTAAGTATAAATGTGTGCTTTTATTTTTTAATGAGGTCAGATCACTGTTTACATTGAGATAAACATATTATATATACGTGCAGACTATAAAGTATGTGAATAAGAAAAAATATATATTTGACTTCTGTAATTTTCTACATTGCTAGACATTTGCCCGCATTCTAATGCAGGCAACGAAAAATATAAAAAGTAAATTTAAACTGTGAACTTCTAAAAAAAAACAAAAAAAAAACTAACTAACTAATGGAGGACTTGTTAATTTGTTGGAAAGTGCTGTCAGTAGGTTTGGTTACTTAATTCAATAAAAAAGGAAAATGATCTCTTTTAATGTGTCTGTAAATCTTATCTTTTCAAAGATTTTCATTAATAAATGTTTCAGTAATACAGCAAAGATAATAGCTATAACAAAAACAGAGGAAATATGAATGTACATTAAGCATGTGAAACTCGTGGCCCGCGGGCCCCAATGCGGCCCACAATGAATATCTTTGCAGCCCGGTGAGCCGCGAGTTTGAGACATGCTTACTAAGGCAGAGTAGGCACCTGCTCTCCCCATGTTGCAGGTGCCTACTCCTGCTCAAAATTTACCTGATACCAGTAAAACCATCATTTTAGACGCAATGGAATGTTTTGCTAAGCATAACTTACAGGATGCTGTGTAAATAACCAGCCAGGATTCACATACAAGTTGATAGATACTTTACCATCTAATATACATGTTTCAAAAAATTGGAGCAAAATGTAATCATAACAAATAACAGGACTATTCTGAGGAACTTTAACAAAATCTAAAACAAAACCAGCTAACCATTAAGTACTTTACAAGGTACCAGACATCTAGTAAACAAAAATGCAAAACCTCTGAGCATACACACTTTCTTTAACATATTTATATTTTGTGTGCCAGTAGAGTATTATTAACATGTATACTTTATTGCTTCCACTTGAAATGCATAAAGCAAAGTGACAATCAGTTCCATTAAAAGTTATTGTTTCTTAACTTTCTCATATTTCTTATTAATGTATTGCTTTTTTTTTTTTTTGTTCTTAGTGTTTGCTGCTTCTTTGGCTTTTGTGTGCTTACGTTCTAACACCTTATAAAAAAAATCCAAATAAATATTTAAATACTTGTTTCCATTTCCATTTTGAATGTACCATAACATTATAAAACCAAATATAGACAGGTAAATAAAGCAATACTTTATATTGAAATTTAAATTAAACCGAGAAACAAAACAGAAAAAAAAAAAAAAAAAATTATTGGTTTGTCATACATTTTTCATGATTTATCAAAAATAATTTTAAAGACAATTTAATATCAAGAGATTCTTTGAATTAGTATACTTTTCTGTAAGTTACCAAAGTACAAACAGATTAAAAACATATTTGCAAATTAGTTTTGTTGTGTTCATTTTCCTGAAAGTTTTGAACTACAATGCCCATGATCCTTTAAATGAAACAGCCATCACTCTCAAGATTCCGTAGCTATCAGCCATGATACCTTGAATGAAACAGATAGGCAGGGAATCATGGCTGATAGCTACGGAATCTTGAGAGTTGTAGTTCAAAACATCTGGGGGGCCTGCAGGTTGTGCAGGTCTGCTTTAAAAGAACTCTCCAAATGTCTTTTTTTTTTTTTTTTTTTTTAAATAGCTTTTTTATTTGTCAACTTTGCGTGGTACAGGCAGACATAGGTATATTTAGTTAGTTAACATTTCCATTATCAATACAATTGGATTAAACGGAATAGAAATACATAGTGGTATAAAAATGCTTACAATAGTATCACAGTAAAACAGATGTAAATTGACTGTTCAGTATTGTTTTTAATCTTAATTTTGGCCCATGGTTTCAGATCTTTTGGGTGGTTATAGGGTTGAAACATATTGTGTGTCTAAAAGGAGTTCATATCTCCGTTCTTTTGAGGTCCTTGCAAGAATTGGTCCAAGGGTGCCCATATGTTCATGAATTCCCCAAATTTGTGTGTGGACATATATGATAATACTTCCATTGTTTTGATGGAATCTACTTTTAGGATCCATCCCATAATTGTAGGTGTTTTTTCTTGTTTCCATTTAGTGGGCATGAGATTATTTGCAGCTGTGAGTAAGTGGTTAATCAGCTTTCATGTTGGTTTTGCTAAGGGGGCGGGGTACAGCATGAGTATTAGTGCTTGTGGTGTGAGTGACAGTTTGTATCCTGTGATCACTGGATCAGGGTGGTTATTTTTCCCCAGTATTCTTGGATTGTATTGCAATCCCACCATATGTGGCTAGGGGTTCCTTCTGTGGATTTACATCTCCAACACGTGCTGGAGGAGTTTGGGAAGAACTTATTGATTCGAGATGGGGTCAAATGCCAACGTGCTATGCGTTTATAGTTGCTTTCGTGTATGTTGGTGTTTGTGGAGGATTGAAATATGTTTCTGAATATTATCTCCTACTCCTCTGGAGTTAGCATAATGTTTAATTCCTCTTCCCAAGGCCAGTCAGGGGTCATAGGATTCTTCTTGCTTGCAGCATCATCCAGGAGAGGTCCAGGTAGATTTGAATTTGTGCCCCGTGGAAGAGAAGTGGTTGGGTGGTCTGCCACAATTCACGGATGTCTTCTTTCACCCCATAATAGTGTAGGCGGCACCCTTGCGGCTTCTATTGCTGGGCTTCTTGGTTTGAGTGCCCTGTGGGCTCTGTCAAGTAAAATGTGCTAATGTTGTTGATGCGCTGTCTGAGATAGCTGGGCTGGGTGGCGGTGACACCGGCTCTGACACGGGCTCCGGCGCCATCTTGGGGCCTACCTCCTCGTTTTGCTGCACTAACTTGTCTCTGAAATATTTATTCAGCATGCCCGTTTTTGCTCCGGGCTGTTTGCTGGGAGGCTGGGTATGGGTGTCCCATGTTGCTGGATTCACCCGATGGTCGTGGATTGCCCGGGTTCCTCGCTGGAGCTCAGCTAGTGTGTGTCCAGATTGTCTCGCGGTTAGCTCCCCCCCCCTTTCCAAATGTCTTTATGTGTGAAGAGTGTGTCATATTTTTTTAATTTCACAGAAATTGCAGAATTCAATAGAATTTGTAACTTTTATAAATTATCATTGTTACACCCCAAGGGCCCAGGCTGTTAATCAGGTAACCGGTCCCATGATTTTCTGGTTGTCTAGCCGCTTGAGATTAGCTCTTGAGTTCTTGTATTCCATATTGACTTATAGATATAGTGCAGAGTTTTTCAAGTTGGAGAAATGTGCTATGTGGATTCCCTCTGGGGTCTGTCAAGTGGCAGATGAGATTTAATGTAGATAAATGCTACGTTATGCGTTTTGGGGTGAGGAACACATAAGCAACCCTACATGATACTGAGTTAGTAAAAACAATAACGCAGACAATAGTTAAAGACTGCAAACTGGGGAATAGTTATAGAATGCAGACTAGGTAACAATATGTAATATCAAGTAGTAGTTGCTAAGACCAGTAAGGCATTGTCATTCATAAAAATGGGAAATATTTCACAGGATGGAAATATAATTTATCTTTCTAAATTAATGGTAAGGCCCTAACTTGAATACATGGTGCAATTTTTTACACCAGTTTTAAAAAAAAGTTAGTCTAGAACTATAAAAAGTGCAGAGACTCACTATAGCATTAATAAGGGGAATGGAAGATTTCAGTTCTAAAAAAAAAAAAGGCTAGGAAATGTTTACTTGTTTTGAAAACATAGATTAGAAACATAGAGATTTAGACATCTCAGAGGGTATATGATAATTGTATAAACATGTATACAAAATACAGTTTAAAGAACAGTGCAGACAAAATAATACAGGTTTAGATTTTACAATGCTACTTAAAATCACCTATCTTACCCAACAAATATTAGTATTTAGTTGCACCATATAAGAATGTTTATCTCCAATATTAAAAGCAGTGTTGTACCACCGATATTGGGGTACTGTGACCTAGTTGTGGGCTTAACACAATATGGCCATATGGTGTAATTGAATCCCATATTTGTTTGCCAAGATAGATGATTGTATGTAGCCTTGTAAAATGTACAACTTTTTTTTTGTGCATGCTGTTCCTTAACCACCAATGACCAAATTTATACACAAAATATTAATATTAGATTATCAACAGATGTTTAACCCCTTGAGGACCAAACTTCTGGGATAAAAGGGATTCATGACATGTCACACATGTCATGTGTCCTTAAGGGGTTAAACAATGTCTGAATGTTTTGCTTTTTTAATTCAGAATATTCAAGGATACAATAGAAATAGTTTTTGCGAACATCTTGTTAATTCATGGAGAAACCTCACTACCATTTTAGGGTTGAAGGGATTTTTCCCCAGTTTTTGATAAACTTCATATTGTGTTTTTCACCTTTTTTGGATAGCTGTAATATAGAAGTGCAAAAGGGTGATCTTCATAGGTGTTATATTACTCTTAACATTTTTACTCCATTCCTATTGAGGACTGACACATTATCATTAGAATATCCTTACTTTCAATGGACTGTAAGGTGCTTAGGCTGTTGATGTTAAGTTACAACGATTAGTAATAATGTTTCCAAATGAAAAGATAAAAAATAAATAGCACATTCTAAACACAAGTTTGCTTTTAACACTTTTAATGTAAGCATCACTTGCTTATTTGGCATGTCTAAAAGCACTGTAAAAATGATGTGTTGCAAAGTGTGTTTCTTAAATATAGAAACCGAATACTATTGCTGAACAGTAGCACATTAGATTTCATATTAAAGTACCACTCCAGGCGCCATAACTTCATCGGAATCAAGTTGTTTATCGTGCGAAAAGGTCCTGAGCCCTTGCTTGCATTAAGGGTTAAAACGTTTATGCACAGTTTAAATTTTCAAGCCTTCTACTAATTGCTCTGCCCTTGAAATTCCACTACATATCCTAGTGAGAAAGGTACATAACTTTTTCAGACAAAGTTAAACATATATTCTTAAGCACAAAAGCAAGCATCCATAACACATTACTAAATAAAACAGAAAAGCTTAGCAAGTAAACATGGGCGCAATCAGAGTGCAGTCGTGGCGTACACACAACCCATGGGGCCCCGGTGCGAAACTGATCCATGGGGGCCCCCTCCCGACAGACAGACACACACACCCACAGACACATACATACATACAATGACACATACATACATACAATGACACATACATACATACAATGACACATACATACAGACATACAGACAGACATACAGACACACACAACAAACATACATACAGACACACACAACAAACATACATACAGACACACACAACAAACATACTAACAGACACAGACACATACATACATACTAACAGACACAGACACATACATACATACAGACAGACACAGACACACACATACATACAGTCAGATAGATAGACACATACAGACATACATACAGACAGACAGACACAAGACACATACATACAGACACACATACAGACAGACACACACACAAGCCATACATACATACAAACACACACACACATAATATTTAAGTCACCCTCCTGTTTCCTACCATTGAAGTGCAGGAGGGTGACTTTCCCTGGGGTCCAGTGGTGACTCAGGTTGATGGGAGTCAGCGTTCCCACTCTGACTCCCTCTGCTTCCTCCCGTGCACGCTCTCAGTGATAACTGGGAGGAGTGACTGGGAGTCACTTCCTCCCAGCATGTGTTGATCTCATCACAGGGGGCCCGGTCGCGCCGGTAAAGCGCTGCAGCGCTGACTATGCCCCCTGAAAATCCATCTCCATCGGGTGGCCCTGACCGCATGGGCCACCCAATTGGCACCCACCTTAACGTGCAGCCCCATTGGTTTGCCACACCCGCAAATGATGATGGCGGGAACCCAGTCAGACAGGGCGGCCGGCCCCCTGGAGTGAGCTGTGACCCCTATATGTACGTCAGTGGAGTGCAGGTAGGGAGCATCTCTGGATGAGACAAGACACAGGAACTGACAGCAGGCAGGTCTGTGGAATCAGGGCATCAGAATTCAGGAAACTGGGAACAAGACTGGCCTCTGGAATCAGGAAGCAGGTCCTTAGGAAACTGGACACAAGCAAGGCCTCTGGAAACAGGGAGCAAGCCATCAGGATACAAGACAGGCCCCTGGAATCAGAGAGAGGACTTCACTAGACAGGATACAGATAGAGGAAGCAACCAGACAGCAAATCATTAGATCTATCATGAACCAATTTCAAAGAATAAAAAAAGCTCCAGACAAGGGCATGAACGAGACTAGTACGTAGAGGAATGCTCCTACAATTGAAGGGCAGAAACCATTTCCCCCAATTCAATTGTAGAAAAATACCTTTTCAGTCATAAACCAATGTCATAGCAACTTAGTAGGGGAAAACCGGATCTTATAAAGGAAGAAAATTAAGAAAGTAGGAGCAGCTGGAAGAGAATCTGATCATTTCTTAGTGCAACAGCATGCAACAATACAACAACAAGTTAATGGCACTATGAGGTATCACACTGGACTGAAGAGATGCAACAACCAGGGCCTTTCCATGGAATCATCACACTGGTATACTGGCTTCAGGTCTCATCAAATACTGGTTACATACATGGAGATACAATTAGGCACAGACATCCCAAGTCTTCCAGCAGGTCCGGGAGACTCTGCATATCTAATGAGGTTCACAGACACCTGCACATCATGTGTAATATCACGGAAATCACACGCACAATCTGACATACAATGTGTGTCAGATTGTGTGTGCTTGATTTCCAGGATATTACACATGATAAATGCCCTTTACTTATTACCCACCTGATGGGTATTGTTCCTGTACAGGCTTTAATACCCTGACTGGACCCCTGCAGTATCTGCCAGCTGAAAGAAAGTGGCATGCTGTCATTTCCTCCCAGCTAAGTAGACAGCCGTGCGGGAGGACGGGACAGGACGGACGGGACGCTGCATGCTTACTCCCATTAGCCTCAGCCCAGACACCAAAGGGTAAGTTAACAGGTGGCTGCAATGTGTCAGCTAGTGCGTGTATTTGAGTGTTTGTGCCAGTGTGTGTCTATGTATATGCCAGTGTGTGTGTGGACTTGAGTATCTGTGTGTGTGTGTATCTCTGTATGGTATGTGAGTGTCAAGGTTTGCGTGTGTGTCTGTGTGTTAATAGTTTGTGTAAATAGTTGTAATATGTTGTGTGTGTGACTGTGTGTGGGTGCGCGCTTGGGGAGGGGTGCAGCCACCTCCCTGACATAAGTTTTTGCATGTTGGGATGTCTGCATACATACACATGCAAACACACACAGTTACATAAATAGGCATGCAAACACACACGGTCCCATACTTAGGCATGCAAACACACACAGTCATATACATAAAGTTACATGCATACATAGAAATAATCACACACTCATATTTAAATAAACTCTCACACACATGTTTTTATATGTATCCTGCAGCTTACACTTATCAGCTCATGTGGGTTGAGTGGAGGCTGGAATTAAATCATGTCCTGTTGCTTAGTGCTGGGGAAGTAGGGACTGCTTTCTGCTTTCCCCCTTTGCAGCAGGCGTATTAGTACAAACTTGTTTTCTGTGTCTACTAGGATAAATTAAAGGAACACTATAGAGTCAGTAACACAATCCCTATAGGTTAATCTAACTGTTTAGCCCCCCGCCCTTCTTAACCCCTCTTAAATCTAGTAAAACTCACCTTATTTCAGCCCACAGGAAAACTTTGGAGTGGATGAGATCTTCAATTCTGATGATCTCAGCCAAGGAGGCGGCTCAGGGGCAGAGCCAAATGCCACCCAGGCCAATCAGCATCTCCTCATAGAGATGCATAGAATCAATCCATCTCTATGGGGAATGTTCAGCGTTTCCATGCAGAGCGTGGAGACCCTGAACATCAGTGCTGCACTGACCTAGGAAGCACCTTTAGTGGCTTTTCTCTGAAAAGGTAGTGTTTAAATGTAAAAGCCTGCAGGGAATGACTATACTCGCCAGAACCACTACAATACGCTGTATTTGTTCTGGTGACCCTATAAATAGGTGGAAGTAGAAGCACACTCTTGCATGACCACCCTAAAAAAACCTTATACCCTAGGCCCAGTTCAAAATACATCCCTGTCATTACAATTGGGAAATATGCTACACTACAGATGGATATCTCTTCCAAGATGTAAAATACAAATTGCAGGATGAAAATATAGTTATGTTAAAGCCATTTTCCAATTCCATGTTATTGTAATGAAAAGTTGATTTCCACTTGAGAATTCATATAATTTACATACTGTGCCATCATTGTGTGCTAGGTAACACTTTGAAGCATGATTGTGATCATACTCCTATATGTACCAACTCAGTGATTGAGTTATAACAACAGTTCCTTAGGGGCCTCAGATGCTATGTAGAAATATTTAAGAAGACTTGTAAATTTGAAATTAATTTGGGCTGGTTTTGTGTTTCATGCTTTATTCTTTAAAGCCAAGATGATTCATGTTAATCCTCTGAAAGTAAGATAAACTTTAGTTTAGTTATTTTTTATAAAAGTACACAAGACACTACAGTTACACAAATACAGAAATAATAGAAATTGGATAACAGAAACTGTGAAAATACACTGGAAATTATATTTTCAAATACCCCAGAAATGGAAAGAAAATAATTGAGAGGGTAGATATGACAAATTACAAAAACAAAACTTCAATATATAAATTCCATTCCCCACTAGCAATTGGTGAGTAAAGATTTGAACCTGTGAGATGTGTACAACTCAATTTTTTAAGCCCATTATATCAAAAGTATAGATTTAAAGCACTTTAGAACTGAGCAGTCCTCCTTCAACATAGCAGATGGTCATATGGACGGACTGTTGTCCGACAGTCATATGTTCAGATTAATGCTATGGCAGACCTGTCACCTAAAAGCAATATTGAATAAATCATCAAAGTATGTTCAAAAGCGAAATGTTTTTGCATGCTGCTTTGTTTATTTTTAAAAATACATTTTATACATATGATTATATTAATGGAAAACAAACAAGAAAAGGAATGAGGGGGACATTAATTCTTTTTTTAATTTAATTTTTAATTCTTTAAAAGGGACCATTACTTCTGTGGGCATATTATGATTATCAAAACATCAAATGATGTAGGTTAGGATAATATCAGAGCAGGATTAACCATAAGGCCATTATAGGAAGTCACCTAGATCCCAGTGTAGACAGGGGCTCCGGACGCACAAATTTGCTTGGCTCCATTAACCATCTCTATGTGAAGAATGAAGGAAGAACAACAAACTGGTAACCTGTCTAGGACACTGTGGGTTCTTAATGGAAGATTATAGTCTTAGGAATACAAACATGTATTCCTGACACTATAGTTCTAATAGCGATTTAGGCCCCCACCTCCTTGTCAACAAAGTAAAATGTGAATTTACTCACTTTTCTTCCAGTGTCGTGCGGTCTTGTCACCGCTACCGCCCCCCCTTCCCCCCTCCTTCCCAACTCCTTCCCAACCTCCATTTTCTTGGCTGAGAATATCAAACTTGACAATCTCAGCCATTCCAATGAATTCCTATTAGAAAGCATTGAGAGGCTGCGCGGCAAACAGCTGCACTGCGCCAATCAGCATCTCCTCATAAATATGGTTTAAATCAATGCATCTCTATGAGGAATGTACAGCGCCTCCTTGCAGAGTGTGAAGATGCGGGCTGAACGTCAGTGCTGCACATCGTGCAGAGCTTGCTCCAGCAGCTACAAATTCTTCCTCGAACACAGGAACTTCAAAGTAAATATTTTTTTTATATTTATAATATTTGTGTTACGTCATCTTTATGTGGTTGCCTTTTAACACAGGAAGTTTACTCCACTATTTGAATTTTCCTACCTATGAATAATTGGAGATATCTATAAATCTAGATCTTATATATATATATTTTTTTTACTAACAGTGTTGCAGCCTAACAAAAGCTGGAGAGATCTCCTGATGTAATAAATATCATACAACTTCTAGAATCTGCATCCTCTTTGAATTAAAGTCCATTCTCCCATTACACGTTTACTCTGCTTCAGTTCCGTTGGGATGCAGCATTTGTGATGGAATCAATTATCCATTTGTTAGTAAAAGAAGCTTTTACAAATTATACATTAGTGGATTGATTTCTCAAGTTCACCACCGGTTGACGGATAATATAAGCTGGAATGGTGATGAGTGTCCAGGGAGAAGAAGTTGCCACAAAAGAACACAATTAAAAGAAGCCTTTTCAACAAGTCTTAAATGTATTCCTAATTGAAGAGCTGACAGAATCTATACTAAGTGTATTTATTTCCATCGTTTTACATTAGGTAATTGAATATTGCACATGGTTTGTTACGTGTTTGACTTTCTAGTCTTGAAGTTTGAAGTAAATAAAAAAAAAAATTATAGAAAAAAAACACTAAAATGACAAAAGCAATTGATGCATGCTAAATGTAACCATAAAAATTAGGTCAACAACAAGTGCAGGGCCTGAATAATAAATGCATATCATTTCAGTTTTTCCTTTTGTGTACACTTTCCGCTTCAGCCAAAAGCTATTGATTTTTTGACCAGATAGACAAAGATTACAATTTCTCTGACCACCATAAATGTTGTTGCATCTGTTGTGCGTGTTTGTCGTCTATTGAATTGTCCTTGAAATAACGCCTTAATCATCCTTTCATATCATACACTAATATTAAAAGGCAATTATTATTTTTTAATTTAAAACAGGTTTATTTGCAATAACTTTGCCTATTTACTGTACATTTCTCCTGCAATATGCTGCAGTTGAATATGGCATCAATTTAGAATATTAAAAACAAGATTGTGTTGAGTCTGAAAAAAAAAATGAACATTTACAAATAAGTGACCATTAGCATCTGGAGGTTTTGTGCATGAATGCTCTAAGCTTTATTATTGTGTTTTTTTATTTATGAATTTTACATTTCACATAATGGTTTGTTGGATATTGCTGCAGTGCTGTACCATGTAATATATATATATATATAATGTAAAACAAGGACTTTATTATCCAAGTTAAAAGGATACTATAGTGCTAGGAATACAAAGTTGTCTGGGTGCCTATAGTGTCCCTTTAATGCTGATAAAATGAATGCTACCACAATTAGTTTGCATCACCATGTGTGCTAGAACTTCAGCAAAAACTTGTGTGGAAAATTCAATAATAAAAAAAAAAAAAAGTACTAATATTTTAAAAATAAAAACAGGCAATTTAAATAGTGACTTCAATATTGGATTGATACCGGAGAAACTGACGGAAGCAAAGCACAGAGAGATGGACACAGGTTTCTTCAGGAAGGAAGAGATTCTTTATTGGATCACCGATTGGGACTCAGAGGGACTAATGTCACCAAAATACAGCAAGTTCTGAGCCCCGGACAATAGTGCAGGCTCCTTATATAGGCACATAACTCCTCCCATATTAAGCTCCACCCGCACATTCTCTTGACCAATCAATACAAATAAGAATTAACTTCCTGCTTGACCGCATGGCCTGTCCAGCACAATGGAGGAGGGGAATACTACATCCTGTATTCTTGCACATGCTCCGTACACTACTGATCGTATCTTGCCTCGTGCAACCGACTGATCGATACGTCAGCATATGCACGTACACATGCCACGTGGTAATCTCGGCCTACTAAATTTATTTTTACCGAGATTCCACCACATTCCCCACTTTGATGCCTCTTGATATTTCACAATTACTTGAGGCATCACCTAACCTTAGTTTGCATACACCGCAAGTTACCTTGAACCAGACCAGACTTATCTTATGATGTGAATCTTCAACACTCATCTTCCTGCATTGGTTCTCCCTGATCTAGAGCCTTATATTTATAAATTGCCATTATCTGTGCAGCAGCCTTCCTCTCTGCTATATTTTCTATCAGGCTTTGCACAGACCTAACTACTAAGGGTATAAGACACGGCAGGAGTAGACACAACATTAAAATCAGTAGGACTCCACCTACCACTGCCTTAAGCCCTCCAAACCACTCATACCAGCTACCAAACCAACTGCTTGGATTGTACCCTTTCCATACCTGAGTAGGCACATGCGCTAGTTTAACCATATGGCTAGTAAGCTCCGCTATTGCTTGCCCTTCGTCATCTATTTGAAGACAGCAATTGCTCAGGTTAAACTTCCCACATACACCTCCCTCTACTGCCAAAAGGTAATCCAAGGCTAATCTATTTTGGTAGACTGCTGTCCTCATCCTGGTATTATGCTTCGCTAGAAGATTGAGCGCTTGTGATGTCTCGTTAGTAATGATCTCAACCACCGCCTGTAATCGTATAATACGGTTGAGCATATAAATAGGGGTTCTATAACCAAAGGTACCATCCTCTGCCCACGTGGCTGGCCCATAATAATCTATAATACGCTGGGGAGGCCATTCATTATCTTCCCAGGCGCCTATCTCTATGGGTCCCCTTTTCTTCCTATGATTCACATCATACACTTTAACACCTAAAGTCTCACCTGTTTCAATAGGTAACAAGAAGAAGGATGGTTTGAGCATACCCAACACACATGCCCCTTCCCAGTCCTGTGGCAACTCCGAATAGGCTTTCTTACCACAGATCCAGTACAAATTTGCTGGGGCTCTCCAGGTAGATGTGATGGATAGGTCAAGCCACACATCCTTTAAATTGGCGTATCTAGCAAACGGGTTAGATGGTTCTGAGACATTTGAAGCCGACCACCAAGTTGTATTCTTTGTATCCTCATCATAAGCTTTTTGCCCTAGACAAGTTAATTCTCCTACAGAAGTATTATACATCATTCCTTTCCTTGCTATGCAAACATAACCTATGATGGAGGTCTTTAATCTCCACTCAGATTTACCTCTAACACTCATATGATAATCGGCTTGTGTAGATATTAATTGGTCAACTGCCTCAGAACCGGACATTACCTCCTTTGCTTCCCAAGGCCATTGGTCTCCCATGTTAGTACCTCCACACACATAGCAGTTGGTAACATTAAGACTACCGGCAATACTTTCGGCTAAATCAATGAACAGGTTTTTAGCATTATGGGGGATCTTATTATCTATGCTCATCTCTTCATAAAAGGAATGGTATACTTGATGAGTTTGGGAGGATACCGTATCAGTCTCTATCCCTATAAACAATACTGTCCCAGGATCTAAACCTGTCCCATATATTTGAAACCCAAATAAATTACCATACTTGTCTAAGAACTTGTCGGGGTTATTTATAAGTATATGGACTGGATTGCATTCCATAGACTTACAATATGGGCTGGTAGGCAACTTAGTCACAATCATGTCCTTGTCTACTGTCTGTCCCCAAGTTGCCCACCCCACACAAGACCAATATGGGCAAAAGTTATAATCTCTATTTGGGCATCTAGGACTCACATATTTATTTTTACTACTGGGACAAATATATTTATCGTTAGACCCATACGTCCTCTCCCATCTAAGATCCCCACATACATTCCACGGCTTTCTACCACTTGATATCGCCTTACATGCATCAAATAGCAGAACACCCGAAGAATGTACGGATTCTAATACTGTCTTGTTAATTAGGGTCCCCTGAGGATCTCCATTCCTGAGAGTCAACCAAATTGTACGAGGTTGATACTCTGGACTGAAGCACTTAGGTTCTCCTACTCCTAAATGGCACACACTATATTCTATATTTAGGTATCTACATCTTGATACATCTCCTTTACACTCATATTGCGAATGCCAAATTAGGGTCTGGGAAATATGGTTACTTGTTCTTGTAGTCTTAATGCATACCTCACAGCTAGGAGTGTCGGTACCTCTACCTTCCTGAATATAAAAATACACATAAATAAACATTATCAAGAACACATCTTTCGTCGTCATCCTCAGTCTTCGTCCGTGCGAAGGCACCTCAGCTTCCAGGATGTAAGGGCTGCAGGGAATGGAGTTCTGCTCGTCTTCACAGGAGTCCCTTTGAGACTTTTCCTGGCTTATACACTATACGTCGGTGAGCGGACAGGCTTTATTATGGCCTTCTCACTCACGTACCAAATCTCTGAAACAATAAAATTTTGTAATCCACAAAGTTCCTCGTCACTCCGACTGAGTCGTGCGTTTTAACCGGATCTTGCAGGGATTCTCTGGATCTGCTGTAACTTGCCAAGAATCGACTGCTGCTGGTTTAACCCTGGAGTGATGTATCCATGGAGTCACTTCGGCTACTTTTATCGCTGTAGGGGTAGACAAAAGAACAACATAAGGACCTCTCCACTTGGGCCCTAACGGTACATTATTCCACTCTTTAATCCACACTTGGTCTCCTGGGTGGTAACTATGAACTGGTGGATAAATATTCACAGGTAATCTATCTTGTACCCATTTCTGTACCTCCTCCATAGTCTTACCCAACTCTACAACCTGCTGCCGGGTAATTCCTTCTCCCAACTAACTCAAATCCCCCCTTAAGTTACCAAGTACGGGAGGTGGTCGCCCATACATAATTTCAAAAGGAGAGAGGCCCATCCTTCTGGTAGGTGTACTGCGGATTCGCAATAGAGCTATGGGTAAGAGAACGTTCCACTTAAGTTGGGTTTCCTGACACATTTTAGCCAACTGATTCTTAATAGTTCTATTCATTCTCTCTACCTTACCAGAACTCTGGGGTCTATATGCCGTATGAAGCCTCCACTTTATACCAAGCATATGAATCAGTTGTTGTAGGCACTGATGAACAAAAGCTGGACCATTGTCCGATCCTATAGAGCAGGGTAGTCCATATCGGGGTATTATTTCTCGTAGCAGGAATCTCACAACTTCTCCTGCTTTCTCTGTACGAGTAGGACATGCTTCTACCCAGCCTGAATAGGCACACACAATTACCAGCAGGTAACGATGTCCACCCGATTTAGGCATCACTGTATAGTCTATTTGTAAATCGGACATGGGGAGTCCCCCCATAAACTGGACTCCTGGTGGCTTTACTGGTCCTTGCCTTGCATTATTTTTAGCACACGTTACACATCTTCGTACAATGGCCTGAGTCAAGTTGGACAATCTTGGTATGTAGAAATGTTTTCTGAGAGATTCCTCTGTGCTGTCTCTCCCAGAATGTGTCCCGTTGTGATCATTTTGGACAATTTCTACCGCTAGTGATGCTGGAATGACTATTCTTCCATCTTCTAACTGATACCATTTGTTCTCCAAATACTTTCCAGGTTCAGTCTTTAACCATTCCTCTTCTTGAGCTGTATAAACTGGAGTCCATTGAGACAGTGGAGTTGGTATAAGAGCAGCTATATGCCCCACATATTCCTGTCTTCCTGATTCAGCGGCACGCTTAGCTGTACTGTCTGCCATCCGATTTCCCTTGGTTACATCACCATCTCCTCTCAGATGCGCTCGACAATGTATGATACCGACTTCTTTCGGCTCCCACACTGCTTCCAATAGTTGTAGGATTTCAGCTGCATACTTGATTTCTTTGCCTTCTGAATTCAATAGTCCTCTTTCTTTATACAAAGCTCCGTGGGCATGAGTGGTTAAAAACGCATACTTGGAGTCCGTGTAGATGTTCACTCTTAAACCTTCAGCCAATTGTAACGCTCGTGTCAGTGCTATCAATTCTGCCTTTTGTGCTGATGTTCCTTTTGCCAGAGGCCGAGCTTCTATCACCTTGTCAATTGTTGTTACTGCATATCCTGCATAGCGGATCCCTTCTTTCACATAACTACTGCCGTCGGTGTAATATTGAACATCGGGATTCTGGATGGGAAAATCACGAAGATCTGGTCTACTTGAAAATACTTCATCCATTACTTCCAAACAATCATGTTGACTTTCAGTAGGTTGTGGCAAAAGGGTAGCTGGATTTAAGGTGTTTACAGTCTCTAAATGCACTCTTGGGTTTTCACACAACATTGCTTGATACTTGGTCATACGGCTGTTACTAAACCAATGATTTCCTTTGTAATCCAACAACGTCTGTACTGCATGTGGAACTCGTACATAAAGTTCTTGACCTAGAGTGAGTTTATCGGCTTCAGCTACTAGCAGGGCGGCTGCAGCTACGGCTCTTAGACAAGGTGGAAGTCCGCTGGCCACTGCATCCAGTTGCTTAGACATGTAGGCAACAGGTCTTTGCGATGATCCCAAGTACTGTGTCAATACTCCCACAGCCATTCTTCTTTGCTCATGTACATACAGGTAGAATGGTCGTGTGTGATCAGGTAGACCTAATGCTGGGGCACTCATCAAAGCCTTCTTCACATCTTCAAATGCTGTTTGCTGTTCTTGAGTCCATAAGAAGGGGTCATGCTCTGTACCTTTGATAGCTGCATACAGAGGTTTTGCCAGTATTGCGTAGCTGGGAATCCATATCCTACAGAAGCCTGCTGCCCCCAAGAATTCTCGCACTTGTCTTCTATTCTTGGGTATCGGTATTTGGCACACAGCTTCTTTTCTCTCTGGCCCCATAATTCTTTGACCTTCAGAGATATGGAATCCCAGATATTTGACAGTTGGCAAACACACCTGAGCCTTCTTTCTAGACACCTTGTATCCTGCCTTCCAGAGAATGTGTAATAGATTGTGCGTTGCTTGCTGACAGATTTCTTTTGTAACTGCTGCTATCAACAAGTCATCTACATATTGTAACAATACACACTCTCCTGGGATGGACTCGAAATCCAGTAGATCTTGACTTAGAGCTGAACCAAATAGGGTAGGTGAATTTTTAAACCCTTGGGGCAGTCTTGTCCAGGTCATTTGGCGTTTTGAGCCCGTTACAGCGTTTTCCCATTGGAAAGCGAAGATACATTGACTTTCTGCGGCAATTCGGAGGCAAAAGAAGGCATCTTTGAGGTCTAAGACTGTAAAGTAAGTAGCCCCGCCCGGAATTAAAGCAAGCAGGTTATATGGATTGGGCACAACTGGATGTATACTAACAACCGCATCATTGACTGCTCTCAAGTCCTGCACAGGTCGATACTCATCTGTACCGGGCTTTTGAACAGGCAGCAATGGGGTGTTCCAGGGGGAAGTACAGAATTTTAGGATACTATACCGTATGAACTTATCCAGATAAGATTGGATGTTCTTCTTAGCCTTCTGCGGGATGTGATATTGTCTTAGGCTCACTGGATAAACCCCAAGTTTTAGTTCGATTTTAATAGGTGGAATATTGCGGGCCAGTCCTGGTGGGTTGTTCTCTGCCCAAACTCCTGGTATGTTGAATAAGGATTCATCACTCCTAGGGTTTTGGCTAGTCAACGCTGTATAAAGTCGCCACTCTTCTTCCTTTGGTACGGATAATGTCATAATACCTGAAGGTCCATTAAACTTTAAGGATGTTGTTCCATTTGGTAGGAACGTAATCTGCGCTTGTAACTTAGATAGCATATCACGTCCCAGCAATTGGACTGGACATTCAGGCATATAAAGGAATTGATGTTTTACTACGTGGCCTCCCAATGTACAGAGTCGACTTTTAAGAACCGGTTTTTCAGCACTTCTTCCAGTTGCTCCTATTACAGTAATAGTCCTTCCAGATGGAGGAGCAACTAGATTAGTCACCACTGAATGTTCAGCACCAGTGTCGATCATGAACGCACTCCTTTTTCCCCCTATTGATACATCGACCATAGGCTCCGCTCGACCAAGGGGGATGGAGCCCGGTCGGTATCAATAGTCCTCCATGACCGTGTCAGCCAATCCTACAAAGTTACCTTCTCTATCGCGGGACCTTTGCGCTGCTGGAAAATACCTATCTTCCCTAACACTTCCTCTGTTCCCATTGCTCCCTCTATTACCTTTACTCCCTCCGGAACCTCCTCTACCTCTCGCTCTGCCTCTAAAGTTTCCGTAACCTGCCCTGGGTTGGTCTCTCTCGTACTGCTCTCTTTGTGGACACTCATTCCTCCAATGCCCTTCTTCCTTGCAATACGCGCACTGATTCCTACTCAAAGGCTCCCTATTCCATCTACTATCGCCTCTATCTGGGCCCCATCTATCTACGCCTGCGATCGCTACCGCTAACATATCTGCCTTTTTACGCATCTTGCGCTCTTCCTCTTTCTTACTTTCTGTTTCCCTGTTCATGTATACTTTATTCGCTACCTCCATTAGTTGGGTGATAGACATACCTGCAAACCCTTCTAACTTCTGTAGCTTGCGCTTAATATCTCCGTAAGCTTGGCTGACAAAGGCGGAGTTCACCATTCGGGAATTATCTGCGTCTTCCGGATTAAAGGGGGTATACAAGCGGTATGCCTCCAATAATCGGTCATAAAAGACACTGGGCGCTTCATCACTTTTCTGAATCACCTCAACTGTCTTCGACATATTAATGGCTTTCTTTCCTCCGGCTTTCATGCCAGCAATTATAGCGTCTCTATAGGCTCTGAGTTGAACCATATCAGCACCATTTACATTCCAGTCGGGATCGGTGTTAGGATAATGTGTTGCGGCCCATGCTGCTGGATTGGCTTGATTCAAAGCACGGGCTCTATCCTCTAGCGCTTTAATGGCCGCTTGATTAATCCTTGTCCTTTCCTCATTATTGAACAAAGTCATTAATAACTGCTGGCAATCAGCCCATGTCTGGTTATGTGTCTGAACTATTGAGGTGAACAGATCGGTCATAGCTTGTGGTTTCTCAGTATACGAGGAATTGTGGGTCTTCCAATTCAAGAGATCGGTAGTCGTGAACGGGACATATACGAAGACTGGGTCAGCATGTGCCATTTGACCTGCGGCATCGATATAGGCTGACCCGGGATTCAGACGAAGAGGCATCTGATAATGTTTTAATTGTTGGGTACCGGTCAGTTGTCGGGTTAGTATGGGGCTACGTAGAGGGGCGTCAGTTAGAGGTTCCGGTCGGGGGGTAATAAAGCATGAGGATGTGGGAGCTTGGTTTTGGGAAAAGTTAGTAAATAGAACACTTCGAGCCGAGCTAGAAGAAGCTTGACCGGAAGTCTGAAGTGGCGCCAAATCAGGATATTCAGATCTAATGGGGGTTGGTTCTGGTTCCGGAAGGGGAGATTTAGTACGAGAGGGGGTAGATTCTGTACTGGAGGAGGAAGCGGAAGGGGATGGGGGCAATGGGGGAAGGGGTGCAGGACTTCCTGCATTCGCGTCACTTCCTCTTAAATGAAAGTAAGGGGGCGGCAAAGGGATCTCGGACTCAGGGGGCTTGTCCAAAATGGGCCTAACGCCAGTCCTAGTGGACAAACAAGTCCTAGCCACCATGAGGCGACATTGCTCCTCGTGGCATGTCTGAATCCATTTTGGCGAGTCATTTACGGCCTGTCTCCAACAATCAATATAAGGAAACTGCCCGTAAAGTTCAGGCCTACCCGATACAGCCACGTGTAAGCGCTGTACCAGAGTTGGATCCAAACTGCCACGTGGCGGCCATGCCGCAACCAAAGTAGGCCACTCCCTAGTACACAAAGTGACCAAACGTACAGGAGACATTTTAACCCCAAAATCACATGTTTTGAATCCCTTTTTAAAATTCTTCACCATACAACCTAAGGGATCCGGAATCGTTGACTCTGACGCGCCCATACTTATCAATGAAAGTCGTTGACAACGAATACTATGCACGCGTACTATTCAACAGTCACACCCGTTTCCTCTGGCAACAGCACCACGTGGTACGGTTACCAAGTGAAACGTACACAATAACACAATAAACACTCAGGGAATTCCCGTACACGCACAGCTGTTACACCAGTCACTAGATAATCAATATTATGCCCTTTGGCGAAACTATACAGTCACCCACGCTATAATTCTCTATATATGAATTACCCGTCTATAACACACCCCAGTAACATCGTCTTTTACAAATAGCGGTTACAGTACGGTTAGCATAGGTCAAAGCACAATTTAAGGTCACAATACAATTATTAGTGGTTATGGTGTTAAACATGCAATGGACAACAGTGATTAGTACTTATATACAGTGTCAGTAAATATACAGGGTTATGGTACCGTGCACTATAATACAGCAACACACTATTAACACTCTCGCTAGACGGCTGAGCTCGCGCTATCTAACAAGATATACACTTTACTAAACAATCTTTAACACATTTACAATTCCCTATTCCCAATTACTATTGGCCAGTACCTTGAATGGACTACCTAAAACTATGTACACCCGTTTTGGTTAGCCACACTGCCCAAGCACCACATATAGCGAGCTAGAGGACCGAATTTACACATTGACGCCTCTTAGTCGATTACTATCAAAAATCTAGTGGGTTCCAAATTTACACGCCTTCCCACTTAGCCAAGATAGGTTGAGAGCTAGCGAACCGAATTTACACAGGCGCCGCTTAGTCTCCCGGTCCCTCCGACCTAGCGAACGTAATATACACCCTAGAACGCTAGTCTAGACAAGACACCGGTGTCCGGCTAGGGCTATTTACACCAGAACCCCGCCTGACTAACCAAATCAAACGGTCTGACTAAAGAGCGTTCGATTGAGCGGTGCGCCTTCGCTCCTTCCCTCCGACAGAGGGGGCAGATTCCATACACAAATAACCCCTTATGGGCCTACCGCACAATCGGTATACCCCTAGTGGGTCTGCCGTCTAAAACAGCAGTTGTCTTACCTCCTCGTTCCTGAACCTGAGTTCACACTCATCGACGGGGACACCCCAGCACTTCTTACGTAGAGGCCGATGATCTCCTGGACAACAGACCAGTGGCGCCGAGACGAAGGGAGGTCCACGCAGAAGTTCAGGGGTGCAGCCGTAGAGAACGTGGGCAAAGATAGACCGTCTCACGCCTCTGCCTCTCAGCTACCGTTGAACGATGAGCTTCCCGGCCAATGCACCAAATGATACCGGAGAAACTGACGGAAGCAAAGCACAGAGAGATGGACACAGGTTTCTTCAGGAAGGAAGAGATTCTTTATTGGATCACCGATCGGGACTCAGAGGGACTAATGTCACCAAAATACAGCAAGTTCTGAGCCCCGGACAATAGTGCAGGCTCCTTATATAGGCACATAACTCCTCCCATATTAAGCTCCACCCGCACATTCTCTTGACCAATCAATACAAATAAGAATTAACTTCCTGCTTGACCGCATGGCCTGTCCAGCACAATGGAGGAGGGGAATACTACATCCTGTATTCTTGCACATGCTCCGTACACTACTGATCGTATCTTGCCTCGTGCAACCGACTGATCGATACGTCAGCATATGCACGTACACATGCCACGTGGTAATCTCTGCCTACTAAATTTATTTTTACCGAGATTCCACCACAGGATAGCAGCCTTCTTTCCCCACTTCTCCTTTACTGCTACACCTCAACACTGAACTTTTGAACTATTTTAGACAGATAAAAAAGTTGCTGGTCTTTTTCAGTCCTACTGATAATGTATTAAGACTGATCAGACCATCAATGTTAAAATTACTTTCTGAGCCAGATGAAGGAAGGTGTTCAAAATGAAGTAAGCAAAGAAACTGCTTTCTGTTTTTGTTTGCTTTCTTTAAAACGGCATTGTCATGCTGATCTTACCTTTCCCCAATTGCTTCCTCTTCTCTTCCTTTCTCAGGATCTGTTCTTCATGTCTTCCTATCTGATCTAGTTTTCTTTCAAATATAATACTATACGTTGCCTTATGTATTTTTCCTACGCTTGACCAGCTTTGACCCACTTCCAGTGGTCAAAGGAATTTTCCCATAATACACACCCTCGCCTCTGTGATTTTGTGATGATTCCTTTCATTATTCCCGAACGTCTTGTCATTTAGACAGGACACCGACGAAACTACCGTAATTATGTTACCGAGTAAACTAGCAGAAGCAAAACACAGAGAGATGGATGCAGGTCTTTATTAACATACCAATCGGGCCTCAGATGAGCTAACATTCCAAACAGATCTGTGAGAGCAACACATGGTGTACGTTCCTTATATAGCACTATAACTCTTCCCATTAATAGCTACATCTACATATACCTTTAACCAATCAATGAGCAGAATATAGACTTGTACATCTGGTCAAACCACATGGCCCATCCAATAAATAAGTGCAATTTCAGTTCCTGCATTCCTGCACATGCTCAGTACATTGATGACAGTATCCTAGCTATGTGTAGCTAACTAACTGACACAACATACACATATGCCACATGGAAATCTTGGCCTACTAAATTTACATTCACCGAAATTCCACCGCATTCCCCCCTTTGATGCCTCTGATACAAATTATTCCAGATGCATCACCAATCACAGTTTTACCTACATCTCTCAAGTAGCCATTGAACCAGAGTAGACCTTGTAAGCATCTTAAAAACTCCTTCAACATTCCTCATCCTGAATATATTCCCTTTGGGCTAGGGGATCATACCTATAGACAGCCATTACACGAGCCGCTGTCTTTCTCTCTATAGTACTCTCTATAATACTACGTAGGGACCTTACCACTAATGGAATTAGACAGGGCAAAAAAAGACATAAGAATATGATAAACACTACTCCTCCTACTAACGCCGTAATTCCTCCAAGCTGCTCATACCAGCTTCCAAACCAACTATTAGGATTATACCCATTCCAGACCTGAGTCGGTACATGCGCAAGTTTAATCATGTGACTAGTAAGTTCAGCCACTGCCTGACCTTCATCATCTATATGCAAACAACAGTTGCTAAGGTTAAACTTTCCGCATACACCTCCTTCCACTGCTAATAGATAGTCTAAAGCTAATCTATTTTGATAGATGGCTGATCTCATCCTGGTATTTTGCTTAGCTAGAAGATTAAGCATTTGAGCTGTCTAGTAATAATCTCAACCACCGCCTGTAGTCTAATAATGCGGTTGAGCATATATATCGGAGTTCTATATCCATAAGTGCCATCTTCTGCCCAAGTAGCAGGTCCATAATAATTAATAATACGTTGAGGGGGCCACTCATCATCTTCCCAACTACCTATATTCAAGGATGCGCTCTTCCTTTTATGATTTACATTGTAAACCTTAACTCCCAAGGTCTCTCCTGTCTCAATTGGCAACAAGAAGAAGGATGGTTTGAGCATACCATGCCCCTTCCCAATCTTTTGGTAACTCTGAATAAGCTTTCTTACCACAGATCCAGTATAAATTAGCTGGGGCTTTCCAACTAGATGAAGCAGTCAAACCATACCTTATGGGAATGCAGATGACGCTTGAAAGATATTTTTATATATTTTACATTTAGTCGTCTTACAGTGGGCCCTTTTCTAAATTCTGCTTTTAAAAATGTAGTTTACTTGGATTAGTAATAATTCCAGAATACAAGCAGCCATTTTAACTGCTAGCCATGTAATTTGAATCCATTGCTCCTCCCTTATAAGTTATTTTACTTTTTTTGTTGGTTCTGGCTACTGTAAAATGAAGAATGAAAAAGCTGATTAAAGATTAAAGATTAAATCAAATTTCTTATTTACACATGGCTTATGCCAGGTATCACTGATTTCTTATTTGAAGTTATACAAGCTGAAACATTAATAGTACTGATTTATGCTGCGAGAGTCTAAAACAGAATCTATAAGTAGTTTAAAAATTTTTTTTAAAGGACTCCCTAAGATTTAAAACACTATACCATATGCTAGTGGTTATGCATGGAGTCTTTGGGTGCAATCACTCACAGATTTTGAGCTGCAAATAAGACGGTCCGGGCCGCACAGGAGCTCCTCCCACCGCCACCGCTCACCACACTGCCTCCTGGCTCGCCTGCTAAAGGGCTCCGTCCCCATTACCGCTCCTCTACCGTCCTCTGGGCTCAGTTGTTGCGGCGGCCTTTTGCGCCGAGATGCCCTGTGCGCCTGCGCCACAGGAGTTCCCACCACATCCAGCGCTGCTTTTAGTCTCTCCTCCAGCCACACCACTCCATGCTGACGAACCGCCGCCCTGACACTGTCCAGGATCGCTGCCATGCCGCTCTCAGCTTCCAGGGAATCCATCTGCAAGAGAAAAAAGAAAATTCCACACCAACCTGACAGCAAAAGCTACAAGAAGGTAAGAATTTAAAATGGATCCCAACTTAAAATGTCCGTTATTTATATGAAGATTCCTTAGGACACACCCCTTACTTGAAATCCTCCAATCAAACTGTCCCTTTTCCATATGCCTGCGTCCTAGCTCTGTCAAGACCCATTCCACCTAGCTTTGCTGTTCCATGGGCTTCAGAAGTTTTGGTTCTGAGAGAATCTTGTATTTTCTCTATCAACTGTAACAACTAACAATATAACTAGAGAATCACATTGCAGGTATAATTAAATAGGGGAAGGGAAACCGGTGAATTATTAGGCTAGCTGGCTCAGTCAAAACTGTTCTAAGCTTTAGGTTCCCCGAGTATTTGACTTTAATGAATATTAAACAGCCTAGGGAATTATTTCAGCTACTCCCCATAGATTTCACCTATGTATAGGTATTCACCTGTTTCCCTCACACAGAACATTGTGTATTACTTTTTACCCAGTTTCCAACTTTTCTTCACAAAATCAGGTTTCAGTACAAATTAAAGTAGATAAGTTATGAAAATGTCACATTTCTTGGCATACTTGTCAGGCAATTATTACAGTCAATTTTTATCTTTTCAACATTTTTCACAATGTATTTTCTCTCTGTCAATTGTATGTTCCTTCGTCAATTGTATGTCATATTTTTATACCAATAAATATATATTCTGTAGAGCTAATTAAAGCAAATTATTTGAATTAATATAGAACAATCATAAGTGTTTTTCTTTTTTTTGCAACATAACAATAATAATGAAATATTGTTTATTAGTAATATTCCATCAGTTGTTAAAGGGTCAGTTTGGGAGCCATCACACAGTATTTAACCAAACTGTTTTCATTTGTTTTGACACTTTCATGGGTCAGCCTCTGGTCCAACATCCTTTTGTGATAGCATGAACGCGGGAGTTCACCTTCCACGTTAGGGGACATAATTTCTGGCCATGTTTAAACTTAATTCATTGATGCTCACAGTCAATACATGTAATCCAAATAGAGACAAAATGTATATGTTTATTGTGAAAGTGGCACTTGAACATTCGGTAGATCCAAGACTGTAGAAAAAAGCCATGGACAGGAGGTCCTGGATGATGTCTAACCTTTCCAAAACAGTTTTGACTACTTACTGAAGTCTGGCACCAAGGGACTCCTGGCACCATAACAATTACAACAGGCTTACACTACCCTTTAATGCAATGCATGTGGTGGTTTAGATTGAGTGAAATACTGAGGATGTTTGTTTTGTTCTATTTTTGTAACATGCAGGTGATTATCAAAAAGCTGATTCTCTATATTGCATTTTTAGCAACTAGGTGACAGGGTATCATATACATGATACAATGTAGTCTGTATCCACCATAGAAGAACCCTGGGGTTTGTATAGGTGCATGATAGGACCTCTAGTTCTTTTAGATACTAGTGTCAGAAGCAATTGTTGAATTCATGTCATAGGACAGTAGCAACACAATGGGGGCAGGAACAAGTTTAGAATACTGATTAAATATGTACCATCAATTAGGAGCTCAAAACAACATCCTGCCCCCTCCCCTCTCCATGCCATCTCTCATCCTGCCCAACCTAAGCATTAGGGGACTTTTTTTTGTCACCAATACAGCTTAAATGCATTTAATAGGGATTGGCTTCATTAATACACGGCATATTCTTACATTTACCACAATGTGCTAGAGTGCTTTAAGTATCAAATGTAAAGGGCATTCACTATATGTGCAGTTGCCAATACTTAAAATCCCAATGAAGTGCATCAAAGTTATCACCATAAATAGTATTGCACTTTTTTCTAAAAATCCATATAAATACAAATGCAGTTTTTAGAATACCTATATATCAATAAGAAATTCCATTTTCAAAACGATTTAAGTATATGTAAAACAAAAAATACGAGACTGTGCAGAATATGTGTAATATCACATTCCCATTCAAACAATTCCCCAAAGGAATACAGTCACTAATCCTAGAGCCACTTCATGCTGGCTTTGGGTATATCTGCTTAAAAGACACAAGGGATGTGCCACTTTACTTCTATTCCATATGTAGCAATCTATAATATTTGGATAATAAACAAAGAGAACACAGGAATGCTCTATTAGTATTATACCATTCATAATTTTATTGCACAAAAAAACAGTTAAAAACTCTTACATCCAACTTGTAGGTTTAAAGCTCAAATATATATAAAACTATGGGTTAGGTCACATACAATGAGTAAAGGGTAAAATAAGGGTGGGCTGATTCACATAGGTGAACGACTGTGCAGTAGAAATCTAAATATGCAGAATGTGTGAGTTCTCCTAAAATCAAAGCAGAATCTGAATCAAAATATCAATATTTAATATATGTGTAATCCAAGCACATAATTACAATCAAAAACCCTAAAAAACACAAAGCAAACATTCCAGGATGTTTAACCCCTTAAGGACACAGCTTCAGAAGCTTGTCTTACGCTTAATGACACAAGCAATTTTTGCATTTTCTTGCTGTATGCGTTCAACTGCAATTTGCATCTCTCTCGTTTATTGCACCGACACATATTATATACTGTTTTTTAAAGGACATAAAGGGCTTTAATTTGATGTCACACACACACACACACACATATATATATATATATATATATATATATATATATATATATATATATATATATATATAAATGCTTATTTATTATTAAAAAAATACAGAAAAATGCAAAAAAAGAGATTTTTTTTTTTTAATTCTTTATTTTATTTGTGCAAGGGTTCAACACATCATGCTTACAATGCCACAACAGCAAGGGAAACAGTTATATAGACATCGTGTTACAGTAGTCAGGCATTAGAGGTTACTGCACATTTTTATAATTGTCGCTTATCAAGTAGTTTTTCAGTTCAGCTTATCGGAAAAGGTGTGGTACAAGGTTAGATCAAACATGACAACTTGAAACAATAAAAGGTTAATGCTATAGATTAAGTTAAAACGTTGCTTCTCTATCGCACAATGCTAGCACGGCTAGGGTGAATAGTCAGTCCAACTAGTGGTTACATTCACTATTACTGAACTGCTGCAGCTTATTTCAATATAGAATGAAAGTCGTGGTGCTTCAGACCACAGCGTGTTAATAACCTGGTTGGGCTACGCGGCCATTATACAGTACAGTATGCTGGGTCTATCTTATAAGTAAATGTAAGGGTCACAGACACGGACCAGAACAAAGCAAGACATTGTATTACATTTAAAGTAGCCCAGGTAACTGTTAAGTTATAAGCGCACCATTACTGTGTGTGTAGTACCTATGGCTGGTTGTGTCCTTAAGGACACAACTTCAGAAATAGAAGGGAATCATGACGGAATATTTCCGTCATGTGTCATTAAGGGGTTAAAGGCAGGGTTGTTGGCCGTAAGCCGCGGATTGCATAAGTTCAGGTTGCTTCACCCGATGCCCGTTCTAGCAGTTTTGCTTGAGTGGTTGAGTAATGGTCCCTTCTGGGTTCCCTCCACAGTGGGCCGTGTGTGGGCTCTCCGCCGGTTTTGTTTCCCTGGATCCATCTTTGCTGCATCTATTTCTGCATCGCGTTTGGCTTTGTGGTCATCAGTGTGGGGTTTGAGCTGTGCTGGTTGTTGGTTTCCGGGACCGCTGAGTGAGGGATTGGCGCCGGGTCTTCTTCAGTGGCACGGGATCGTAAGTTTCAGCGTTTGAGGGGCCTGGCACCGTTTCCCGCTTGATGGAGCTTCGGCTCCTACTCAGTTAAAGGTCGCTCTGGAGTTGTGAGGGGGACACCGGGTGGTCGGACGGATCCACGCCGCCACCTCTCTCATCGCCAGCTGGTAAGATTGTCTCCGGGCTTTAAGCTATGCCCAGAGGTGGGTGCGCAGCAGGTCTATGCTTGGGTGGGTGTGATTTAACTTTATTTATTTTTTTTACACACAGGGAGAGGAGGATCAGCACTGATCAGTCTCCCTGCACTTCACACAGAACCCGGAAGTGCAGGGAGGCGGAAGGTGAGTATTTGGAGCACATGTGCTCAGAGCGAGCACCGGTGCTGGGACAGCCCGACCGGGTGCTCCCGGTCTGCCTCTAATACAGAGGCAGACCAGAGCACTGTTAACTCCGCGATCGCCGCAATTGCGGCGATCTGGGGTTAACTTTAGTAAATGACAGAAATTTTCCGTCAATGGTCCTTAACTGAAGGACAAGGTTGACGGAAAATTTCCGTCCCCGGTCGGGAAAGGGTTAATTTATATTTGATTTATTATTGAGAATCAATCAGATTACAATGCCGTAGGGAAAAAAACCTGTGATCTGAGAAAATTCACAAACACAAACTGATCATAAATACCAAATAAATGTCTATTTAATAGACTAAAAAACAAAAAGATCACAAAGAGTAGAGGTATTAATTATAATCGAGATTTTTCTGATCACAATGCCGTAAATTAACAACTGTGATCTGAAAAACTCCAGAATTAAAAACCACTGAAGTGTATCAAATTAATGTATCAGTATCTGCATAAAACAAATTAAAAACAATGTTTCAAATTAAAAGGACTCTCCAGTGCCAGGAAAACAAATCCGTTTTCCTGACACTGCAGAATCCTGCAGTGCCCTCCTCCCACCCCCCATCCCATGTTGCTGAAGGGGTTAAAACCCCTTCAGTGACTTACCTGAATCCAGGTCAGGCTCCCTTCACGCTCTTCCCCAGCTGGCAGTGGAGACATAATGCGCATGTGCGGCAATGGCCACGCGCGCATTAGACCTCCCTATAGGAAAGTATTATTCAATGCTTTCCTATGGAGATTCCCGGCGACGCTGGAGGTCCTCATGCATAGCGTAAAGACGTCTAGCGTCATTTAAAACACTTTTCGTGTTTTAAGAACCGGAAAGCCCCTCTAGTGGCTGTATAAAAAACTGCAATAATTACACTTGCAAGGTTAAGGTTGATGGGAGTTGGAACCCAGACCACTTCAATGGGCAGAAGTGGTCTGGGTTCCTAGAGTGTCCCTTCAATGTATCTGCATAAAGCATAGGAAGTCACACTGTAAAGGGTGGAATCACAGCTAAACACTGGATTATGTATAATCTATATAACCCAGTAGTTGGCAATCTTTGGCCCTCCAGATGTTATGGACTACCTTGATTCTTTGCTAGCATTATGGCCCTGAGAGCATTATGGGAGATGTAGTCCAAAACATCTGGAGGGCCGAAGATTGCCCACCCCTGATATAACCCACTAGTAAGATTAAAAAAAGATATAATAAGCACAAAAACAAAAAGATAAACTGGCATGTATGAAAATAAAACGTGATAAATAATCTCTATATAGAGATGATAGCAGCAATTGTTATTGTACTTATCTGTGGGGGTCCCCTCCACAGGTCCAAGAAGGATGCTGCAACTGAGATCAACGGTTGTTGGGATGATAAAGTAAGTCACCAGCTAGCTCAACCCCCTGTTTCCCATCCTTACCTGAAGTGCACCATGATGTAACCAAATGCTTGTAATGACAGATCCACTGTCTGAGACTTTATCAAGACTTGTGTCCAAGGTCCAGATCTAGGGCTTATATACCCTCAAATCCTGGACCACTGATGAGTAATTAGTTTGATGAAAGCCAGAAATAGTGTACAGAGTGAAAGATCTTAATAGATAAAATAAGTAACCAGTAGGAGATTTGTAATATTAAAAATAAATGCAGTGTCAGATAAGATCACATTAATTAAATATATAGCATAAAACTCTTAAAAATTCTAAAACTATAAACATATATATTTTTCCACAAGTATGGAATGTATGAGATGTAAGATATGGGAGACTGACCTAGGTCTATCAAATTGTAGCGGTACTTACCCTTTCCAGGTGCCAGCCGGGGTCCTCTGTTAAAGCCGCGCGCGGCTCTGCTGCTGCACGAGCCGCGCGCGGCTCATCTGACGGCTGGAACTGGAAGGCGGGCAGTGACCGCGAGAAGCAGCCACGTGTCCCGCTTGACTCTAAGAGCACGCCGCGAGTCTCGGGCGCGCTTTTAAAGGGAAAGTGAGAGCCTAAATTAGAAAAGGCCTCCCATTGGTCCCTGTCATGCCACACTCCCCATACAATTACCTTTTGGGGGCGTGGATATGACAGGGACCAATCAAAATAGATGTTTAGTTATATATACTTACCTCTTTCCCTTAGTTCCTTGCCCTATCGTGGTTTCTGTTGCAGTTCCCTTTAGCGCTTGTTGTGTTCAGTTGTGTTCCTTCGTATTTGATCGTGGCTTTGTATTCTGACTTTGTTTACTCTTTATCCTTATCTGTTCTGTTTGCCGGCTTGCTGTTTACTGTGTACCAGACCCCGGCTAGTCCTAGTTTACGCTGTCTCTTTGTGCCCTTGACCTCGGATCGTTCCTGACTCTGTACTTCTCCTATATACGTCGAGTCCGGCCACTCTAAGGACCGGTAGACGTATCTCCCCTCTGTGTTGTCTTCTGTTTAGCTGAATTCTGCGTGTTGGGGTATATTCTCGTTACACAAATATAGGGGAAGCTATACTAAGCAACACCTCAAATATGTAGGTAAATAAGCATTGTGCATATATAAACTATGCTGATGGTAGTTAAAATTAGGTTTTTATATTTCTCCAATTTATAGTAATGTGAACAATGTCACATCAAGGAGTTATTCAGCCAACTCGATATGAGATGGTTAAAGGGACACTCCAGGCACCCAGATCACTTCTGCCCATTGGAGTGGTCTGGGTGCCAACTCCCACTACTCCTAACCCTGCAAGTGTAATTATTGCAGTTTTTTATAAACTGCAATAATTACCTTGCAGGGTTAACTCAACCTCAAGTGGCTGTCTACTAGACAGCCACTAGAGGGAACTTCCTGACTCATAGCACGGATTGCAAATAAGTGAAAAGTATACCCTTTGCCTCTAGAAAAATACACAAATAAAACGTCAATAAAATTACTCATGTAATAAATGCAACAGACTAAATAATAAAGTCCAATAATAGTCTGTGTAGGTCCCTTTGTTCCCGATGTTTTCTGGTGTTACTCCATGATCAAATAAAATATGAAAATGCAAAGAAAAAAAGGGGGTAAATTAGTGATACACTATTTCACTACAAAAAGGGAATCCTTTGTACAAATAAGAATATTAATAAATTGACTTTATTTGAATCTTAGCTGGAAGCTAAGTATCAGTGTAAAAAACTTCACATAAATTAAAATTGGAATTAAAACAAACTCCAGATATCTTTAAATGAATAATAGTAGGGCTTCGTTACGGTATGCCTACTAGTTAGTACAGAAAGTGCTGGGTGCAGACCTTATGCTGTTCTCGGCGTCCCGAAATCAGCAGTTCAGATGTTGGTTTGCTGGTAACAGTGAAGGTGAATGCTCCCCAGGCGCTGGCTTTGGTCTTAAGAATCAAATTTGAAAAATTGGTTTTATTCCATGTATCAAAATCAACGTTTCATTCCACACAGAGACCTTCCTCAGGATAGAGTGAATAAAAACTAAAGTGATAACCGGATTATCTGTGCTAGAGCTTCGCTGGACGTCCTCACGCTGTGTGAGGACCTCTAGCGTCACTCATTTATCCATAGGAAAGCATTTAAAATCTTTTTCAATGCTTTCCTATGGGGAGACCTAATGCGCATGTGCGGCATTGCCGCGCATGCGCATTAGGTCTCCCCGGCCGGTGGGCGGGATCAGTCTCACCCACTGGCCGACGGAGTCAGTAGGAGGAGCTGCGCGGAGGAGGAGGCAGCGTCGCTGCCTCAGGTAAGTGACTGAAGGTGTTTTCATCCCTTCAGTAACTGGGGATTGGGGGATGGGAGGGAGAGGGGACCCGCAGTACCAGGAAAACAGATTGTTTTCCTGGCACTGGAGTTTCTCTTTAACGATAGTAAAAATACTGTTTGTGTATGTATGTGTGTGTGTGTGTGTGTGTGTATATATATATATATATATATATATATATATATATATATGTGTGTGTGTCTTCCCCCTAGTATAAAATATATGGAGTCTAGGATATCGGAGACTAACCTAGATGTTCTACCTATACTAACCTATGCTAAATGACACCGCTGAGTAGTATATATATTAGCATTATGTGTAAAGAACTAAGCTAATGGTATTTTAAATGAGACTAGAGATACTTCTCCCAATTGTTAAAAAGTGAGAGATGTCACATCAAGGAGTTATTCAGCCATCTCGATATGTGATAGTTCAGCTATTGTTTATGTTTAGATGATTTAATCTATCTCCTCATTCAAATCATATTTTTTAAGTGTGTTTACCTTGAATATTCATTTGATTTCGGCTATATTAAGATGTCTTTTTCGTTTGGCTGTATCAGAAATCTTACATATCACTTCTACACCCATAATCGATATATGGGAAGGATTAATATCGTGGGCTAATTGGAAATGGTGTGCTACAGGGTATTTGTGGTCTTTGCGTAGTATAGCCAACCTGTGTTCTCTAAACCTGACCTTTAATGGTCTCGTGGTTTGTCCCACATATTGAAGACTGCAAGTACAGGTAAGTAGTCCTTTGTTATTATGGCTTTTTATTTGGCATTTTTTGGGGGCTGAAAAAAAAAAGATTTTAGAAGAAAGAAAACATCAAATTTAAGTTGTTTTTTTTTTTTCTGGTACTTAGTTAAATGGTCCCCCCTCATTATTTTTAGGGTGAGGGGGGTAGGTAGGTGTTATTTTTTTTAGGAGGGGGGTTATTTTTTTATTTAGGGCCCCCACCTGCCGCTCAGGGGTGGGAGCCAAGGGGAAGGACATTATGTCCCCCCCCCCCCCCAAATTAGTATTTTAGGGCCTCCTCCCACCGCTAAGGGGTGGGGGCCAGAGGGGAGGACATTAGGTCCTCCCCCTCATTCTAATTAGGTCCCCCCAAATTAGTATTTAGGGCCCCCACCCACCGCTCAGGGGTTGGGGCCAGGGGGGGAGGACATTAGGTCCCCCCTAATTAGTATTTAGGGCCCCCACCCAATGCTCAGGGGTGGGGGCCAGGGGGGAGGACATTAGCCCCCCCTCATTCTAGTGTCCTCCCTGCCATCCCCCCTAATTGGTATTTAGGGCCCCCACCCACCGCTCAGGGGTGGGGGCCAGAGGGCTGGACATTAGATTCCCCCCCCCCCCCCCCTTATCCTGATTTAGGGCCCCCCACTCGCTCACTGGTAGCATGCAGAAAACCATTAACATTAACTTTCTTTTGGTATGTTTTGGTGAGGACTCTATCAAAATTAACCCATAGTAGCAGGTCAAGAAATTCGATCTGGACTTTTTGTTTATTGTAGGCGAATGTAAGGCCCCAATCATTAGTATTGAGGAAATTTTAAAAAGTGTCAATATCATTCCATTCCACCTTCCAAATAGTTATAATGTCGTCTATAAACCGAAGATATAAGACCAGATGATCAATTGAATCAGAGTTGTCTAATATATACGATTGTTTCCCAAAAACCCATAAAGGGATTTGCATATGAGGGCGCAAATCTCGCCCCCATAGCTGTCCCCTTGGTCTGTAGATAAAATACATTGTCAAAGTTAAAATAGTTGTGTGTGAAAATAAAATTTCAATGATTGCTTCCGCCTGAAGTGGTGGAAGAAGAGGATCAGGTAGCAAAAAATGTCTTAAGGCTCATAAGCCTTGGGCCTGGTAAATGTTAGTATAAAGTGCAGCTACATCTATGATCAACCAGCTGTAATTTTCTTGCCAGGTTATCTCCTGCATAAGAGAGAGCACATGGCTTGTATCATGAATATAAGAGGGGAGGTTTATTACAAATCTCTGCAAATGTATGTCCACCCATTTAGATAGTGGAGCAGTCATCGACCCGATTGAAGATATAATCGGGTGAACTGCGGGGTTATCCAAACTCTTATGTATTTTAGGGAGATAGTAAACAATGGGGATATCCCCAGGACCTGAACGGAGATATCCCTTTTCTTTTTTCTCTAGGATGCCTCTCCTATGCATATTCTCAATGAGAGTTTTCAACTCTTTAGTGTATTGAATAGTGGGGTCCTGTTGGATCACTCTATAGAATTCAGTGTCCTTCAATATTCTGTTTGCCTCTTTTAGATAATCCTTTCTATTTAAGTCCACAATCCCTCCACCTTTATCAGCACCTTTGATAGGGATTTCATAATTGGTTCTTAGATCCTGAAGAGCATTGAGTTCAACTTTTCTAAGGTTATTGGTAATTCTTTTCTTGTTGTTTGTTTTGTTTATTACATCCAATTCTTTAAGATCCTTCAGCACAAGGTCATAGAATATAGGGATGAAGTGTCCTTTGTTGGCCACAGGATAGTGTGTAGAGGGAGGTTTTAAACCTGTTTGGATGTTTGAGTTAATAACCTTTAAAGTATCTACATCACAGAGCTCTTCATCCTGCTCATTGATGAGAGTTAAAAGGCTCTTCAATATGATCCTATCTTGTGAGTTATTAGGATAGCATTTTGGGGACACCCCAGCAGTAGGTAACCTGCTACCTCTCCTCGGCGGGGGCAGAGATGCTATTATTCTTAATTATCGGGTGCAGAGCCCTCATGACCTGGAGGCCTGCATGAGCAGTTTGGGTCTTGCTGAGGCTTCCAGAGCCAAGGGTATGCACCTGTCTAACCTGGGTCCCTCAAAGATTCCTGTATTGCCACCTCGACCATCCCCAGGACATTCATCCAATATTGCAGTCATTTGACTGATAATGTTTATGCGTTCTGCAGTCGGCGAAAGTAGCCCTCATCATGTTTGGAAGGCCATCCAGGGCCACTCACGCTGTGTGACGTTTATTCAGGTGCTATTCACAATTTTTTTTATCTTTAACGTTGTTGATTTAAAATAATCTCTTTTGACGTTCTGACTCCCTTGGCTATTCATGCAATTGCTAACTTTAATAAGTCCCCATATGCAGACACCAGAGGACCTCATCTCCCCCACCCCTCCATCTGATCCCACATTTACTTTACGTGTTCATGACCAACATTCACCAGGGTGAGGGTAAACTCTCCTGGGGTACTTTGCTGCCTCCTAATCTGGCATGTCATTCCATAATCTCACTAGCAATGTCTTTACACAAATCACTGATATGCCAGGCTTGGCGTTATTTGCTTTTTACAAATTCATACTTGAATTCTATCCACATGTCTGTTAATCTCTACCTACTTATTCACTCACTACTAAAGCAGATATAGACATGTCAGTTTTACATGTTTATATAGAAAAAAAATTGTGCAGTTTCTCATGCCACTGTGTTCTTACTACTATGCTCGTTGTGTCGCTGTGGTGGCGATTACTGCTGGAATGTATTTACTTGCACAACAAAAATAAAGAATTCTATATATATTGGTGACTAGAGTGTCGATTTAATACAACTTTTATAAACTTTGAAGTTGATGAAGAACTTACTTTACACAAATGGAAAGTGGAAACATAGTGGGATTAACCATACGGTTGCCTAAGGCAGCTGTCTGCAGCTTAAACAGAGGCCCAATGGCAGCACACCATTAATTTACACGTATTGATAAATGATGGGGAGTGGGTAAACTAGTAGCTATTTAGGGCTCTGTTGGATATTAATCCACCTCTTGACTAGAATATCCCTACTTTCTTGTCTGGTGCTTATGCAAACAGTTTACCAACTGTATTTACCGGTAGTTTGATTTTTCAACACATCATTAATTTTAGAGTCCCATAAAATCTACTTTGGTTTGTTACTTGATTCATACATGAAAATGAGTGAGCCAGTTACTCACACACAGGCATGACTGATACGTAAGGGAGGCCAAGAATGCTCCAAAGCAATTTTAAGTGCACAGTAAATCAATTACTGCAGTTACTACTGTAGCCGAATCGTCTGCAGATCACAGGCGGGTCTGTCAAAAATATTTCTCAGGCCAGATAGTTGGAACATGTATGCTAATTTGAGAAGTTGAAAATAATAGCCATAAATATAATGAATTTACTCATAGTATTATTCAATCTGATAGTGTTTTCTTTCTGAAGTAGAAAGAAAGTTGCTGAAACTTGTTGGATCTTTTAAGCAGGAACTTACAATAAATACTTTCTACATTTGTTGGTTTTTAATGGCGTATATATCTTAAAAGACCAGTTTTCTTTGTATAATTGTCTGCAAGACAGTTAAAAGCTATATCTTATTATGCTTCACTGTAACATAATATTGTGTGTCCCAAGTCAGTGGATTCCAAAATGTGGTAAGTTCTTTATCCTAATGTCCAACATCAACAAAAAGAAAACTCTCCTGGATCAATGTCATCCATTTCTTGATGGATACATGGGGGGATGGTTGCACTCACCTAAACATGCTTAAATGGGGTGCTGCTGGGGGCCATATTATACAATAAATACACAAGATCCAGCGCACTCTCCTATCTACTAAACAGCAACTTCAATGTTGACAGATTTTATTAGTTTGTAAAAGTTTTTTTTAAAAACACCTAATCTAGGCAAAAAAATGGGGATTTAGTTACATTATATGATCATACATTGCATAAGCCTGCCACAACGTCAATGTACCCCATCTTTGGCAGGTCCTACTCTCACAGTCTAATGTCTGCTCTTATGAGATTAACCACTTACTTGGGAAAAAATTCCATCTGAGGCTCTCTGCAGTACAAGGCTAAATAGGGACCTGAGATGAGGCACCTGTAACAGGGAGGGGTGCAGAACCAAGGAGTTGGCTAGACTCCCAAATATATATAGGAAACATGGGGGGATGGTTGCACTCACCTAAACATGCTTAAATGGGGTGCTGCTGGGGGCCATATTATACAATAAATACACAAGATCCAGCGCACTCTCCTATCTACTAAACAGCAACTTCAATGTTGACAGATTTTATTAGTTTGTAAAAGTTTTTTTTAAAAACACCTAATCTAGGCAAAAAAATGGGGATTTAGTTACATTATATGATCATACATTGCATAAGCCTGCCACAACGTCAATGTACCCCATCTTTGGCAGGTCCTACTCTCACAGTCTAATGTCTGCTCTTATGAGATTAACCACTTACTTGGGTTACTTATTTCTTGATGGATGTATGACCTTATGGTACAGCACCTAACCCTGGTAGTATATACTGACTAGTCTTTACCAAGACATGTGCCAAGGTTGTCCAAGTTAAATAGCTCAAGTTATTACACTTCTTCTTGCAAGAATTAAACCAATTGGACCCCACTTTTACGGGTGAGGCAAAGGCTCGGTCCTCCTGGACCTGCGACGACAGGTGGAGGACTTAGACAATCGCGGCAGACGGAATGATATCCGCGTAAGGGGCTTGCCCGAGGAAGCGGGTGAAGAACTTACCACCATCCTTACGCGCCTTACTATCTCCAAGTCAAGTCCTATTATTCCACCACAATAACTAAACAACAATACCACCGGGACCTCACCAGCTTTGAGAAGATATGCACAACCAGGCGACATATGGAGAGAGGGATATCGACTCTATACGCACTACTACTGGAGGGAGAGAATAGACCAACACCGAAGTTCATCAGATGGGAGAGGGAAATGGGCGAGACACTGACCACTCAAGAGTGGGACAAAATATTCCTTCTCACCCACAAAAGCTCCATCTGCTCGAAGTTCCAGGAGATGAGATACAAAGTACTGACGACCTGGTACAGGACCCCTGATATCCTAAACCGTATGAATCCAAACATAGAGGACACGTGCTGGCGATGCGGACAAGAAAGAGGCACTATGATCCACATCTGGTGGTCCTGGACAGCAATAGCCCATTATTGGGAGATGGTCAACATGAAAATCAGGTAAATCGCAGACCCGGAACTACCTTTTCAACCCCTGCCCATGCTACTGCACCACACAAGCATGTCTCTGAAAACGTATAAGAAGTCCCTGACGAAACATTTACTGACTGCAGCAAAATCCCTGATACCCACACTGTGGAAAAGGATGGCGGCTCCCACCTTCCAAAAGTGGGTAGACAGGGTAGGAGAAATACGGGCAATGGAGGCAATGACCGCAGCCATGCAGGGCCGAACCGAACAGTGCAACCAGACATGGACCCCATGGCTCTTGTACACATTGGCTGACAGACCAGCCCGCTGAAACCCACATCCCAACCCAGACCCGCCACCTCCTGTCCCCCACACCCTTACCTCCCACAGCTGCTACCCGCTCCCCTCCCCCACCTACCCTTATCATGATCCTCGCTAACCACCGTACCCCGACTTACCTCTAACAGGACTGGACTACACATTAGGCTCGACGGGACCACACCTAAAAGGACACAATTAGCAGGAGTAACAACCTCAACTGACTCGTTCAAAGACAAGATGAAGTGCATAGACCACCTAGACAGCTACAGTTTCACAGCTCAAGACTACACGACTGCCAAGGCCCAAGACTCTCCCTTTATCAGGGGATAGGATTGAACTAGCCCTACAGGGACCTCTCCTAAACAGGTACGGGCGAGAGCGCACAGCCAACTTCACTCCCAGACACACAGACCGACCCTATGCCAAGGAAAGAAACACGGCCAAATACTCCAGAACAACTGACAGAGGGAACATACACTACAGACCCTGAGCAGGAACCCATAACTAAGACAGGACACCATAACTCTAGCCGCCCAACACGAGCCTAGCCCCCCACACAGACAACCCTCATAAAACCCGGTACACGTCGCCAACCGACCACCAGACCCAGTCCAAGTCCCATTACCAACCCGAACACCACCACGCTTCAAAGGTGTAAAGTTATGAACAACGGAATGCATGGCTAAGTAATTGAACTTATGTACAGAACCCCGAGAGAAATGCGATAACGCAGAATGCACAATCCCTTTGTACCTCAAGTGCAAATTACTGTATTCCAACTCCATGCCAAGCTACACCATATTGTATATACTGTTTATATACTCTTTGAAGATACCCTTCCTTCACCTGACCAGTATTCCTGTAAACCTGTTCTATTCTACATGAAAAAACTAAATCTAAATAAAAATTGTCAAAAAATATATATACATACACACACACACACACACACACTCTTTCTCTCTCTCTCCCACTCTCTCCGTCTCCCACTCTCTCTCTCCCTCCCTTTCTCCCCCCTCTCTCTCTACCCCCTCTCTCTCCACCCCCTCTCTCCACCCCCTCTCTCTCTGCCCCTTCCCCTTCTCTCCCAATTTAATGGTACTCATTTACCTCGAAAGGATAAAGGGCTGAGCCAACCCTGCCGAGATTTGAACCTGCAACCCAATGTGTGTCATTTGTGAAGAAATTGTCAGTCCTTGGACATTGCTTATAACATTCACAGCTATATTTATAAGTAAACAGATTGTTACTGAAATAGTCATGCCGCTTTTATAGGTGCATTCTGATGAGATAAAACGTATGCTTTTGTATAAGTCATTTGGACACAAGCAGACAGTGTGTTTAGAGTAGTGCTGTCTTAACCCCTTAATGACCAAACTTCTGGAATAAAAGGGAATCATGACGTGTCACACACGTCATGTGTCCTTAAGGGGTTAAAGGAACATGCCAGTTGATGAACTGCATGAAGCTTCATTGTACACCTTGGTTTTTCATATATCACGTTGACACACTTGTTTTTCTTTTTACTCTTTGCGATATGTTTATTGTATTTTGTGCAAAACAGTTGATTTTAAATGTTGATTTTGAATAATATTTATAAGAATATTTTTAAATATTTTTCAGAGCTCTGTGAAAATAAATCAGATTAGCTTGGACGATAGTGGAGAAAATGTTGGAATCTGCTCAGAAGATGGCAAGGTATGGTCTTCATTCTAGTATTAAAAAAAAGGGGGATCAAGAAGGAGATATTTATGATAGAGAAATAACAATATAGAAAACACAGGGAAGAGTTTTAAAATCAAATTCATCACCATTGAAACAAGTAATATTTTAATTTCTTTTGTGTTGATGATTGTTTAGCCTTTTCTACTGATAGCACACTCTTTTATGAATTTTGATCTGTGTGTATTCAGTCACAGTCTTAAAATTTACATATATTGTGCTAGTCCACTGTGGTAGTCCCCCGTGTTTTTGTCCATGCCAGTTTTTAGAGTAAACCTTATATGCGCTCTACTGTGACATAAACACGCCCCTTATCACTAATTTACAAGTAGAAGCCTGGGCACAACAAGTGGTTTCTTAATTAGGCAGTATTTATTTAAGGTACAGCTGTGAGTTTGCCTGTGTCAGCTTTTAAAACTCTGTTGCACCCTGTGCCTACTGATTGGTTGTTTTGCAGACTTTGTGCCAAAATCCCAGTGATTCCGTCTCTGTTCCTGGTCTTGCTTTTAGGCCTACTTGTTCTTATGTTTGACTTCTGGATTCTTGACCCTGGGTTAGACATTCAGGCTTCCTGAATTGTAAATACTACTAAAACAGGTCGACTATTTACTGTGGGATGGCACTCCAGGAACCATAACCACTACATTGGGAGTGTTCCTTTAAAGTAATTTTTTTATTCTATGCAGTTAAAGTAAATTTTAGGTACTTTCATTTAGTTGTTTTAATAAGGCACATTCCTGAAAGAAAAACAAGATAATACTTTTTACAGGTGTAAATGTTAAATAAGCCAACATTTCAAATGCATTTTGCTATCATTGTTACTTATAAGTTTTGAAGCACAGAATCAGGAATTTATTATTTCTGCAGCTCTATTGAGTTAACCTCTCAGCCTTCCAATTTGTGATGTGATCTAAAATGTAAGTGTTCAGCTGCCCTCAATCCATATGCCCATTATTGTGGTGGTATTTGGTCTCGTTCTGAAATTCATCTGATTACAGCCACATACATATATTTTTCCCTACAAATGTTCTTCAGGAAAAGTAATTACCAGAATGTCAATATTGTTATTTGTATTAAGCTGATTAACAGCCATAGAAAAAAAAAATATCTTGTGCATTTCATCACCAAGAACACTGCAATCCTACAAGACAGTAGACCCGTGCCTCACTGTTATAAATCTACAAAATTGGATTTTTTGTGGGCTAAAGGTTCTCAGTCTCACATTAAGACACTGGCAAACACTTATGTGCGTTTCCTTTGAATTATTAAGACTTTTGATGAGCAATTGTAGTTTATCAGCCTATTAAAGTATCCACTGACAGCCACGTTAAATAGATGTAAAATCAATATGTGTACAGTCGGATTCCAAAAGAATGGTGTCTACCTCTACAAGAGGAATCCATTTATCATTGTTGCTATCTTACGAACAATTATGAGGGTTTCTAGTGACTTTTGGGCAGTGTCATTTTAGGGGTTGTAATGATTTCTTTTTTTCTTGTTGCTTCTGTGTTTCAGTTCTTGTCTTCAGAGTTTTGTGGTGTTACTGAGTTTTGGAATAATAAGTTAAGACTTTGAACAGCCTGAGAAGTTGGATTTTTTTGATAGGTAACTAGTGTGCATAATAGGGTTGGCAAACGCTTGTGCACTAACTTATATCTACTAGGTCAGGGGTAAGCAACCTTCGGCACTCCAGATGTTTTGGACTACATCTCCCTTCATGCTCTTACAAAGCATCGAGGGAGATGTAGTCCACAACATCTGGGGGTGACAAGGGTTGCCTATCCCTGCTCCAATCTCACAGTTTCCTCTAGTGTATGTGTCCCCAGGTCTCTCAGTGTCCCCTAGTGTCTCAGTGCCCCCTAGTGTCTCCCAGTGTCTTCTAGTGTCTGTGTCTCCATGTCTCTCTGTGGCCTTTCCTCATACCTCACTTAACTGAGCTATTGGCTGTCTCTGCAGGCTGGGAACTGCTCCCCCGCTGATCAGTGAGTAGAGAGAGGCAGGGAGGGAGGTGCTGTAACTTCTTATGCCTGCCTCTCTCTTCACACAGTGTCACCTACTGGCCGGTGCCAGTATTGCATCTAATCTCAGTTTATACTGAGACTGACATTTGTATTACCTGTATTCCTGCAATACCGGCACCGGCTAGGCAGCCTCAAATACCTGATAAATACTTCTAAGAAATACCTGGCAACCCTCATCGTAGCGTTTTGTCTTTGTTTTTTTAAATCAATGGGCCTATTCCATGGGCTTGGGCATGGAGCTGCAGCTCCATCAGCCCCTATGTTAATCCGGCCCTGTAGTGTATGGAGTCTTGACAGGAGCATTAACATTCTTTATTGAATAAGTGCACAATAAAATATTAAATCAAGAACAATAAAATATGATGATAGAAAATAAAAAGTAAATCTGCATAAATAAATCTGTTTCACACTATTTTTTTTTATCACTTTTTAGTAATTTGAACTAAACTTACCGTAATTAAGTATCATGGTAACAAGCATACACTGCAGCCTCTGCTTATATATATACGGCCTCAGTTCACCTGTTGAAAACATGCACAGCTTCCAGTCACACAGTATGTCCCATAAAATACTCTCTACCTCATATCAGTGGGTGAATCTTGCCTGCAATGAGTACGCAGGTTTTATCCCCACAGTTAACTTTTAATATAATCTATTTCTTCGTTGGTTATACACCTTTGAGTGGTACTCTTACTCTGTCCCACAATTTTAAAGAGACACTATAGTCACTAGAATAACTACAGATTATTGTATTTGTTTTGGTGAGTATAATCATTCCCTTCAGGCTTTTTGCAGTAAACTCAGTTTCAGAGGAAATTCAGTGTTTACATTACAGCCTAGAAATACCTCTACTGGCAACTCCTCAGATGACTGCTAGAAGTGCTACCTGGGGCAGTGCTGCAAAATGTGCAACACTGACATTTAGTGTCTCCACCCTCCGCATAGAGACATTGAACTTTCTTCATAGAGAGGCATTGATTCAATGCATATCTATGAGGAGATGCTGATTGGCCAGGGCTGTGTTTGGCTTGTGCTGGCTCTGCCCCTGATCTGCCTCCTTAAAAGTCTCACCAATCCTATGGGAAAGCATTGTGGTTTGCTTTTGTTCAACACTGCTGATGATGTCAGCCAAGCAGGCAGATCAGAGGCAGAGCCAGCAGCAGCAGACTGGAACAAAAGTAAGATTTTGCTTTTATTTAGTGGGGCAAGGCATGGTGACTAGCTGATAATGTTAACACTATATGGTCAGTAATACATGTTTGTGTTCCTGACCCTATAGTGTTCCTTTAACTTTAAACAAATAACTCTTGATCATCAACACATAGCTCACAGTTTTATTTTGACAATAAATGAATATATACATATACACACACACCTTATTAATCTGGTAATGTCAGCAGTTGTTTAAAAAAAAAAAAAAGAAAAAAGAACAGGGTGACATCTTTTTGCCCTTTGTCATGTGGTGCCAGTACTTGGGTGGGTTTAATAGGTTTTTCCTCTTCTATAGAAGTGGCTGCCAGGAGTTTGGTGAATTTGATATAACATCTTACAACTTTGTATCGATTTGCTGGTTTTCACCGGACATCCCAAGTCTCCCGGTAGGTCCTGGAGACTCCCTCATATTTAATGCGGCTATCTGACACCCGCATACCATATGTAATATCCCGGAAATCATACACACAATTTGACAAACAATGTATGTCAGATTGTGTGTGATTGATTCTCAGGTTATTACATATGATAAATGCCCTCAATAATTGCCTCCCCCCTACTGATTACTCACCTAATGCACCAATGAATGGTATTTCTGGAGAGAGGCTCGGTCAGGTGCTCCGGCCCTTGAAAAATCTGACCCTGACCCTGAAGTTTCTGCCTGCTGGGAGGAAGTGATATCCTGTCACTTCCTCCCAGTTAAAAAGACAGTCAGGATGGAGGAGTCGGCAGCACCACAAGAGGCCGCATGGAGAGGCTGGAATGAGCAGCTACATGCTTACTCCCATCAGCCTCAGCCCTGTGTCACTGTGTATTTGTTTTTATGTGCCAGTGTGGGCATCTATGTGTCACTGTGTATATGTGCCAGTGTGTGTATTTGTTTGTATGTGCCAGTGTGCATCTGTGTGTCAGTGTGTATATGTGTGAATGTGCCAGTGTATGTCTGTGTGTATCTGTGTGTCAGTGTGTGTGTATTTGTGGGTATCTGTGTGTATGTGCCAGCTTGTGTGTGTGTATTTGTGTGTATGTGCCAGTGTGGATATCTGTGTGTGTGTGAGTATGTGTCAGTGCATGGATCTGTGTTTCAATTTGTATTTATATGCTGTGGCCGTGTAATAGCGCCCCCCTTTTTGCTATTTATGGCCCCCACCCGCTGCTCAGGGGTGGGTGCCAGGGGGTGGACAATAGGTCCCCCCTTATTGTTATTTATGGCCCCCACACGCTGCTCAGGGGTGGGGGCCGGGGAAGTGGACAATAGGTTCCCCCCCTCATTGTATTTATGGCCCCCACCCGTCGCTCAAGGGTGGGGCTCGGGGGCTCTAGGTCCCCCCTTCAGTTTTATACCCCCCACTCGCGCTGTGCGGGTAGGGGCTCTGGAGGGGGTACTAGGGACTTGTTTTTTTTGGTTTTGGTTTTTAACAGTGAGCAGCCACAGGCTGCTCACTGTTTAGTAGACATGACCCTACTCGCAGCATAGTGAGTAGGGGCATTCAGGAGATTTGAATCTCCCTCATTTCATAATGGGGGTCATATTGAATGATGGAGGACATGGGGGGCGTAGGAAGTGTCAGGGAGCACTGCTCCCTGCCGCTTCTATTTTTACATTATACGAGAAGGGAGCTGTGCGCCGGTATCTCCTTCCTTGTAATAAACTGAACGTACGAACAAACAAACACTGATATTTAGTGTTTGTTTGTTCATTTGACATTTCTATTCATTTATTAGTCTTTCTGACTAATTAATAAGTAGATGAAATTTCCGTTCACATGCCCAAGTGTTTAACTGGGCATGTGCAGGAATTTCACAGTGCTATCTAGTGTGGGCAGATGACGTGTCCGACAGGGCCTTCATCTACCCACACACAAAGATGGCGGCAGCCAGAACCTAGGTCCGGGCACAAAATAAAAACTAGGTAATATGGGGGGGCTTAGGGGCATTTGGGGGTGACTTGGGGGTCAATTAGATGTAGTGGAGTCCGGAGGGGGGGGGGGGGGGTAAAAAAAAACGGGATTCGGACATGACAGTGCCGCTTTACAATGTGGTGGTGGCTGCCTGAGTAAATCAATGAATTTGATGATGATCAGAAGTAGAACATGTAACTTTTCTGGGAATGTGATGTGTATGAAGGACTAACAAGGAGACCATTTCCAGGATGGAGAGTGAGAAAAAGAACAAGAGGCATACATCATTAAAATGATCATATCATTGGCTTGGTAACACATGGGTAAACATTATTTAAATCAGTTGGATCTAATCATTCCCAACTGTACCCAATACTAGATGTAAAAATTGTTTCACATTTATCACAGACATTTTTTTTTCTATACTTTGTATTGAAATGTATCAATACATGCCCTGTTATACATTCAATTTTCATGTATATTTGAGAGTAGGACAAGTGGAAAAGAATAAGGGACAGTGACAGAGGATACGTTTAGCGTATCTAAACCATAGAAAACTAAACTTCAATAATAATAATAACAGGCTTAAATGTAACCACGCTTACTACATAGGCTATGCACTTAGTCACATAATGCTCTATTTAGGATATGGGATATAATACGATTTTTTTAAATGATAGATTCTTCTAATCTCTTCAGCCTCACTGAACATTGAGAACCTACTTCTTTGTTGAAGGGCTATTGTATTGGAGATCAGCTCGAGTAATCACTCATCAAGACAGCTAATTATGGGCACTTTCTTTGAATGAGTAGACTACCACTGTAGAAAAATATAAATGTTTGTTCTCTGCGATAGAATTTGAAGCATGGCATTATTACTTACCCATCTTCTCAATGCTACACGTTTTAGAACTAGTACAAACATTCCACATATGTTCTTGTTTGTTTGTTTTCCAGAAGCAAAATGGCCCGTCTCCGTGGCTTTTTTTTTCATTAAAACTATTACTGAAAGTGGCATTACTCACCCTGGTGCCATAATCAGACAACAAAAAAAACACCAGGTATTAATGTCAGGTTATTGCTGTTAAAATGAATGAAGGGTTCTTTTTCCATTAATTTTTATGGCAGGAACCTTGAACACTTATATATTAAAAAAGGAAGGGGCAATTTATTGCGTGCTGGTACTGTGTGCAACTGTTTCCTGGTGAGAGAAACCTGTGCAAACACTTAATCTGTATATTTAAGAATAATTTGTTAATGAGGACAATGCATGGGATATTTTGTACTGCATGATAAAAGTGCTCTATTGGTTGTCTGTCCTTCTTAATTTGCCATAGAAAACACTTTATATATAAATAATATTGGTTTTAGTATATTTAACTTGTTCTATCCAATTTGAGGAATTGAAAGTGGTAATATCTTTATAAAAACCTTTAAACAGAGAATAGATTTTAAGTTGTGCAGGTGGTTTTTGGAACTTTACAAAATAAAAAAATACAAACCTATTTATACAAGCAGTACTTGCAATCAAATACTTTCACAGCACAATTATGGCCACAGAACAAGAGAAAAAAAATCATATGGATCCCAACTTTGTGTAGAGTTGGATATACTTTATTCAGTAGCATCTTGCCACACATACGTGGAAATCTGGAAAAGGAAAGTTCAATTCAATTTAGCCTGGTCATAATTCCACATTTATAATATTGGTATTGTATCATATCACTGTTATATTTATATTATTATGAAAAGATTTCATTTGTGGTAGTTTGATAGGTGTGTTTAGAAATACATTGTTTTGTTTAATGTTGCATGCAAAGAGCTTTTACTTATGATAGCGGTTAATTAAAGCATAGCTCTCGGAAACATTAGCTGTACTTATAGCATACCAGCTTTTTTTCTTGGTGAAACATTGCAGACCGAGAAGGGTAGTTGCAATATAAACTCATGTACCGGTTGCAGTAACCAACAAGAAGGAAGTATTTTAGAATGGAGGAGACGGGAAGGGCACAGGGAGCCATGTTAAAGTTTTCTATAAATTAATAGGCTATTACCACATTTTTAGTGCTGGAGGTGGCATAAAGGTGCTTGACCACTGCACAAAATACCAATAATATCAGGTGTTTCTCGTTGTGATAGTGATCATCTGATGTGTAGCTAGATGGGACCACTAATTGGACAGACCATATGGCTTTCTGTACTTGGAGCTAATTTATGGCATATACTTTTAGGGGAACGGTGGCTTGTTTTGATACCCTATCTTAAGTTCAAAGTGTAAATGGTGTCAGATTAAGTCAGAATTTTTTACTTGTGTGTTAACTATGTGGCTCATGTAGTATAATTGATTTCAAAAAGTGAACTCCCTTTTTATAGATACTTTTGTGGAAAACTGTCTGGCCCATTTGATTTATGTTCTTATTTTTGACAGCCACATAACCGGCAAATGTAATGAGATAGTTCATAGGGAGCAAAAGATTCCCCTGGCCAAGCAGATAATAGGATATTCCTTTCTGTGGCATATGGGGCAGAGATGGATACCCCTCTTTTTTTTCAGTACATAACAAGTTAGGGTACATTCACGATGTATGGAGAAATTAGACATGCTCAAGAACGATGAGACACATACAAGTTTTATTAAGCATATACATCAAAAACACACATCTAAACTGCTACAATGAGTTGCTTCATTGATTTATGATCTGTACCAGTCGGGGAGGTAGGGGAGGGTAACAGAAAAAGGAGAATGGAGAGGTTTGAGGAACAGGGGTGTGGCGAAACCGACCTCGCCACGTGTCCTTGGAGGGGGCTGATTGCCCGCCTCTTGCCTTTGGACTATGGACCAGACTTTATGGGAATGTGATACCCCAGATAGCCATACCATGGAGCCTATTCATATAATGAAAGACTATGGGAAAGACTTTAGCTCCATGGCAATTGTACTGTGTGAGTAGGATCTGCGCGCTATTCGGTAGTTTTGTGCGTGCAGATCCCAGCTATCTGGGGATAGGTGAAATGTCTGTGTGTTATGTGTAAATGTGACTTTATGTATTTTAAAGTGTTTTATGTTGTTTTGCAACCATGTGGTTAATGGAGTCTGCCTTTAGTCCTGGGTAATTGGATTACTTCTCCAATTAACTCCAGGGCAGAAGGGAGGAAACCAGGGTGCTTTGTGGGGATGTTTTTCTGCCAGCCAGAAAGGAACAAAAGATACTTTTAGTAACTTTTGAACCCCTGGTCGGATTCATGCCATTTTTTAATATGTTGTTCCCCTGAATGGATTGATTGTGGATATGTATTTTTATGTGAATGTGATGTATGGTTTTAAAGTTATGAACGTTGTGTAAAAGTATATTTTACATTGTATGCATAATGGGATTATGTGTCACACTAAGGGGAGGGGATGTGTGGGAGGTAACATCTATGTCATTGGTTCTTTTATGCCTCCCCCTGGGTGTGGCCTGTATGTGTGAGTTGGAAATAAAAGCCAGGCTGGATGAGCCAGTCCAGAGTTCCTGTTTTACCCTCAAAGTGATGTCGTCTCATTATTGGGGGGAAGGATTTATTGCATGCTGTTCCAGTTGACTGCTAGGAGTACAAGCCTATTCGTATGGTTCCTATTCAATGGTCTACAGCATTCATATGCTTGGGAGAATTTAAAAGGTTTCTCGGATTCGGTGATTGTGGTGTCTGCCAGAGTGCTTGGAGTCCTCAGGAAGCGCTAGGAGCATCCATTAACGGAGGTACTCAGTCGGGGTACCAGGTGATCCGTTACATTGGTGGCAGCGGTGGGATGGCGTCCTAGTGCGAGGTAAAGCAGCTCAGAGACACTGTTTGGATTTACAAATTGAGGGCAACGCTAGCACTCGTGCAGCGCCCCTGGGAGCAGACTAGTATGGAAGGTTCTGGCTCTGGAGATGATTGGCTGGCCGAGGTGAGGCAGCGAGTGGCCGAGTATGGGGATGATATACCCATGGAGACACGCCGAGTGATCTGGAACCAGGTCATGGCCGAGCGAAACACAAGGCTGGACCGAGAATTCCGGTTGGCGAAAGAGAGGAAGTATGCTCAGCAGCAGGAGCGTTACAGCAGCCGAGTAGAGGCTGCATCCGAGGAGGTTAGCCGTCTTTCCCTGAGGCGTCGGGAGGAACCCGAAGTGGGGGTCCTCATAGACTGGTCCTGTGAGGAACCACAACAGGCAGGTAGAGATGGGACCAAGGTCTCTCCACCGGGATGCTGGGCAGCCGGCCCAGATCCCCAGCAGCAGCCAGAGTTGCCAGGTGGGGAAGCAGGTGGCCCTTACTCACAAATGTTGAGGGGCCTCACGGATTGGTCCTGGGAAGACCCACAGATAGCAGGTGGAGATGGGAATGCGGTCTCTCTACCGGCCCTACAGGGATGCTGGGCAGTCGGCCCAGATCCCCAGCGGCAGTGTGCGTTACAGGGAGCTGAAGGTGCCGTTCTTGCTCCTCAGCGGCAGTCTACGGTGCAGGGAGAGGAGCCTGTTATCCCCTCTCCCCAGCGGTTGAAGGTGTGTAAGGGAGAGGAGTTTGTTATTCCCTCTCCCCAGCGGCAGCACAGCACACCAAGGGGAGACAGTAAGCCCCACACCAGCGCAGATGGGACCGTGGTCTCTGCGCCCAAGTTACAGGGAGCTGAAGGGGCCGTCCTCCCTCCCCAGCGGCAGTGTGATTTGTTGGGAATTGGGAGCCCAGTCTCCATTCCCCAGCGGCAGAGTATCCAGCAGGGAATGGAGAGCCCAGCCCCCTTTCCCCCTCAGCAGGACTCTGTGCTGGGAGGAGAGACAGTCGGTCTCCCTCCACAGAGACGGGAAGTATGTATGGGAGAGGATATTGTTACCACCTCTCCCCAGCGGCGGATCATTAATGTACAGGGAATAGAGAGCCCAGTCTCCATTCCCCAGCGGCAGAGTGTTCTAATGGGAGAGGAGCTGGTTACCACCTCTCCCCAGCGGCAGCTTAATGTACCAGGGGGAGACTGTAAGCCCCACACCTGTGCAGATGGGACAGTGGTCTCTGCACTTCCAGCACAGGGGGTAGGGACAGTCGGTCCTGCCCCCCCACGACAGGGCTGTTTAGCCAAAGGGGAGACAGTCTTCTCCAGCAGCAGAGCTGTGTACCCAGAGGGGAGACGGTCGGTCTCCCCCTCCCACAACCAGGCTCCAATCAGGCTACTTCATTGGTAGCGCTGGCACCAGGGCAGAGTACCGCTGGTCTCTGCCCACTCAGCAACCCACCAAGGCAGACTACCAGTCCCCCACACAGCCGTGGTGAGGCACCTGGACCTGGACAAAGTTCTCCTCTACCCAGGTGTAGTAACCAGTTATTGTGGGTGGGAGGTACTGCTGTTTGTGCTTCATGGGTGGGTTGCTGGACTAACCAGGGCACTGACCGGCAGGAGGTCAGATACCCTGTTAGTCTGGGGGGTAAAGGGGAGAAGTGTGGCGAAACCGACCTCGCCACGTGTCCTTGGAGGGGGCTGATTGCCCGCCTCTTGCCTTTGGACTATGGACCAGACTTTATGGGAATGTGATACCCCAGATAGCCATACCATGGAGCCTATTCATATAATGAAAGACTATGGGAAAGACTTTAGCTCCATGGCAATTGTACTGTGTGAGTAGGATCTGCGCGCTATTCGGTAGTTTTGTGCGTGCAGATCCCAGCTATCTGGGGATAGGTGAAATGTCTGTGTGTTATGTGTAAATGTGACTTTATGTATTTTAAAGTGTTTTATGTTGTTTTGCAACCATGTGGTTAATGGAGTCTGCCTTTAGTCCTGGGTAATTGGATTACTTCTCCAATTAACTCCAGGGCAGAAGGGAGGAAACCAGGGTGCTTTGTGGGGATGTTTTTCTGCCAGCCAGAAAGGAACAAAAGATACTTTTAGTAACTTTTGAACCCCTGGTCGGATTCATGCCATTTTTTAATATGTTGTTCCCCTGAATGGATTGATTGTGGATATGTATTTTTATGTGAATGTGATGTATGGTTTTAAAGTTATGAACGTTGTGTAAAAGTATATTTTACATTGTATGCATAATGGGATTATGTGTCACACTAAGGGGAGGGGATGTGTGGGAGGTAACATCTATGTCATTGGTTCTTTTATGCCTCCCCCTGGGTGTGGCCTGTATGTGTGAGTTGGAAATAAAAGCCAGGCTGGATGAGCCAGTCCAGAGTTCCTGTTTTAACCTCAAAGTGATGTGTCGTCTCATTATTGGGGGAAGGATTTATTGTATGCTGTTCCAGTTGACTGCTAGGAGTACAAGCCTATTCGTATGGTTCCTATTCAATGGTCTACAGCATTCATATGCTTGAGAAGGTTCATATGCTGAATCGGTTCGGTGATTGTGGTGTCTGCCAGAGTGCTTGGAGTCCTCAGGAAGCGCTAGGAGCATCCATTAACGGAGGTACCAAGTCGGGGTGCCAGGCGATCCGTTACAAGGGGTTTATTTGCAAAAGGCGAACTCAAAGTGGTGTATGACAATGTAGAGTTGTGTCGCTCCAAAAGGGGGCAAGGTTACCTGTCTGCTGTAAAACAGTATGGTGTTTAGATCCCCCCCACAAAAAAAATAAGAGGAGGAAAAATAAGTCAGCGTTAGTTATTTGCGGGATGTACTTGAGTAAATATGTGCTTGAGTTTGGAACTGTAGTAGTGGCGGTGAGTATGGGTAATCTACCCCTCCAAACTGCGTAGTGTATGTTTGTGCATCAACATTTTTTTTATATCATAGACGTAATGTAATGTTATGTTTTTATTGTTTCGTAGTGTGGAATGTATATTTGTCCACATGGTCGCTGTTCTGCCTCTAACAAATATATGTCCATTGTCTAAAATATGTATATGTATGCATTTAATAACTAATAAATGTTACTCAATCTTCACAGGTACAAGTATTTGGTCTATATTCAAGGGAAGGACTACATGAAATCTTTGACTGTCCAATTAAAGTGAGTACATACTCCCATTTTATAACTGAGAAAAAATATGTTTTTTCTTAATAAGCACTTGTCCACTTGGAATTATGGGGTGCCTTAAGCAATATTCCTGCACAGCATTCTGATTGAAGAAGAACTGATAAGGTAAGTATATATTTTAATCCAGTAATTCTCAAGATTTATTGGCAAGGGTCCGCTAAGTACATGGCATTATCCAAAATAACATGCAGTTTTAACCTTCATTATAGTCTTCTCAGTGTCCATGGGGTCTCCATTGCAAATTTTGGAACAAAGGTCAGTTGTGGTAAACCATACTTTGCGATTCGCTGGGACCTGATTGTTAAGATGTGTCTATTCCAAACAGTGTGGACTAAAATTGAGGACCGTATTATGGGTCTTCATGTGGTTTAAGAAATGTATTGTTTTTTCTTTAATCTATTTATTTTGCAAGCACAAAGTTTTATATAAAATCAATATCTATGTTTTGCAATTATTCCAAATATTTAAAACAAAAACTGCTGATATAGTAGTTTATCCACAGGTTGGCTGGACATATTTTTGTACAATTCTTACGGCTTTATTTGGAGCCCGATTGCTTCAACTCACTGTTTAGTGAATAAATAGCTGTGTGTTGGGAAAAAAAACAACAAAAAAAATAAAAAACATTCCAGATTCTAACAGGGCTATCTTTTGGATGTATTGGCAGCTTTATGAAAGTTTTGCAAGGGGTTTTTCATAGGCTGTTCCATTGATTGGTAGCCAGTTGTGTTAAGTTACTGTAATTCTAATTTTTATTCTTTAGTGCTGCATATCTGCAAGCTTTGTAGAGAGATGAGGCTTTGGTTTTCAGCAAAGCTCACTTCACACAATAACAACATCCCTAATTCTGCTGCATCCTAGATAATAATTTGAAAAGATGTTACAGAAACTTTCAAATATATTGAGGGATTTGATAAAGCACATGGTGGTCTGTGCTTCATAGCATTTGGAACAAAAGTTCATGCTTTAAAACAGAAGTGTGATAGACAGGACAAAAAAACTAGAATTTACACAGAGGCAAAGTCAGTCATAGTGTTGTTTACCTTAGGAACTATGATGTCACATTTCTAAATAGTTATTTTCTGAGTAAACAGTAGATCTATTTTTACTTTAAAGGGACACTATAATTACCAGAACAATTACAGATTATTGTAGTTGGTCTTGTGTGTATAGCCTGCCCCTGCAAGCATTCTACTGTAAGCACTGCCTTTTCAGAGAAATGACAGTGCTTACATTGCTGCCTAGGGAAACCTCTAGTTAGCACTCATCAGATGGCCAGTAGAGGTGCTTCCTGGGTCGGTGCTGCACCGACATTCAGCGACTTCACACTCTGCATGGAGAAGCTGAGCTTTCCCTATGGAGATGTATGGATTCAATGCATCTCTATGAAGAAATACTGATTGGCCAGGATGGTGTTTGGATCTGATTATTTATGTAATTAAATTTTTTTAATGAAACCCCCCTCCCCCTCCTTCATTACTTTTTTTTCCTTGAAATGTTGTTCTTCCCCCCTTCCCCCTCTTTTTATGTGCATAATTACGCGTAATTATGTGGTCCATTGCTATATGCAACCAGATATGACTATATTTTCCCTATATTGTTTTATTGAAAAGATCTGTGTGGTAATATTATGTTTTATTGATAAAAAAGATGGTGGGAATTACATATTTTATTGTGTTTTTGTTTTTATCATGTATGCTACGTGTGGCTCTGTAAGTTGTGATATGTCTTGATGTACTTTTTTGTTCTTATCACATATGGTTTAATATGGAATCAATCCTATATATATATATTCCTATATATATTTATCCTCCACCCGATCAGTTAGCAAAGTGTCTCCCTCGTGGAAAAGGCTTTGCTATTCTCTTGTACGCGGCTTCATTGTGGTACACTGATCTGAGGAAGCATGCATTGCAAAAACAATTTATTGGGATGCAGCACAGAGACAGAGCTTTTACTCAGCCATAAGGAATACAGGGTTTGCAAGTCTTGCACTTTGCACTTTACTGATTTATTACTCAGACTCGAGGCTTTTTATCCTGTTCGGTTTAAGCAAATTGCGATGTGCTTGCTATATATTTGGACAGCGTATTCCATTCAGGTGCCCCAACTGACTAGGTGCCTGGGGATATTCACCTAAACACTTCATTTTATTTGGCTGAAATGAACTATAAGGTGCCTGGAGACACTAATCTGGATTCTCCTTTCAGTTGCAGAGTTATTAGTTTACCACTCTATTGATATATACAGTATACATATTGATTCCATACTGTTTAGCACACCCACGACTTTCTTGTCTGGGATATTAGCTCAATATTAGTTAGGATCAGAAATTACAGTTAGGGATAAGACATAGATGCTTTAGGATTGGGGATTAGAGTTAGGATTACACGTTAAGGATTTGGATAAGCATAAGAAACATTAGGGTTAGGTATTATTTACCTTACATTAACCTTTGGTGCTGCCCTTGCCAAAATGAGGCTATTAAAAAAGCTACAATATACCCGCTTCAACCTACCAGCTTCCTTGTGACAAGAACTATGTTTTATGCTCACTTGACTGCTGGACAAAGGCAATGGGAATTTCAGTAGGCTTTATAGACCCAACACTGGCTCTGTTCATTAATCTGTATATACAGCATAACTTTACTTTGCTTGCACATAAACAACATTCAGGAATAAACGTACGTATAAAAATCTAATTTAAAATTTCTGAAATAAGCTGAAAAAAATCATTACTTACTATTCATCCTTTCAGACTTTATTTCCAGCAGTTATAGCCATAATAAAACTTAACACCACTCCATAAATAAAGATTCACTCAATAATAATAAAAATGTGAATATGGTTGATGTCTTTTTCTGTATCTTCCTGAACGGAGTATCCAGCATTTTTATTCATTACTCATAAATGTCTAACAAATGGAAAGAACATCTGTAGTGTAACCTGCTATTTGTATTTATGTCTTGTTATTCCTGTTACCATATTATTTTGTGTTGTTTTGTAGAATCAGGTTGTTGTTGCTAAATTAGCCTAAATAAAATATGGTTAAAGGGACACTCTAAGGTGGTTCTTTACTTATTTAATCATATTAAAACCGTTTATTAGATTAAAACATATACTCTTAAGATGTTGAGTTTCTTGCAGCTAGTCACAGGGCTCAGATCCTTCACCTGTTTTTGTCCATTTTAAAGGATTACACAGCATGCTGTAATAATTATGGGTAAGGAGTGCAATGGCGCACTCCACAATGTTAGTAGTCAAAATGTACAGTGTACTGTAGTGCTTATGGTGCTTGGAATATTTAAACTGGAATTGACAGAGTGCACTAATACCAAGAGAAGCACAATCTTCACCATCATTATTGTATGTGTCCAGTGTTTTACCAGTTGACATTTATTGTGTGTTCAATAGTGCTTGCTTAACCAAATGGAAGAGAGATCTCAGAGGTATAAGAAAAAGTAAAGTATGGGGAAAAAAGTTTTTTGATGTTTCATTTTAAACCCTTACAAAATAAGACTATTGTCCACATTTTGAACCAAAACAAAACCTTAAAATTGAGATGCAGGTTTGTTCCACTGTCATTCAAGGGGTTCTCTTCCAGTGCCCCCATACATATTTAATATAATTTATATTATATCTAATTTTTTTAAAGGACAGAAAGGGCTTTCCTTTAACATTCCATAATTATACCTAAAACAACATTACATGCAAATAAAGTTAAAAAAAAAGTTGAAATAACCCTACCTCGTTCAACAACGAACCACATAACTTAAGGTGGGTGACAGCAGCCATATCTCCAGTAGATGTAGCCACAGCACCTGTGCAAGAAATATGCCACTCGACTAGAGAACCTGGTAACCTCAGTGGCAGAAGGTCAACTAAAGAGATGTAGTAATTGCTATGGGTAGGTGACCGATACTAAACATATTCACATACTCGGGATATTATTATTATTATTTTATTGAACAAATGTGCAGTAGATACGTTGGCGCAAAAAATTAAGATAAAATATAAATAGGTTTGCAGCACCCACAATATACCCAGGTAGTAAGGTACAGAAACAATCACAAAACAGAAAAGTGCTGGTGCGCATACATATGTATAGAACCCCTCAAGTGTTGAGAAGTATTTACAAACAGATGATACAGAGCAAGCAAGTGTGATCCCTTATAGGGTGTCTACAAGCCCAGGTGTATATGTGTGTATACTTATAGCCCGTTACACTGTACAATTGATATCTGTAGTTAAGGAGACAAAAGTAGGGGGGGAGGGAACAGAGAAGGCACTCCTAGTGCAAAACAATTATACAAATTTAAACTAAGATAAACTGTCTCTTTAAAAATGCAACTCACAAATGTAGAGTGGTATGAGCCCCACTCTAAGCTATCTCACCCAGGGAGGATCAGCCCCTTGGGTACGTAGGATCTGATAAATTCTCCTGCGACTCCAGTGTCAGGCAAAAAACATTTATTAAAAATAAAAACAACTGATAGTCAAATAGTAAAAAGCACAGTCCAGCTGCAGCTCACCACACCATGGGGAGTTTTATAGTTTAATAACAGTTCAGTGTAATCTCTCTCCTTCTGGGGCCGGTCCTTCTGGCTGGTGTGTGTATTCAGTTCACATCCTTGTATCCTGATCAACAGGTCACGTGACGCGTTTCGTCCCGCCTCTTGGGACTTTCTCAAACGAGCAATATCTCCTCCCACTGGAGATCCTCTTTTATTTAGGAGTCCCAAAGCCATGATCCAATCGGCTTGTAGCTCTCCAAAGTTGCACACATTGTCCCTAATTACTTAAAATCCAAATAAAACATTTATTCACAATCTGTTTAAAAAAAAAAAAAAGCATTTAAAAATTTCAATATCCAATATAAAAGGATCATCATGCATACAGATTTAGATATGACTTGCGTGTACACATAATTTTCATTAATTTGTTAAATACCCAAATAATCACATTAAACATGTGCAGGGAAAAAGGGAAAATCGTCTAACTTAAATCTTAATATGATATTAACCTTACAATGGCAAGAACATCCGTTTAATGGTATCTACGAGCACATAAATTTAAAAATATATAAAAAGGTGCCTATACAGATAATAACACAGTCTTAAAAAATCTATACATCGTTTACCGAAGATATGAATATACAGAAACCTCGATTAAGATACCACAGGTGTATTAGGGGTGGATAGGAGGTATACAAAAAAGACTAGATAAAATGTCAAAAGTAAAAAAATAGTGAAAAAAGCATCTATAAAAATACTAAGAATACTAAAAATTACATATATCAAAAATACAAAAAAAAAATAATAATAATTAAATTCCCAAAAGAGAGAAAAAAAAGGGGGTTATAGAAAATTACATAATTCAAAATCTTTATTAAGACCGGATGGGATTAGGGTGTCTAAAAGGAAGATCCAACGCATCTCCTCCTGTCCGATCTTGCGAATAAAATCACCCCCCACTCCAATCCCTGGGCACCCGTTTGATCCCAATGAATTCCAGGCCAGTGGGGTCCTGATTGTGTCTGTGTTTAAAATGCTCAGAGACGCTATGACAGTTCAGACCTTTTCTAATATTATACATGTGCTCCCTGATTCTAATGTGGAGAGGACGTGTGGTCCTCCCCACATACTGCAAGTTGCAGGGGCATTTTAGAAGATAAATTATATTATTAGTGTGACATGCTCCCTTATAATATTTTTTTTTTCGTCCTTTCCGATTTAAATGTCATTTCAACTTTGTTACTCGTCCTATTTAGCGTCTTACAAGCATAACACATCCTACATTTAAAAAAACCTTTTGTTTGTCCCAAGAAGGTGCCAAGTGACTTCTTAGGTTTGTCTTTATAAAAGCTGTGGACTAGAGAATTCCTAAGGTTGGGGGCACCCCGAAAAGTGACCCTGGGTTCGGATGGTAGTACATCCCCCAAATCCTTATCTGCCTTTAATATTGGCCAGTATTTTCTAATTATATGTTTTATAGTTCTATGTTGGTTGTTAAAATCGAAAACTAAAACATCCTTAAAACCGTCTAAAATCCCATCCTCTTCCTTTCCTTGTATTAATTCCACCTGTGTTATCCCTTTCACTTCTTCTAGGGCTCTGTCCAAGATTTCCTCTGGGTATTCTTTCTCTCTGAATTTATCTGAGGTCTTGGGCTTGTTCCTGAAACCTACTTTCCTCAGTACAGTTTCGCCTTAGTCTGAGGAGTTGGCCTTTAGGTATATTATTCAGCCAAGGGGAATAGTGTCCACTACTATAGGTCACATACCCATTGACGTCCACCTTCTTAAAGAAGGTTTCTGTCTTAAGGACTCCTCCCTCTACTTGTATCTTCAGGTTTAGAAAATCGATGGACTCTGTACTAAAATTGTCGGTAAGTTGAATACCCCATTTATTATGATTCATAAAATTTTAAAAATTCTTAAACTCTTTCTCTGGTCCGTCCCAGATAGAAATCATATAATCTATATATCTGCGATAGGCAAGTACCCGTGCGCTCCAGTCATGCTGCCCATATATGAAAATACTTTCCCAGTGGGCTATAAATAAATTGGCATAACTGGGCACATAGGTACTGCCCATCGCAATCCCTCTAAGTTGTAGATAAAATTCTGAGTTGAACCGAAAATAATTATTCTCCAGAGTCCATCTGATACAGTCAGTCAGGAAATCAATTTGTTTCCGATCCAATGTTTGATCCAATCCTAAGAAGAACTCAACAGCCGCACACCCCTTCTCATGTGGTATGCAGGTGTATAGGGAGGTGACATCACAAGTCACAAGGGCATACCCCTCCTTCCATACGAAATCCTTAAGCATCCTCAGGACATCTGTAGTGTCCTTCAGAAAGGAACTAGTGTTATTAACCAAAGGTTGTAGGAAGGAATCTATATATTTAGACAAATTATTGGATAGAGACCCAATCCCGGAGACTATGGGTCTCCCTGGGGGATTCAATAAATCCTTATGAACCTTAGGAAGGACATAAAAAACTGAGTTCTAGGGGTTTTTACATTTTAAAAAATCATACTCTTTACAAGTCAGAATCCCTTTTATTTTCCCCCTATCTAGGAGTCTTGTCAATGATTTTTTCATATTCCCCAGTAGGTCTCCATCCATTTTCCTATAGACCTCAGTATCCCCCAATTGTCTCATACATTCTGTCACGTACTTCCCAGAATCCATTATCACCAAACTACCGCCCTTATCAGCGGGTTTGATGAAAATCTGATCATTTTCTCTGAGTCCTTTTAACAGGGCCGCCATCAGGGGGTGACAACCATGACGGTTGTCACGGGCCCGGTGGCCCTGGGGGGCCCGGACTGCTCTGGCAGTCCTGGGCCCCACTTTCCCTCTCTGCACACATAGATAGCGAATATCGCGATCTATGTGTGCAGCCCCGGGCCCCCGGCTCCCTGTTACCGCAGAGGGGGCCCAGGCAGCACACTTCCTGTTCTCCTCTTCTCCTCTCTGCTAATAACTCTCGCGAGACCCGGTTGCCATGGCAACGCTCCGCGGGTCTCGCGAGAGTTATTGGAACAGAGGAGAGAAAAGGCTGTGTGCTGCCTGGGCCCCCTCTGCGGTAACAGGGAAGCCAGGGGGCCCCCCACCGGACCACCAGGGATGGAATCTCCCCCCTCCCTGGACACAGGTAAGCAGGGAGGGGGGAGCAACAATTGTAATTTTTTTTTTTTTTATTATTATGTTAAAATGCCCCTTCCTCCCCCTCCCCCAGATTGCACATTTACACACACACACACACTACATACACTCACACAACATACACTGACACAACACACACACTACATACACTGACACAACACACAACACACACTGACACAACACACACTGACACAACACACACTGACACAACACACACTGACACAACACACACTGACACAACACACACTGACACAATGCATACACTGACACAACACACACTGACACAACACACACTGACACAACACACACACTGACACAACACACACTGACACAACACACACTACATACACAACACACACTGACACAACACACACACTACATACACTGACACAACACACACTGACACAACACACACTGACACAACACACACTGACACAACACACACTGACACAACACACACTGACACAACACACACTACATACACTGACACAACACACACACACACTACATACACTGACACAACACACACACACACTACATACACTGACACAACACACACTGACACAACACACACACACTACATACACTGACAACACACACTGACACAACACACACTGACACAACACACACACTACATACGCTGACACAACACACACACACTACATACACACTGACACAACATACACTGACACAACACACACACACTACATACACACTGACACAACACACACTGACACAACACACACACTAACACAACACACACACTGCATACACTGACAACATACACTGACATAACACACACACACTAACACAACAAACACACTGCATACACTGACACAACACACACACACACACTACATACACTGACACAACACACACACTGCATACACTGACACAACACACACTGCATACACTAACACAACACCCACTGCATACACTAACACAACACACACTCTGCATACACTAACACAACACACACTCTGCATACACTGACACAACACACACTGCATACACTAATACAACACACACTGCATACACTAATACAACACACACTGCATACACTAATACAAAACACACTGCATACACTAACACACACTGCATACACTAACACACACACACACTGCATACACTAACACACACACACACACACTGCATACACTAACACAACACACACTGCATACACTAACACAACACACACTGCATACACTAACACACACACTGCATTCACTAATACAACATGCACTCTGCATACACTACACACTAACACACTCACCACATCCACTATACTGACACACACTCTGCATTCGCTACACATTAACACACTCTGCATTCACTACACTAACACACACTCTGCATTCACTACACACTAACACACTCTCTGCATTCACTACACTAACACACACTCTGCATCCGCTACACGCTAACACACACTCTGCATTCACTAAACTATGCACACACTCTGCATTCACTATACTAACACACACTCTGCATTCACTACACTAACATACACTCTGCATTCACTACACTAACATACACTCTGCATCAACTGTACACACAGCATCCACTACACAAACATCCTGTATTCACAGTACACACACTACATCCACCACAAATTGAAACACTCTGCATTCACTATACACAGACACTGTGTCTAATACACACACTACATCCACTAAACACATTTCATCTAGTACATACAAACACTACATCCACTACACAAACACACACTACATCACTGTACACACACTACATCCACTACTCAAACACTCTCTGCATTCACTACACATTAACACTCTGCATTCACTACACTAACACACACTATGCTTCCGCTACACACTAACACATCATCTGTATTCTCTACACATTAACACACTGCATTCACTACACTATCACACACTCTGCATCCGCTACACACTAACACACTCTCTGCATTCACTAGACATTAACACACTCTCTGCATTCACTAGACATTAACACACTATCTGCATTCACTACACATTAACACACTCTCTGCATTCACTACACATTAACACACTCTCTGCATTCACTACACATTTACACACACTCTGCATTCACTGCACTAACACACACTACATTCATTACACTGACACACTCTGCATTCACTACACACTAACATGCACTCTGCATTCATTACACACTAACACACACTCTGTATTCACTAAACTATGCACACACTCTGGATTCACTATACTGACACACACTCTGCATTAACTGTACACACAGCATCCACTACACAAACATCCTGTATTCACAGTACACACACTACATCCACCACAAATTAAAACACTCTGCATTCACTATACACAGACACTGCGTCTAATACACACACTACATCCACTACAGACACTGCATCCACTAAACACATTTCATCTAGTACATACAAACACTACATCCACTACACAAACACACACTACATCACTGTACACACACTACATCCACTACTCAAACACACTCTGCGTTCACTATACACACTGCATCCGCTACACAAACACACTCTGCATTCACTGCACAAACAGTATCTAATACACACAAACACTACATCCATTACACACATTCTAATTCACTTACACTATACACACCACATTCAGTCCCGCATCATTGTCAGCGGACTAGGTAGGGCGTGGGCGGGCCCGGGAGGGAGGGGTCGGGGGGGGGGGGGGGGCAGACCTTGTGCTTTGTCAGGGGCCCCAAAATTTCTGATGGCAGCCCTGCCTTTTAAGGCTAACCTTTCTTCAGAAGTGAGGTTATATTGTATCCGTCTGTTCCCCAGTTTCTTAAAATCGTTAAAAACCGCTTTATCGAATGCCTCTATACTGCCATGCTTTAAATAATTAGGATAAAAATTGGATTCCCAATGTTCCCTAACATTGTTATACTCCATTTTGGCCACTTTTCTGCATTGTTAAAAATTGGATTTGTTCGGAAAAGATGTGTGTTTAAAATTATCATTTTTCTATAACTCTTCTACCATATTAATTTGTTTATTAAAAAAAAAAAATGAATACATAATCTCCTACTATATTTCATTAGATCCACATATGCCGGGAAAGTATTAAAATTCCTTGAGGGTGCAAATTTTAGTCCTTTATTCAGGACTTTAATTTCATTTTCCTTAAGGGGATATGTGGAGATATTGTGAATCCCAATAGGGGTCACTGATTGTATCCTTTTTCCTTTCTTTTTTCTTCCTCCTCTGCATCCCCGAAACTGATTCTCCTTGTTCTTTTCATTGGAAAATCCTCCCTCCTCGGTTCCCTGTCTAAAAAAATCATCAGTCTCAGTTTTTCTGTCTTTTAAAATTTCAAAATGTTATCAGCATTTATCAGATCCCACTTACCAAAGGGGCTGATCCTCCCTGGGCGAGATAGCTTAGAGTGGGGCTCATACCACTCTACATTTGTGAGTTGCATTCTTAAAGAGACAGTTTATCTTAGTTTAAATTGTAATAATTGTATTGCACTAGGAGTGCCTTCTCTGTTCCCTCCCCCCTACTTTTGTCTCCTTAACTACAGATATCAATTGTACAGTGTAACGGGCTATAAGTATACCCACATATACACCTGGGCTTGTAGACACCCTATAAGGGATCACACTTGCTTGCACTGTATCTGTTTGTAAATACTTCTCAACACTTGAGGGGTTCTATACATATGTATGCGCACCAGCACTTTTCTGTTTTGTGATTATTATTTTATTATAAAGTTATTCTAAAGTTACATACCTAGTACTTTATTATTTAGCACCCTATCAAAGTTGACTATACCTTGTCCCCCCTCCAGAACCACCATCCCATATGGCCAATGGGACTTGACTAATCTTCCCAAGTACCAGATAGGAGGGAGTAATGCCCTCTAGCAAAATCCTATTACTATACCATCTCACTGGAGAGGTAGTCCGAGCTAGAACATAACAGAAGGTTTTGGATCCCGTACTTTCTTCCCCACCCTGATCTCATTCCCTGCCAGCTATATGCAGAAATCTTGACAACACTGATTAGAAGCAACATAGAGAGACTGAGAAATTCCCGCCACATCCACAGAATCACATGTAGAACCAGAATGGGCACATCAAGGTATATTAATTTAGAGACACAAGCGCATACTTAAGAGGCTCATACCCTCACACCAGCCTTATACCTGATCCTTTCGACTGAGAACCATATGCCTCTGTTTCTATAAAGAGCTCAGGCGACATGGCCTAATTACAGTAGTCACACCAAAGTCGACAGGCTGCCCATATGGGATATCATTACATTGTCATGGATGTTGATGTTTAGAGGAAATGTATTTCTATGCTGGATGTATACCTGTAGCCTCCTCCCTTTTTTTTTTACCTATAATTCAAATTACTAATGTGAAAATAAAAAAAGTTGAAAAAATACCTATATTATTACATTTTTGCTTATAATCATTTTTACACATCTAGTGCAACTATTTAAACAGAACTCAAAATACATTCGTATATCAGTTCTTGTTTTTAAATGCCAAATATGTTTAGGATCTAAACCCATTTTTGATAGTTAATGCTGATAGTTAATGCTATACCAAACCTCACATTCGTTCTTTACAAGCCATACCTTTTACCCAACACTTACAATAATTTTAAATGTATGCCTATCCTAATCTTAACCTTAACCTCAACCCAACACTATATTTTACCCTAAAGCAGTGTTACCTACATTATACCTACATTATACCTACAGCTAACCCTAGCGCTACCCTAACTGTAATCCTACCCTACTCTTCCAACTAAAACTAATTATAATCCTTGTGACAAAACACCACCGGGGATGAAGGTCTACCAGTGAAGACCATTACCGAGAATGGGATTAAAGCCAGCAGCTAAAGCTAGGGTTGCAGCATCCATTTAATCCTCATTCCATTGGTAATGCTGGTGAACAGTATCGGGTAGCTTCCTTATAGGCCTTTTTAAATCAGATATTTCAGAACAGGTCCCAGTTCCCATAATAATCTGGGGCCACAGAAGTCATAGCCCTAATAACATAAATCGTGTGGCAAGCAGGTCTGAAAACTCTGCTACTGGAATCACCGAACAACCACGCAAGGCACATAGTTCCCAATGGCAGTAGCACACAGTTCTTTAGTTACACTCAGGACTAGTCTCTATCCACATTACATTACAATTATGGCGACACACTCATACATATAACAAAATCATATAGGGAACCATACAGGCACTCCTATAACGTAATACAATACTTATAAATAGGTAAGGAAGACTAACGACTAACAAGAATTATGTCCCCTGCCTGCATAAACCATAATATGCAAATCTACCTGAATATGCAAATCACAGAGCCTTGACTTTTAGTTAGTGCACAGGCCCCACAACCAGAGAGGAGATTACAAAAGATATTCCCCAAGCAACATTACAATACACACTCTGCTCCTATATTGGGCAACAGGTGACTTAAACAAAAGACCCATCTGGGGACCAACATGAAGTGCCAGACATATGCTTCCAGAGAAAGGGAACTACAGTCACAAACCCTACCATAACTCTATTCTTACTACTGACCCTAATCCTAAACTAACCGACTGCTAAGATCAATTCTGATAGTAGAAATGGGTTTTACTATTACTAGTGGTGTGTTGCCACCATCTTATGGCTATTTTCATAATTACACTTACTATTCAGACCCTGAAGGTTCTCTCCTGAGGAGCCTGCAGCACAGAAAAAAACTTAGTGCTGCACAGAGTTCATCAGTCAATCTGGGGCCACTACAAATGATCCAGGCTTACGGACAGGAGCCAAAGTTATCCATTGATACCTGGCATCAATGTTGTGAGGGATTAACCCTTCTGACATTGCAATCTCTTTGTAGGCATTTACATAGCACTGCAGCACTGGAGGCAACTCCCCGTAACGTTAAACAGATTAAGAGGAGCCCCAGGTGTCTATTAATATCTGGGGTTAGTGATGTTAGCAGGAACTTAACTCTACTCACATCCATATCCCCCTTTCTCCATCCATATCCCCCTTTCTCCTCTACCTTGTCTCCTTACCAATTTTATCTATTTCCCCCTCCCCTCCTTGTCCCCCTACACATCTCGCCCTCCTTCCCTCCATGTTCTACTACCCCTTCTATCAATGTCCCCCTCCTCTCCATGTCCCCTTACCAATTCCATCCATAACCGCCTTCTCTCCTTGTCCCCTTACCAATTTTACCCATGTCCCCCTCCTCTCCATGTCCCCCTCCCCTGCATAACCCCTTTCTAATTGTATCCATGCCCCCCTCCCCTCCATGTCCCCCTACACATGCCTTGTAGCGGAGAGCTGATTTCTCGCAGCTATTCTCCACTTTAGATCCAAGGAAGGCTCAGGAACAGGTCATTAGTAAATCCACAGCAGAGTTTCCAGCAGGTAAAAAGTTACAGAAATATCCCCACAGCACTCCCAATAACTGGACGACACACAGTTTCAGGAGTAGAACTGACAATCGTTTATTCCAAGGTTTCTTATAAAGCCTGCTCCCATGCAAGGGAGGGAACTACAGTAATTATGACAGTAACCAATGCAGTGCTTGTTACCTCCCACACATCTCCTCCCCTCAGAGAGCGTCATAATCCCCTTAACTTGTACAGTGCTTTACCCCAAACTTGGATGTACCCCTAAACCATCACATATCCTTAATATTAGGGTACCGCTAGGTAGCCCTGATCTGGGTGAATATAATATCCAAAATTCACCCAGATCGGACCAGTGGTTCGGCAGTTACAGGAAGGTGAAGTTTGACCGACCGCACACGAGTTGGTATCCGAAAAGGGTTCCATGAGAATGGGCCCTGCGGTCGGTCTCCGTTCGGCAGTTAAAACAGACATTTATAACTGCCATCCATACTTTAATTCCCCTAGATAGTGATTCCCTCATTCGGTACTTTGTAACTACCGAATGGGGATTCGTTAACTCTCTCCGTTCGGCAGTTACGGAGCTCTGGAGGTCTCAGCGGTGTTTGGTTGTTTGAGTGTCCGATTTGAGTTCCAGACACTCGACGACAAAACACCGCTGAGATTTTCATGCGTAAGATGGCCGCCGCCACGTGTACGCATGCCGAATGGCGGCCACCCAGACACACTGTTAATGAGCCGGTTAACTTGCGGCTTGGAGAGAATGTGAACCTTAATTGCTGGCACACTTCTCTCCGGAGTGGTCTCTCCGTTCGGTAGTTTCCAGAAGTATATAGTACGGATGGAAACTACCGAATGACATACAATTCACATATTACGTAGGCGAATAGTAATTTCAACATAGGTAAAAATATAACAATTACAGTCACACAGGCATTTTGCAGGACAGGCTTACTGCGTTCCGCTACACTGCTCCCCCTTGCCCACAAGCCGGCATACACAGTCTGATCCCACACGGATCGGCTTGGGGATGACCGGGGTGCTCACGGATTATTTCTCCAGATCAGTTTGTCGTGACAACCCGTCGGCGTTCCCATTTTGCTTACCCGGGCGGTATTGAATGTTAAAGTCAAAAGGCTGCAGCGCCAAACTCCAGCGCAGCAGCCTGGCATTGTCCCCAGCCACCCGGTTCAGCCAGACCAACGGGTTGTGATCCGTGAGCAAAGAAAAAGCCTGTCCATACAAATAGGGTTGTAATTTCTTCAAGGCCCACACCACAGCCAGGCATTCCTTCTCGATGGCGGCGTAGCTTACTTCCCGAGGTAAAAGTTTGCGACTGATGTAAGCCACGGGGTGTTCTCCGCCATCGGCCCCGACTTGGCTCAGTACTGCCCCCAATCCAAACATAGAAGCGTCTGTGTGAACAAGAAAACGTTTAGTTGGATTGGGAGCGGCCAAGACAGGGGCATTAACAAGTGCATCTTTCAAGTGTTGGAATGCCTGCTCACACTCCGGGGTCCAGGTTACTTGGCGAGGAAGGTTTTTACGGGTCAGGTCAGTGAGGGGTTTGGCCAGGGCACTATAATTGGGCACAAACTTCCGGTAATACCCTGCTGTCCCTAGGAAGGCTAATACCTGGGTTTTAGTTTTCGGGGTAGGCCACTGTGCTACTGCCTCTACTTTGGCTGGTTCCGGTTTTTGTTTACCACAGCCCACTCTGTGGCCCAGGTACTGTACCTCAGCCATCCCAATGCTACATTTCGCTGGTTTTAAGGTCAAGCCAGCTTCCCTGATCCTGTCTAGAACCGCTCCTATATGGGCCAAGTGTTCCTGCCAGGTATCGCTAAATATGGCAATATCATCGAGATACGCGCAGGTATAGTCTTGGAACCCATCTAGGAGGCGGTCCACCATCCGTTGGAAGGTAGCCGGCGCGTTTTTCATCCCAAACGGCATGACCTTAAATTGGTACAAGCCGAATGGGGTGACAAAGGCGGACTTAGGGATGGCGTCCGGGGCCAAGGGAATCTGCCAATACCCTTTACACAAATCAATAGTGGTAAGGTATTGACCCCTGGCCATCCGGTCTAGTAACTCATCTATCCTAGGCATCGGGTATGCGTCGGATACGGTTTTCTCATTCAATCTCCTGTAGTCCACGCAAAAACGGGTCGTGCCGTCCCGCTTTGGTACGAGGACTACTGGAGAGGCCCAGGGGCTATCGGAGGGCTCAATGACTCCTAACTGAATCATCTCTTCAATTTCCTTGCGCATATTCTCCCGTACCGCTTCAGGGATGCGGTACGGAGTCTGGCGCATGGGAAGTTGGCCAGGGGTTTCTACTCGGTGGGTAGCCAGAGGGGTGTATCCAGGTACATTAGAAAAGGTCTCCTGCTTTTCTTGCAGTAGTTGTTGTACCTCGATACGCTCCTGTGGGCTTAACCGATCCCCCAGTACAACTGCTCCTAAATCCCCAGCCATCTGTCCGTCCTCTAACAGATCGGGGAGGGGTAGGCTGTCGCCTTCTTCAGAGGTGGGGGCGCAGATAGCTGTCACCTCCTCTGATCGCTCTTGGTAAGGCTTCAGCATGTTCACATGGATCATGCGTCGCCCCCCATTCCCTGCGCAGTGGCCAATTATATACGTGGTGTCACACCGTTGCTCTACCACCTTATAAGGGCCTTGCCAGGCGGCCTGTAGCTTATCGTGTCGGACAGGTTTTAAAATTAAAACTTGCTGTCCGACCTGAAAGCTACGGTCCCTGGCGCCTCTATCGTACCAGGTGCGTTGACGCGTCTGAGCGGCCTGTAGGTTTTCCTTTACCGTCTTTGTGAGAGCTTCCAGGCGATCTCGGAGGGCCAACACATATGGTACAATAGGGGTGCCGTCAGCGCTACGGTCTCCCTCCCAGTGTTCTCTAATCAAGTCCAGGGGTCCCCTTACTCTCCTCCCGAATAGCAGTTCAAAGGGAGAAAATCCCGTAGATTCTTGCGGCACCTCCCTGTAAGCAAACAGTAAGTGCGGCAGGAATTTTTCCCAGTCTCGGTGGGTCTCTGCGAAGGTTCGGAGCATCTGTTTTAAGGTGCCATTGAACCGTTCGCAGAGCCCATTAGTCTGGGGGTGGTACGGGGCACTAATGATGGGCTTAATCTTACAGAACTTCCAGAGCTGTTGGGTGACCTCTGCCGTGAACTGAGTGCCCTGATCCGAGATGATCTCCCTGGGTAACCCCATCCGGGAGAAAATCTGCATCAGCGCCTCAGCCACCGTCTCTGCATGGATATTAGTTAAGGCTACCGCCTCGGGGTAGCGAGTGGCGTAGTCCACTACGGTCAAAATGTACCGTTTGCCTGATGGGCTAGGCTTCCGGAAGGGGCCTACAATGTCTACTGCAACCCTATGAAAGGGTTCCTCAATTATGGGTAGGGGGTGCAGCTTTGCCTTACGCTTATCCCCCCTCTTTCCTACCCTCTGGCACGTATCGCAGGTGTTACAATACCTGCGCACCTCCTGGCTTATCCCTGGCCAGAAGAAACTTTGGGTCAGCCGATATCTGGTACGGCTGACCCCCAAATGTCCGGATAGCGGAATATCGTGCGCTATCCGGAGTAATTCGGTTCGGTACCTCTGCGGTACCACGAGCTGTCTTGCAGTTATGGGTTCTGACCCAGCTATCTCTTTACTTGTTTCCCGGTATAATAACTGCCTGTCCCATACAAATCTTTCCCCCTCCGCCCCAGGTTGGATAGAGGTGACCTTGTCTCGATATACTTGTAAGGTAGGGTCAGTGATCACCTCGGCTACAAACTCGTCAGGAGGGGCCCACGGCATACAGTCTAGGGAAGGGGAGGAATCTCTTACCTGGACCTCCGGCAGTGCGTTGTTGTTGTGCTGGGTGCGGGCCTGTTGCCTGGTGACTACTGGGTGTGCTTCCTCAGTAGTTTGTGGTTCAAAGGCGGAGGTGAGTTTGCCCAGATCATTCCCTAGGACCACCTCAGCAGGTAATTGCGGCATTAGTCCCACTTCCACATTCCCAAACCCCGCACCCCAATGCAAATGTACCCGGGCTGTGTCTAGCCGATACACGGCTCCCCCTGCAACCCTGACAGCCACAGTCTTATTCAGTTTGGCTTTGTCCGAAACCAAATGACTTTGCACCAGGGTGATGGTGGCTCCCGAGTCTCTGAGCCCCTGCATAGGCTTCCCTTCGAGATATACGGTCTGCCTATGGTGCTGTCGATTATCCGCCTGTGCTTGTAAGGGATTGGCCTCATGCAGCACTTCCCATTGTTCCACAGTCGTAACTGGAACGGCAGAGCTGTAGGGAAGTGGTACCTCATCTTGGTAGTGATGCGCGGCTGCTCTCGGTGGTGGTGGTGGAGGCCCTGGTCGGATCCAGGTGTTGCGGTCTCTAGACTGTGGACACTCTCGTTGGAAATGTCCCCACTTCTGGCATCGGTGGCATTGCACAGAAGCAGGTGTGCGGTATCTCTGCTGTGCTGCTGCTGGTGCTGGTGGAGGGAGTTGTCTTGGTGGGGGTTGAGGGTTAGGAGAGAAGGAATTCCCCCCTAGTGGCCGCATGGCAGGTTTGGTACTCACTGCCTTGGTCTGTCTGCGAGCGTCCATAAAATCATCTGCCTTTTTGGCAGCCTCGGTGAGGGTGGTGGGGTTGCGATCCCTCACCCATTCCTGTAGTTCTGAGGATATCCCCTCATAAAACTGCTCCAACAGCAGCATTTGTAACAAGTCCTCCATGGACCGCGCTTTACTGGACTGCATCCACCCAAGAGCTGCCCTTTCTAGTCGGCAAGCCCACTCTGCGTGCGAATCTTTGTCCGCCTTTTTCAATTCCCTGAAGCGCCTCCGGTATGCCTCTGCTGTTATTGCATACCGGGCCAGGATAATTTCTTTTACCCGGTTATAGTTCCTAATTTCAATATCAGGCACAGTGCGGTAAGCTTCAGCTGCCCTTCCTGACAGCCGTCCTGCTAATATGGGTACCCACTCTTCCCTTGGTATGTTATGCAGCGTACACAGTCTCTCAAAGTCTTGGAGGAAGGCATCTATATCCTCCTCTGCTTCCACATACGTTTTAAAAGCTTGATAGGGAATTTTGGGCTTACCCTCTTGTGTCACAGCTCCTGCTGCACTTCTTTCCGGTGTTTGTGGTCTCCTATTTCTCATCACAAACTCCTGCACCTCTGTCATTGTTTTAGAGATGATCTCTGTTGGTGGGTTTTCCCCATAAAAGGCCAGTCTGAATTGTAAGTGCCTTTGGAACTCCTCCTGTTCTGTTTCAGGTCTTTGTTCCGTGGCCTGGACCTCTTCTGCTCTGTACTCTGCCATTACTTCGGTGATAAGCGTTGCTTTGGATTTGCTGCTGGCAGAAACACCTTTCGCTTCCAGAAGGTCTTTCAAAGTGGTTCTCTTTAGCGTAGAAAGGTCAATCTCCATTAATCCTTGTTCCTCTGTGAGTCTGGATCCCAGCGCTGCCAACCAATGTAGCGGAGAGCTGATTTCTCGCAGCTATTCTCCACTTTAGATCCAAGGAAGGCTCAGGAACAGGTCATTAGTAAATCCACAGCAGAGTTTCCAGCAGGTAAAAAGTTACAGAAATATCCCCACAGCACTCCCAATAACTGGACGACACACAGTTTCAGGAGTAGAACTGACAATCGTTTATTCCAAGGTTTCTTATAAAGCCTGCTCCCATGCAAGGGAGGGAACTACAGTAATTATGACAGTAACCAATGCAGTGCTTGTTACCTCCCACACATCTCCTCCCCTCAGAGAGCGTCATAATCCCCTTAACTTGTACAGTGCTTTACCCCAAACTTGGATGTACCCCTAAACCATCACATATCCTTAATATTAGGGTACCGCTAGGTAGCCCTGATCTGGGTGAATATAATATCCAAAATTCACCCAGATCGGACCAGTGGTTCGGCAGTTACAGGAAGGTGAAGTTTGACCGACCGCACACGAGTTGGTATCCGAAAAGGGTTCCATGAGAATGGGCCCTGCGGTCGGTCTCCGTTCGGCAGTTAAAACAGACATTTATAACTGCCATCCATACTTTAATTCCCCTAGATAGTGATTCCCTCATTCGGTACTTTGTAACTACCGAATGGGGATTCGTTAACTCTCTCCGTTCGGCAGTTACGGAGCTCTGGAGGTCTCAGCGGTGTTTGGTTGTTTGAGTGTCCGATTTGAGTTCCAGACACTCGACGACAAAACACCGCTGAGATTTTCATGCGTAAGATGGCCGCCGCCACGTGTACGCATGCCGAATGGCGGCCACCCAGACACACTGTTAATGAGCCGGTTAACTTGCGGCTTGGAGAGAATGTGAACCTTAATTGCTCGCACACTTCTCTCCGGAGTGGTCTCTCCGTTCGGTAGTTTCCAGAAGTATATAGTACGGATGGAAACTACCGAATGACATACAATTCACATATTACGTAGGCGAATAGTAATTTCAACATAGGTAAAAATATAACAATTACAGTCACACAGGCATTTTGCAGGACAGGCTTACTGCGTTCCGCTACATGCCTCTCCTTCCTTCCCTCCATGTCCTGCTACCCCTTCCATCCATGTCCCCCTGCTAATTCCATCCATATTCCCCTTCCCTTCATGTCCTCCTCATTGTCCCCTTACCAATTTTATCCACGTCCCTCTCCTCTCCATGTCCCACTCCCCTTAACAATTGTATCCATGTTCCCCTCCTTTCCATGTGCCATTACCAATTCCATCCATATTCCTCTTCTCTCCATGTCCTCCTCCTTGTCTCCTTACCAATTTTATCTATGTCTCCATCCTCTCCATGTGCCCTTACCAATTCCATCCATATCCATCTTCTCTCCATGTCCTCCTCCTTGTCTGCTTACCAATTTTATCTATGTCCCCCTCCTCTCCATATAACCTTACCAATTTTATCCACGTCCCTCTCCTCTCCATGACCCACTCCCCTTACCAATTTTATCCATGTTCCCCTTCTCTCCATGTGCAATTACGAATTCCATCCATATCTCTCTTCAGAAAAGCAGAAGTGGTCATGGTGGTTGCAGTTACCCTTTAAGTATTAATACAATGTTAAAAATGGTAATAAAAACACATTTACATTACAGTTTTGGTTATAATAATTTGTACCCATAAAGTGCAACTAAAGAAAAATAATTCAAAATAGGTTCACATATCAGTCCTGATTGGTAAATGCCTCATACATCTTGGACCTGATTTTTTTTTGGGTAGTTAACGCCAGCACTATGCCAACCATACAACCCTAACTCTAAGCTTACACTTATTCTTACCATGCCCCTACCCTAACCTTATCACTACACTAAACCTAAGCCATGGGCGTAGGAGCCCACACAAATCTGGGGGGTAGCATTTTTACTCGCCGGGTAGATTCTCATGCAGTAAACTGTGAGTTGTTTATAACGTTAAATTGTGTGTGTGTGAGTGAAATTTCTTAGGTCCCTTCCTCATCACATATCCACTCCTCTCTGTAAGTCCTCATGTCCCCTCCTCTTTCCAAGTCCCAACGTTCTCTCTTCTCCCTAAGTCCACATTCGTCCTATAAGTTCTTATGTTCCCTCTTCTTTCCAAGTCCTTATGCCAACCTTCTGTCTCCAAAAAAAGTTCACATATCCCCTCCGCTGCAGAGTCCTCTCCTTTTCGTAAGTCTTCAAATACCCTCATCTCCACATGTCCACTCATCTCCCTAATTTAAAGTTTTCCTAAGTCCACATGTCCCCACCTCTTTTCTAGTGCCCATGTCCTTTCCTTTCCCAAGTCTTATGCCTCTTACTTTAAGTGCTCATGTCACTGCTGTAAGGTGGGTAGGGGGGCTGTGAGGTGGGTAGAGGTTCTGTATGGTAGGTAGGGGGCTGTAAGATGGGTAGGGGGACTGAGTGGGTATGGAGCTGTGAGGTGGGAAGGGGGGCTTTGATGTGGGTAGGGTTTCTGTAAGGTGGGTAGGGGGGCTGTATGATGGGTAGGGGGACTGTGAGTGGGTAGGGGTTGTGTGAGGTGGGTAGGGGTACTGTGAGGTGGATAGGGGTCTGTATGATGGGTAGGGGGCCCCACTGACTTACTGATAGACACACTCACAGACACACACAGACTCACTGACAGACAGATACACACACACAGATTATTTTATTTTAATTTAAATCCATCTAGCCTCCCTACCTTTAAGAGAGCTGGGTTGATTTTTTACCTGGGGTCCAGTGGGGCTGCTGGCCAGGTTGTTAGGGCAGGGAGGAATGCAGGCAGTTGGACGGCTAGCTGAGTTCTAAGGCGGGCGGCGAGGGAGCGCTGATTCGTGAGCTCTGCTCCCTCGCTCACCGCAGAGTGATGCCGGGAGCCAGAATATGACTTCCTCGCCAGCCCGCCTGGAGCTCAGCTAGCTGCCCGCACTGATGATACCGGAGAAACTGACGGAAGCCAAGCACAGAGAGATGGACACAGGTTTCTTCAGGAAGGAAGAGATTCTTTATTGGATCACCGATCGGGACTCAGAGGGACTAGCGTCACCAAAATACAGCAAAATCTGAGCCCCGGACAATAGTGCAGGCTCCTTATATAGGCATATAACTCCTCCCATATTAAGCTCCACCCGCACATTCCCTTGACCAATCAACACAAATAAGAATTAACTTCCTGTTTGACCGCATGGCTTGTCCAGCACAATGGAGGAGGGGGAATACTATATCCTGTATTCTTGCACATGCTCCGTACACTACTGATCGTATCTTGCCTCGTGCAACCAACTGATCGATACGTCAGCATATGCACGTACACATGCCACGTGGTAATCTCGGCCTACTAAATTTATTTTTACCGAGATTCCACCACATTCCCCCCTTTGATGCCTCTTGATATTTTACAATTACTTGAGGCATCACATAACCTTAGTTTTGCTTACACCGCAAGTTACCTTGAACCAGACCAGACTTATCTTATGATGTGAATCTTCAACATTCATCTTCTTGCATTGGTTCTCCCTGATCTAGAGCCCTATATTTATATATCGCCATTATCTGTGCAGCAGCCTTCCTCTCTGCTATACTTCCTATCAGGCTTTGCACAGATCTAACTACTAAGGGGATAAGACACGGTAGGAGTAGACACAACAGTAAAATCAGTAGGACTCCACCTACCACTGCCTTAAGCCCTCCAAACCACTCATACCAGCTACCAAACCAACTACTTGGATTATACCCTTTCCATACCTGAGTAGGCACATGCGCTAGTTTAACCATATGGCTAGTAAGCTCAGCTATTGCTTGCCCTTCGTCATCTATTTGAAGACAGCAATTGCTTAGGTTAAACTTCCCACATACACCTCCCTCTACTGCCAAAAGGTAATCCAAGGCTAATCTATTCTGGTATACTGCTGTCCTCATCCTGGTATTATGTTTCACTAGGAGATTGAGCGCTTGTGATGTTTCATTGGTGATAATCTCAACCACCGCCTGTAACCTTATAATGCGGTTGAGCATATAAATAGGGGTTCTATAACCAAAGGTACCATCCTCAGCCCACGTGGCTGGCCCATAATAATCTATAATACGCTGGGGAGGCCATTCATTATCTTCCCAGGTACCTATCTCTAAGGGTCCCCTTTTCTTCCTATGATTCACATCATACACTTTAACACCTAAAGTCTCACCTGTTTCAATCGGTAACAAGAAGAAGGATGGTTTGAGCATACCCAACACACATGCCCCTTCCCAGTCCTGTGGCAGCTCCGAATAGGCTTTCTTACCACAGATCCAGTACAAATTTGCTGGGGCTCTCCAGGTAGATGTGATGGATAGATCAAACCACACGTCCTTTAAATTGGCGTATCTAGCAAACGGGTTAGATGGTTCTGAGACATTTGAAGCCGACCACCAAGTTGTATTCTTTGTATCATCATCATAAGCTTTTTGCCCTAGACAAGTTAATTCTCCTACAGAAGTATTATACATTATTCCTTTCCTTGCTATGCAAACATAACCTATGATGGAGGTCTTTAATCTCCACTCAGATTTACCTCTAACACTCATATGATAATCGGCTTGTGTAGATATTAGTTGGTCAACTGCCTCAGAACCGGACATTACCTCCTTTGCTTCCCAAGGCCATTGGTCTCCCATGTTAGTACCTCCACACACATAGCAGTTGGTAACATTAAGACTACCGGCAATACTTTCGGCTAAATCTATGAACAGGTTCTTAGCGCTATGGGGGATCTTATTATCTATACTCATCTCTTCATAAAAGGAATGGTATACTTGATGAGTCTGGGAGGATACCGTATCAGTCTCTATTCCTATAAACAATAATGTCCCAGGATCTAAACCCGTCCCGTATATCTGAAACCCAAATAAATTGCCATACTTATCTAGGAACTTGTCGGGGTTATTAATAAGTATATGGACTGAGTTGCATTCCATAGACTTACAATATGGGCTAGTCGGCAACTTAGTCACTATCATGTCTTTATCTACTGTCTGTCCCCAAGTCGCCCACCCCACACAAGACCAATATGGGCAAAAGTTATAGTCTTTATTTGGGCATCTAGGACTCACATATTTATTTTTGCTACTGGGACAAATGTATTTATCGTTAGACCCATACGTCCTCTCCCATCTAAGATCCCCACATACATTCCACGGCTTTCTACCACTTGATATCGCCTTACATGCATCAAATAGCAGAACACCCGAAGAATGTACGGATTCTAACACTGTCTTATTAATTAGGGTCCCCTGAGGATCTCCATTCCTGAGAGTCAACCAAATTGTACGAGGCTGATACTCCGGACTGAAGCACTTAGGTTCTCCTACTCCTAAATGGCATACACTATAGTCTATATTTAAGTATCTACATCTTGATACATCTCCTTTACACTCGTATTGTGAATGCCAGATTAGGGTTTGGGAAATATGGTTACCTGTTCTCGTAGTCCTAATGCATACCTCACAGCTAGGAGTGTCGGTACCTCTACCTTCCTGAATATAAAAACACATGTAAATAAACACAATCAAGAGCACATCTTTCGCCGTCATCCTCAGTCTTCGTCCGTGCGATGGAACCTCAGCTTCCAGGATGTGAGGGCTGCAGGGAATGGAGTTCTGCTCGTCTTCACAGGTGTCCCTTCGGGACTTTCCTGGCTTATACACTATGTGATGGTAAGAGGACAGGCTTTATTATGGCCTTCTCACTTACACCTGTAACAATAAAATTTGTAATCCACAATAATTCCTCGTTACTCCGACTGAGTAGTGCGTTTCAACCGGATCTTGCAGGGATTCTCTGGATCTGCTGTAACTTGCCAAGAATCGACTGCTGCTGGTTTAACCCTGGAGTGATGTATCCACGGAGTCACTTCTGCTACTTTTATTGCTGTAGGGGTAGACAAAAGAACAACATAAGGACCTCTCCACTTGGGCCCTAACGGTACATTATTCCACTCTTTAATCCACACTTGGTCTCCTGGATGATAATTATGAACAGGGGGATAAATATTCACAGGTAATCTATCTTGTACCCATTTCTGTACCTCCTCCATAGTCTTACCCAACTCTACAACCTGCTGCCGGGTAATTCCTTCTCCCAACTGACTCAAATCCCCCCTTAAGTTACCAAGTACGGGAGGTGGTCGCCCATACATAATTTCAAAAGGAGAGAGACCCATCCTTCTGGTAGGGGTACTGCGGATTCGCAATAGAGCTATAGGTAAGAGAACGTTCCACTTAAGTTGGGTTTCCTGACACATTTTAGCCAACTGGTTCTTTATAGTTCTATTCATTCTCTCTACCTTACCAGAACTCTGGGGTCTATATGCAGTATGAAGCCTCCACTTTATACCAAGCATATGAGTCAGTTGTTGTAGGCACTGGTGAACAAAAGCTGGACCATTGTCCGATCCTATAGAACAGGGTAGTCCATATCGGGGTATTATTTCTCGTAGCAGGAATCTCACAACTTCTCCTGCTTTCTCTGTACGAGTAGGACATGCTTCTACCCAGCCTGAATAGGTGCACACAATTACCAGCAGGTAACGGTGTCCACCCGATTTAGGCATCACTGTAAAGTCTATTTGTAGATCGGACATGGGGAGTCCCCCCATAAACTGGACTCCTGGTGGCTTTACTGGTCCTTGCCTTGCATTATTCTTAGCACACGTTACACATCTGCGTACAATGGCCTGAGTCAAATTGGACAATCTTGGTATATAGAAATGTTTCCGGAGAGATTCTTCAGTACTGTCTCTCCCAGAATGTGTCCCGTTATGATAATTTTGGACAATTTCTACCGCTAGCGATGCTGGTATAACTATTCTTCCATCTTCTAGCTGATACCACTTGTTCTCCAAATACTTTCCCGGTTCAGTCTTTAACCACTCCTCTTCTTGAGCTGTATAAACTGGAGTCCATTGGGACAGTGGAGTTGGTATTAGAGCAGCTATATGCCCCACATACTCCTGTCTTCCTGATTCAGCAGCACGCTTAGCTGCACTATCTGCCATCCGGTTTCCCTTAGTTACATCACCATCTCCTCTCAGATGCGCTCGACAATGTATAATACCGACTTCTTTCGGCTCCCACACTGCTTCCAATAGTTGTAGGATTTCAGCTGCGTACTTGATTTCTTTGCCTTCTGAATTCAGTAGTCCTCTTTCTTTATACAGAGCTCCGTGGGCATGAGTGGTTAAAAACGCATACTTAGAGTCCGTATAGATATTTACTCTTAAACCTTCAGCCAATTGTAACGCTCGTGTTAGTGCTATTAATTCTGCCTTTTGTGCTGATGTTCCTTTCGCCAGTGGCCGAGCTTCTATCACCTTGTCTATTGTTGTCACTGCATATCCTGCATAGCGGATCCCTTCTTTCACATAACTACTGCCGTCGGTGTAATATTGAACATCGGGGTTTTGGATGGGAAAATCACGAAGATCTGGTCTACTTGAGAATACTTCATCCATTACTTCCAAACAATCATGTTGACTTTCAGTAGGTTGTGGCAAAAGGGTAGCTGGATTTAAGGTGTTTACAGTCTCTAAATGCACTCTTGGGTTTTCACACAACATTGCTTGATACTTGGTCATACGGCTGTTACTAAACCAATGATTTCCTTTGTAATCCAACAACGTCTGTACTGCATGTGGGACTCGTACATAAAGTTCTTGACCCAGAGTGAGTTTATCGGCTTCAGCTACTAGCAGGGCGGCTGCAGCTACGGCTCTTAGACAAGGTGGAAGTCCGCTGGCCACTGCATCCAGTTGCTTAGACATGTAGGCAACAGGTCTTTGCCATGATCCCAAGTACTGTGTCAATACTCCCACAGCCATTCTTCTTTGCTCGTGTACATATAAGTAGAATGGTCGTGTGTGATCAGGTAGACCTAATGCTGGGGCACTCATCAAAGCCTTCTTCACATCTTCAAATGCCGTTTGCTGTTCTTGGGTCCATAAGAAGGGGTCGTGCTCTGTACCTTTGATGGCTGCGTACAGAGGTTTTGCTAGTATCGCATAGCTGGGAATCCATATCCTACAGAAGCCTGCTGCCCCCAAGAATTCTCGCACTTGTCTTCTATTCTTGGGTATTGGTATTTGGCAGACAGCTTCTTTTCTCTCTGGCCCCATAATCCTTTGACCTTCAGAGATATGGAATCCCAGATACTTGACAGTTGGCAAACATAACTGAGCCTTCTTTCTAGACACCTTGTATCCTGCCTTCCAGAGAATGTGTAGTAGATCGTGCGTTGCTTGCTGACATTTTTCTTTTGTAACTGCTGCTATCAACAAGTCATCTACATATTGTAACAAGACACACTCTCCTGGGATGGACTCGAAATCCAGTAGATCTTGACTTAGGGCTGAACCAAATAGGGTAGGTGAATTTTTAAACCCTTGGGGCAGTCTTGTCCAAGTCATTTGGCGTTTTGAGCCCGTTACAGCGTTCTCCCATTGGAAAGCGAAAATACATTGACTTTCTGCGGCAATTCGGAGGCAAAAGAAGGCATCTTTGAGATCTAAGACTGTGAAGTAAGTAGCCCCGCCCGGAATTAAAGCAAGCAGGTTATATGGATTGGGTACAACTGGATGTATGCTAACAACCGCATCATTGACTGCTCTTAAGTCCTGCACAGGTCGATACTCATCTGTACCGGGCTTTTGAACAGGCAGCAATGGGGTGTTCCAGGGGGAAGTACAGAATTTTAGGATACCATACCGTATGAACTTATCCAGATAGGATTGGATGTTCTTCTTAGCCTTCTGTGGGATGTGGTATTGTCTTAGGCTCACTGGATAAACCCCAAGTTTCAGTTAAATTTTTATAGGTGGAATATTGCGGGCCAGTCCTGGTGGGTTGTTCTCTGCCCAAACTCCTGGTATGTTAAACAATGTCTCATCACTCCTAGGGTTTTGGCTAGTCAACACTGTATAAAGTCGCCACTCTTCTTCCTTTGGTACGGATAAAGTCATAATACCTGAAGGTCCATTAAACTTTAAAGATGTTGTTCCATTTGGTAGGAACGTAATCTGCGCTTGTAATTTTGATAGCATATCACGTCCCAGCAATTGGACTGGACATTCAGGCATATAAAGGAATTGGTGTTTTACTACGTGGCCTCCCAATGTACAGAGTCGACTTTTAAGAACCGGTTTTTCAGCACTTCTTCCAGTTGCTCCTATCACAGTAATAGTCCTTCCAGATGGAGGAGCAACTAGATTAGTCACCACTGAATGTTCGGCACCAGTGTCGATCATGAACGCACTCCTTTTTCCCCCTATTGATACATCGACCATAGGCTCCGCTCGACCAAGGGGGATGGAGCCCGGTCGGTATCAATAGTCCTCCATGACCGTGTCAGCCAATCCTACGAAGTCCCTACCTTCTCTATCGCGGGACCTTTGCGCTGCTGGAATATATCTATCTTCCCTAACACTTCCTCTGTTCCCATTACTCCCTCTATAACCATTACTCCCTCCGGGGCCTCCTCTACCTCTCGCTCTGCCTCTAAAATTTCCATAACCTGTCCTAGGTCTGTCTTTCTCAGACTGTTCTCTTCGCGGACACTCATTTCTCCAATGCCCTTCTTCCCTACAGTAAGCGCACTGATTTCTACTTAGAGGTTCCTCATTCCATCTACTATCGCCTCTATCTGGGCCCCGTCTATCTACGCCTGCGATCGCTACCGCTAGCATATCAGCCTTTTTACGCATCTTACGCTCTTCCTCTTTCTTATTTTCTGTATCCCTGTTCATATAGACCTTATTTGCTACCTCCATTAGTTGGGTGATGGACATACCTGCAAACCCTTCTAACTTTTGTAGCTTGCGCTTAATATCTCCGTAAGCTTGGCTGACAAAGGCGGAGTTAACCATTCGGGAATTGTCTGCGTCTTCCGGATTAAAGGGGGTATACAAGCGGTATGCCTCCAATAATCGGTCATAAAAGACACTGGGCGCTTCATCGCTTTTCTGAATCACCTCAACTGTCTTCGACATGTTAATGGCTTTCTTTCCTCCGGCTTTCATGCCAGCAATTATAGCGTCTCTATAGGCTCTGAGTTGAACCATATCAGCACCATTTACGTTCCAATCGGGATCAGTGTTGGGATAATGTGTTGCGGCCCATGCTGCTGGATTAGCTTGGTTCAAAGCACGGGCTCTATCTTCTAATGCTTTAATGGCTGCTTGATTTATTCTTGTCCTTTCCTCATTGTTAAATAAAGTCATTAGTAACTGCTGGCAATCAGCCCATGTCGGATTATGCGTCTGTACTATTGAGGTGAACAGATCAGTCATGGCTTGTGGTTTCTCAGTATACGAGGAATTATGGGTCTTCCAGTTTAAAAGGTCGGTAGTGGTAAATGGGACATATACGAAGACTGGGTCAGCGTGTGCCATTTGTCCTGCGGCATCGATATAAGCTGACCCGGGATTTAAGCGAAGAGGCATCTGATAGTGCTTTAATTGTTGGGCACCAGTCAACTGTCGGGTTTGGATGGGGCTACGTATGGAAGCGTCAGTCATGGGTTCCGGTCGGGGAGAGATAGGGTATGGGGATGTGGGAGGTTGGTTTTGGGAAAAGGTAGTGAATAGAACACTTCGGGCCGAGCTAGATGAAGCTTGACCGGAAGTCTGAAGTGGCGCCAAATCAGGATATTCGTTTTTAATGGGGGTGGGTTCTGGTTCCGGAAGGGGAGATTTAGTACGAGGGGGGGTGGATCCTGTACTGGAGGAGGAAGCGGAAGTGGATGAGGGTAATGAGGGGAGGGGTGCAGGGCTTCCTGCGTTTGCGTCACTTCTTCTTAACGGAAAGTAAGGGGGCGGCAAAGGGATCTCGGACTCAGGGGGCGTGTCCAAAATGGGCCTAACACCGGTCCTAGTGGACGAACAAGTCCTAGCTACCATGAGGCGACACTGCTCCTCGTGGCATGTCTGGAGCCATTTTGGCGAGTCATTTACGGCCTGTCTCCAACAATCAATATAAGGAAACTGGCCGTAAAGTTCTGGCCTACCTGATACAGCCACGTGTAAGCGCTGTACCAGAGTTAGATCCAAACTGCCACGTGGCGGCCATGCCGCAACCAAAGTAGGCCACTCCCTAGTGCACAAAGTAACTAAACGCACAGAAGACATCTTAACCCCAAAATCACAGGTTTTGAATCCCTTTTTAAAATTCTTAACCATACATTCTAAGGGATCCGGAATCGTTGACTGCGACGCACCCATTTTTAACAATGGAACGTCGTCGACAACGAATACTATACACGCGTACTTATTCAACAGTCACACCCGTTTCCTCTGGCAACAGCACCACGTGGTACGGTTACCAAGTGAAACGTACACAATAACACAATAAACACTCAGGGAATTCCCGTACACACACAGCTGCTACACCAGTCACTATATAATCAATATTATGCCCTTTGGCGTAACTATACAGTCACCCACGCTATAATTCTCTATATACGAATTACCCGTCTATAACACACCCCAGTAACATCGTCTTTTACAAATAGCGGTTACAGTACGGTTAGCATAGGTCAAAGCACAAGTTAAGGTCACAATACAATTATTAGTGGTTATGGTGTTAAACATGCAATGGACGACAATGATTAGTACTTATATACAGTGTCAGTAAATATACAGGGTTATGGTACCGTGCACTATAATACAGCAACACACTATTAACACTCTCGCTAGACGGCTGAGCTCGCGCTATCTAACAAGATATACACTTTACTAAAACAATCGTTAACACATTTACAATTCCCAACTAAACTATTGGCCAGTACCTTGAATGGACTACCTAAAAACAATCTACATACGTTTTGGTTAGCCACACTGCCCAATCACCACATATATAGCGAGCTAGAGAACCGAATTTACACAGACGCCTCTTAGTCGCACTATACAACGAGCTAGAGGACCGAATTTACACAGACGCCTCTTAGTCGTACTATCAAAAGTCTAGTGGGTTCCAAATTTACACGCCTTCCCACTTAGCCCAGATAGGATGAGAACTAGCGAACCGAATTTACACAGACGCCGCTTAGTCTCCCGGTCCCTCCGACCTAGCGAACAAAATATACACCCTAGAACGCTAGTCTAGACAAGACACCGGTGTCCGGCTAGGGCTTATTTTACACCAGAGCGCCCTGCCTGACTAACAGAATCAAACGGTCTGACTAAAGAGCGTTCGATCGAGCGGTGCGCCTTCGCTCCTTCCCTCCGACAGAGGGGGCAGATACAGATTCAAAAACCCCTTTGGGCCTACCGCACAATCGGTATACCCCTAGCGGGTCCTGCCGTCTAAAACAGCAGTTGTCTTACCTCCTCGTTCCTGAACCTGAGTTCACACTCATCGACGGGGACACCCCAGCACTTCTTACGTAGAGGCCGATGATCTCCTGGACAACAGACCAGTGGCGCCGAGACGAAGGGAGGTCCACGCAGAAGTTCAGGGGTGCAGCCGTAGAGAACGTGGGCAAAGATAGACCGTCTCACGCCTCTGCCTCTCAGCTACCGTTGAACGATGAGCTTCCCGGCCAATGCACCAAATGATACCGGAGAAACTGACGGAAGCCAAGCACAGAGAGATGGACACAGGTTTCTTCAGGAAGGAAGAGATTCTTTATTGGATCACCGATCGGGACTCAGAGGGACTAGCGTCACCAAAATACAGCAAAATCTGAGCCCCGGACAATAGTGCAGGCTCCTTATATAGGCATATAACTCCTCCCATATTAAGCTCCACCCGCACATTCCCTTGACCAATCAACACAAATAAGAATTAACTTCCTGTTTGACCGCATGGCTTGTCCAGCACAATGGAGGAGGGGGAATACTATATCCTGTATTCTTGCACATGCTCCGTACACTACTGATCGTATCTTGCCTCGTGCAACCAACTGATCGATACGTCAGCATATGCACGTACACATGCCACGTGGTAATCTCGGCCTACTAAATTTATTTTTACCGAGATTCCACCACACTGAGGCTAACAAGGAAAATGCCTTGTTTGCCTCACGGGCAATCGAGACCTGCTGGGGGGGATTTCACTATTACCTGCCCCCCCCCCATCCCCTTGCATGATTCCTGGGGGGTATGCGTCCCTACACATATCCCCTGGTTCCTACGCCCGTGACCTAAACATGCATTAACCCTACCCTATTTCCTCTGCTTGCCGGTGTGCGCACACGCTTCTCTGTAATTGCAGCATAAGAGGTAGCTTCTGTGTGCTGTACATGCCAATCACACAGTAATTGCTGGTGGGCAGCTGGCAAAGCAGAGCGCAGACAACAGTCAGCATGGGTAGCAAGCACGTCTTTCATGCAAGGAGACACTGGAAGTCTCACTCAGACGTGCTTGCTCACATGTATTGAGAAATGTAATTTGCATACAATGCATAATTTTTTCCAATGTTGCATTCAAGAGCATGCAATTACACCTTTGGCACCAAAAAAAAAGTTACTTGAGCACTATCCCAAATCTTTATGCACATTTAAATAACTGGAGATTTTTTTTAGTATCACTCCACTTAAATTAGCATACATTGCAAGTGTTGGCTGTAGTCCAAAATATTTCAGTTTAGTAGTAGGGCTGGTTTAAAAATTGTAAAAATATATATTTTTTTCCCATAATGCTTACACTTGATTGAGGATTTTAATGTTTGGTTTGGCAGTACATTCTGCAAAGTTGTTTTTTTTTATTATTATTATTATTATTTCTTTTCTTTTTTTTTTTTTATTAAATGGGTCATTGTTTGACATTATCGATTTTTCTTTTTTTTTTATCTAGAATCAGAAGCTTCCAGATTTAAAACAAACAAACAAAACCCCCTTATAATATTGTATATATATATATATATGTATGTATGATGTGTATTGCAAATAATTTATTTGGAGATTTTGTTCAGTCATTCACGTATTACAGCTCCTAAATCTTCCCTCTAGCTGAAAGCCTGCAATGAGCAGTGAGCTATAAAACTCACAGAATGCTGATTTGGTGTAATCACTACATTGGTAATTGGTGCTAAGATATGGAGTAGATAACACTTTGCGTTTGCATGGCTCCAGCCACAAATGAACAGATAAATACATTTTTGATATCATGTTATTTCCCTCTATTTCTTTTAGAAGTACCATAAAGCTGTATGTGTGTTCAGCAAATAGAGGGATTTGCGTTTCAAAGTGGGATTTTTAGTTGAAAAGGCAAAGAAATGTGCACTTTAGCTGAAAATACATACTACATTTTTTGCTGGTGTTTGCGAGCTCTGTCGGTGTCTGGAAACTAATACTTAATATCTGCAGATCATATTTAGCCATGGATACTGAAGCAATTCTGGGTCAAAATACAAAATTTATTTAAGGTCAGCGGAACCATTCCATTTTTTCTTTCTTTCATGACTTGCTCAAATGTAAAATGTTTCCTCCCCAAATTATCTAGACCATACCCCCATGTGCACTTTGCCAATCAATACATTCAGTTTCTAGCTTTTAGTCTTTAGGAGGATTGTTTGTTATTAATATTTTCTAATAGTTTTGATCTGTACTAGCATTTTATTGATGATTGCACATGATTATTTATGTTATGTATATACATCCTAAGCTATTCTGTCTTGTTTGTCTTGCAGATTGTTGCTGTTCACCCTCAGTTTGCAAAGTCCAATTGTAAGCAGTTTGTAACAGGAGGAAACAAGGTAAGTGCTTTCTGCTTTCCAAAAAATGCATGCCTATTACATGCAGGTCTTTTTATTTTATGCAAAAATCCACCCAGGTAATAAATGTGCTTGATGGTAATGCCCAGTAAAAGAAGAGGAAGGGGAGATGCACCCACCTTTATTTGTATTTTCTATTGTGTCATTTTTGTTTTTCGTCTTCATGCCAGGAGCTGCATCACCTTTTTCTATTCAATGAGACATGAAATTGGGGTTTTAGGAGTTCCCATAAATTGTGCTTCAGTTGCAAGGTTGAAGAACTTGTCTTCAGATTGAGTATAAATTGGTATAGTTTTAATATTATTTATTTTCCCTTTTTTTTCTGTTAATTTAATCGTAATTACAATTACAGTGAATTTTAGAGCGACTAAACACGAAGAAAAGTAGTCTTTAACTTTGAATGCCAGATTTGCTGTTTAAAATTCAGCATTAGTAAATAATATTAAAACATTAGTGAGAGTGATCTAGATGTTGACAGACACATACAGAAGGGAATGGACAAAAAAACAAAACATTTGTCTCACCTTGTTTAATTCCGCTGGATAGGAAGTCTTCTTAATCTCTGGCTCAGGAACTGGCATGGCTGGATATCTCAAGCAGGCACAAAGTTATCAAGGTTCCCTACCTATTCAAAATGTATCTGTTGTTGGTTCCATGAACACACAAAAACAATCAAAAGTACATAGCACCCTTCCTTTTTCCAAAAAGATGCACTTACCATGTAGCACAATGTAAAAAATTTATAAAAAGATAACTAAAAAATAAATAAATGAAACTTGGGTAGGCATACCTTTTAAACAGATGCATATATGCAGCTGTCTACTGTGATGTTTTGGGATATTTGTTCCTGGGAACTGGGAGGTTTAAGAAAATGGCAGGTCTGCTGTTAATGCAGTCATTACCTCTTCTTATATTGTCGTTTCACACTAGTCTTCTATACTATGTTGAACAGATGAGATCTCTTGTGAATGGATCAAGAGTCATCTAGAAAATTGAATGGGCCCAGGGATATTCAAACCATCTGTAAACTATTGAGAATTGACATGACTCCCTCTTTAGAAAATAAAACACTAATATGGGAAGTGTAATTTGTTTGAACTCAAGCTAAATAAAGCTATTTTCTTTTATTTATTAATTTCAACTTATTTTTGCTGTTCTGTAAAGAGCTAATTTTCCACTTATAGGTGTTAGTCTCTCTTTGTGACATATTGTCAAAAGTATATCTTTAGAGAAAAATAGTTTGTATTTTAAAATATAAACCGATATTTTCATGGTGTGAATCATGCTATTTCAAAGCTGGTCGACAACTGATAAATATTTGCTTTACATCCTTTTAATGAAATAGCTGCAACTTAATATATGGTCAATCTCAACCATCTAGGAAGTCTTAAATTCTGCACACCTAACCGGAGCCTAAATCTAAAAAAAATCTCAAATATGTTAAAGTCAAAGGAATTATGTGAGGCAAAGATGAAATACAGCTTTTGGTGTATGGTATCAACGTAGGATAAGGATGCAGATGACAGGATAAGAGCAAGCCTAAATCAGCAGCTAACCTTGTCCAAGGGCAGTATAGCTTAAAACGCAGCATTAGGAACCTAAACAGGGATGTACAGCCAGGAGGCAAAACTTTAACAAGGTTAAAGAACGAGCAGCATTCCGACTATTGTACCACAACTTCCATCATTTACCCAAAATGTGTCTGATTTTCACATATGTTAACCCTAGGTGAGCTTGTTTGGATTTGCTCGAGCTGGTTTGGCTCTTATGGTTGGCAGATTTACTAAGTGGCCAACCTCCTGTGACTAACTGGAGTCAAAGTTTTGACCTGCTGAAGTTCATGTAAAGGTGAAATTTATAGACTAAGATCAGTAGGCAGGTGAAATTTTGCAATGGGTTTGCAATTTTCTATGGGAAAGCAGTGGGATTGACTGAGATCATCAATTCTGATGATGTCAGCCAAGGAGGCGGATCAGGGCCAGAGCCAGCATCAACAGACCTGCGCAGTGCTGAAAATATGTTTTTGTTTTTTTTACTAGCTTTAAGGCTAAACAGTTAGTTTAACAATATAGGGTTAGGAATACATGTTTGTGTTCCTGACCCTATAGTGTTCCTTTAAGATTTGAAGTGCCTTGTCTTTTCCTACAGTGTCCTGTGTCTACAAACACAATACCAGTAAGGCACAATTCCTAGTTTTGAAAAACAGTGTAGCGGAGAGCTGATTTCTCGCAGCTATTCTCCACTTTAGATCCAAGGAAGGCTCAGGAACAAGTCATTAGTAAATCCACAGCAGAGTTTCCAGCAGGTAAAAGGGTACAGAAATATCCCCACAGCACTCCCAATAACTGGACGACACACAGTTTCAGGAGTAGAACTGACAATCGTTTATTCCAAGGTTTCTTATAAAGCCTGCTCCCATGCAAGGGAGGGAACTACAGTAATTATGACAGTAACCAATGCAGTGCTTGTTACCTCCCACACATCTCCTCCCCTCAGAGAGCGTCATAATCCCCTTAACTTGTACAGTACTTTACCCCAAACTTAGATGTCCCCCTAAACCATCACATATCTTTAATATTAGGGTACCGCTAGGTAGCCCTGATCTGGGTGAATATAATATCCAAAATTCACCCAGATCGGACCAGTGGTTCGGCAGTTACAGGAAGGTGAAGTTTGACCGACCGCACACGAGTTGGTATCCGAAAAGGGTTCCATGAGAATGGGCCCTGCGGTCGGTCTCCGTTCGGCAGTTAAAACAGACATTTATAACTGCCATCCATACTTTAATTCCCCTAGATAGTGATTCCCTCATTCGGTACTTTGTAACTACCGAATGGGGATTCGTTAACTCTCTCCATTCGGCAGTTACGGAGCTCTGGAGGTCTCAGCGGTGTTTGGTTGTTTGAGTGTCCGATTTGAGTTCCAGACACTCGACGACAAAACACCGCTGAGATTTTCATGCGTAAGATGGCCGCCGCCACGTGTACGCATGCCGAATGGCGGCCACCCAGACACACTGTTAATGAGCCTGTTAACTTGCGGTTTGGAGAGAATGTGAACCTTAATTGCTGGCACACTTCTCTCCGGGGTGGTCTCTCCGTTCGGTAGTTTCCAGAAGTATATAGTACGGATGGAAACTACCGAATAACATACAATTCACATATTACATAGGCGAATAGCAATTTCAACATAGGTAAAAATATAACAGTTACAGTCACACAGGCATTTTGCAGGACAGGCTTACTGCGTTCCGCTACACTGCTCCCCCTTGCCCACAAGCCGGCATACACAGTCTGATCCCACACGGATCGGCTTGGGGATGACCGGGGTGCTCACGGATTATTTCTCCAGATCAGTTTGTCGTGACAACCCGTCGGCGTTCCCATTTTGCTTACCCGGGCGGTATTGAATGTTAAAGTCAAAGGGCTGCAGCGCCAAACTCCAGCGCAGCAGCCTGGCATTGTCCCCAGCCACCCGGTTCAGCCAGACCAACGGGTTGTGATCCGTGAGCAAAGAAAAAGCCTGTCCATACAAATAGGGTTGTAATTTCTTCAAGGCCCACACCACAGCCAGGCATTCCTTCTCAATGGCGGCGTAGCTTACTTCCCGAGGTAAAAGTTTGCGACTGATGTAAGCCACGGGGTGTTCTCCGCCATCGGCCCCGACTTGGCTCAGTACTGCCCCCAATCCAAACATAGAAGCGTCTGTGTGAACAAGAAAACGTTTAGTTGGATTGGGAGCGGCCAAGACAGGGGCATTAACAAGTGCATCTTTCAAGTGTTGGAATGCCTGCTCACACTCCGGGGTCCAGGTTACTTGGCGGGGAAGTTTTTTACGGGTCAGGTCAGTGAGGGGTTTTGCCAGGGCACTATAATTGGGCACAAACTTCCGGTAATACCCTGCTGTCCCTAGGAAGGCTAATACCTGGGTTTTAGTTTTCGGGGTAGGCCACTGTGCTACTGCCTCTACTTTGGCTGGTTCCGGCTTTTGTTTACCACAGCCCACTCTGTGGCCCAGGTACTGTACCTCGGCCATCCCAATGCTACATTTCGCTGGTTTTAAGGTCAAGCCAGCCTCCCTGATCCTGTCTAGAACCGCTCCTATATGGGCCAAGTGTTCCTGCCAGGTATCGCTAAATATGGCAATATCATCGAGATACGCGCAGGTATAGTCTTGGAACCCATCTAGGAGGCGGTCCACCATCCGTTGGAAGGTAGCCGGCGCGTTTTTCATCCCAAACGGCATGACCTTAAATTGGTACAAGCCGAATGGGGTGACAAAGGCGGACTTAGGGATGGCGTCCGGGGCCAAGGGAATCTGCCAATACCCTTTACACAAATCAATAGTGGTAAGGTATTGACCCCTGGCCATCCGGTCCAGCAACTCATCTATCCTAGGCATCGGGTATGCGTCGGATACGGTTTTCTCATTCAATCTCCTGTAGTCCACGCAAAAGCGGGTCGTGCCGTCCCGCTTTGGTACGAGGACTACTGGAGAGGCCCAGGGGCTATCGGAGGGCTCAATGACTCCTAACTGAATCATCTCTTCAATTTCCTTGCGCATATTCTCCCGTACCGCTTCAGGGATGCGGTACGGAGTCTGGCGCATGGGAAGTTGGCCAGGGGTTTCTACTCGGTGGGTAGCCAGAGGGGTGTATCCAGGTACATTAGAAAAGGTCTCCTGCTTTTCTTGCAGTAGTTGTTGTACCTCGATACGCTCCTGTGGGCTTAACCGATCCCCCAGTACAACTGCTCCTAAATCCCCAGCCATCTGTCCGTCCTCTAACAGATCGGGGAGGGGTAGGCTGTCGCCTTCTTCAGAGGTGGGGGCGCAGATAGCTGTCACCTCCTCTGATCGCTCTTGGTAAGGCTTTAGCATGTTCACATGGATCATGCGTCGCCCCCCATTCCCTGCGCAGTGGCCAATTATATAAGTGGTGTCACACCGTTGCTCTACCACCTTATAAGGGCCTTGCCAGGCGGCCTGTAGCTTATCGTGTCGGACAGGTTTTAAAATTAAAACTTTCTGTCCGACCTGAAAGCTACGGTCCCTGGCGCCTCTATCGTACCAGGTGCGCTGACGCGTCTGAGCTGCCTGTAGGTTTTCCTTTACCGTCTTTGTGAGAGCTTCCAGGCGATCTCGGAGGGCCAACACATATGGTACAATAGGGGTGCCGTCAGCGCTACGGTCTCCCTCCCAGTGTTCTCTAATCAAGTCTAGGGGTCCCCTTACTCTCCTCCCGAATAGCAGTTCAAAGGGAGAAAATCCCGTAGATTCCTGCGGCACCTCCCTGTAAGCAAACAGTAAGTGCGGCAGGAATTTTTCCCAGTCTCGGTGGGTCTCTGCGAAGGTTCGGAGCATCTGTTTTAAGGTGCCATTGAACCGTTCGCAGAGCCCATTAGTCTGGGGGTGGTACGGGGCACTAATGATGGGCTTAATCTTACAGAACTTCCAGAGCTGTTGGGTGACCTCTGCCGTGAACTGAGTGCCCTGATCCGAGATGATCTCCCTGGGTAACCCCATCCGGGAGAAAATCTGCATCAGCGCCTCAGCCACCGTCTCTGCATGGATATTAGTTAAGGCTACCGCCTCGGGGTAGCGAGTGGCGTAGTCCACTACGGTCAAAATATACCGTTTGCCTGATGGGCTAGGCTTCCGGAAGGGGCCTACAATGTCTACTGCAACCCTATGAAAGGGTTCCTCAATTATGGGTAGGGGGTGCAGCTTTGCCTTACGCTTATCCCCCCTCTTTCCTACCCTCTGGCACGTATCGCAGGTGTTACAATACCTGCGCACCTCTTGGCTAATCCCTGGCCAGAAAAAACTTTGGGTCAGCCGATATCTGGTACGGCTGACCCCCAAATGTCCGGATAGCGGAATATCGTGCGCTATCCGGAGTAATTCGGTTCGGTACCTCTGCGGTACCACGAGCTGTCTTGCGGTTATGGGTTCTGACCCAGCTACCTCTTTACTTGTTTCCCGATATAATAACTGCCTGTCCCATACAAATCTTTCCCCCTCCGCCCCAGGTTGGATAGAGGTGACCTTGTCTCGATATACTTGTAAGGTAGGGTCAGTGATCACCTCGGCTACAAACTCGTCAGGAGGGGCCCACGGCATACAGTCTAGGGAAGGGGAGGAATCTCTTACCTGGACCTCCGGCAGTGCGTTGTTGTTGTGCTGGGTGCGGGCCTGTTGCCTGGTGACTACTGGGTGTGCTTCCTCAGTAGTTTGTGGTTCAAAGGCGGAGGTGAGTTTGCCCAGATCATTCCCTAGAACCACCTCAGCAGGTAATTGCGGCATTAGTCCCACTTCTACATTCCCAAACCCCGCACCCCAATGCAAGTGTACCCGGGCTGTGTCTAGCCGATACACGGCTCCCCCTGCAACCCTGACAGCCACAGTCTTATTCAGTTTGGCTTTGTCCGAAACCAAATGACTTTGCACCAGGGTGATGGTGGCTCCCGAGTCTCTGAGCCCCTGCATAGGCTTCCCTTCGAGATATACGGTCTGCCTATGGTGCTGTCGATTATCCGCCTGTGCTTGTAAGGGATTGGCCTCATGCAGCACTTCCCACTGTTCCACAGTCGTGACTGGAACGGCAGAGCTGTAGGTAAGTGGTATCTCATCTTGGTAGTGATGTGCGGCTGCTCTCGGTGGTGGTGGTGGAGGCCCTGGTCGGACTCTAGACTGTGGACACTCTCGTTGAAAATGTCCCCACTTCTGGCATCGGTGGCATTGCACAGAAGCAGGTGTGCGGTATCTCTGCTGTGCTGCTGCTGGTGCTGGTGGAGGGAGTTGTCTTGGTGGGGGTTGAGGGTTAGGAGAGAAGGAATTCACCCCTGGTGGCCGCATGGCAGGTTTGGTACTCACTGCCTTGGTTTGTCTGCGAGCGTCCATAAAATCATCTGCCTTTTTGGCAGCCTCGGTGAGGGTGATGGGGTTACGATCCCTCACCCATTCCTGTAGTTCTGAGGATATCCCCTCATAAAACTGCTCCAACAGCAGCATTTGTAACAAGTCCTCCATGGACCGTGCTTTACTGGACTGCATCCACCCAAGAGCTGCCCTTTCTAGTCGGCAAGCCCACTCTGCGTGCGAATCTTTGTCCGCCTTTTTCAATTCCCTGAAGCGCCTCCGGTATGCCTCTGCTGTTATTGCATACCGGGCCAGGATAATTTCTTTTACCCGATTATAGTTCCTAATTTCAATATCAGGCACAGTGCGGTAAGCTTCAGCTGCCCTTCCTGACAGCCGTCCGGCTAATATGGGTACCCACTCTTCCCTTGGTATGTTATGCAGCGTACACAGTCTCTCAAAGTCTTGGAGGAAGGCATCTATATCCTCCTCTGCTTCCACATACGTTTTAAAAGCTTGATAGGGAATTTTGGGCTTACCCTCTTGTGCCACAGCTCCTGCTGCACTTCTTTCTGGTGTTTGTGGTCTCCTGTTTCTCATCACAAACTCCTGTACCTCTGTCATCGTTTTAGAGATGATCTCTGTTGGTGGGTTTTCTCCATAAAAGGCCAGTCTGAATTGTAAGTGCCTTTGGAACTCCTCCTGTTCTGTTTCAGGTCTTTGTTCCGTGGCCTGGACCTCTTCTGCTCTGTACTCTGCCATTACTTCGGTGATAAGCGTTGCTTTGGATTTGCTGCTGGCAGAACCACCTTTCGCTTCCAGAAGGTCTTTCAATGTGGTTCTCTTTAGCGTAGAAAGGTCAATCTCCATTAATCCCTGTTCCTCTGTGAGTCTGGATCCCAGCGCTGCCAACCAATGTAGCGGAGAGCTGATTTCTCGCAGCTATTCTCCACTTTAGATCCAAGGAAGGCTCAGGAACAAGTCATTAGTAAATCCACAGCAGAGTTTCCAGCAGGTAAAAGGGTACAGAAATATCCCCACAGCACTCCCAATAACTGGACGACACACAGTTTCAGGAGTAGAACTGACAATCGTTTATTCCAAGGTTTCTTATAAAGCCTGCTCCCATGCAAGGGAGGGAACTACAGTAATTATGACAGTAACCAATGCAGTGCTTGTTACCTCCCACACATCTCCTCCCCTCAGAGAGCGTCATAATCCCCTTAACTTGTACAGTACTTTACCCCAAACTTAGATGTCCCCCTAAACCATCACATATCTTTAATATTAGGGTACCGCTAGGTAGCCCTGATCTGGGTGAATATAATATCCAAAATTCACCCAGATCGGACCAGTGGTTCGGCAGTTACAGGAAGGTGAAGTTTGACCGACCGCACACGAGTTGGTATCCGAAAAGGGTTCCATGAGAATGGGCCCTGCGGTCGGTCTCCGTTCGGCAGTTAAAACAGACATTTATAACTGCCATCCATACTTTAATTCCCCTAGATAGTGATTCCCTCATTCGGTACTTTGTAACTACCGAATGGGGATTCGTTAACTCTCTCCGTTCGGCAGTTACGGAGCTCTGGAGGTCTCAGCGGTGTTTGGTTGTTTGAGTGTCCGATTTGAGTTCCAGACACTCGACGACAAAACACCGCTGAGATTTTCATGCGTAAGATGGCCGCCGCCACGTGTACGCATGCCGAATGGCGGCCACCCAGACACACTGTTAATGAGCCTGTTAACTTGCGGTTTGGAGAGAATGTGAACCTTAATTGCTGGCACACTTCTCTCCGGGGTGGTCTCTCCGTTCGGTAGTTTCCAGAAGTATATAGTACGGATGGAAACTACCGAATAACATACAATTCACATATTACATAGGCGAATAGCAATTTCAACATAGGTAAAAATATAACAGTTACAGTCACACAGGCATTTTGCAGGACAGGCTTACTGCGTTCCGCTACAAACAGTATGTACAGTTTTATTCATTTTCTGAAATTTGTACTGTTATGTTATGACCACAAACGTCTTCCATTTATATACTGCATCAGCATGAAAGGACCAGTGGGGTGTTTTATTGTTTGGTCTCACCATACTCTTTTTGGCACCTATCTACACACTCTCAGACAGACTCCCGCTTCCAGACCAGAACCAAAACCATATCTTGTTGCCATGTTGACAAGGCCCACAAGTTCAAAACTTTGCAGTCACAAAAATACTCTGCTTGATATCAAATTGCCAAAGCAACACAAAAATATCCAAAGAAAAAATATTTGATAAATATTTGTGTGGCACAGTTATTGGCACACTTTTAGTCAATATTTTGTACTACCTCTCTTTACCAAGAAAACAGCTCTGAGTCCTGATGAGGCTGGATAATACATGGCAATGGATCTTAGACCATTCCTCCATACAGACTCTGTCTAGATCCTATAAAAAGTTCAAGACAGGGAACAGTGCCTTGATTTTGGTGTATGTTTTGGATCATTGTCCTGCTGAAAAATCCAGCCACGACCCATTTTAAGATTTCTGGCAGAGGCAGTCAGTTATCAATTTGGGATGTTCATTTAATATCTGTTGATATTTGAGTGCATGATGCCATATATCCTAACAAAATGCAAAAATCCAGCCCAAAACATAAAAGAGACACTACCATATTTAACAGTTAGCACGACGTACGTTTCCATATGGCTACCTCTCTGTGTTCACCAAATCCACGTCTGGTATTTATTGCCAGAAAAATCTATTTTGGTTTCATCTGACCAAAGAACCCGATCCCATTTAAAGTTTCAGTAGTGTCTGGCAAACTGAAGAAACTTGAGTTTGCTTTTCGATTAGAATAGAGACTTTTTTCTTGAAGTCCTTCCTACCAACTTGTGGGGATGTAAGTGACGTCAGATTTTAGTTTTGGAGACTTCTAACCCCGAGATGCAACTAACTTCTGCAATTCTCCAGCTGGGATCTTCGTCTCCAAGGCCATGTCTTTTGGCCACTCGAACCATCCATTTCACAGTGTGTGATAATATAGACACATGTCGTCTTCCAGGTTGATTCATAACATTTCAAGTTAACTGGAATTTCTTAAGTAATGACTTTGCATTACTTAGGTGATAGCAAAGGCATTACTTAAGAAATTCCAGTTAACTTGAAATGTTATGAATCATAGCCATTTCCTATTTTGTGAAGCTTAACAACCTTTTGCTGCACATCACAGCTGTATTAACCATTGTTACTAAGGTAATTTGGTCTATGTGTTCCCTTATTTTAATACTCCTTTGAAACAGGAAGCCATGGTTGAACAGTTTCCTGTTCCTTGTCACACAGGTGACTACTAAAATTGAAAATATCATTGGGAAAATACTTCAAATATATGTTTCTCATATGAATTCATAGCGGTGCCGCACAATTGTACCGCACATATATTTAAAATTATTTTTATTTTATTTTTCATATATAAACCTGTGTTGTATTTGCTATCCACAAGTGCTGAGTATTGTTGTGTATTTTTTGAACAAGACATCAAATAGTTAAACAAAAAAGACAAATTTTGACAGCTTTCTTTACTCATATTTACCAAAGGTGATAGTATTAGTGGAGGGAACTGTGTGTGTGATTGTGTTTAACCCATTCATTTCTGAGTAAAAAAGATAGTTTTGTTTGTATCTTAATATAATATGTATTATAGGAATCGTGATGTAGCTACAAAGAATGCAAACTGTATATTGTGGGAAATGAAAGCCATTTCAGGATTTGGGAGAAATCAAGAACCAACACCAAACTGGTCTCTCTTTTTTTAATTTTTATTTTGTATTCAGAACCATTTATGTCATTACCCATTATAAAACATTTATCACTGTTGTTTTTCCCTTCCCCACTCAATTTTTCTTTTTAAATAGAAAAAAGTAGCATAGTTACTTTATAGGCGCAGTTCTCTTTTAAAGCAGCTTGATTCTACCTTTGTACACTGTGATTCATAATGACTCTTACGGAATAATAATCATATAGCTGGCCTGCCTTTTGTTTTTCAGCAAGCCCTACATTTAGATGTACGCTACTCAAATGTGGTAGTATGCGAGGCCAGAGAGAAAAAATAAATAGTGGTTTGTGAACTGGGAAATGTCAGCCTGTAAATGCTTTTGAATTATGTGCCAACGATTAGTCTGATATAGCTTGACCTGCTTAAAGGCTACAAGCAAAATACTATTTATTCCTATAATTATTATGAACAGTTGTGTGCATTTGTATTTGCCTTGCCCCTATGGCATTAATGGGTCAAAAAGATGAAAAATAACTTTTAATATAAATAGTCAGACAAATAAACTGTATTTAAACAGGAAAAATAAGCAGATTATTTCACCTTTCAGAATTATAGTTTGCAGGTAAGCCACAATTTGGCTGGCTAGAATAAGGTTATTAATTATGTTTTTAAAGAGCAATGATCAGTGGTGCATTACATATTACCCTTCCAATTATCTAATTAGTGCATCCATTTCACTTAGAACATTTATACTTACATAAACAGAGTGGAAATGCTATTTATGAAGAGTCCTCACAGGTAAACAAAAATGTGCGGCTCTCCCAAAATGCTCTGCCCACCATGTGACATCACAATACCCCACCCATATGATCTGCCATATCAGCCAACACCAGTGCTGCACACCATTTCTTTTCTCTGAATAGGCAGTGTGTTTGCATTAAAAAGCCTGCAGGGACAGGCTATAGACACCATACCCACTACATTAAGCCGTAGTGGTTCTGGTGACTATAGTGTCCCTTTAATGTGAGGTAAATTACGGATTAGTGCCACTAATAATATACTGGATTGCCTACTTACCACCAGATGAGGACAAGAGGATGATGATGGGCTCAGACTGCAGTCTGGCTCCACTGGTCTGGTGCTAAAACAGGCTATCTGGAAACAGTGCTCACAAAAATCAACGAACAGGATCCACTCCAATTTTGGGGGCCCCTTACACAGATAACGGTCTGGGTCTCCAGGGCCTGACCGTGAGTATGCCTACAAGGCCCGCCCATAAGTCTTATGCCTACAAGGTCCACCCATGAGTTTTCTAACAGGGGAGTGCATGTGTGTAGGGGATGTGTTATGTGTTATTGTAGAGGATGTAATGTGTGTTTGTTATGGAATGTAGTGTATACTATAGGGATAGGGAGTTTGTGTATGGGATGTAGTATGTATGTATGTGTGTGTGTGTGTGTGTGTGTGTGTAAGGGATGCATTGTGTGAATCTGTGTTTGTAAGGGAAGCATGGTGTGTTTCTGTGTGAGTGTAGGATGCATTGTATATTTTGGTGTGTCTGTATGTCAGTAGGGATGCATTGTATGTTCCTGTGCATATGTGTTTCTGTCTATGTGTAAGGATGCATTGTGTATGTCTGTAGTGTGAAAGAGAGGGTTTGTGGGGTAGGATACGGGCTGAGAGGGGAGCGTTTATTGTATTTATTTTGTTAATATCATATTTATGCATTGTGTGTGCGTGTTTGTGATGAATGCATTGTGTGTGTGTGTGTGTGTGTGTGTAAGGGATGCATTGTGTGTGTGTGTGTGTGTGTGTGTAAGGGATGCATTGTATGTTTCAGTGTGTCTGTGTGTGAGTAGGGATGCATTGTGTGCATGTGTATTTCTGTGTATGTGTAAGGATGCATTGTGTATGTGTGTAGTGTGAAAGAGGGTTTGTGGGTAGGATAGGGGCTGAGAGGGGAGCAGCTCTTTATTTTTAGAGGTCTCTCCTCCTGTCCCTTAGAGGTCTCTCCTCCTGTCCCTTAGAGGTCTCTCCTCCTGTCCCTTAGAGGTCTCACCTCCTGTCCCTTAGAGGTCTCACCTCCTGTCCCTTAGAGGTCTCACCTCCTGTCCCTTAGAGGTCTCACCTCCTGTCCCTTAGAGGTCTCACCTCCTGTCCCTTAGAGGTCTCACCTCCTGTCCCTTAGAGGTCTCACCTCCTGTCCCTTAGAGGTCTCACCTCCTGTCCCTTAGAGGTCTCACCTCCTGTCCCTTAGAGGTCTCACCTCCTGTCCCTTAGAGGTCTCACCTCCTGTCCCTTAGAGGTCTCACCTCCTGTCCCTTAGAGGTCTCACCTCCTGTCCCTTAGAGGTCTCACCTCCTGTCCCTTAGAGGTCTCTCATCCTGTCCCTTAGAGTTCTCTCATCCTGTCCCTTAGAGTTCTCACCTCCTGTCCCTTAGAGTTCTCACCTCCTGTCCCTTAGTGTTTTAGTGTTCTCCCCTCCCCTCCTGCCCATTAGTGTTGTCCCCTTCCCTCCTGTCCCTTAGTGCTCTCCCTTCCCCTCCTGCTCCTTAGTGCTTTCCCATCCCCTCCTGTCCCTTAGTTCTCTCCTATCCCTTAGTGCTCTCCCATCCCTTAGTGATCTCCCTTCTCCACCTGTCCCTTAGTGATCTCCCCCCCCCCCATCTTTTCCTTAGTGGTCTCTCCTCACCCCCCTTTCCCCCATCTTTCCCTTAGTGCTGTCTCCCCCCCAGTATCCTTTAGTGCTGTCCCCCCCCCCTCAGTGTCCCTTAGTGCTGTCTCCCAGATTCCCCCCTTCCAGTGTCCCTTAGTGCTGTCTCCCCCAGTCCCACCCAGTGTCCCATAGTGCCGTCTCCCCTCCCTTCCCTTTTGTGCTTCCTACCTCTTTGTAGCGTGGCCGGACAGCGCGGACTGCGGTACAGACAAGATATTGTTCACGAAGAGTAATCATTAAACATAAGGACTTTACAAGGAAGCTTCAACTATATCAAAGCTGAGTTGGGGAATTGGTAAAATATTTGTTTTTGTCTAAAATATGTAATTTCCATATTACCATCAATTCCTATTCAAGAGATTAACACTGTCTACGGGAGTGCATCTATCGTCCGTAAAATAAAAATCTTTTTATCGGGACTTTAAGTTGGCTTTAATTGCTCTGACCTCTGTCCATACCTCTTTGCTGATGAAAAAGATCAGTTAAATAAAATGTATTCACCTTGTTTAGAGAACAGAGACACCTTCGCTATAGCTTCCGCCTCCGGTCTTTGTCAGCAAGCCTGCTGACATCTTCTAAGTTCTCATCCAATCCAATGCTTCTTATAGAAAAACATTGGGAACAAGATACGCGTGTGCAGTAAGACATAGAGTTTATCTAATCAAATGCCATCTATGAGCAGAATTTGGCTGAAGAACCAAATCTGACACTGTTTACATAGGAGAAGCACCACTAATGTCTATTAAAGGGACACTCCAGTGCCAGGAAAACAATCCGTTTTCCTGGCACTGCAGGTCCCCTCTCCCTCCCACCACCCATCCCCGGTTGCTGAAGGGGTGAAAACCCCTTCAGTCACTTACCTGAGACCCCCGCCGATGTCCCTCGGCGGTGGGTCCGGGTCTCCGCCGCTCCTCCCCTTCCTTACGTCAGCTGGTGGGCGAGACTGATCCCGCCCGCAGGCCGTGGAGACCTAATACGCATCGCCGCGCATGCGCATTAGAGCTCTCCATAGGAAAGCATTGAAAATGCTTTTCAATGCTTTCCTATAGGGAATTAAGCGACGCTGGAGGTCCTCACACACCGTGGTAAACACTTCTATTTTTCTGATTTAATTTCCTACAATTCACTGTTTTCTGAATATACACCACTAAATTATTGAGCTGTAGATTGGTTTTCTTTTTTTTTTTTTTTTTTAAAGTAGGGGTATATTTACTATTGGGGAATTGAACAGTTGAAAAGGGTATATTAACTTTCTTCTTTAAGTGACCTGTCTTAATATTCTATATTGCCCCAAACTATTAATACACAATTTGATGTTCTTCATAACAAACATTTATTCTACTTACAATGCAAACAGCAGTACATAAGTAGAAAAAAAAGTGACAGGTGGTACAATGTTACAAGGAGAAAGATGTCTGTTGAAGAGAAAACGCCTTTGTCAAGAAAATCACAGAACATTCCGCTCTGGCTCTTTGTCTACAGTTCGATATACTATAGCTATGACTTTAAGGACTTTACAGCTTTTAGCTAAAATTATTTTAGCTAACACATACCAGACTTCTCATAGTGCGGAATAACAAATTACCATTTGTTCCTTTTCCTATTATACACCCACACTTATTATGAATAGGAACATAGAATATGTAATATTCTACACTTGGCTAGTGTGGTCCAAACTTCTCAACTTGATTCTTAATTCACTACTATTCACTGTTCAGTAAATCATCAGTAAAGTGCATACTAGTGAACACTAAATTGAAGTTGATTAAAGCAGCTCTGTCACCTCACAAAAACTTTGGAAAATTTCATAAAGATATAATCTTTCAGAAATACTCATATTGACCATGTTGAAATTTCTTTGGAATCCACGTAGTCAAGATACCTTAAGACAAAGAAGAGACCACTTTGTCTTATGGTTAAGCTTGAGCTTCTGTCAAGTTTTATTAATTGCCCAGATTTTGAGAACAATGGATGTGGTTATCAGACCGATTCTTCCTGCTTGAGAGACTTGGTTTTATTGAGGCCTCCCATGATCTTATAGGATCCTCCATAGACAGTGATGTACTTTTGAAACAATAGGAGCTGAAAACCATTATTATTCAGCATGTAGAAGACAGTTCATTGGGTCTTGGAAATGTATGAACTATAAAGCTTGGTATAGATAAAAGACATTCACCCAAAGACTTTTAGAGAACTGGCACTGCCGCTACCAGTTAGCCATCTGTTTCAAAACCCTGTTTCAACTTTGGGTAAAATACGAGAGTCTGCAGGTTGTGTTGTGGGGTTAAATCAAGTTGCAAGATTATTTGAATAATTGTCCAATGGCAAACATCTTTTTAAAACCACATGTATTCTTAAGTTATAAAAAAGAAAAAAGAAAGTATACATAATTTTCGGATTCGTGATCGGTTCATATTTTTGCCCACAATTTAGCAATAAATTGTGATGGGCATGTAATATCATTATTCTGTTTACCGAACTTGGAAAGAACTGCCCTCTCCAAATGGGAATGTGAAAAATCTGCCAGCATGTTTTATATTAAAAGACCCCATCAATATGTTCTAGCCAAACACTATTGGTAACTAATGTTTCAGCCCAAAACTCCTCAAACATCAACCTAGTGATAGACAGGTAACAAGGATTCTTGTGCTGACCCTAAACTGCAGTAATGTAACCACGAAGGCCAAGATTTCTCAATAAAATGACTCCATTAAGGACTTACTAAATGATTATGTTGCTATAACCTGTCATTGGTGACTTCCTTTTTCAAGTGTTAAGCAATGTCATACATACTATATTGCTGATGTGTGCAGTGGTGAGCTGTGTCAATTGTCAATATGCCTACTCAAAAATATATTTGTTCAGCTTTTTGTATGCTATTGGTACTATAGCAACTATGGGAAATGCTAATTGACAATGTCGTTCTTTTTAAATATTAATAGCAACAAATCTATACTTCCCATTAGCAAAGAAATAAAAATTGCATATAATTAGGGTACATCGTCATTTGGTCTTTGTTGCTATTTAAAGGGCTGGTAAAATTTTGAAAAGTTAAACAGAGATTTTACTCTTTCCATGCCAGACAGTTTTCTTTATAGAAAGTCTAGAAGGAATGTAGAATTTTGAGCATTTTGATAAAAAAAAAAAACAAAAAAAAAACTAGGTAGCATTTTTCTTTCAGGGCATTTTTGCCGTTTTATAAATTACAAAATAAAAAGTTCATCTCGTGATGGCATATGAGAGGGAAACATGCATTATTAGAGTGTAGAAAACAAAGGAGAAGCTGACATGGTTATTTTTTTTATGTTCAGAGTTGCCTAAAAATTATATTTTAGTGCTGTTTACAACCACACCCAGTACCAAAAAGAAAGGGAATACCACATTCTTACTGACGTCCCGGTGCTACCAGACCTGGGGCTGGCTACCTCCACTGCAATAGTTGAAAGAAGTTGTAATCTAGGGTTAAATTTTCAGCAGACTTTATTGGAAAAAGTGCAACGTTTCGATCTCATTGAGATCGAAACGTTGCACTTTTTCCAATAAAGTCTGCTAAAGTTTTCGTTTTTTGACGCTCCACATAAACTTAAACCTTGTTTATTTGGCCTGTGTGAGCCTTTGAGTTTCACATGCTTGCTCTAAGCCAGCATTACTCAATTGGTGTTCCGAGGAACCCTGGGGTCCCGCCAAAATTTCGAGAAAACAAAATTGCCACTGCAATAATTTAGGCGGGCGGCGAGGGAGCTGAGCAGGGGAGAGTGCTCCCTCGTCACTCTCCTCAATTATTGCGGTGGCCATTATTACAGCAGTGATGCTGGAATATGATGTCGCTCCGGCTCTCTCGCCGCCCACACGTCAGTCGCTCAGCCCAGCAGCCCCACTGGAACCCAGAGACTGCACGCCAGCCGCTCAGCCCAGCAGCCCCACTGAACCACAGGGAAATTGATACTCCATGCCAGCACTCCCAAAGGTAGGGAGGCTGAGTGGAGTGAAATTTAAAAAAATAAAGTGTGTGCGTCTGTTAAGGAGTTTGTATGTATGTTTGTCAGTGAGTGTGTATGTGTGCTTGTCAGTGATTGTGTGAGTGTGTATGTGTTTGCAGTGAGAATGTATGTGTGCTTGTCAGTGAGAGTGTATATGTGATTGTGTATGTGACGAGACCAATCTCGCCACATTGTATTGGAGGAGCCTAGTTGCCCGCCTGCTGCCTTTGGATTATGGACCGGCAGCTAATGAGTTAATTTTACTGTGCAGAAAGATTTATTTCTCCCTTTCTGCACAGCCGTTCGGTAGATGCTATCTACCGAACAAACAGCCGTTTCTCAGCCTCCCCAGAGCCGTGGGAAGCTGGCCGGCGCTGTTAATGGGCCACCCAGAAGCTGGCGTGTGCCCTCCATCTACCTCCCTGAAGCCGCGGTTAACCGCGCCTTAACGAGCGTGTGCCGGCAATTGACCACCCAGTAGCTGCGGTTAACCGCAGCTTAATTGATTGTTACTGGGTGGTCGCGGTTACACCTAGCCGCCACATGATGGTGGTGTTCTGGAGCTCCCCGGGCAGCCAGCGCTTTTCTGCCCGGCTTTCATGCACCAAACTCAGACACTTTTATGCGCAGGCACCGCTGAACCTCCAGCCCCTGGTTCTAATTCGTACTGATTTAACGAATGCATGTAAATTCGGTATTTCATGTTGGAGGAATGTTTTAACCCAGATAGCTATGCCATGGAGCCTATTCGTGTAATTAAAGACTTTGGCTCCATGGCAATTAAACTGTATTCGTGTGGTCTGAGTGCCATTCACCTAATAATGTGCACTCAGACCTGAGCTATCTGGGGATATGTTAAATGTATATATTTACTGTACCATTTGTCCCATTATGTATTTTAAAGTGATAGTCTGTCTTTGTGTCCCCACGTGTGTAATGGAGTTTTGCCTTTGTCCTGGGAGATGATTGAATTACTTCTCAATTATCTCCAGGGCAGAGGGGAGGAAGCCAGGATGCATTGTGGGGATGTTTTACTTCGGTATGTCCTGAAATGCTACTTGTCTGTCCGTTGTTACAGTCTTCCATCTGGTCCCCTAGGGGAGTGTCCACCAGGTGGGAGACCTGCATAAATACAGGGGCAGGTAGCCCTCAATAAACAGACCACTGCTTGACCCTCAACACGGAGCCTTGTCTCGTTCTTGGGGGGATTCACTGTATGCTGATAGAGACTGATTGCCAGGAGTGTAAGCCGCTTGGGAGCTTTTCCTGTTCGTCTGCTAGCAGCTATTCGTGAGGTTCCAGTTCGGGAGTTTGGTGTATTCACTTGTATTCAATTTGTGAGTTTTGGTGATTCTACAGTAGCTGTGCCTGTCTGTGAAAAGGGAATTATCGCCTAAACGATTTTAACACCTTGTCTGCTGAAACGGTCCATTACAGTGTATGTGTCTGTCAAAAAGTATGTGTTTGTCAGTGAGAGTGTATGTGTGTCAGTGTGTGTATCTGTGTGTCAAGGTTTGTGAATGTGTCACTGTGTGTATCTGTGTGTGTGTATATCAGTATGTGTGTATTGGTGTGTGTGTGCGCCAGTGTATATCAGTGTGTATCGGAGTCTGTCACACACACTTGACACACACACACACACATATACACACTGTGTGTCAAGGTGTGTGTATCTGTGTGCCACTGTGTTTCAGATACATACATTCAGATGTGTGCCCCTGTGTTTCAGATACATACACACACAAATACACATTGACACAGAGATACACACACTGGCACATACAAACACAGATACACACACAGACACCGGTCAAGCTCCAAAAATTAGGATAGCTAATTATTGTAATGTGATGCCACGCTGAGCATTACAGACTTGGAAACATGATTGGCATGTTGTATTGACTGTCAGAGTATGCAGTATGTAATGGTTATGAATACTATATCCTTTTTCTAGTCCATGGCATATTTATTTTAAATGGGCACAGTCATGAGTCCTAAATGCAATGATTTATTCAAACACTTTGGTTAACAGTTCAGTCAACTGCCCTTTCCAAGAAAGGCTTCTATCAAGATAGATGTGCCATATAATATAGTTGTAATGATAATAATAATAATAATAATAATAATAATAATAATAAATGTTATAGATGCCTTTTTCACTGTGTGGGGGAGTGTGATGTATCTCAATCACACTCACTCAATGCTTTATATAAGAAATCAATATTGTGACTGATTGTTGTAAAGCCGTTTGTTACCAACCGTTTATACGTTAATAGGTGTGTTGAGTTATTTTGAGGGGACAGCAAATTTACACTGTTATACAGGCTGTACACTTACTACTTTACATTGTAGCAGAGTGCCATTTCTTCAGTGTTGTCACATGAAAAGATATAATAAAATATTTACAAAAATGTGAGGGGTGTACTCACTTTTGTGACATACTGCGTATCTACATATATCCAAGAGTGGAAATCGCACATATATCCAATAGTTAGGATTATTCCACTCCAAGCTCAACATAAGGAAGAATCAGGAGGCACCGGAAGATGTGAGTGTGCACTTTGTATACATTTTATCCACTACTGTGGACAATTAACATACTACACTATATTAATGTTTCTGTTCTGTTTCCCTGGACTATATACCTGGACTATACCCTTTTGATGCAAAATAGTAAATCTTAGGCGGGAATTGTACTGTCCAGGCACAGCAATTGGAGCTAGTTTATAGCTCTAAATACTGTAAGTGTAATTCTTAATTTTATTTGTCCACATCAATATCATTAATTTACTATGCTATATTCATTTCGTTGTTGTCCTCTCTTTCAAATTGCATATACACTTGGATTTGAGGACTTCACCAAGGCGCTGCTTTTTTATGTTATACAAAAGAAATGCATTATATATATATATATATATATATATATATATATATATACACTGTGTGCAGAATTATTAGGCAAATGAGTATTTTGACCACATCATCCTCTTTATGCAAGTTGTCTTACTCCAAGCTGTATAGGCTCGAAAGCCTACTACCAATTAAGCATATTAGGTGATGTGCATCTCTGTAATGAGAAGGGGTGTGGTCTAATGACATCAACACCCTATATCAGGTGTGCATAATTATTAGGCAACTTCCTTTCCTTTGGCAAAATGGGTCAAAAGAAGGACTTGACAGGCTCAGAAAAGTAAAAAATAGTGAGATATCTTGCAGAGGGATGCAGCACTCTTAAAATTGCAAAGCTTCTGAAGCGTGATCATCGAACAATCAAGCGTTTCATTCAAAATAGTCAACAGGGTCGCAAGAAGCGTGTGGAGAAACCAAGGCGCAAAATAACTGCCCATGAACGGAGAAAAGTCAAGCGTGCAGCTGCCAAGATGCCACTTGCCACCAGTTTGGCCATATTTCAGAGCTGTAACATCACTGGAGTGCCCGAAAGCACAAGGTGTGCAATACTCAGAGAGATGGCCAAGGTAAGAAAGGCTGAAAGACTACCACCACTGAACAAGACACACAAGCTGAAACGTCAAGACTGGGCCAAGAAATATCTCAAGACTGATTTTTCTAAGGTTTTATGGACTGATGAAATGAGAGTGAGTCTTGATGGGCCAGATGGATGGATTGGTAAAGGGCAGAGAGCTCCAGTCCGACTCAGACGCCAGCAAGGTGGAGGTGGAGTACTGGTTTGGGCTGGTATCATCAAAGATGAGCTTGTGGGACCTTTTCGGGTTGAGGATGGAGTCAAGCTCAACTCCCAGTTTCTGGAAGACACCTTCTTCAAGCAGTGGTACAGGAAGAAGTCTGCATCCTTCAAGAAAAACATGATTTTCATGCAGGACAATGCTCCATCACACGCGTCCAAGTACTCCACAGCGTGGCTGGCAAGAAAGGGTATAAAAGAAGAAAATCTAATGACATGGCCTCCTTGTTCACCTGATCTGAACCCCATTGAGAACCTGTGGTCCATCATCAAATGTGAGATTTACAAGGAGGGAAAACAGTACACCTCTCTGAACAGTGTCTGGGAGGCCGTGGTTGCTGCTGCACGCAATGTTGATGGTGAACAGATCAAAACACTGACAGAATCCATGGATGGCAGGCTTTTGAGTGCCCTTGCAAAGAAAGGTGGCTATATTGGTCACTGATTTGTTTTTGTTTTGTTTTTGAATGTCAGAAATGTATATTTGTGAATGTTGAGATGTTATATTGGTTTCACTGGTAAAAATAAATAATTGAAATGGGTATATATTTGTTTTTTGTTAAGTTGCCTAATAATTATGCACAGCCATAGTCACCTGCACACACAGATATCCCCCTAAAATAGCTATAACTAAAAACAAACTAAAAACTACTTCCAAAAATATTCAGCTTTGATATTAATGAGTTTTTTGGGTTCATTGAGAACATGGTTGTTGTTCAATAATAAAATTAATCCTCAAAAATACAACTTGCCTAATAATTCTGCACTCCCTGTATATATGCACCGGGCATTAAGAATTTAAGCAAGCCCTTGTTACGCAAGCCCTTGTTACATATATTTTTATATATATATATATATATATATATATATATATATATATATATATGTAACAAGGGCTTGCGTAACAAGGGCTTGCTTAAATTCTTAATGCCCGGTGCAAGTCTGGCAAAATCATGTAGATATAGTCTGGCAAAATCATGTAGATATAGTAGAAAGGACCGCACTCCAAGGTTTTTAGGATAATTTTCAAATACAATTTTACTTTTATTTAATCCATATAAAAGTCAACATTTCAGCCCCCACATGGAGCTTTCGTCAGGACAAGAAATATATATATATATATATCAGTCACACCCTGATGCCTTAAGTTTTTATCCTGAAATGAAAGCCTTGTTTAAATATTCCATATAGGTATATGATGTATACATTTGTTGCTATTCTATCCTTTCCATTAAATATGCTAGAGCAGTATAAGGCATGTTATTTCTCTGCATTGCCAAATGCCCTGGAACAAATTTTTGTCTATCATTTTTTCTCAGCTACTGCATAAACGTTGTATTTTAGTTGTTTTTATTGCACGGAACGTGTTTTTTTTTTTTTTTTTTTTAACACTCACTCAATTCTACATTTGACAGTAGCAACACTTGGCAATTTGCATTAAGTGTCCTCTGCCTCTGACCCTTTTGAAATGGAACAGATATTTTAAAGCCCTAGTTCATAAGATCCGACCAAAAGTCATTTGCACAGTAATGATTTTGCTGAGGCACCCATGGGTGTAAGTACTGTGTACAGTACACCCACAAGATGAGCTCTGTAGGACAAAGAAACAATATTACAAAATGTTACCCTGAAAGGTCTTCAGATTCATGTACTGCATGGTAAAATGTTCCAACTATAGAATCATGCCAACTTAAATATTATATTCTGGTGCCATCTTGTGGTAAGAGAGTAGACCTCCTACAACACAGCATAACAAGATAAATTTACAGATACATTATTTTAAAGTTGATTCATTTTAATATTATTAATGTACTCAATACAGTCTTAATGTATCTGGTATAAATTGCAGAAACCAGTTTATAGAAGTGCACAATGTTTATACAATTAAACAAATCATAATACTGAAGGAAGAAATACTTAAGGTATTGCAACTAATCTTCAAAGTATCACCTATTGAGATGGACACACTTGGAACCAGGCAGCTGCTCTAGGATTATATTAAAGCATTTTCCTTTCTGTGTGTAGTTCTGTTTAGTTGTAAATGTAGGATACTTACAATACAATACAATTTTATACCTGTGAGATTTAATTCCCTGAGGAATTAAAATATCTAGATAGGTTAAAAAAAAATTTCAAGTTTAAACTAAAATCCACTAGGTTTTGATTGTCCTATAAGGGAAAAATCCTAAAGTATTGTTTCTTAGGAAAGAGTAGACAACATATTTTCTTTATCTTGTTTATTATTCAAATTCCCCTTCTTATTCATGAATTTTAACATCTCATCATGTTTTCCATAATCTCCCTGAATTCTTGCAGTGTTGTTTTTCCCTTGAGCTTAACCCCTTAAGGATGCAGGCAATTGTCCAACATCTAACCAAAAACAAAACCAAGAAAATGTATTTTCTATGTGTTTGTGCGACTATAACTTAAGTTTTTTGCTTTTTTTAATGTGCTCATACACTGACCAGCCACAACATTACAGGGAGTGCAGAATTATCAGGCAAATTAGTATTTTGACCACATCATCCTCTTTATGCATTTTGTCTTACTCCAAGCTGTATAGGCTCGAAAGCCTACTACCAATTAAGCATATTAGGTGATGTGCATCTCTGTAATGAGAAGGGGTGTGGTCTAATGACATCAACACCCTATATCATGTGTGCATAATTATTAGGCAACTTCCTTTCCTTTGGCAAAATGGGTCAAAAGAAGGACTTGACAGGCTCAGAAAAGTAAAAAATAGTGAGATATCTTGCAGAGGGATGCAGCACTCTTAAAATTGCAAAGCTTCTGAAGCATGATCATCGAACAATCAAGCGTTTCATTCAAAATAGTCAACAGGGTCGCAAGAAGCGTGTGGAGAAACCAAGGCGCAAAATAACTGCCCATGAACTGAGAAAAGTCAAGCGTGCAGCTGCCAAGATGCCACTTGCCACCAGTTTGGCCATATTTCAGAGCTGCAACATCACTGGAGTGCCCAAAAGCACAAGGTGTGCAATACTCAGAGACATGGCCAAGGTAAGAAAGGCTGAAAGACGACCACCACTGAACAAGACACACAAGCTGAAACGTCAAGACTGGGCCAAGAAATATCTCAAGACTGATTTTTCTAAGGTTTTATGGACTGATGAAATGAGAGTGAGTCTTGATGGGCCAGATGGATGGATTGGTAAAGGGCAGAGAGCTCCAGTCCGACTCAGACGCCAGCAAGGTGGAGGTGGAGTACTGGTTTGGGCTGGTATCATCAAAGATGAGCTTGTGGGGCCTTTTCGGGTTGAGGATGGAGTCAAGCTCAACTCCCAGTCCTACTGCCAGTTTCTGGAAGACACCTTCTTCAAGCAGTGGTACAGGAAGAAGTCTGCATCCTTCAAGAAAAACATGATTTTCATGCAGGACAATGCTCCATCACACGCGTCCAAGTACTCCACAGCGTGGCTGGCAAGAAAGGGTATAAAAGAAGAAAATCTAATGACATGGCCTCCTTGTTCACCTGATCTGAACCCCATTGAGAACCTGTGGTCCATCATCAAATGTGAGATTTACAAGGAGGGAAAACAGTACACCTCTCTGAACAGTGTCTGGGAGGCTGTGGTTGCTGCTGCACGCAATGTTGATGGTGAACAGATCAAAACACTGACAGAATCCATGGATGGCAGGCTTTTCAGTGTCCTTGCAAAGAAAGGTGGCTATATTGGTCACTGATTTGTTTTTGTTTTGTTTTTGAATGTCAGAAATGTATATTTGTGAATGTTGAGATGTTATATTGGTTTCACTGGTAAAAATAAATAATTGAAATGGGTATATATTTGTTTTTTGTTAAGTTGCCTAATAATTATGCACAGTGATAGTCACCTGCACACACAGATATCCCCCTAAAATAGCTATAACTAAAAACAAACTAAAAACTACTTCCAAAAATATTCAGCTTTGATATTAATGAGTTTTTTGGGTTCATTGAGAACATGGTTGTTGTTCAATAATAAAATTAATCCTCAAAAATACAACTTGCCTAATAATTCTGCACTCCCTGTATAGCCACCTGTCCAATATGGTGTAGGTCCCTCTTGTGTTGCTTAAACAGCTCTGTTGCATCGAGGTATGGATTCCACAATACCTCTGAATATGCTCTGTGGTATATGGCACCAAAAGATTAGCAGCAGATCTTTTAAGTCCTGCAGTTTGTGAGGTTGAGCATCTCCATGGATCGGAATTGTTGCTCCAGCACATCCCACAGATGCTCCTCAAACCAATCCCTAACAATTTTTGCAGTGTTTATTATACTGCTTAAAAAGGTCACTGCCATCAGGGAACAACATTGCCACGAAGGGGTGTAAGTTGTCTGCAACAATCTCTTGGTAGGCCATAAGTATCAAAGTAACATCCATATGTATGCCATCACCCTAGGTTTCCTAGCATAACATTGCCCAGAACATAGCACTGCCTCTACTGGTCTACTTCTTCAAATAGTCATTCTTGCTGTCATCTCTTCCTCAGGTAAACTACGCACTTGGCCTTCCACCTGATCTAAAAGAAAACATCATTAGTCAACAAGACAACTTTATTCCATTGCTCCATGGTCCCTACTAAAGGCACTTTTGGCAGTGGACATGGTTATTATGGCACTCTGAACGATTTGCGTCTACGTAGCCCTATGTGCAGCAAACTATGATGCACAATGTGTATTTCAGCAATTTAAGCTACAATAACTCTTCTGTATGATCAGACCAGACTGGTTAGCCTTTATTTCCCATGTGCATCAATGAGCCTTGGGCGCCCATGAACCTGATGCCGGTTTACTGGTTGTCTTTCCTTGCACCACTTTTGATCGGTACTACCTTGGCAAAGTCACTCAGATCTTTCCACTTGTCCATTTTTCCTGCTTCTAACGCAAGAAATAAAAGACTGACTGCTCACTTACTGCCCAATATATCCCACCACTTGACAAGTGCCGTTATAATGATATCAATCTTATTCACTTCACCTTTCAGTGGTTCTACTGTTGTGGTTGATCAGTGTATTCTATATATATATATTTATTTTTTTGTGTGTATTTTCTACAACAATGATTTTTATTAGTTTTGCAGGTACATTAAAAAAAAAGTTGTTGCCTATTTTTAAAGGGCCGAAAGGGCTTTCTTTTAATATCCAATATGTATGCCTAACACAACACATTTAATATTAATACAAAAGGGAAATATTCAAAATACAACGCTCCGCCCTATTGTTTTGCTTATAATATATGTGAACAAAGCAAGTACAACTAAAGAAAACAAAACTTTCCAATAGACTAATGCATCAGTCAAGAATGTTAAATGCCTAAAATGTTTGGTAGTTAGCGCTAACCTTATGCTATTTTCCCCCCAACTCTATACAAATCCAACCCTTCCCTCAAGCCATATGCTTTCACTAGCTTTAACTGTATACCTACTATACCTACCCTTGTCTTAACCCTCGAGTATCCCTAACCCTAAAGAAGCATTATCCTTAACCCAGCATACATACAGCTCATATATAAAGATGGGAACCTTCCCGTGGTGTGAGCAAGGATTTAACCCTGTTCACATCAAAATGTTAGGACGTTGTGTGGAGTATGGTATAGGACGTCCGAACGCCAAGAAGGGAGGCTAACTTTCTCCTGCAGCCATATTTGTTAACTCATCAGGATCAGTACCCTTATAACAGTTTTAACATAGCAAACACACCCAACATGAATAATAATATTCAAACCACTGATTTGCATCTGTAAAACTTTTTCTGAGTAACATTTGAAAAAAAAAATGTGAGTAAAGCAATGCTAAAATTATTAGTGTTTTTTAGTCAAACGTAAGTAATCCATTAAAGCATATTTTCCCCTTTCATTACAGTTTTTCATATGTTATCTATGTTACAGTTCACCAATGGGTATATGAGTTTTGGCAAAACGATTCCCTCCCCCCATGCTTTAGTTTTCTTTTTGCAAGGTAATCTCCATCAGCATGTGCTATCTAATTAATTACCTGTAAACACAGACAACGCCGTTTCAATTTAAAATTGCCGATCTGGCCAAATTCTTTAACATAGCTATGGTTTCAGTGGTTCTATGAAAAAAGCCCACCTGAAAATTGCACATGGAAAAAACCCCCACAAAAATGCCCACACTGAATAATATGCACCTACAGTAATTTTGCCATTTATGAGCATGAATATGACCTACATTTTATTTTGTTATCGATATCTTATGATTAAAATATCTCATTCATATGCAACAATTTGCATTGTGATTTTATAATGTATAATTAAATAATAATTTTGTTATAAGTATACTAATTCACTGCTAAATAAAATGTGGCCTGTGTATGTAGGCGGCTTTAACCCCTTAAGGACCGAGGCAATTGACTTAAACAAAACCTAGAATTTGAGCTATATATCTCTGTTCAAAATGTACCTCTTTTATATTAAGTGTAGCTACTATATGTGCATTGTTTCCATGTGGGCATTTTTCTTGTGGTCATTTATGATAGTGTTTTTTTTTCGGTGGGCTTTTTTTCATGTGGGCTTTTTTTTTTCCTGTTCACCAGTTTGTTTGGCTACTTTGGCCTTAAATTTTAAATTTACTTTAATTTCTAACTTTAGTAAATAGCCCTGATAGTCTACTGGTGAACAAGAAAAAAAAACTTTGAATACACTCTGGACAAGCACATATTTGGGGAAAAAGTCCATATTATGCATTTTGTTTCATACAGTTTAAAAACTGTTTCTAGAAGAGTGTAGATAAAGTTAGATTTGCTAATTATTTGAACCAGCAAGATTTGACTACGGTCGTTTAACCCCTTAAGGACACATGACATGTGTGACATGTCATGATTCCCTTTTATTCCAGAAGTTTGGTCCTTAAGGGGTTAAAGGCAAATTGAATGAAAATCTGAAGTGAACTAGCAGTGGGGTTTTGGACGCCTTTCAGTGTAAACCCATAAAAAAAAATTATCTGCGGAGTATAAATGTTGGTAGCAAATAGTGATAATAAAGTACTACATCTTATACTTTTGCATCAGCCCTGCCATCTAGACTTGTTGAAATCTCTGTCTACCGTCTGATTGTTTTATTCTATTTTCTATTTTTCCTATATCTAAATTGTTTTGATATCCATTAGTGTTTTCTTTTTGTGTTCTCCACGCAGTTTGACAATTTTATTATACCTTTCACACACAAAAAAAACCCTCAAAACAAAAACTTTGGTGGTTCAAATAGATCCAACACACTGGAAAAAAAAGATTTCAGCCTCGTTTTCGCAACATCTGTCTCCGGAGGTTGAAAGAATTCTAAAACTACAGTCACTTTTTACAAGTAAATGCCTGAGAAATTAGGTATTAACGGCTGAAGACGTGGCCAAAAAAGACATTAAAATAGTCAGTGTATACACTTAAAGATATACTTTTAAGATTTTCTTAAAAGAGAATTGAAAGCTTTTATTATATCCACCAGCATAAAAAAAACTACAATATGTGTAGATTGCGCAGACCGTCACCTAACAAGATACTACGACGATGCAGAGTATCATAAGGGTTTTCTTTTCCTATTACTTTTACCCTAATTCGTGTTTAAAACCATTTTCTCCACCCCGTTCTCTCTATTTTTTCTTCTTTCTTCCCTTTCTCTTTTTCATTCTGTTTCCTGATGCCATAAAATAAAAAAGATTTAAGAAACATGTCTTAATACACAATGCAGACACCGTTTCTACCTACCCTTAAAGTATCCTAATGTTTTATTTTATTTTAATATTCTATTGTATTATTTTTTTCACAACACAAAAAAAAAAGAATTACAATAAATACTGAAGAGAAAAGATAAGGCAAAGATATATTCCATTGTAATATGGTATATTATATAGATCAGATACATGGCCAATGTGGCAATGAAAACTTTAGGTAAAATGATTCAAAACAGTCATAAATAGGTATATTTGAAGAATATACAATAGCACATTATAAAAGCTGGAACGCTCTGTAATGTATTTCTGTGTATAAATTGAACTCTTTCTGGACATTTGTAAAGCTGCATGTACAGTGGCTTTCTAAATATATGTATTTGTATTTATCCAGTTTATGATGTTTGCTCTGTATATTTTCCTTGTAGCTTCTGCTGTATGAGAGAACATGGCTGAATCGTTGGAAGACAACAGTCTTACATGAAGGAGAAGGGAATATAACCAACATCAAATGGAGGGGAAATCTTATAGCCTGGGCTAATAATATGGTAAGAGTTTTAGATTTACTGTCAATAGATAAACCGGCTAAATCTAGGCTGTTATTTTACCATATCGCAAACATAGAATGTGACGGCAGATAAGAACCATTCGGCCCATCTAGTCTACCCAATTTTCTAAAATACTTTCATTAGTCTCTTATATCTAAGATAGCCTTATGTCTATCCCACGCATGCTTAAACTCCTTCACTGTATTAACCTCTACCACGTCAGCTTGAAGGCTATTCCATGCATCCACTACCCTCTCAGTAAAGTAATACTTCCTGGTATTATTTTTAAACCTTTGCCCCTCTAATTTAAGACTATGTTCTCTTGTTGTGGTAGTTTTTCTTCTTTTAAATATGGTCTCCTCCTTTACTGTGTTAATTCCCTTTATGTATTTAAATATTTCTATCATATCCCCCCTGTCTCGTCTTTCCTCCAAGCTATACATGTTAAGATCCTTTAACCTTTCCTGGTAAGTTTTATCCTGCAATCCATTAACCAGTTTAGTAGCCCTTCTCTGAACTCGCTCTAAAGTATCAATATCCTTCTGAAGATACGGTCTCCAGTACGACGTACAATACTCCAAGTGAGGTCTCACCAGTGTTCTGTACAATGGCATGAGCACTTCCCTCTTTCTACTGCTAATACCTCTCCCTATACAACCAAGCATTCTGCTAGCATGTCCTGCTGCTCTTTTACATTGTCTGCCTACTTTTAAGTCATCAGAAATAATCACCCCTAAATCCATTTCCTCAGATGTTGAGGTTAGGACTCTATCAAATATTCTGTACTCTGCCCTTGGGTTTTTACGTCCAAGATGCATTATCTTGCACTTATCCACATTAAATGTCAGTTGCCACAAGGACAATTGCTGACATTATCAGCCCAGATATCAGTGGGATTTACAGCTATTTAATGTGTAAGCAGCTATACGTACATATTGAATTAAATCTCTATTTTAAACTGTATTTGTATCTATAAACCCTGATCAGGGTAAAGTCACTGTTTCTGGGCAATTAGCTTATTTGCATCTTCACTCATACATTAGTGATGCGGTTGTTTTTGCTCTTTTGGCTTTCTGTGCACCATTTGGAATCCAGTTTTTTATTTTTGTAACATTAGTAGCATATTTATTATTATTAGCATACTAGTAAACAAAATATGGAGATACAAAGTGGTTGTGTACGCAGGGCTATCCATCCCTTTCGGGGTACATCTGGGCCATCCATTCAAAGCATGCTGGATGAAGTGGAAGTAATCTTAGGATTATGTTTATTTTAATCACTTATACAGTGGGACCTCGGTTTACAACATAATTTTCGGTTTACAAATGAAAATCCATTGAAAATAATGCCTCGGTTTACAATTTTTTTTTCGCAATACAAAACTAGTTTCCCCAGGATGCATTGCACCTGGGAGATTTATAGCACCGCACCCTGCATGCTGGAGCGGGTGGGTAGCACGTGGCGTCGAGTATGGAGGTGTTAGAGCGGCTTTTGCATTGGGTTTTGGAGCCATTCTGGAAATAGTTTTCAGTTGTTTTGGGACTTTTTGGTGCATTTCTCAAGCTGCGGAAAGGTAGGGAGCTGAGCTTGGTCGTTTGCATGCCTTTTATTGTGTGTTCTGCATTGTGGGTTGGTTTACATGCCAGCTCATTTTGACTTTTTTCTGACCTCCAGAACGGCTTAATTGGTTTTCAATGCATTCCTATGGGAAACCACGTTTCGGTTTACAAATTGTTTGCAGTAAGAAACATCCCGGAGAACGCATTAAATTCCCACTGTATTTGATAAAATACATAAGGCAAAGTAATCGCAACTGTGCTCGATTATATCTTTTGACTGACTGTCAGTGGGATTGGTTTGCTGAACAGTAAAAGTCCATCCATGTGCCATCCACGTCTGTTTATGACCTTCAATTAGATATACCTGTTATTTTAAGGGTCCTGGTGGAAGTATCAGAATATTAAAATATAGATGGAAACCCCTGTCGTATGTTGCCATCTTCGGACTAATCCTGTTGATTTTGAGTGCATATATATTGATTTATTTATTTATTGTGTGTGTAAAAGCCCTAGTGAAATTCTTGATTGTGCTTGGTCCTGAAGAAGTTAATAGTGTAAGCGTTGTTATAGTAAGCCACTATGGAACTGGTTTATGCATGTCCTGTTCTTTAGTGAATTAATCAGACTTCATTTTATATGTGAGTAAGGCTTAGCTGGTCAGTAAACTTACTATACTTGTCTTTATATATTTTAGAATCCATCATGATGGTTTTTTTGTGTTGTGGTTTTATTTTATTTTTTTTAAGTTTGGCACAACATTTTACTCTAATGAAGCAAAAATGTCAAATGCATTGAGGTGCTCATAATCGTTCTCTTAACCTCTTTTGTTAACAATCCTCAAACTGAAAACAGATGCGCAGTCTTAATACCTGGATGCTGAGATGCAGAATTAAATTGCCTCTCTGTGCATTGATTGATGCTAAAAGCTTTACTTTTTACCCTGATATTTAGACTCAAATGATTCTTGATGTGGCTGTTGAACAGCCGCTAATACAAATTTTTAGCATCAAAGCAAATGGATATAAAATTACCTCTACTTGTTAGTATTCTCACTTTCACTTTTTGTGAGTGATGCTAATGAACATCTTTACGCCATGACCTTGTTTCTGTTCCAGAGGTGCCACCTTCCTCTACCTTATTTTATCGCGAAGCCAATGCTCTGAAATGTTTTTTTTTTTTTTGGGGGGGGGGGGGAGGGGGAGGTTTTTTTTTTTTTTTTTTATTATCCATTAGCCAAATTGGCCACTCATGCAATTGCAAGTCATGATTACCATGTGGATTAATGTAACACGGTAATGTGTAAATATTAACTCCAAAAGAGTGAATAATTCTATCATTATACTTATTGTTTTCTTTGGATACTACACTATAATGCTTCTGCTTGTTCATTTTGTGGGGGATTTTTTGGGTCCACCATCTCCTTTTGTTCCCTGAAGACTACAATTAAAGACTGTGCTGCTGCTTGCTGTCTGCGTATATTGAAGGTTAAGAGGAAGAGCTATATCTCTAGTTTTTCATGAGAACGTCATATGTTCTGCAGCACAGAATATCTATAATCGGGGCCATTTTTGTTCTGCAAACAATAGTGCGTTTGCTAAAAAGCAATTGATAATTCATACAAACACATTTCATTTCATTTGCTATTGAGATTTGCTCTCTAATGATGGAGAATGACATTTTCTTTTAAAGATATGTATGTGTATTTGAATCTAGGGTGTGAAGATCTATGACATCATGACACGGCAAAGGATTACGAATGTGCCCAGAGGGGACACGAGTCTCCGTCCAGACATGTATCCCTGCAGCCTGTTCTGGAAAGATAATTTGACTCTTGTTGTTGGATGGGGAAAATCTGTTAAGGTACCTGTTCGACTATCCAGCCTGATTTCCTTCTGATAGTGCTATAGTTTTGTCAATATATGTATATAAGATGGATGTTAGTTGGTTACATACAATTCAGAGAAATAAAGAAAATCAGAAATTGTAATTTAGTCTAAAATGAACTCTGCAGACAATAGGTTCATGTTAGGAATTTACAAATTATTCCAATGTCCACATAGAGATAGTATTGTGGCCAAAAGGTAAAGGTACTCTACAGGGATAACTAGGATTGTGTTGCCTACTTTCCTGCCTTAATCCAGTTTGGATTCAGCAAGTTTCCTCAAATCCACCTTTTGTTTCTATTTAGTAGTGTCTCAGACAGAAAGCCTCAGCAAATCCCGATTTCAACAAATACCATGACTGAGGGCAGGATGGAGCTATCCATGCTTGACTCATAATTTATCAATTATATAAAATATAAAATGAAGGAAAAATAGAGGCTGCACTCACGGACAATCGACGTTTCGGTCCACGCAGGGACCTTCCTCAGGATTAACTGACTCACCGAAACCGAAACGTCGATTGTTTGATACATGGAATAAAGCAGATTTCTATTTTTGATACTACAAGTCCGTGAGTGCAGCCTCTATTTTTCCTTTATTTTGTATACATCAACATCCCCTGAAGGGACTGGCACCCGGCCATTTAAACCACTGCTTTAAAGCAGTAGGTCATTGAAGCGTGAGTGCAAGGATAAATTTATTGTGGAGATATATATATATATATATATATATATATATATATTATTTTTTATTTTATTTTTCTTCTTTTTTTCAAAATCTGCTGTGGACAAAAGTTTGCACTTCACTTCTCTCTTTTGTAAATAAAACCCGTATTCTTGAACATTTATTTATTTGAAATATTTTATGTGCAAAAGGATTTTCATTGCTTCACTCAAGCTATATTTTTGTTTAAGGCACCTGGCCTTACTCTTTAGCAGTTATATTGGATATAGCTAAATAATATAATGTAATCACCAAAAAGTGTGAATACTTGCACAATAAAGTCTGCCTTAGTAGGTGTCAGTTGACAGAAGAACTTGAAATCAATGGTCTTAATGTCCCTCCTGGTACAACACAATAAGCAGGGAATTGTATCAAATATTTATCCATGGCCAGTTACTAAAAAATAACAAAAATAGCATCACTTCTTGTTTACTAAATGATGTGTAATAAAAAACAAATTGTTACTATTTTTGTTTATGAGGTATTTTCCATTGCAGGTCTGCTCAGTTAAAGAGAGACACGCCAGTGAAGTAAGAGATTTGCCCAGTCGTTATGTTGAAATAGGTATGACTGTGACAAACGCCATTTGAAATCCGAGTGTAGATAACTGTTTTAACAATAGAATAATCACTTGTAAATGTCATAATATTTATTTTGTTGTACAATTGAGTGTTAGCATGAATTCTTATAATAGAATCCGGAGGAGTTGATCTGCATAAAAGAAGATAATTCATGAAAATAGACTATTGCCTGTTCAAACCATGTAAAACTCCAGCTGTGTAAGGGTGAGCAATCATCTTGAAGCTTAAGGGGATAGCTCGTTTGCATAGATGAGCAATACAGCTGTCTACAAACACATCTCTCAGTCACCTTGGGTTATTTTTCCAATTCCACGTTTCTCTGGGACTCATGTTTATTACAGGATGTTCCTATGCACGTGCAGTACTTTGTAGAGCTTGTGCAGTGTGTTTTGGGCAAAGTTTAGTTGCAGCGATCTCAGCCTATGGAACATTGATTTGCAAATGACATGCCAGGCTGATACAGTCTGCACTGTCGAAAGGCATGCAAAACATTTTACTACAGATCGAATGCACCTTGTTAGTCTTACATGTGCACAGTGGAAGCTTGACTATAGGGGATATAGGGCAGCCAAAATGTGCGAAGCATAATGATAACTGTGTTAGAGAAAAAACAAAACATCTGAAAGTAGCAATCCTTTGAATACCAGACCTTCTTTCTACTGAGGATTAAAAATGGGTGGAATGTATGCAATTTAAACATACTTCAAACATTGTTTAAGTATGTATATGATCAATATCAAATGTGTATGCTTTCAAATAAAATCACAGTATTGTTTAGGGAAGATCAACAATTACTGGCACCATTTAGTGGTCATCTTCTGCGGTATAAATTTATTTAGAACGCTGTTTGCATTAACTTGTCAATAACAAAACCGCCCTTGAGCCAGTTTCCAGTATCAAAAGTGGTGAAACTTGTTTGCTACAAAAATAAAATAAATGGCATAAAGGTAGAAGTGCACTGTAGTGGTTATAGTTCTTGTAGTGTTCCTTAAAGCTGAAGCTATTTTGGTGCATTCTGATGTAATATTTCTTAGCTGGGGGTTTAATTGCTAATACCAAAAAAAGTGTAATAGTGTAAATGTACCAGATAGTGCAACCTGGCAAACAATCTATTGAAAAGGAGTTTCTTGCTACTGTGAATCAACCTGATTCAAGTATTAATTTCTCACTGTGCTCAGCTTGTCACACTAAAAATGGAATCCATTTAGGAATACTTGAGAATAGAGGTCCTGGACACTGTCCTAAGCAGTATATACATGCCCTGTCTATATTAACAATACATATGTCCGTATTTAAGAGGCAATCCAGACAGCTAAGTATCTTTTTGAAAAGTGTAGCTTTTGTGGATTATTGGCCTAATGAAATGTGGTTGTTCTTGGACCGAGAAATTCTAAGAGCTTACAAAGTACAGATATGTAAGCATGGCTCTGCTGACACATTGTCAGGAATTAATTCAGGAGCTTCATTTTCCCACTCTTTGTAGATCAAACTGTGTAACAGTCCTGCAAGCAATATGTGAAAAGCGAGACGTACTTGCAGTTCGTGGAATGGCATGTTAGATAGCTTTCCTGGTAATATTGCCTCGGGAAGATTGATATTCTGGCATCCTTACCTCAGCTGTCTTCTCTGCTGAATTGATGAAAAAGACTAGTGTGGATTTTATAGTGTTGTTTTTTTTCTGCATGAGAATTTTGATAGTGTAATAATGTTAACTAAAATGACCTTTAACTTCGAACATACTAATGAAAAGTTGGCTAAACTTTGCTCGTCAAGCTGGTGTGGACTATATTTTCATAGTCCAGAAAGTTGATGTCAAAGCATCATGGGAAATATAGACCACAACAGCTGCTTATCTATCACTACTTTAAGTAAATATCTGAGCATGTCTTCCAAAGTACTTTCCATTTTTTAAATGGACTCTTCATGCAGCATGACAACTCAATGCTCATTGAGTCGATTATGGTGCAAGGAGGTCCCCTGCCTCTGTGTCTCTGCACACAGTTTTTTAGAACTGCAGTTGTTTAATATGGATTATCTACATAATATACTACAAATGCAGCTCTCTTCCATCCTGGATTGTCCCTTTAATCAAGATAGAAGAATGGTGTGTGACTGCCATCTGCTGACTTGTGAATCAGTATTTCTTGTGCACGTTTATTTTTTAAGTTACACTTTAACAGTATTTTTACTAGCAGCATATTTAATCAGTGATAATTTTTTTTTAATTTTAAAATTGGTATATTTCTAGTTTATTATTGCGTGTCTGATTATCCAAGCTCACCTTAATGCATAGTGTCAACAAATCACTTATGTTGGGGAAAGTATCTTAATTATTTTATGTGAAACTACAGTTTTGAAGATTTCACAGTTAGGTAAACTATTTGAACTGCTTACTAATCTGTTCCTTTTCTCCCCTTTGTAGTTTCCCAGTTCGATACAGAATTCTTCATCAGTGGAATAGCTCCTCTCTGTGACCAGTTTGTGATGCTATTTTATGTAAAGGAGACTTCGGACCAAAAGGTATCTGATTACATTCGTATATATAGGCTAAGTAAAATCAACATCTGCTCAAAGCTTTCTGGAAGACTTTTATTTTAAAACCGTGCATGTAAAACAGGATCGTTAATTCAAACTGTACACATTATTTTTTGTTACTTTCTGGATAAATGATTTCAAAGTCATTTACATGTCTACCTTTATAAAAACGTAAAGAATGGAGCGGTTATTATGGAAACGACAGGTTCCTAGCGATGGTTAACTTATCGTTTGCCTTTGAAGAATTATGCATTCAGATTATTTTTCACATAATACTTGTAATAATCATCTTTTAGTTTCATAAAACCTAACAAGTTGGAATATAGGGATAAATAAGAAATAAATCTAGATTTTAAAATAAAGATTGACAAAGAATGATGCAACTGTTAAGCTTATCAGATGATTTGTGGTATGCTAATTCTCAAAGAAACTGATGGTGGTCAACTTAGCAGGGAGCTAATTAAATGTACTTTAATGATCATTGCACAGAGTAATATTTTTTTTTGTGTTTATATATAAATACTTCCTCTTTCCATTTTGCCAAAACTGTGACTCATTAATTGACTACATAACATGCTGTGCTATTAGTCATCCAGCTCCACAATATATGCACAATTACTTGCATTACGCACACTTATTTTTGACAATCTTTATATAGATTTTTAAGTTTTATAACCTTAAAGAAAAATAGAAAATACATAGAAAGTACTATGAGAATGAGTATTTGGTTAGCACCTTGAGAACACAAACAATTAAAGAAACCTGTGCTTTCAAAGGGAAAATACTCCACCATGGTGCTCCACCATGACTGAACTAGAACAGATCATGCTGCTTCTCCTATGAGGTGAGTTTTCTGGGTATTTGTAGTGGAAGCCACAGTGGCTGGGCTGATCCAGCAAATGTTTGGTTTACAAAGAGCAAAGTGGGAGTGAGCAATTGGAGAGTGGGCAATTGACATGGAAGGGAGCCAACTGTACCACGTGGATCTAGATAAAGTGGTCCGCTTCGAAGTGTGAAGACAGTGTGTTACAATATCAAATCAAACCATGTGTTAAATTTGTCTCCAGATGTTGTGGACTACATATCCCTTGATGCTTTGCCAGCAGTCCATAAAATCTGCAGTGCCAAAGGTTGCCTACCCCTCATCTAACCTATCAAAGAGAAAAGCAGGGCATGTCTTTGAGAAACATTAGCTGTATTTTTTTTCTTCAAGGTTTATTTACAAAAAATCAGGTGCATAAAGAGTACAATGAGTATAAATTGGTTACAATATGAGTGACACAGTGTCAAGATTACTTAACACAGAAAGCACATTCACAGAACAAGTAGTGCAGATATTATCATTGAAAATGAAAACGTTATATCATTGAAATTGTAGTCAAACATCCACCACCCTATGTATTGTGCAGTGTTAAAGTTTGCCTTACCTTAGATTTAGTAAAATCAGTCCAATATACAAGGTAAACAGGTATTGGTTGAAGAAGCATTATGAAGCCAGCAGCAAGATTGTTTTATACTCTATTGTATATTTCCAGAACAAAGTGTTTTGTGCCAGACCACGTTTTGACATTATTCAACCACACCCAGACTCATATGAAGAAGTGTCATCAGATGCCATAACAGTAAGAGGCTTTCAAGAAAATGAGTGTCGGGATTATCGCCTAGGTAATATATTTTATATAACCATTTTGTAAGGCCTAGTTGCCATTGGGTATTATTCTCGGTGTCTGAAAATATGTAAAGAACAGGTTATAAGATACTGGTAAAGTAGCATGACCATCCTGAGCTAAGATATATCTACATCAGCAAGATGAATATTTGCTAGATAGGCTGGTGTGGCCTAGGTCATGGGTTTTCAAGGGGAAGGATCTCACATGGGCTAATCTGTTATATGTTATTAAAAAGGCTCTAACTGCTGTTGAAGATGTGAAAGAGAGAGCGAATCCATAAAACACATTTGATGAGACTGTTAAAGTTAAATAAAATAAAAAATATTGTTTTACAATTTTTTAAGGACTTAAATGTTAATATCCCAGTATTAACCCCTGAATTCTTTATTTTTCACCTTGTTTTTTTTAGAGTTTCAAAATTTATAATATTCTTGTCTTTCCGTATTCTGTTAGTGACAAAATAATGTCTTACTAGATACTGGAAACAAACAGAGACTCCCAATCTCAATGAAATAAAAAAATCAAATACATTTTCAAGGCACTATGGAAAGAGCTGTATATTTTAATACAGGGAGTGCAGAATTATTAGGCAAGTTGTATTTTTGAGGATTCATTTTATTATTGAACAACAACCATGTTCTCAATGAACCAAAAAAACTCATTAATATCAAAGCTGAATATTTTTGGAAGTAGTTTTTAGTTTGTTTTTAGTTTTAGCTATTTTAGGGGGATATCTGTGTGTGCAGGTGACTATTACTGTGCATAATTATTAGGCAACTTAACAAAAAACAAATATATACCCATTTCAATTATTTATTTTTACCAGTGAAACCAATATAACATCTCAACATTCACAAATATACATTTCTGACATTCAAAAACAAAACAAAAACTCTATGCCTCATTAATTTATGATGTTCCCTATTTATGACTTTTTCCTATCTTATCTCTCACTTTCCCTCATATATCCTTAAATTAAAATTCCCTTTCATTTGCTTTTCCTTGATTTTGTTTTAACAGCCCAATGATTCTCCACCCACAATCTGCTGTATCTAACCCCAGATTCTCTCCTTTATAGCCTGGGCCCCATAAAATTACAGAACCAGCTACACCCAGGACTCACAGCACACAACCCTGCAGGACTTGCCATAAGCAGAGGTAGCATTTCTGGATGATCACTTCCCACCCACCCTACCCCGCACCCCAACCCCCCATGGTAATCATTACATTTATAGATAGCTCAAATTACCTAGCTTTCCTGTTAAACCAATATGTCCACCAAGCCCTCCACACCCAAAATAGCTATACTCACACAATACCTCTTTAACCCTTAACCCTCCTAACCACAGCTCTTAAAAACACAGCACCTACTCTCCTACTAATGTTCTCACTTCTGTTTTTCACTTTCTCTCTCACTTCCCTCATCATTAAAATCTCTCTATCATTTCACTTACCTGTTCCTGCTAACACCATCTTCATTGCTCCCTCCCTGCTCCACTCATCTCTGTATTCATCACATGCACTTTACTCATATTTATCCAGCCTTTCTCCACACACCCCTCCTAAATACCTTAGACACAAGCTCTCATCCCCAACATTTAAATCTTACTCGCACCTTCTCTTCCTTTCCATCCTACTACTCCTAGCAGCAGGTGATGTCTCTCCAAACCCTGGTCCCTCCACTACTTAGCCACCTGGTTCAAACACCAGAAACCACAACAACCTAATACCCATTCCATGTAATTCTCACTATAATTCCTCTTTTAAAGCTGCCCTCTGGAATGCACGCTCTGTGTGCAGCACCTTTAAATCTACTTCTATCCATGACCTATTTATCTCACACTCCCTAAACCTACTTGCACTAACAGAAACATGGCTCTCTCCCTCGGATACTGCTACCCCTGCCTCACTGTCCTTTGGTGGTCTTCACTTTACCCACAATCCAAGACAAGCGGAGATTAAAGGTGGCGGTGTAGGTTTTCTTCTCTCACCCCACTGCTCCTTTAAAACCCTGCCCACCCCCCCTTCCCTCTCTTTCCCATCATTCGAAATTCATTCAATTCGCCTTTTCAAACCCTTCTCTGCTAACATTGCCGTCATATATCATCCCCCTGGTTCCCCTCTCCTGTTCCTTGACCACTTTGCTGCCTGGCTACCCTACTTCCTCTCTTCCAACATTCCATCCCTAATTCTTGGAGACTTCAATATTCCCATTAACCCACCTTTAACCCCAGCAGCCTCTAAACTACTTTCAATTACTTCCTCCCTTGGACTATTGCAGTGGGCTAATTCTCCCACTCATGTAGCTGGCAATACCCTCGACCTTATTTTCTCCTATTCATGTACATTATCTAATATCTGCAATACTCCATTTCCTCTCTCTGATCACCACCTCTTATCGTTTGCTCTCAATTACCCCCTCACCCAACAACCTCAGCCTAACCCCCCTCAGCTCAGGAGGAACCTTAACTCTATTGACCTCCAGCAGCTGTCGGCTGACATTGATTCACAACTGCTATCCATCCCTTCCCTCTCCTGTCCCTCACTGGCCATCTCCACATATAACACTACCCTCACATCTGCCTTGAACACTGCAGCCCCACTCCAAACATGCACCTCGAGGAGAACACGACCCCAACCTTGGCATAATAAATCAACACGCTATCTGCAGAGTTGCTCCCGCTGTGCTGAACGCTCCTGGAGGAAGTCCCGCACCCAGGCAGACTATCTTCATTATAGATTCATGTTGCTTTCATACAGCGCAGCCCTTGCCCTCGCCAAACAGTCCTACTTTTCCTCTCTCATTAGTTCATGCTCCCGCAATCCCAGACGTCTCTTTGACACTTTTAATTCCCTTCTCCGCCCTGCTGTGGCCACCCCCAAAACTAACCTTACAGCTGATAGCTTTGCATATTACTTTACTGACAAGATTGAACAGCTAAGGAAACAATTCTCCCCTCCTTGCCGTTCTCTTTCTCAACCACACATAAATCATGCTTTCCCTACCCTTCAGACTTTCTCCCCAGCTACTGAACAAGAGGTGGCTGCACTTCTCCGTTCCTCTCGCCCCACCACTTGCCCACTTGATCCTGTCCCATCTCACCTTATCAGATCTCTCTCCCCTTGTCTTGTGCCTATCCTAACACACATCTTTAACTGCTCTCTCTCTTCTGGCACTGTTCCTGCTGACCTTAAACATGCCACTGTAATACCTATCCTGAAAAAAACATCTCTTGACCCGTCCTCCCCCTCTAACTATCGTCCCATATCCCTGCTCCCTTACTCATCAAAGCTTTTGGAAAGACTTGTCTTTACCCGTGTGTCTCACTTCCTTAATTCCAACTCTCTCCTTGACCCTCTTCAGTCTGGCTTCCGCCCTCTCCACTCTACTGAGACCGCTCTTATCAAAGTGACTAATGACCTAATCTCTGCTAAATCCAAAGGTCACTACTCCATATTAATTCTCCTTGACCTCTCTGCTGCCTTTGACACAGTTGATCATGCTCTCCTCCTTCAAACTCTTCAATCACTCGGTCTCTGTGACTCTGTCCTCTCTTGGTTTTCCTCCTATCTCTCCCAACGCTCATTTAGTGTCTCCTTTTCCAAGGATACCTCCTCCCCTCGCCCTGTCTCGGTTGGAGTTCCCCAAGGCTCTGTCCTTGGTCCCCTTCTATTTTCTCTTTATACTGCCTCTCTTGGAAAACGTATTGCCTCTTTTGGATTCAACTACCACCTGTACGCTGATGACACTCAGATATACCTCTCCTCACCGGACCTCTCCCCGGCCGCCCTGCAACGTGTCACTGCTTGCCTCTCTTCCATCTCTGACTGGATGTCGTCACGCTTTCTCAAACTTAACCTCTCTAAAACTGAACTCCTTGTCTTTCCTCCTCCTAATACTGATCCTCCTCTCTCACTCTCCCTTCAAGTCAGTGATATCCACATAAGTCCATCCCTACAAGCGCGCTGTCTTGGCATCATACTTGACTCTGGTCTCACCTTTGAGTCTCACATCCAGTTTGTTGCCAAGTCCTGTAAGTTCCAACTCAAAAACATAGCCCGCATCCGCCCCTTTCTTACGCAAGATGCCACCAAGGAGCTTGTTCATGCTCTAGTAATTTCCCGCATGGATTACTGTAACTCTCTCCTGATTGGGCTCCCCAAAAGCCGTACTGCCCCGCTACAGTCTGTAATGAATGCTGCAGCTAGACTGATTTTCCTATCCAGTCGGTCCTCTCACACCTCGCCCCTCTGCCAGTCCTTACATTGGCTCCCTGTATCCTATCGGAGTCAATTCAAAGTGCTAACCCATACATTTAAAGCACTGAACAATTCCAGCCCCTCTTATATCTCTTCACTGATCCAGAGGTATGCCCCTCCTCGTACCCTCCGCTCTGCCCGCGACCACCTCCTGACCGCTGCTCGCACCCGTACGGCCAACTCGCGCTTGCAGGACCTCTCACGGGCGGCTCCTCTCCTTTGGAATAACTTGCCTACTGCCATCAGACTCTCCCCTAGTCTTCAATCATTTAAGAAGGGCCTTAAAACCCATCTCTTCAGGAAAGCGTATGGCCTCCCAGAGTAATCTCTCCCTTACATACCTGTCTCTTGCTCTCTCCTATGGGATAGTGCTTTGCTCTCTTCTCCAGCTCTGCTTCACTCCTACCTGATATTTCCTATCCTAATGTTTCTAATACCCCACCTCCTATAGACTGTAAGCTCATTTGAGCAGGGTTCTCTTCAACCTATTGTTCCTGTAAGTTTTCTTGTAATTGTCTTATTTATTGTTACATCCCCCCTCTCAAAATATTGTAAAGCGCTACGGAATCTGTTGGCGCTATATAAATGGCAATAATAATAATAATAATAAAAAACAAATCAGTGACCAATATAGCCACCTTTCTTTGCAAGGACACTGAAAAGCCTGCCATCCATGGATTCTGTCAGTGTTTTGATCTGTTCACCATCAACATTGCGTGCAGCAGCAACCACAGCCTCCCAGACACTGTTCAGAGAGGTGTACTGTTTTCCCTCCTTGTAAATCTCACATTTGATGATGGACCACAGGTTCTCAATGGGGTTCAGATCAGGTGAACAAGGAGGCCAGGTCATTAGATTTTCTTCTTTTATACCCTTTCTTGCCAGCCACGCTGTGGAGTACTTGGACGCGTGTGATGGAGCATTGTCCTGCATGAAAATCATGTTTTTCTTGAAAGATGCAGACTTCTTCCTGTACCACTGCTTGAAGAAGGTGTCTTCCAGAAACTGGCAATAGGACTGGGAGTTGAGCTTGACTCCATCCTCAACCCGAAAAGGCCCCACAAGCTCATCTTTGATGATACCAGCCCAAACCAGTACTCCACCTCCACCTTGCTAGCGTCTGAGTCGGACTGGAGCTCTCTGCCCTTTACCAATCCAGCCACGGGCCCATCCATCTGGCCCATCAAGACTCACTCTCATTTCATCAGTCCATAAAACCTTAGACAAATCAGTCTTGAGATATTTCTTGGCCCAGTCTTGACGTTTCAGCTTGTGTGTCTTGTTCAGTGGTGGTCGTCTTTCAGCCTTTCTTACCTTGGCCATGAGTATTGCACACATTGTGCTTTTGGGCACTCCAGTGATGTTGCAGCTCTGAAATATGGCCAAACTGGTGGCAAGTGGCATCTTGGCAGCTGCACGCTTGACTTTTCTCAGTTCATGGGCAGTTATTTTGCGCCTTGGTTTCTCCACACGCTTCTTGCGACCCTGTTGACTATTTTGAATGAAACGCTTGATTGTACGATGATCACGCTTCAGAAGCTTTGCAATTTTAAGAGTGCTGCATCCCTTTGCAAGATATCTCAATATTTTTGACTTTTCTGAGCCTGTCAAGTCCTTCTTTTGACCCATTTTGTCAAAGGAAAGGAAGTTGCCTAATAATTATGCACACCTGATATAGGGTGTTGATGTCATTAGACCACACCCCTTCTCATTACAGAGATGCACATCACCTAATATGCTTAATTGGTAGTAGGCTTTCGAGCCTATACAGCTTGGAGTAAGACAACATGCATAAAGAGGATGATGTGGTCAAAATACTCATTTGCCAAATAATTCTGCACTCCCTGTAATGGTAACATAGATACTTGTAAAAAAAATATGGACTTCATGGTTTGAATATTATAATCATACCTGATAGCTTTATAAGTTACATTTCTTTACCTACCCTGGGCAACTGTAAGACAAAACGTAAAGAAAACCTATACAAAAATTATATTATAATAATAAAAATAAAGAGCTGCTCCCCTCTCAGCCCCTATCCTACCCCACAAACCCTCTCACACGCACACACACACACACACACACAATGCAGCCCTTGCACACATACACAGAAGCACACAATGCAGCCCTTACACACACACCTTCTCTTACTGCATCTCTTACACAAACTCAATGCACCCCTTACAGGCACACACTCTGTATTACATTACATGATTGTTCTTGCCCAGAAGAACATATGCGTTTAGCTGCTGCAACGGTGGAAACCACTTTGCCCAGCTGGGGTCTCTTCAGCTCCCCTCCGGGTAGCCTCTGAACCTCCCGTGTTGACCGAGCACCTAGTGACACAATTTTTGAGCGGGCCTCCAGTTTCGCCCAGAAGAGCTCGAAGATAGCATCCACTGTAGCCATAGATTTTAGAGGTTAGTGTGTCGAGTGTAGTTGGCCCTGCAGAAATAGACCATGTGTGTTGGTCATATTGCTTAGCCAGGCCTTGGATCAGGAGTTTTGCAGATCTTGCAGGTTTGCTTTGTAGAATCAATGTATGCAGCCGCAGCGGCCTATTGGGGGGGAAGTGTGGCCAGACCATGGTCATGCCGGGGATAAGGCCGGAGATCAGCTGCGTCTCTCGCCCCAGGTCAGATAGCAGGCCGCAGTGAGCTACGGGCTCCACAAAATGCTATGCAGAGCAGAGGTTTCTTTTTTTTAAATGGGTACTCCTCACCTCTTGTATTTGTTGAGATGAATTTGTTTGTCAATTACTTAAAGGAAAACTATAGAGTCAGGAACACAAAACATATATTGCTAACCATATAGTGTTAAAAACACCATCTTGCACCCTTGCCCCTTTCCCTCCCTAAATATAGTAAAAGTCTGCTACTGCTTGCTCTGCCCCTGATCTGCCTTCTTGGCTGAGATAATCAGAAGTCAAAGCCAATCACAATGCTTTCACATAGAAAGCATTGGATTTGCTAAACTGTCAAGGATGCAGATCAGGGGCAGAGCAAGCACAAGCCAAGCATAGCCCTGGTCAATCAGCATCTCCTCATGGAAATGCATTGAATTTTGAGGACTGTGCAGCACTGTCCCAGGAAGCACCTCTAGTACCCATCTGAGAAGGCCAGTGGATGTATCCCTATGCCAGCCATAGGCAATCATTGGCACTTGCCAGCATTATGTGGGATGTAGTCCACAACATCTGGAGTGCCGAAGGTTCCCTACCCCTGCCCTAGGTTGTAATGTAAACACTGCATTTTTTCTGAAAAGACAGTGTTTACTGCAAAAAGCCTGAATGGAATGATTCTTCTCACCAGAACAAATACAATAAACTGTAGTTGTTTTGGCGACTATAGTGTCCCACTCCCTTTACTGACATACATCATCATTGTATGTTTCTAATGTACTGCTCAATATGTTGAAAATAAATGTGGGCTTAGAAAAATTAAGCAGTCACACAGAAAATCATGCTTTCTACAGTTGAAATGCTTTCCAATGTAGAAACAGAATATATAGAAAGGAAGTTCAGGATTTATTTTTAGAATTTGCAGATTGTCTGTCAACCGGTCAGAATTTTGAGAATACCTGCTTGAATTTGTTTTGTAGAATATGTATGCTTTAAACTGTACAAACCTTTATATAAACACTCTAGTTATTGTGTAATGTGTGCACTTGTATAACCAGATGATAACTATGTTTTCTCATTTATTATGGAGTGTTAACCTTTAGTGATTTCAGTCTGTAACCCAATTTTGGATAGATTTCACACATTGTTAGAACACTACCCTAAGAATAGAAATATATTTGTAAAATGTGCTGTGTTAATTATCTTGATACCTAATTAAGTGAATTACTCCTAACTGCCTTTGCCAAGACCATGAGAATAGTTAAAGAAAATTGTAATGTTGAGTTTCTGAACAATGGCATAGGGTGTCCATATGATTGGATGAATGTTCCAAATGTATAGAATTCACTGATTAACTGTCCAGAAGTACAAGCTCCGCTAAATTATAGTAGAAAATCAACTAATGAGAGGTAATTGCATGAAAAAGCCCTAAATAATAATTGATGTGAGAAAAACAATTGTTAGAGTAATTACGGTAAGTACAAGTGACTTGCCTGGGCCCAAAAATACTTGTTCCTAGCAATGAGGATTTTGTGAGATGCAGAGATGGCAAGCACATGAGTAAACATTGAATATCTGGTGTTTTTCTTAAAAACGAATAGAAAATAAAGACAGTCTGAATCTAATTTTAAACCACCTGCCTTGCTTTTATATATGTTTATATTTAGAGTATGCTGAAGGTGAATCGCTGTTTTATATCATTAGTCCAAGAGATGTTGTGTTGGCAAAAGAACGAGATCAAGATGACCACATTGACTGGCTTTTGGGGAGGAAGAAATATGAGGTGAATTATTTTTCCAAGTTTAAATCTCTATTAATTTTGTCCATTATGACAATTAACAAACACTACACAGCAAGGTTGTGTAGGTGGAGTGCAGCCTCGAAGCATACTGTAGCATTTGTATACCATTCAATTTTAATTTTGCTATGTCTCTAAAACAAATGTGTTGATTAACCACGCCTTGTCCATTTTTAGAATTGCCGATAATGAATGCTGTAATTGACATGTTATTTAGGACAATAATATTTTATGTTTGTGTAATTATTGCGGTTTATGTTTAAGATGCATTAGTACACTGTGCTACAGTAACTTCATGCCAGAATCCTGGGGTATTACATAAACTAAAACAAACCCCAAATATTTTTTTTAATGCACCACAGTGGTGTGTGTGTGTGTGTGTGTGTGTATATATTTATATATATATATATATATAAAATAGAAGAAAGGTGCACTCACAGGGCTTCATCCATAAGGTATTTTATTCTTAGTTGTGCCTTACATGTGTAGTTGATGTAGAATTATTAAAAATTTCAAAAAAAGACCCTTTAGGGGTCGAAACGTTGATTGAGGATTTGACTACACATGTAAGGCACAACTAAGAATAAAATACCTTATGGATGAAGCCCTGTGAGTGCACCTTTCTTCTATTTTATATATATACTGACGCTGAGGTTGCACCCAGGCAGGATTACAATAGATAGTTTCAATTGAGGGGTGAGTGCCAAGAATATCCTTGTATATATTTATATATATATATATATATATATATGTAACATTCAAAATATGTATTGCTTTTATATATATATATATATATATATATATAAATAAATATACATACACGTATATATGGTAAACGTGTAGATGTGTAGATTGTTTATTATAAGAAAGTATCATTAAATACAGTACTTAAAGGGACACTATAGTCACCAGAACAACTACAGCTTATTATATTTGTTCTAGTGAGTAAAATCAGTCCCTGCAGATGTTTATTGCAGTAAACACTGTCTTCACAGCCTAGGGGATACCTCCAGACTCCAGTCACCACTCCTTAGATTGCTACTAAAGGTGCTTCCTATGGGAAAGCACTGTTGTTGTCTGAGATCACCACTTCTGATGATGTCAGCCAAGTAGGCAGATCAGGGACAGAGCCAGTACCACCAGATTGTAATAAAGGTAAGATTTTACTATGTTTATGGGGAACAGTGGGGCTAGATAGATGTTTGAATACATGTTTGTGTTCCTGACCCTATAGTGTTCCTTTAAAGGGACACTATAGTCAACAGAACAACTACAGCTTAATGTAATTGTTCTGGTGAGTATAATCATTATATACAGGCATTTTCATGCACAAAAGGCAGTGTTTACATTGCCCCTAGGGACACCTCCAAGTGGCCGCCGCTCAGTTCCTGGCTCAGTGCTGCACAGTAGACAGCTCTGCTATTCAGCGTCCCCATGCTCTGCATGGGGATGCTGAATTTTCCTTATAGAGATGCATTGATTCAATACATCTCTATGAGTAGGTGCTGATTGGCCAAAACAGCATTTGGCCCCGCCCCCTTGCCGATGTTAGCCAATCCAATGCTTTCTCCATGGGAAATTAAAATTAATTATTTGTATTGTAGTGTAACTTTCCTATAACATTTATGTTATGCCATCACATGCTTCTGTACTATGAGTGTATTTGTTTGTCCTCTTCTTTTAGGAAGCACTCATGGCAGCAGAAATAAGTCAGAAGAACATAAAGAGACATGATATTCAGGTATGTTAAAACTTTATAGATTCAGATCCTCAATGAGATGTGCCAGTCTTTACAGAGTTAGAAACATAGAATGAGACAGCAGATAAGAACCATTTGGCCCATCTAGTCTGCGCAATTTTTTGAAATACTTTACTTAGTCCCTGGCCTTATCTTTAGTCTATGATAGCCTTATGCCTATCCCACACATGCTTAAACTCCCCCCACTGTGTTTACCTCTACCACTTAACCGTAAAGGAGATATAGGGTTAATATTTTTACAGGATTTTCAAATCTGTATATTTGTTTGCCATTTTTAGAGGACAATCCATGGATATAATTCTTTACAGATTAAATGGGGACTATCTCACATGTATAACTAGGTCTGTTATAAACAGCCTGTGATGAATTTCTGATTAACGTTCATTACATATGCTGCCTAGATTTTATAGCGTACATGAAATTATTATTAAAGGGATACTATAGTGCCAGCAACTAGAGGCAGACTTAGTGCTGCAATGTAAAACATTGCAGTTCCAGAAAAACTGTAATGTTTACATTGTAGCCCTAAGTGCAATAGGGATACTGTACCCAGACCACTTCAATGAGCTGAAGTGGTCTGGGTGCTTATAGTGTCCCTTTAAGTGAATGTTTCGCTTAGTGCTCAAGGTAATTTCTTTTCTGAGGTTTATATAATTAGGTTGGCAGGTTTATATAATTTTTATTCTTGAGAACTTTTGTATCATGGGAATCTAAAGATCTAAATTCTTCCATCTTCTATTATCAGTCAACACGGATCATGCTATTTAATCGTCATCTGTTTCATGATAAACTTGAATTTGTTTTGTTTGCTTGCATTTTTCATGATCATGGTTTGGTAGAAATTGTTCTCCAATCCAGATGTAAACTGCAGAACTGTTTTATCAGGATGTCTTAAAAATATAAGAAAACCATAAGAACTGCGTTTCAATCTCCGGACTCTATTCAATGACAGCAGGGAGCTAATATACTCTGTAATCTAAAATTTCAGTCAGTGCAGTGTACTGCCAATTTGTTTGGTTTAGTTATGTATCTTTCCCATGCCCTCATTATTTGTGTTTGACTCATCGATATTTCTGTGTGTTTTTTTTTTCTCTTTAAGGACATTGGTATAGCCTATATAGCTCACCTGTTGGAAAAGGGTGCCTATGATACAGCAGCCAGGTAATTATTTAATGCAGCTGACAGACATATATATATATATTATGAAAAATTTTATATGGCACTATAAGTTTATAATAAGACATATTCATCAGAAAACATAGCATGAATAAACTCTTCAGTTTCCAATTTTCCAAAAATAAAATTATGTATTTTGTATTTTGTTATTTATAATATAATATTAGCAGACAGTCTCACATATATCATACCTCCCAAATGTGTTCATTTGAAATGTTGAAAGGTATGCATATACGCTGGGTTTACTTACTAGTGAAAAGAAATCTAAATACCATGTAGGCATGCTGACATAGTAGACGTACAAACAATACAGAGTACCGTAATTAAATAGCCTGCTTATGGATATTCACATTGAACTTGCAATTCAAAGCTCTGAAAAGACACTCAATAAATATTGAAATGCCAAACACTTGCCTGAAATACCCCAAGTAGTCCCAATGCATTTTGTTGTAAGACAATATTAATTTTTCTTTTAGACAAAAATCGACAATATACATTTCTGTTTCATAGATTTGTGTCCTTATTTACCTAAATATAAGTGTTTATCGCCTTTTATCCACGGTACCAGAAATGCCTAGTAATACTCAACTGTTTGATATTGCATTTTAATCTTCCATAAAGACTGCCTTAGCGTGTACGGTAAATAAAAAACTACTAGGGATGATTATGGGGATGGGATAGATTTCTTGAATTCCTTATAACTTACTAAACTACCAATGCCATGTCTAAAATGTATTGAATAAAGGATGCTTCCAATGAGTCCAGCGTTAGCCACATATTTAGCATTTCTATTTAAAATGATTTGGCATTTTATATTTTACGAGTTCTTGTGATCTATGTATGAATGAAATGCTTTTTGTGAGCTTCAATTAAAAAAAAAAAAGTGCTTTTTGTGAAAAAAGTGTTATTGACAAAATATATGGTTACATTTACACTTGTCCTTTTAAAAGTATATATTACATGACAGGCATGTGTGTGACCAATTAGAAAATCTATTCAACATCCAATTATGTTCTATTATAGCACAGAAAAACAACAGATCAATAACTGGTCAATCCTGGCTTTTTATGCCTATGTGAAATTATATCCTTACCAGAAAGCTCTTACACGTTAGAAAAGTGTGTTCTAAGACTTAATTGCAGAGTCTGACAACAGGTAAAAAAACATGCACAGTAAATAGTGAAGCTGCAGTTTCAGTCAAGGTAAACTTACAATTTTGTTTTCCTGATGGGACGTTGGGTTCCTCTTTGATTACTACTAGTACATAGGACACATGTTTTTTTGTAAGAGGAACCAGCCACAGGTGTTCTCCGTTTATATGGACAACAAAGCTTCTTCAGTGGTTTTCTTTATTTGAAGACACAATATAGGGAAGCATCTTGCAATGTAAGCTTTGCAAGGAGCTGATACGTTGGTTGGAATGTGCCTTAATGTGGCTCTGTCATGCCGAACTTCCCTTTTTTTTAATCCTTTCCTCTTCTCTTCCTCTTTCTGAATCTGTTTTTTCTTTTCTTTATTTCTGATCTAGTTCTCTTGAAAACATAAAACAAAGTAGGGACTTTACTTGAATTTTCTTTGACACAGGAAATGGAGCTCACCCTCCTCCGTATTCTTGCGTTGCTTCCTTTCGTGATTTCTCGCGTTGCTTCATTTTGGGATTTCATGTAGACAAGGGAGCCACTAAAAATGACCAAATTTTGTCCGAACAGATTTGCCAGAGTTTGTCAATTCGTGTTAGGACGAAATTCTGTATTATTGTCGGTTCGGTATTTCATTTGGAAAAATGAAATACAGATCTGGGCCGCAAATTCATGCTGGCTGAAAAAAATTACCCATCTTCGAGGGCTCTGCACAGACTGAGTTTTGCAGGGTGGGGAAATGCTTATAAAGCCTTCCAACACCATGCAAGTTGACTCAGAGTGCTGTGACTGGTAAATATTGAGACTCGCCAGGTGAGGATGGCTTATTTTTTGTTGTCTGGATTTTTTTCTTTTTATGTAACCCGGTGTTATTTTTATTATCACTTACGGCCCCCACCCTCCTATAATGTGGGGGGAACAATAGGTCCCCTTTATCATTTAGGGCCCCCACCTGCCGCAAATGGGCGGGATCTGGGGATCCCCTTATTATTACTTAAGGCCCCCACCCTCCACTAATGGGTGGGGCTGAGGGAGCAACCCTTTATCAATTACGTTTCCCAAACACATTTAATGGGTGGGGAGCTGGAGAGGGGCAATAGATCCCTTGCATTAGCGCACCAACTGCCGCTAATTAGTGGGGGCAATTGGCACCACCTGCCGCTAATGTGGTGGGGCTGGGGGATCCCCATTATTACTTAAGGCATATACCCTCCACTAATGGGTGGGGGTCCCATTAATATATACGCGGCGGCTAGGACATCAATCCAGAGAAGAAAAAAAGTGAAATTGGGGACCTAGAGGCATTTGGGGGGTGACTAGAGGGGGCAGTGTATAAATGTAAAATGTAGAGGGGTCAGGATTGTGTTTAAAAAATAAATAAATAAATGTATGTGGCCAATGACAGTGCTGCTTTAACATGGTGTAAATTAAGAGAGGTTTCCTTTGATAAACTCTGAAATCCTAAAGTCCTAATCTCTTTTTGAGATCTGAAACACACCTTAATTGTTTAAAGTTATGCTATCATATTTGAGATTAGAAAAACTTTTTTATTTCTGGTAGGTTAAAGTCTGCATATCACTATTTAGCTATGTTTTGCATTTTATTTAGCATCCTCAAAAAACTGGTGAACTGTAAAATATATATATATATAGAATTAAATTTAGAATTTTATAGGCAATGGCAAGAGGAACATATTTCCAAAGTTGCTGGTACAATAAGCAATTCAAGGTCAGATTTAAACATTCTAGAGATTGTTACATTTGCAAGATTACCCCCCTTGCTGATGTACCTTAAACAGTGTTTTATACGCATTGAAATATACAATATTTAATCAGATACGGTGTTGTCAGACTCAAATTGTTAGACACTGAGATCCACTTAAGAGAAACAAATTGCTTGGCCTCAGGCTGTGCTGTTCCCAGCGTGATGCATCCTATCCCATCATTAGCACAGTTCAAGGATCTTGTGCTATATAGTACCAGAATGAGATACTCCAGATAAAGGTCAATTGAAAGTGAACATTTATCCCATTGTGTAGAAAGACCCAGTCTTAAAGCCCAGTGCTACAAAGTCAAGGTTTTCTTAATGTGTTAATCATCAAAGAGAGCACCAAGTACAACTTAAACAGTTATTCCAGAACAATGCAAGTTACTTTTAACAGAGAAAGTGTTCTTCAACTCTGTTAAAACATCAGAATTCTGACCGCATTAGCAATTCACAGATTTACTACAGCCAAATGCGGTCAGGATTCAGTCAGTCCGACCGATTCTGTAACATTGATTCAGATGAGTTTGGAAAAATCCCTAATATCCGCATCGGGGATCGGAGATTTATTAAGACAGTATGGCGGCCAATGATAAACCAAATGCATCCGTCAGGATCCACATTTGCTAATTTTCACTTGCTATATTTGCTAAACATTTAAAACTAGAGATTGGGCAGCCATTGCTGCCCAGTCACTAGAAAAAGCCTCATCCAAGAGGATGGGGCCAGTGATCACCCCCCTACACATGCTCCCACCCATGGGCATGTGGTGGGGGCTACTTTAAATTTGAAGAGGGAGACCTATTGTTCCCCCCCACCCATGCTGGCAGTTGGGGGTCTTATTATTTATAATAAGGAGAACTGGTCCCAACTGGCGGATAGGGGCCCCAATATTTATTAAGCGACGCCTGCCATGGGCTCCACCCATGCCCAGGGCCGGATGGCCCACCGGGATACCGGGAAATTTCCCGGTGGGCCGCGGCATCTGGGGGCTGCGCAAGTATGTGTCACCGGGTGGCCGGTCCGGTGGCACACTCAGAGGGGGGCCGGCGGCCGCGTTTCAGGCTGGAGCCGCCGGGCCGGATGGCAGCCTCGCCGGTTCGGCGGCACTCCTACTGCTGAGGGCTGAAGGGGGAGGGAGCATGTCTTTACCATGCTCCCTCGCGGTTCCCACAATTCACAGCCGGCGAGGCTGCAGTATGGAATGCTGCCGGCCCCCCTGACTCCTCTGCCGGCCCCCCTGACTCCTCTGCCGGCCCCCTGACTCTTCTAAGGTGGGTGGGGGAGATTGGAGGGAATAGAGAGAGAGACAGAGGGAATAGAGAGAGAGAGAGAGAGAGAGAGAGACAGGGGGGATGAATAGAGAGAGAGTCAGAGGCGATGGGGGGTGAATAGAGAGAGACAGAGGGGATGGGGGGTGAATAGAGAGAGACAGAGGGGATGGAGGGGGGTGAATAGAGAGAGAGACAGAGGGGATGGGGGGGTAAATAGAGAGAGAGAGAGTGGGTGGGGGGGTGAATATAGAGAGAGAGACAGAGGGGGTGGGGGTGAATAGAGAGAGAGACAGAGGGGGTGGGGGGGTGAATAGAGAGAGAGAGAGAGGGGGTGGGGGGTGAATAGAGAGAGAGAGACAGAGGGGGTGGGGGGGGTGAATAGAGAGAGAGACAGAGGGGGTGGGGGGTGAATAGAGAGAGAGACAGAGGGGGTGGGGGTGAATAGAGAGAGAGACAGAGGGGGTGGGGGTGAATAGAGAGAGAGACAGACAGAGGGGATGGGGGGGTGAATAGAGAGAGAGAGAGACAGAGGGGGTGGGGGTGAATAGAGAGAGAGAGACAGGGGTGGGGGTGAATAGAGAGAGAGAGACAGAGGGGGTGGGGGTGAATAGAGAGAGAGACAGAGGGGGTGGGGGTGAATAGAGAGAGAGAGACAGAGGGGGTGGGGGGTGAATAGAGAGAGAGAGACAGAGGGGGTGGGGGGGTGAATAGAGAGAGAGACAGAGGGGGTGGGGGGGTGAATAGAGAGAGAGAGAGGGGGTGGGGGGTGAATAGGTAGAGAGAGAGAGGGGGTGGGGGGTGAATAGGTAGAGAGACAGAGGGGGTGGGGGGTGAATAGGTAGAGAGACAGAGGGGTGGGGGTGAATAGAGAGAGAGACAGAGGGGGTGGGGGGGTGAAAAGAGAGAGACAGAGGGGTTGGGGGTGAATAGAGAGAGACAGAGGGAATGGGGGGTGAATAGAGAGAGATACAGAGGGAATAGGGGGGTTAATAGAGAGAGAGACAGAGGGAATGGGGGGGTGAATAGAGAGAGAGACGGGGGGGAGTGCCACAGGGAGAGGGGGAGACTGAGACACAAGGGGAGAAAGAGGGGTGAATAGAGAGAGACAGAGGGAATGGGGGGGTGAATAGAGAGATACAGAGGGAATGGGGGGGGGTGAATAGAGAGAGATACAGAGGGAATAGGGGGGTTAATAGAGAGAGACAGAGGGAATGGGGGGGTGAATAGAGAGAGAGACAGAGGGGGGGAGTACCACAAGGAGAGGGGGAGAGTGAGACACAAAGGGAGAAAGAGGGGTGAATAGAGAGAGACAGAGGGGGAGGGAGAGTGCCACAGGGAAAGGAGGGAGAAAGAGACAGAGGGGGAGGGATAGTGCCACAGGGAAAGGAGGGAGAAAGAGACAGAGGGGGGAGAGTGAGACACAAGGGGAGAAAGAGGGGTGAATAGAGAGAGACAGAGGGGGGGGGGGGGGAGAGTGCCACAGGGAAACTCTAGCCCACACACACACCATACACATTCACACACTGCCCCCCCATACACACACACAGACCCCCATACACACATTGCCCTACACACACAGCCACCCATACACACATTGCCCCACGCACCCTACACACTAAACCTTTCACACACATTTCACCCCTCACACATTGCACCACTGCTCCTATACCCTACTACAGACCCATATCCCAGCAGACCCCAGGTAAGTTGTCAAACTGTACTTAAACAGTTTGACTATTTACTCTGGGAGCGGGTCCCGGCACAACTGGCACCATACCCACTACACAGAGCAGTAGTGGTTATTGTGCACGGATTATTTCTTTAAATAATCTATTGGTCCCCCCCTCCTGAGATCAGGCACTGGATCCGCCACTGATTATATATATATATATATATATATATATATATATATATATATATATATATATATATATATATATATATATATATATATATATATAAAATTATTTCTATAATATTTACACATATATTAATGTACATTTATATATGCATAATACACTGAGAAATGTCATTGAAATGTACAATATGTAATAAGCAGATATTGGCCCAGTCTTGTTGCTTGGTACATACTCCAGCACAATAACATATTTAAAGTGAAGAGTGCACCCACAGAACCTCAAAATAAACAAGATAACGTAATTTTTTACAGTTGTGCCCTACATACATTCACCATTTCAGTCCCATTACCAAGCTTTCCTTAATATGTCATGGTAGTTGGACTGAAACATTGGTTATATGCAAAGGCACGTCTGCTTAAAATAAATCTGCACTCTTTTTTTTATGCCTATATGTGCTTTTTTTCATGTTGGAGTAATAATTTTAATATTAAGTTATCTTTTCTAACTCTGTATCGGCACACTGTGCTGGCGCGACGCATTATGGGGCTGGTAAATAATTTTTTTCCAGGGCTGCTTTTAATTCCCAGTCCGGCCCTGCCCATGCCTGCTGGTGAGGCCCTAATATGTATGAAATAGTGGGGAACCTATTGTCTCTTACCTCAGCCCCTGCCCATTCCGGAGGGTGGGACCCCTAGTTAATTATAAAATAATTTTTATAATTATAATAGTAAACCCCAATCCCCAAGCCACCCCCCTAACAAAAGACCAACCTACCTCTCCTCACCATAATACACTGCCTGGCCAAAAAAAAGTCACCACCTGGATTTAACTAAGCAAATCGGTAAGGGCCTCCTGTTGGATAGTTACTGCATGGGCGATTATCTTTCAGCTGACAATAAGTTATTTAACCCCAAATAATGCAATGAGTAGCTTCCCATTTCTTAAACAACCATGTCGTAAGACACATCCCCTGGTCGTGGAAAAGATGTTAGTCTGTTTGAGAAGGGTCAAATCATTGGCATGCATCAAGCAGAGAAAACATCTAAGGAGATTGCAGACACTACTAAAATTGGGTTAAGAACTGTCCAATGCATTAAAGAAACTGGAAGGATAGTGGGGAACCATTGTCTGGTAAAAAGAGAGGCAAATGAAGTGATGCACCCATCATGCCTAGTACATACTGTACAAGCATGTGGGGGCAGTGCTATGATCTGGGGTTGCTCCAGTTAGTCAGGTCTAGGTTCAGCAACACTTTGTGCCCAAAGAATGAAGTCAGCTTACTACCTGAATATACTGAATGACCAGGTTATTCCATCAATGGATTTTTTTCTTCCCTGATGGCACGGGCATATTCCAAGAGGACAATGCCAGGATTCATCGGGCTCAAATTGTGAGATTGGTTCAGGGAGCATGATACATAATTTTCACACATGGATTGGGCACCACAGAGTCCAGACCTTAACCCCATTGAGAATCTTTGGGATGTGCTGGAGAAGAAGTCCGACTCTCCCACTACCAATAAAGAGATCATGGTGAAAAATTAATGCAACTGTGACAGACCCATCCCGCTGGACTAAACCTATTGGGTTCGTCTGATTTGCCCAGTACTTATGGTCCCTGAGAGATCCTGCGGAGAGTTGTGACTTTGCACAACTAACAGTTCGAATACAGCCAAAACCAACGAAGCGCTAAAGCTATCAAAGCCTCGTGGTGGCCGACATCGGACAAAGGGCCACGTGGCGGCGGCCATTTTACCTTCGAATCCGCCGACCCGTACTATCGACGATACTTCGACAGTACAACGTAGTCGAAGTACCGATCCACTTCGAACAGGACGTAGACATTTTCAGGCCAACAAGTGACCGACCGTATAGCCCGAATCCAGGGAACTCTTTTGGGCACGAAACGGTAGCTGCGGTCGGTCATAAACGGACATTCGAGTAACTTTGGATTCCCTGGAGGGATTGGTGTGATTTTTGAGACTGTTTATGATTTAAGTATGCTGAATCTGAATATGTGCCTTTTATGTGAATATGATGGATGGATTTGGAGTTATGAAAGTTGTATAAAAATATAGTCTAAACTGCCTGTATAATAAGATTATGTGTCACACCAAGGGGAGGGAATGTGTGGGATGTACCATCGATGCCAGTGGTTGTTTTATGCCTCCCCTTGGGTGTGGCCTGTGTGTGTGAAATGCAAATAAAAGGCAGGCTGGCTGTTCCAGTCCTCAGTTCATGTTTTACCCTCATAATGGAGCTTGGTCTCGTTATTGGGGGAACCGGGAATACAAGTGACTAACGACTGTGTCTGGAGCTCGGAAGGTGGTACCGTAACAACTGGTGGCAAGCGACGGGATGATCTTCAACGCCCAAAGAAACCGCTACGACCAAGAATAAAATGGAACTACAATACCAAAACCTGAGAAGAGCTACCTTAAAAGACTTATTGGAACAAAGGGGCGGACAGGCCAGTAACCTCAAGAAGAGGGACATTATTGCTTTATTGCTGGAAATGGATGGAGTACCAGCGGCAGAGGGAACCAATGGACCCAGCCCAGACGACAGAACCCCCGAGGAGGCAAGGTTTGACCGGGCGGTAAAAATTCGGCTGGCCCATTATGGCCCCAACCCCTCCGCGGAGATCGTCACCCAGGTTCAAGCCGCTGTGGAGGCCAGCCTGCTACGCCAAAACGGTACTGCAGCGGCCCCAGTCACAGCAAACCCAGGGGACAAACAGAAAGTGCCGTTTGCGGCCTTCAAAGCCTTCAGTGAGACCGAAGGAGAGATTGACGGGTACCTTGCGGATTTTGAGCGGCAATGTGCTCTGCACAAGGTACCCCCGGCAGACTGGGTTGCTATACTGTCCGGCAAGTTATCCGGCCGGGCCAACGACGCTTTTCGGGCTATTCCGGATGAGGAGATCGGGGATTATGTTACCGTCCGGGAAGCTTTACTTGCCCGGTATGCCGTTACACCCGAGGCATACCGGAGGAGGTTCCGGGACACTGCAAAAACAACTGGGGACTCATACGTGGAATGGGCCTGCAAGGTACATCGCACAGCCGCCCACTGGATGGCAGGGTGCCAGGCGGTGTCGGGAGAAGAGGTGCTGCAGATGTTTTTATTGGAACATTGTTTCGACAAATTGCCGACAGGGGTCAGAGAGTGGGTACGAGACCGTAAGCCTTCCACTCTACACGAGGCGGCTCGTTTGGCCGATGAGTACACTGACGCTCGCAGACTGGACAATTCCATCACCAAGGCCACAGCCAGAGCGGAATACCAACCAGCCGCTGCCACGTATCAGCCTCCCATAAACAGACCATCCGCACCCCCTCCGGCTGCCCAGTACCAACGTCCACCCCGGTTTAACGCCCGAGAGTACTCTGAACCCCTTCGGTGCTTCCTGTGCAATCAGCTAGGGCACAGGCGACAGGAGTGCCCGATGAACCGTGCCAACAGGAACCAGTCCTGGAGGAAACCCACGGGGGCCCCTTCCCCAGCACCTCTTCCAGCCGTCCACTGTGTAGAGGAAGAGGAATGCTGGGGCATATTACATGAGGCGGACCCTGTTCAGGCTGCCCACCAGGACAATCGACAACACCACAGACAGAGTGTAAAGGTCAACGGAAAGGAAGCCAGTGGGCTACGAGACACTGGTGCAACCCTGACTTTGCTCCAAAAGCACCTAGTGTCCGAAGCGCAACATACCGGGGATACCGTGGCAGTACGAGTAGCCGGGGGTGCAGTATTTCGTCTACCCGTGGCCCGGGTACATTTGGATTGGGGAGTGGGCGCTAGACACGTGAATGTGGGGGTCATTAAGGATTTACCCGCTGATGTTCTTCTTGGCAACGATTTGGCCCCCCTGGTTTCGGCCTTTGCTCCCATGGGCCCCGCTGCAGTGGACGCTGTTACGACCCGTGCCCAGACCCGTGCCACTGAGGCCGGCCCACCTGCTGTTGAGACCCAGGTAAGACTCTCTACCCCGACTTGTACCTTAGACCAGGCCCCGTTCGGCTGGGATACCCCAGAGATGTACGGGAAAGAAACTAGGGAGGACCCGACGTTAGCCAAGTACAGAGCCAGGGCCGACGCTGGGGAAGAAGGAGTAGGTGGGGAACACTACGAGTGGGTGGGGGATAGGCTGTACAGGATCCCGAAACCTTCCCCGAAACCGAATGCCCCTTCGCAGAAGCGACAACTAGTAGTACCTGCAAAGTATCGGCAGGAGATTCTGCGGATTGGGCATGACGTGCCCTTAGCAGGTCATCTAGGTTCCCACCGCACAGCTCATAGAATCACCCAAAACTTTTTCTGGCCCAATTTTAACCGAGATGTGCGGATGTATTGTAGCACGTGCGACACTTGTCAACGGGTAGGTAAGCGGGGAGATCATCCAAAAGCTAGGCTACAGCCGATGCCTATCATTGGAGAGCCTTTTTCCCGCATAGCCGTTGACATTGTGGGTCCACTGGCCAGGGCTAGTCCATCCGGTAAGAAATATATTCTTACTGTGGTAGACTACGCCACCCGTTACCCAGAGGCAGTAGCGCTGTCTAATATAGAGGCAGAGACGGTTGCTGATGCCCTGGTTAAAGTCTTTACTAGGGTCGGGTTCCCGCAGGAGATCCTCTCTGATCAGGGAACCCAATTTACCGCTGTGCTCACCCAGCAGCTGTGGAAGGTGTGCGGCATCAACCCGATACTTAGTTCACCCTATCACCCACAGACTAACGGTCTCTGCGAGCGATTTAATGGTACCCTCAAACAGATGCTGAGGACCTTTACTGACACTTGCAGAGACTGGGAGCGATTCCTGCCTCATCTGCTATTTGCATACAGAGAGGTGCCCCAGGAATCAACTGGGTTCTCCCCCTTTGAGTTACTCTATGGGAGGAGGGTTCGTGGACCCCTAGATCTCATTAGAGGACACTGGGAGGGGGAGACGGAGCAAGAAGGGACCCCCATAGTACCGTATGTGCTGGAACTCCGGGACCGTATGGAGAAACTATCCCTGATGGTAAGGGAAAATCTCCGGGCGGCCCAGGGGAAACAGAAACGATGGTACGATCGGGGTGCTCGACAGCGGGTCTTCCAGGTTGGGCAGAAGGTCCTGGTGCTCAAACCTGTGAAGGCAAACAAGATGCAAGCATCTTGGCAGGGCCCGTACAAGGTGTTAGCTCAGGTATGCGATACTACCTATCTCATAGCCAGCTGTTCGGATGAAAGGGTACAACGATCCTTTCATGTGAACATGCTCAAGGAGTATCAGGAACGACCCGAAGATGTTGCAGCAGTTTGTGCCCCAGCTACCGACGACACCGAGAACTTACCTTTACCGGACCTGTTAGAAAGGGATCCCCAGACCGACCTTACTAGCCTCGTACAGTTAGGTGACCGACTAAGCCCGGCCGAGAAAACCCAGGCAAGACAGCTTCTGTGGGAGAAGCAGGCGACATTCTCCCAAGAACCCGGGTACACCCCACTAGCTATACACAAGGTCGAGACACCCGGACAGAACCCCCTACGACAACCTCCATACCGCATCCCGGAAGCAGTCCGAGAAGGAATGCGGAAGGAGATACAGGAGATGACCCGGCTGGGGGTTATTGAGCACTCCGATAGTCCGTGGGCGTCGCCCGTAGTCCTAGTACCCAAGAAAGATGGGACCACCCGGTTCTGTGTGGATTACAGGCGGCTCAACGAGCGGACTACCACGGACGCCTACCCGATGCCCCGGATAGACGAGTTATTAGACCGCATTGCCAGGGGGCGCTACCTGACCACCATTGACCTATGTAAAGGGTACTGGCAGATCCCCCTGGCCGAGGATGCTATCCCCAAGTCGGCCTTCGTCACCCCGTTTGGCCTATACCAGTTTAGGGTTATGCCATTCGGGATGAAGAACGCTCCGGCTACCTTCCAGCGTATGGTGGATAGGCTCCTAGATGGCTTCCAGGGATTTGCATGTGCATACCTGGACGACATCGCGGTTTACAGTGAGTCTTGGGAAGACCACCTAGTACACGTAGGGGTAGTGCTGGACAAAATTCGGGCCGCCGGCCTGACTCTGAAACCAGACAAGTGCCATTTAGGCATGGCAGAAGTGCAGTACTTGGGTCACCGGGTGGGTTGTGGGAGCCAGAGACCCGAACCGGCCAAGGTGGAAGCAGTAGCTAACTGGCCCACACCTATCACCAAGACCCAAGTACTTGCCTTCCTAGGGACAGCGGGTTACTATCGACGTTTTGTCCCCGACTACAGTACGATTGCCAAGCCCCTAACTGATTTGACTAAAAAGAATTTACCTAGGCAGGTCCTGTGGTCTCCAGCTTGTGAAGCCGCGTTTCAAGCCCTGAAGCAGGCTCTTGTGAATGCCCCTGTCCTGGCTGCCCCAGTCCCTAACAAACGTTTTCTTGTCCACACAGACGCTTCCATGTATGGACTGGGGGCTGTGCTGAGCCAGGTCGGGGAGGATGGCGGAGAACACCCTGTCGCATATCTCAGCAGAAAGTTACTACCTCGAGAAGTGAGTTATGCGGCAGTAGAGAAAGAGTGTTTAGCCCTGGTCTGGGCACTGAAGAAACTGAGCCCCTACCTATACGGACAAGAATTTTCCCTCGTAACAGACCACAACCCCCTCGTCTGGCTTAACCGGGTCTCTGGGGACAATGGCAGACTGCTGAGGTGGAGTTTGGCCTTGCAGCCTTATAATTTCACTATCAGCTACCGACCCGGTAAGCAGAATGGGAATGCGGATGGGTTATCCCGGCAAATAGACGTCCCTATTCTCTCTAAGTCCGGTCATCCCCAAGTTGACCCGCCACAGGGTCAAGCCGGGTCTGCCGGAGTGTTCCACAAGGAGGGAGCCATGTGACAGACCCATCCCGCTGGACTAAACCTATTGGGTTCGTCTGATTTGCCCAGTACTTATGGTCCCTGAGAGATCCTGCGGAGAGTTGTGACTTTGCACAACTAACAGTTCGAATACAGCCAAAACCAACGAAGCGCTAAAGCTATCAAAGCCTCGTGGTGGCCGACATCGGACAAAGGGCCACGTGGCGGCGGCCATTTTACCTTCGAATCCGCCGACCCGTACTATCGACGATACTTCGACAGTACAACGTAGTCGAAGTACCGATCCACTTCGAACAGGACGTAGACATTTTCAGGCCAACAAGTGACCGACCGTATAGCCCGAATCCAGGGAACTCTTTTGGGCACGAAACGGTAGCTGCGGTCGGTCATAAACGGACATTCGAGTAACTTTGGATTCCCTGGAGGGATTGGTGTGATTTTTGAGACTGTTTATGATTTAAGTATGCTGAATCTGAATATGTGCCTTTTATGTGAATATGATGGATGGATTTGGAGTTATGAAAGTTGTATAAAAATATAGTCTAAACTGCCTGTATAATAAGATTATGTGTCACACCAAGGGGAGGGAATGTGTGGGATGTACCATCGATGCCAGTGGTTGTTTTATGCCTCCCCTTGGGTGTGGCCTGTGTGTGAAATGCAAATAAAAGGCAGGCTGGCTGTTCCAGTCCTCAGTTCATGTTTTACCCTCATAATGGAGCTTGGTCTCGTTATTGGGGGAACCGGGAATACAAGTGACTAACGACTGTGTCTGGAGCTCGGAAGGTGGTACCGTAACAGCAACACTTGACGGAAATAAATCGTGTGACATTGCAGAAGCTTATCGAAACAATGCCATAGCGAATGCACGCCGTAATCAATGCTAAAGGCGATCCAATGAAATATTAGAGTGTGTAACATTTTTTTTTGGTGGCAACTTTTTTTTTTTTTTGACAGGCAGTGTAATAGTGAGGAGGAAAACAGATTGCAAAAAAAACTAAATAAATGTTAAAAATAAATAATATTGTACTCATTTGTTTGATATTCTATAAAGCTACTAAGCTAGTCACCTGAATGAAAATTCTCACAAAAGAGTACTCTTTTTCTCAGGATTGTTTCTATCTTTACACATGGCATGTTAGGAGATACTTGATGACAGACTGAAGTAAACTATGTTTTTCCAATTTTGTCCTATTCTGTTTTATTTATTTGTCATTTTAACTGTATTGTTTCCATGTCCTTAGAAAATGTCAGAAAATACTGGGTAAAAATATGAAACTCTGGGAAGAAGAAGTAATTCGCTTCAAGAAAATAGGACAACTCAAGGTAACGTCCCAAAAGTCAATGAACTCTTTAAATCAGAGAAACTACTTTACCAGATTAGGGTTAAAAAAAAGTCAAATATCTGTCTAACAATATAAACCAGTAGAAAGTAAAACAAATAGTAAACACAGGATAATGTATGCAGAACAGCAACTATTCTTGTCCATCATTAATGATGGTATAAAATATATTTTCTAGGTAAAGATGACACACCTCATTCTAGCCATTCAGTTTTATACTAGCATTTGACACTGTGATAGGCTGAAAGTCAGGTAACTCCCTCAGCCTATATTTGTGGTGGGGGAGATGTTTCCGATACACACTGGAAATAAAGGTTTTTTTCAGCTCTAAACTTTCTTGTACCTGGAGCAAGGAAACAAGCAGTACTAATTGACTCGCCATGTTTCAATTTAATGGTATTACATTTTATAATTCTAGTGTTTGCACTTTCTTATCAGTAGTGCAATCCATTGTTATATATGGCATTTAGAGACACAGAAATGTCACATATAGAGAAACGATAGTGCAAGGAACTAGCACTATAGAGCCACCTCCATCGCGCCCTCCACCCCTCCCCCTGTGGTGCTGAAATGGTTAAAAAACCTTCTTGTTACTTAAAGGGACACTATAGTCACCAAAACAACTTTAGCTTAATGAAGCAGTTTTGGTGTATAGATCATGTCCCTGCAGTTTTACTGCTCAATTCTCTGCCATTTATGAGTTAAATAACTTTTTTTTTTAGTCACACCTCCCTGTATAAACACTTCCTGTAAAGAGTCATCTAAAGTTTATCCTTCCTTTATTGCAAGTTCTGTTTAATTTAGATTTTCTTATCCCCTGCTATGTTAATAGCTTGCTAGATCCTGCAAGAGCCTCCTGTATTTGATTAACCCCTTAAGGACCAAACTTCTGGAATAAAAGGGAATCATGACATGTCACACATGTCATGTGTCCTTAAGGGGTTAAAGTTTAATTTACAGAGAAAGAGATACAATTATTTAAAGTAAATTACATCTGATTGAAAGTGAAACCAATTTTTTTCATGCAGGCTGTATCAATCAGAGCCAGGGGAGGTGTGACAAGGGCTGCATAAACAGAAACAAAGTGATTTAACTCCTAAATGGCAGTTAATTGAGCAGTGAAACCTGAGAAGCATGATCTATACACTTCTTCATTAAGCTAAAGTTGTTTAGGTGACTATAGTGTTCCTTTAACAGATTCCAGCGCCAATGTCCCTTGGCACTGGGTCACAGTCCGCCTCGGCTCCTCCTCCTTTAGCCGGCGGGGGGGAGGGACTATGGTGTATATGCGGCAATCGCCTCGATTGCATTATGACTTCCCCATTGGAAATCATTGAGTCAATGTCGTCATGCAAAGCATGAGGACATCCAGCGCTATTTAGTGGACCAAAAGTCCACTAAGGACCAATAAGCGCCTCTAGATAGACAGCCACTTGCTGTGGAGTTAGCCCTGCAAGGTAATTATGAAGTGGTCTGGGTGACTATAGTGTCCTTTTAAGTTATTCATCTATACCCTGCAGACACTGTTTATGGTTGCACTTCTGGTGATATTTTCAATGTTGAAAAACTGTAATATCTCTGCCTACTTTGCAGCTAAATGGAAGCCAAATAACTATTTCATAGCTTTCCTGGAATACTGCCTGACATTTTATAGCATGCAAAGAGGGCCAAGCCAAATTCTTCTTAAACTTAATTGACAAATAGTATAATATATAATAGAATAATGTATTCAGCACAGCAACTATTCTTGTCCACCATTAATGATGATACAAAATATATTTTCTAGATAACGTTTGTAAATAATAATTTCACTTTTTCTCCTTATTGGGTTGCCACAGAACAAAGCAATACAAAACAATCAGACTCACTTTCATACTCACTTTCTTTATGTTAAAACAAGTAGAGCCATTGCTCAGAGAAAGTTAATAAGTTTGTGACTACTTGAAGTTCCCAATTCAGTTTTGGCCTGCAGTCCTGTGAGACAAGATATCAGTCTCCATGAATAAAGCATTCAGCTCAGAGCACAGAGCATTTGGAAATGAATAATTCACCTATGGAGATTAAACGTCCTTCTTCTCATTGAAGTGATAAGGCTACAGGGAGGCATACCCCTCTGGGCTCAGTATCCATTTCATTTGCCAGCCATAGTATGCAGGGTACATCATTGCTGCTGTTATTAGTGCTTTTTAGCTTTACTCCTTTTTTCTTTTCAGACAGCTGCTAGAGTCTCAATATTTCCTAAAGCTGATACGTGCATGTGTTTGGTGTGCACATCTAATATTAATTTTAAAGGCTGTGTAATACAAAAGCAAATACAAATATACAAAAATAGGTCCTGCGCTCAAACTCCCACTACTCCTGTGCGGCAGCAACCACTATAGTACACATCATACACATAAAAACCACAGAAAAGAGTTACTTACGCACTATCCCAAAGCCATATGCACATTTCAATAACTGAAAGTGTTTAGTACCACTCCAATGGCCACTTAAATGTAAGCTCACCTGCTTACACTTTTATAAGTAAGTGGAATTATTTAGAATCTGATTTGTTTTGGTTTTACTAATTTGTTGACACTATTGTGTCACTTTTGTGGTATTCCACAAGTTTTATTGTTCAGATTTGAAAACATAATGCTACCTCTCCTCAATAATACACAAGTATGTCCTGTCTAGGCCCCTGCGCTCTGCCAAAGACCTACATCTATCCTCTGTCCGTACTCCCACCTCTGATGCTCGCCAGACTTCTCCAGGGCTGCACCATTTCTGTGGATCTCCCTTCCCTTCTCTATTAGACTCTCACCCAGTCTCCATACCTTCAAAAAAATAATTGGAAACTCACTTTGTCAGGAAAGCATATCAGTTAAACTGTTAATGGCTTTTCATCTCCACACCCTGACTCCTCTCGTGCAACTGGCAAAAATAACCTACTAAGCCCTCAGTGACTACAATTCTTGTAACCTACTTTGATACCCTTACTTTTACCCGTTGTGTCACTATGCCCCACTCTAGCATGTAGCTAATTGAGCAGGGCCTCCAAAACCCCTTTTTTTTTTTGGCTGATTTTTATTTATTTATTTTTTTGCGCTCTCTCTTTTAAAAAAAAAGATTTTTTTTATCAGTTCGATGGGTATTATGTTTTTTTATTTGCCCTTTTTTGGGCCTGAAAAAAGGTTTTAGAAAAAAGGTAAAGAATATTTTTTTATTTATTTACAGGGATTTAGTGTTATTGTCTCCCCCCCTCACTATTTTTAGGGTAAGGGGGTAGGTAGGACTTTAATTTTTTTTTGGGGTGGGAAGACATTTAGCCCCCACCCATCGCCCATGGGTGAGGGCGCCGCAGGGAGGACAATAGATCCCCCTCCCATTGTCATTTAGGGCCCCCACCCGTCACCCATGGGTGGAAGGACAATAGGCCCCGCCCCATTATCATTTAGGGCCGCTGCTCAGGGGTGGGGACCGGGGGGTTATTTATTTATTTATTTTACAACCGTGAGCAGCCACAGGCTGCTAACTGTTTACTAGACATACCCCTACTGAGTAGGGGCAGATTAATTACTAATACTAAGTAATCTTTATTTAGTATTAGTAAAGTTGACTAAAAGACCTATCTTGATCTTTCAACCTTTTGGTAGATAGCTCCCTCATACCGTGGGAATCCGAATGAAATTCCGATCCAAACAAAAGTTCAGAATTTCGTCCTAACACGAATGGACAAACTGCTCTCATTCTGTTAGGGCAAAATTTGGTAGTTTTGCCGGCGTTAGGGAATACAGAAAGGAGGCATCACGAGAACACTGAGAAATGGTGAGAATTGTGGAAAAATGTCTCTGACCACAGAAAATTGAGCACACTTTGCTCCTCCGCTGGTCATAGATGGTCAGGCGTAGGAAACTTACAAAAGACAAATAGTCCCTACTTTGTCTTAAGTTTTACAGAAAACTAGATCAGATAGGAAGAAAAGAAGAACAGATCCTGAGAGGAAGAGAAGAGGAAGCAATTAGGGAAAGGTAAGTTTGGCATTGACGGGGTTAGATGGGGTGACAGAGTGAGGGGGTGACAGAGTAAGAGGGGGTGACATGGTGAGAGACAGAGTAAGAGGGTTGTGACATAGTGTGAGGGTTGACGGGATTATTTGGGGGTGACAGGGTGAGGGGGTGACAGGGTGAGAGGGGGTGACATAATGTGAGGGAGGGTGACAGTGAGGGGATGACAGGGGCACCCTATGTCACCCTAGTGTGAGAGGGGGGGACAGAGTGAGGGGGGGGGGTGACCGATTAAGAGGGGGTGACAGAGTGAGGTGGGGTTACAGAGTGAGGGTGGGGGTGACAGATTAAGGGGTGGGTGACAAAGTGTGAGAGGTGGTGACAGGGGGGAGACATAGTGTGAGAGGGGGGTGAGAGTGTGAGATGGGGGTGAGAGAATGGTGACACAGTTTGAGAGGGGTTGAAATTTACCTGGTGGTCCAGTGGGCTCCCTCTGTCCCTGGTGGTTCCGTGGGCTCTCCGGTCTGCAGCTCTGGCGGGTGCAGAGCTGCAGACCACATGTCTCGCAATCTCCAGTCAGAGCGTTGCCGTGGTTGGCTGGAGATCGCAAGACACTTCAGTCTGCAGCTCACAACCGGCAGAGCTGCAGACTGAAGGCTGGCTCTCCCCCAGGGCAGACCGAGTTGAGGGAGATCGCACCCGGCAGCATATAGCGCAAGCAGCCGGGCCCCCTCCTGTGTCGGGTCCTCGGTCATAGACAGAGAACCCGTCAGTCTAGTCTGTCCTAAGGCGATTTAGGCGCCCGCGAGGCCTTAGGTGGCCGCCTAAATTGCCTAATTAGAGAGCCTACTCTGTGTATAGTTTTTACTGTTAATGTTTTTAATGCATTATCTATATAATGTATTAAATAATAGATGGTAATTTTTACTAGTTTCTTTTTAAGTCTGAAGTAATATATACAAGTTTTCATTTTTCAATACAATCGTTCTTTCTGCCTGTTAAATATTATTATATTTAACAGGCAGTATTATTAATAAAGTATTATTACAAAACATATCCACGATGTAAGCCTGATTGAAATGTTACTATGGTATCATGTGATGTAGCTTGGGATCCCTCTTTGTTAGACACTTAAACCCCAGAATGCCATGTACTGCCTCAGATCTGGGTTATTGTGAATAGTTTTCATAAAGGCGCTGCTGCTAATCTGTAACTCTTATATGTCTTGCAGGCAATCAGCAGGTATATACCAAGAGGAGATTTACGCCTGAAACCTGTCATTTATGAAATGATCTTGGACGAATTTTTAAAAACGGACCATGAGGTAAAATGCAATTGTAGTAATATATTCATATTTAAGTACATGTATAATTTGAAGTTGACGCTTAGGTAAAATTCCCTTGCAGCATGTAGTGACCTAAACTTACATTTCATTTCGTGACCACATTACGTGACTCTGTTTTCTTATGATAAAAACTATTCTATTGAACTATTACTTGTTTAGTATTTACTGATGTTTTGGGTGGATATTCTTACAACGTGTATATGCAAAGGGAATTCCAATTCTTTATCTTGCCTGGTGTAAGTTATGTACCAGTCAAAGCCTTTCTCAATACAGCGTGCATTGTGGTCATAGCTGCTTTGTAGATAATTGTGTTTCTGTATTTTCTATGTGCAGTTGCTTTACACCTTAAGGACAGTGGTAATTGTCCAAGTTCTGGACATCCAGTGCAACTAAATAAAAATAATTCAAAATAGATTAAAATATCAGTCCTGTTTGTTAAAAGCCTAATATGCCTCGAATCTAAATCCATTTTTGGTAGTTAAGGCTAACCCTATAGCAACCCCGCCCTCAACGCAATACCACACATACTCCTTGTGTATGCACATGTGTACTGGTGTGTGCATATGTCTGAGTGTATGTGTGCAACAATGTGGAGATCAGAATGTGTAGTAGTGTGGGTAGCGGCACAGATGGAGTAGTCTGTATACAGTGTGGGTAGTAACATGTGTGTGTTCACTGTGGGTACCCGTGTTTGTGTGTAGGTACCAAAATATTTATATGCTGTGTTTATTTATAGTGTGAGCAGTATGTGTAGTGCATGTTAATCATTCTGGTCCCAATGTATGAGGGGGGGCATACAAAGATCAGACACCCTTTAGACTGATCCCAGTGAATATTCAGAGTGATCTCAGAGTGTAGCAGGTAGGGCAGGGTTGTATCAGGCAGAGAAGGCAGCCATGGCATCGCCATCACCCATGTTTCTGAAGGCAGGAGCATACTCTGCCCAATGGGAAATTATACCACAGGGAAAGTCAAAGCATCTTATAATGCACACATGCAGACATAAACTTAAAGGAACACTATAGCATTAGGAATACAAATTTGTATTTCTTATGCTATAGCTCCCTTGTGGCTGTTTAGGTGACCAACCCCGACCTGCAGGAAGAAAAACTTTGGCAAAATGTCACACTGCACCAATCCGATGGTGTCTCGGAGACCAACGGATAGAGGTAGCAGAGATTTACTGTACTATTTCTGCCGAAGTTTGTCTAGTGGCTGTGTGAGTAATAGCCGATAGAGGTACTTAAACCCTGCAATGAGAACATTGCTGGGACTGAAGAACACTCTAAATGTATGTCTTCAATCACCCAGTGGCAATGTTGCAGTCCTTAGTAGGGTCTGTTTCAAGCCATAGCTGTGATTTTGGCATTGGAAGGACCAAATATTTTGAACCCCTAACATAGGTGAATACCCACCGAGACTGTATGTACTGACCTCATCTTTGTTATGAAATGGTAATTAATAGGCTATAAATAAGGTGAATGTTTTCCTCAGCTTTTGGGGATTTTAGTCAACTTAATACAGAGCTATCCATCCTAACCTATACAAATCGAGCGTTAATGTCTTCTTCTTCTGCAACTTTTGTAAACCATGTAACTAGATTATTGAGCATTATAACACCCAGAGTGAACACATGCTACCACTGGACAGTAACATTGGTCAATTGGTCAATATGGCAGCTGCATAAAACACAATGAAGTCCAGGATCTAAAATCCTGACTGTGGGGCATGGCCTGCATGCAGGCATGAAAAAGGAGCTCTGTCCACATAGCCTCTAATTTGATATTTATACAGCAAGCAGATGCAATGGTCCATAAGAAAAAGTCGAAGTGCCAGGTGGCAACCCAAGGACACTTCCCTTGAGATTCATTGGCCCAATGGTTGGCTTCCATGCCTCCCTTGCCTCGCACTTGGGAGGCAGACAAGGCACAGCCAACATGGCGGCTTCTCCGTGATCCTCGGGATAATCAATAGCAGACCCTAACTCGGTTCAAACTACCCCAGCTTTTTATGAAGCTTTTAAGATGGGGCGGCAGAGGATATCCAGGGCTTGACTACTGGAGAAGACTTGACCTCCCTCATGGTTACTTTACAGGCCACGAACGGAAACGAGATGGTAACGGAGACAAGGCATCACGCAACGGAAACAGACAACCAGCAACAACACACAATAGATACTGCACTACGCCATCAAAAAGTACCTTGCTATTAGATATGAGACGTAGGCTAGAGGACCTGGACAATATTGGTTTGAGCAATTTGAGGATTTAAGGTCTTCCAGAGATGAATGCAAAAGGACCAGAGCGTGATCTGTGGTCCACTCTGCAAAGCCTGTTTTACCTTATACCAGGACAACTAAAGCTTCCACCAATCAAAATCACTCCGACCCTATTGCCCTGACGGCTCACCCCGCAACGTGGTTTGCTGCCTGCATTTGTTTATCTACAAGGAGACCATCATGAACTCAGTTTAGAATAGAGCACTCTTGGAGTTTTCAAAAGGCAGAGGTCTGCTTGTACCAGGACTTGTCCTTCTTGACCCTGGATTGTAAAGATAATTGTAGGAACCGCACTCAATCCCAGCAGCCACCGGGCAGCACTGGAACCGGACCAGCAATCCCAACAGGTTAAGGCAAATAAGGAATTTCCAGGCACTCAGAGTGTTAAAGCCGCAGGTTGATTTTAATGGAACAAAAAGAGCAGCAATGTTTCGACCTTCTGAAAGCTTGAAAAATACCTCTCAGAAGGTCGAAACGTTGCTGCTCTTTTTGTTCTATTAAAATCTGCTTGCGGCTTTAACACTCTGAGTGCCTGGAAATTCCTTATTTGCCTTAACCTGTTGGGATTGCTGGTCCGGTTCCAGTGCACCGGTGGCTGCTGGGATTGAGTGCGGTTCCTACAATCATCTTTACAATCCAGGGTCAAGAAGGACAAGTCCTGGTACAAGCAGACCTCTGCCTTTTGAAAACTCCAAGAGTGCTCTATTCTAAACTGAGTTCATGATGGTCTCCTTATAGATAAACAAATGCAGGCATGAGTGCCTGGAAATTCCTTTTTTGCATTCTTGTCCCTGGAGGCACGCAGGGCATTATGCTCGATAACCACAATGCTTCATGAGAAATGGATCCCATACAGATGGGGGTCCTATGTCTCACTTCAGGCCCACAGCGGCCTGACGCATTCTGTGAGACCTCGATGATGCCTGCTTTTTCCAGGAGGAATAAGTTGTGCACTTGAAACCTAGGTACTGCCAAACCAGGAATCTCTGTTCACCTAAATAATAATGCAGGGCGGCTTGGACCTCGTGCGCCTGTATCCTGGATTATGTAATATATATTAATACTCTTGAGGGGATGCTTCATGAGGCCACACCCCCTGTTCCAACCCTTCATTTGCCAGACACAGCTGGTGTGATGCATGGCTGGACCACAGCTATGGCTCCTCAGGAATTGGGAGGGGGCACTTGGCTAATGTGGGAACACTGCAGCTTGGATACATACTCTCACCTCTTCAGCTGCCAGATATAGCAGTTTTGATTCTTGGCTAGAGGTTTGGGCAGGGTATACTTGGTTTTAGCGGGTGGTATGAAAGGCTTTTCGTTGGGTGGGTTCTGGGCATTGGATGTCCCTGCTCTACTAATTTACCGGTTCCAATACAGACTAATGTTTGTGGTGTTTATGGTCTGTATTGAGGGATACTGTGAATAATTTACCTATTGAGGTCACAGAGACCCAGTTGCACACTTCTTGGCGCCCTTCAAGCCCTCCTTCTGAGAAGAGGGGTGGAAGAGTTGGTGATCTTGCTTTCTGGGTGGGCATCATAAGTTTTGTTTTTATTTATTTTACTTTGTTTTAATACATCTTACTGTAATTTTGACAGGCACAGGTTTCCTAAATTAGGTTAGTTCATAGGCCTTATAACTGTATAGCTTCAGCAGCTGCTGGGCCATTCACACCCACACTACTGATGAGTTTGTCATAATATTCAGGGACATAATAAACCTAAAAAGCTAACCCAACTATTAAGAGACAAAGAAGAATGTGTAATATCACAGGGAAGCTATACACCCCCTGCTGTAAACATTTCTGCTAATGGGTCAAGATCCTAAGCGGATGGTAAATAACCCCTGTTATCATACACACAATTTTTCCGGGCCAGTCCAAATTGTGCTAAAGATGTCTTCCAGAACCTCGCACTATGTTTCACCTATTTAGGTTGTTTATGATCATTTCAATATTCTGGAAGGTGATCTGCAGATGTATAAAATAAATTACTAGGGACAAAGTACCTTTCATGCTAGACATGATACTGCTACAAAACACAGCTCTCTCAATTCACGTATTAAAAGTCCCTTATAACACTTACCAACAGCTGTGAGGAGTTTAATCCCGCCCTTCTGGCGTAAAAATACTGATCCAGGCATCCAACAGTGGATGCAGAGAGCAGAGGAAATCCACACAATGGAAGCTATGGTTGCTGCAGCTACATGGATAAATATACAGCTACCTAGTCCCCCTGGATCCAACACATATCTCTTAATTGAATTGAAATAGTCCACTGACTAAGGTATCCCATTATAACCAAATACACTCCTACCTCTCCCGCCATATTTCATCCTTTTGCGCATCTTCCCTCTCTCTTTATTCCCTCTCTTATTTTGGACGCTGGGGACATCCTGCATGAATTGTAGCGCACCTGAGAAATGATGTACTCTTATGGTTGATTACGTATCATGCTCTCCCTTGGTTGTTATTTCTTACAGCATAGTACACTTGTACATTGCTTATTTAACTCTGTATGTATACTATGGTATTAAACTCTTGTAAATAAAGATTTACCCTCATAAAATAAAATAAACCTGAACCTGCCCTTCACCAAACATGAGGTGACTATATGTCAGAAGTCTTGTTTAGGCCACCTCAATCTACTAATACACAGTATCACACATAACTTGACAGCATAGGAGTCCATTAGACCCCCAGACTGCATAATGTAATGTTTATTTCCTTATCTAAAATAAAGATTAGCCAGGAATTCCTTCTTAGGGGTTAGTAGATTAAACGTCTATATCACTCACCTTCTCTCTGTGATCCTGGAACAATAAAGATTCTCATTCTAAGTCTCACGCTGGAAAGTTTTGTTATGTTCCGTTCAAACAGTGTAACACACCAGGAGGTGTACTTTATTATTGTGAGATGTATTTCCAACTGTATTAAAAGCCAGCAGGGTTCGTATCCAGCTAGCAATGGGACCTTTCTTACAGAAAATACATCTGTAATTATATTTTCATTGCAACATCAACAATGTGACAAGACTTTAAAGGGACAATCACTGCTAAGGCAAAATGAAGAAATGTCAACAGAATTGCTCCTTAATGCATGGTTCACATGGCAATGTAGGAAGCATACTGAATGCATATGCTTTGATATATTTAACCTCTTAGATTCTTATTAGCTTCGTACTTGTTTGAATATCTTTCAAATGTGCTTTTGAAGAAATCTTCAGGGATTCTCGAAACCAACATCATGGCAGTTTATTCCCCTGCGTGATATCATATTGTACATAATCTATAGATAACAGATAAGAGGCTCCCATGGGGATGGACTAAATTACCCAAGATAGCTGTATTTCTGGTTATTCAATACAAATGCCCTTTGTCTGGTATCTGGCTCTTAGTGCTAAGATATAATTAGTGAGGTCTTTGGGCCAATGCTGTATTCATGTGGGAATTTGTTTGCCAGGATACTGTAAAATAAATAGTTTTTCTTTACTCTGTTAATGAAGAGTTTTAATATTGTAGGAGTTAACCCTTGAAGGACACCACTTCAGTTTCTTGTTTTGTACTAAAGAACACAAGCAATTTTGCCATTTTATGTTCATCTTTCTCTTCTGACATGTGCATATATAAATGATATTTTATTATAAAATAAATGCAACCCCCGCGCCCCCCTCCCCAGACACACACACACACACACACACACATTTTCTGCAGTTTTAGCAATAATGTTTACATAGTTGGTGCAGCTTAAGAGAAAAAAAATATTTGTCCTTAGTTACAGAATACATCATATGTCTAGGATTTTAGTTACCAATCACAAAATACAATTTTAATGTGGAACAATTTTATAATGTGGTATATTTGTCTTTGTTTATTAGCCATCACAGAAAACAAAATTGCTACACAAAAGTATATATTTATATGAAGACATCACAGGCTATTTACCTAAGGGTACTTTGACAATTTTTTTTGCATAGCCATTTAACTGACAATCTCTGCAAAAACTGCATAATTGTAAGTCCACCTATTGTATGTACATTAATGCAGAGTTAGTAGGCAGTTTATTAATAATAATAATAATAATAATAATAATAATAACAACAACACCCTCAATGCATGCCTGTGAAGCTACAGTGCCATATAACATTTCTGTTTTTACAGTTAGCATTTTGAGAGGAGTTAATTGTCCCATGTCTCATTTTGGGGCAGTTTAACTGTTTATATTACCCCACAAACACTTACCATTTTTTTAAAAAGTAGATACTCCAGAGTATCGCTTAAGGTGTATATTGTGCCTTAATATGCTGCCATTTATTCACCAGTATCTTCATATTTTACATACACATTGCATTTTTTGTCTATGTGCCACTATGATCATCTCCCCCCATTAATGCTTAGCTAATTCTTCTGACTAAAACAATACTCTAAATGTATGCCTTTACCACTATTTTATGAAGGTAGTGTCATATACAAGATCTGACCATTTCAGTTTGTACAGTTGGAACTTTTTGGGAATTATAGCAGTTTGACTGTTCAAATTACCCATTGAATGCCTATCATTTGTGAAAGGGGAGACTCTAGGGTATCTCATATGGTGTATATCGTGCCTTTTCATATCACTTTTTTTTCACCAGGATGCTTACCCAAGCAGGGCAAATCTGACCGCATTCTGGTATCTGAATGGAGTGATGTCACTCTATTTTTAAATAGACTTCTCAAAATCATTACATTTGTAGTTGGAATTGCAAGCTAAAGTAGTTTTGGCCTTGAAAGGTTACCCTTAATTAGATAACAGAGAGATGGAGAAACAGCGCTCACTCAAATAGCAGCAGATTCTGTTAATTGGATACCCTAACAATCCAAGGGAAAGCCATACGTAGAAAACAAGGAAAAACAGATTTGCACGAAGTATAAATTGAAATAAGTATGTATGTGTGTGTGTGTGTGTGTATGTATGTATGTGTGTGTGTATATATATATATATATATATATATACACACATACATATATATATATATACACACACACATATATATATATATATATATACACACACACATACATATACACACACATACATATACACACATACATATACACACATATATACACACACACATATATACACACACATACACATATATACACACATATATATATATACACATATATATATATATATATATATATATATATATATATACACACATACACACATACACATATATACACACATATATATATACACACATATATACACACACATACACATATATACACACATATATACACACACATACACATATATACACACACACATATATACACACACACATATACACACACACATATACACACACACATATACACACACACATATACACACACACATATACACACACACATATACACACACACATATACACATATATACACACATATATACACACATATATACACACATACATACACACATACATATACACACATACATATACACACATACATATACACACATACATATACACACATACATATACACACATACATATACACACATACATATACACACATACATATACACACATACATATACACACATACATATACACACATACATATACACATACATACATATACACATACATACATATACACATACATACATATACACATACATACATATACACATACATACATATACACATACATACATATACACATACATACACACATACATACATATACACATACATACACACATACATACATACATACATACATACATATATATACACATATATATATACATACATATACACACATATATATACACATACATACATATATATATACATATATATACACATACATACATATACATACATATACATACATACATACATACACACACATACATACATACATACATACATATATATATATACACACAGTGTAAAACCAAATAGTGATAGAGATAACTTAGATATACTTAAAAAGTCCTAGCGAAATAAAACAAGGGTCTTTTTTGTATAAGCCTTTGAGGAGGTAATGCTTTAGTGTAGTTCAGTCAAAAATTAGGTTTTGATTGAGGTTCTGTTATTGGCATCTCATGTAAAATATAAGCAGAAAAGAAAAAACAGTAGTGCAACCTAGTATGTTCAATATCTCAATTATGTGAAGAAAAAGAATACACTCACAAGGATAGAGCTCCAATCAGATAAGGCTCTGAGTGGTATAATCCACACTCAGGGATGAATCTGGAATTTGTTTCTCTTTGAGTGTTCAAAGTGGAAATGTATAACAAAGAATATAATAAAAACAGGACCTTTAATAAGAACTTATTTTGTCAAATGCAGGAATTTTGCAAATAATGCTTTAAAATATATCCATACAGAAATATATTTGCATATGGAAATTATGCCCGCATTTGCTTTTATCCTTTAGACCTAGTGGGTTTAAATAGTAACTTTCACTTCTCTGGAAATTAACCATCTAATTAAACATTCATAATTAGTTATAACTTGTGTTAAAGAGTTTAATCAACACTTTTATTCCCTCTTTGAATAATACCTTATTGGGCATTATTCTTTAGCCCCCCTCCCCCCCCCCCCCCCCCCCCCTCTCAAAAAACACTTAAAAACATTCAGCGCTGGGCAAGAATACCTATGCTTCTTAGCACAATCCCGTCTGATACCATGGGAGCCACACAGGATTCCATAGAAAAGTGTTTGATTGGACCATTTAATTTACTCAGAGCGCATTATCTCTAAGATGTTTGTGCAGTGTTTCAAGCTGAAACACTGCACAACCATACTCCTACCACCATGAACACTTGAAAAATCAGAAGTGGTTATAGTGGTTGGAATAACCTTTGAACTTATTTTATGTGAGGCTCTGAATTCTATAAATTGATATTATAGATTTAGCAAATAACCAGGCCACACATAGCAAATGAGGAAGATACACATGAACATTGTTTAATTTCTTCTCTTCTATGTATGCTTTCTTTCTGCTGACTCCAGATGTAAAGGAAAGTACTTCTAACAATTACTGATAGGGAGTTAAGATAGAGGTGCCCAGTTACGGAATAAAAAAATAGATCAAACGGAGCAAATATTTATGGCTCCATTAAATGTGAGTGATCTGACCAGAGTCACATTATTTGTTTATTATTACAATCTGTACTATATCTGTACTTTTTCTGTCTTTTATGCACTCTAGCCCCTCTTACATTTCTTCCCTGATTCATACATATGCCCCTTCTCGGTCTCTCCGCTCTGCCGGTGACCTTCTCCTGTCCGCTGCTCACACCCTTACTGCTAACTCGCGCTTGCAGGACTTCTCGTGGTCGGCTCCCTTCTTTTGGAACAGCCTGCCTTTCCCCATCAGACTCTCCCCTAGTCTTTAATTGTTTAAGAAGCCCCTCAAAACACATCCGTTCAGAAATGCTTATGGACTCCCAGAGTAACTTATCTATACTCACCCAAGTCTGTTTCTTGCTCTCTTAAAAAGCCATACTCCAGTCTCACCTCCAGCTCTGCTACTTTTCTACCTTGTTTGGTGGTTGTCACCCTTGCTGCCCTGTTGTGTATTTGTACCCCACCTCATAGAGACTGTAAGCTCGTTTGAGCAGGGTCCTCATCTACCTATTGTCCCTGTGTTACTGTGTAATTGTCTTATATATTGTAAATCCCCCCCCTTTCATAATATTGTAAAGCGCTGCGGAATTAGTTGGCACTATATAAATTCCAATAATAATACTGTCTATACCACCATATACATCTATATAGACACTTGGGGTAAGTCACCCCATTGCCTTTTGTTGCTCCACTCAGTTAAAATATATCTTATACCACTAGTAGGTGAGTGTAATACTGTCAGTTTACCTATCACATGCATCAATAAATACCTATGTAAATAGCACTCACAAACAATAGGCAGGTAAGATACTGCTCAGGCTATTCAGGCATAAACTCAGAAGGAATCATATCAGTGCGAAATGTGTCATTATGCCAAATGTAACAACACAGTGCATGGTTACATATGTTATTGAGATAGAATCTACAGGATTTGACTGGATGAGAGGGGTGAAGGAGAGGTTGGAATTCAGCGTACACCAAGGATGCGAGTCTATGAGGTAAAGCTGCTGATAATGCCGTTGACTTGGTGGGAGATAGACACGGGAGTAACTGCATATGAAGGAGGAAAGACAAGAAGTTATGTTTTGGAAAGATTGAGTGTAAGAAAGTTAGATACCATCCAGTTAGAAATAGTAGAGTGACAGTCAGACAGGAGAAAACAGATTTGCATGTCATCAGCATTGAAGTGATATTGGAATTCAAAGTAAATGATTAGTTTACCAAAGGAGGCAGTATAGATTGAGAACACAGTGGGGTACCACGAACAGAACCTTTTTTAGAACGACAAATTTCTTCCTGCCTCGACTGCAGCCATTTGAGATCCGAAAGCCCTCAGGTCTAAGCCCAGAACTGATACTGACACTTTCTGGCAATTGACTTGCTTTGGCTTAGGAGAGCAAATGGGAGCACCTGGCCTTCTGATCTCTGTCAGCTATAGATGAAGCAAGATGCTAGCCTGGCATTCCCAAACTCAGAAGCCAGGTCCTACCCCATAGGCGTTTTTAATTAATTTTTTACACTTGTGTATCTATCGTAAAAAGAATGCATGGACACACTGCAGGAAAAGTCCTTGCAACATAACCTGCATAGAGTGTTAGTAGTAATAGTGCTTGGAGTGAAATTGTAAAATGATTATCTAAAAATATATTAAAAACAATTATTAAATCCAGAAAAGTATGAGGATCCCATGGGGTCCTAGGCAGGTTAGCGGCTTGCCTCTACAACCTTTCATTTTTCACATAGAGATGGTGAATAGGGCCAGGCAAATTCATTGTTCCAGGGACCCTATATAAGCCACCTAAGATCACCTTAATTTTAACCCTTCTCTGATAACAACACCTCTCTAACCCAAGGTCTTTGTCCACATACTTCATTAAGATCTAAAAATAACATTCCTATTATGGCTTGTACATTTTAATGTCCATGCACTTCAAAGCTATGTGAATAACTTAATAACTATCACAAAAGGTACATTTAATGGTAAAAGCAGTAAAGTTCATGTTTTCCATGTGATAAGGTAAAAACACTCCTTTCCTGCTTATTTGTATTATTGTATGTTTTTAACCATTTGATTATTTTATTTCTGTAACTTTATTATATTTTTACAAATGATTGATTCAGTGTGAATACATGTGCATTTATGCATTCTGCAAGATATGAGTAATGTTGACCTTCTGAAGAACTTTACTCAATCCATCTTTTTTTTTTCCCCACAGAGTTTTGCAACACTAATTAGAGAATGGCCTGGAGACCTTTATAATGGTAAAAGCATAGCCAAAGCATTAAAGGGATATCTAAGCCGATATCCAGAGAACAGAACATTACTGGAGGCCCTAGCAGAATTGTAAGTGAATTATTATTACCTGTCATTTTTTATGTGTAAATAAAAATAAGAAAACTGATCAGAAGAAAACAGTCTGGTCACATTATTTTTCCCTCCAGATTAGAGGCAGTGCAAAAGAGGGATATTTGCTTTCCTTTCGGCAGAAAAAGACAGGCAGAGCAGCAGGCAGAAAATACCTTTAAGAAATTAAGCTCCTCCCAATCCTCCTCTTCTCCTCTTCTAAACCATAAAAACACTCCAATACACAATTGCCTAAATTGTCTGCCTGCCTTCGGCAGGGTAGATAGTTAGGACTCATTATTTTTTCAGGCAAGGTGAGATGTCTGCAGCCGGGGATGGCTCCACTTGTTCTCAGGATCAGCTCTGCTCCTTAAATATTGGAACACTTGCCTGGTGTCTGCATTCCACGCTTATGTAACTTCCACCCAGTCTGTGCCAGGTGCAGGAAGTGGCATGGATGTACACAGGCACATTGTTGAGAGGTCTGGTTACAATGCACTTCACATAGAGATTTCGGTGCGGTACACACTTGCGCCAAATTCAGTCAGGAAGGACTTTGGATAGTCTTTAAATCCCAGCCACACCAACAGTCAGTGCTGTTCAGCTCTGTTGTAGATGTGCTTACATCAGCCCTCCAACACACCCTAAACACAAACAAGCTTGTAATTTTGTTTAGGTCTCTTTCACCCTCTTTAGTATAGTTAGGTTTTTCTTTCAGTAGGTCTAATCCTGAATGGAGAAAGGGAAATGGCTTTCCAAGTCCAAACATCTTGTCTGTGCATCCTGCACAGAAATATGAGAGACCTAAATGTGAAGTAAATTCGGATTCATCAGGTAGCTCTTCCTCTGAAGCTTTAGATGTTTAATCAAATAAAGATTTTGCCTTTTCTGATGAAAACTTAAATAGTTACATAGACTGAAAAGAGACATGTATGTATATTAATTCTACATATATATTTATGTAATATGTTTACATAATTAGGTATCTTAAGTAATTACAATTAGCGGGACCTGCCTGACAACCAATGCCGAAAGTATAGGGAATTTAATTTGCTAGCACTATATATATATATATATATATATATATATATATATATATATATATATATATATATATATATATATATAGTTATATCCCTATAACTTTCCAAGACACCATAAAACCTGTACATGGGGGGTACTGTTTTACGCGGGAGACTTCGCTGAACACAAAACAGTAAAATGTATTACAACGATGATATCGCCAGTAAAAGTTAAGTTTTTTGCATTTTTCACGCACAAACAGCACTTACACGGACTATATTATTGCTGTGATACTTTTTACTGTTTTGAAACACAAATATTTGTGTTCAGCGAAGTCTCCCGAGTACAACAGTACCCCTCATGTACAGGTTTTATGGTGTTTTCAAAAGTTACAGCGTCAAATATAAGGCTTGTGTTTCATTTTTTTCACATTAAAATTCGCCAGATTGGTTACGTTGCCTTTGAGACCCTATGGTAGCCCAAGAATGAAAATTACTCCTATGATGGCATACCATTTGCAATAGTAGACAACCCAAGGTATTGCAAATGGGGTATGTCCAGTCTTTTTTAGTAGCCACTTAGTTACAAACACTGGCCAAAATTGGCGTTTTTTGCATTTTTCACACACAAACAAATACCAACGCTAACTTTGGCCAGTGTTTGTGACCAAATGGCTACTAAAAAAAGACTGGACATACCCCATTTGCAATACCTTGGGTTTTCTACTGTTGCAAATGGTATGCCATTATGGGTGTAAATTTAATTCCTGGGCTACTATACAGTCTCAAAGGCAACGTAACTAATCTGGCGAATTTAAATTTCCAATGTAACATGTATATTTGACCTTGTAACTTCCCAAAACACCATAAAACCTGTACATAGGGGGTACTGTTTTACACGTGAAACTTTGCTTTACTGCAATAAAATACACACATTTGTATTCAGCAAAAAGTATTATGACATTGACAGTTAAAATGTCATGTTGTCAGGGTGGTAGTCCGGCGCCCAGGACACAGACACAGTGTCCAGGTGGCGGCGCGTGGACCGGGACCCATTATGCCTGATGTTAAGTAGGAGTCACAGTGTGGAGGTGGATTAGCAGTGTCTGGTGCAGGGTAACCGTACGCCCCCTGGTGTTGAGCACCAGCGTTTGTGCAGCCACATACCAAGACCCTGAATCAGCTTCAGCTGATACAAGGAACTAGGAGCTTGGAAATTAAGCAGACCTAAGAGCTGAAAAGGGAGACTCTGCAGCAAGATTGTATCCAGTACTAGAAACAAGGCTAGACTAGAGATAGGCACCAAACATGAAAACAAGACAGAACTAGTAGAACCCAGAACCAGAGAATGATAGTAAGCTAAACCCAGAACATATACACAAGACATGAGGAAAACATGAACATAACATGGGCATGACTGGACAGGACTGTACATGGGCTGGGTATACAAACTAAAACAAGACAAGATAACAGAGGCAAAACAAGAGGAGAAATAACTAAGTACTACATATGAAAATCATGGGGATTTAGTCACACTATATGATCATACATTGCATAAGCCTGCCAACAACGCCAATGTACCCCATATCTGTCAGGTCCTACACTGCCTAATGTATGCTAAAACATACTAAGTAGACATATATAGCACTTACCTGCAAGAAAGGGCAGAAGCTTTGAGCAGCTGCCTGCAGGACTCTGAAACAGAATGGAATGATGGAAAAACGGGTGTGGCAACATAAAACAAACATTTAAAGGAAACCTGGAGACTGGGAAATCTAGGGACGAACTATAGGAATGAACCCAGAAACCCCAGCATAAAGAAAACCAGACCTAGAATAGAAAACCAAAAACCCAAGAAAGCTAAGCAAGAATAGCAAAAAGAGTACTGGATACCAGAAGCCAAGTCCAGACATCAGAACAGAGCAGAGCAGATCATGACACATGTAGAACTAAAAAAATAACATTTCTTATTTTCTCCCATTTTTTTCATATTAAATTATGTTTCATAGCTAAATATTTGATATTAAATGAAAGCCCTGTTTCCCCTGAATAAAATGATATATAATAAGGGGGGGTGCATTTAATATGAAAGAGGTGAATTACGGTTGGACAGACATATAGCGCAAATGCCAGGTTTTGTTTTGTTTTGTTCACAACGTGTACATTTGGCTCAGTCCTTAAGGGGTTAATTTAAAAAAAAAATGTTTGGAAATAGCAAAGGGCTACTTGTACTTATAGCCCTATAACTTTCCAAAAAAAGCTAAGAACATGTTAACATTAGGCATTTCTAAACTCAGGACAAAATTTAAAAACTATTTAGCACGGGTGTTTTTTGGTGGTTGTAGACGTGTAACAGATTTTGGGGGTCAAAGTTAGAAAAAGTGTTTTGTTTTGTTTTTACATTTTGTTTTTTTAAACTTTTTTTCATCATTTTTTTTTATATAGTAAATTATATGATATCATGAAAATAATGTTATCTTTAGAAAGACCTTTAATGGCGAGAAAAATTGTATATAATGTGTGGGTACAGTAAATGAGTAAGAGTTAACTTACAGCTAAACACAAACACTACAGAAATGTAAAAAGAGCCCTGGTCCTTAACGGTAGGAAAATTGAACACTGTTCTGGTCACTAAGGGGTTAAACAACTGTACAGACTCTGATAAAACCAACTTCTTCCAGCAGGGAATTACACATCCTTATTGTTCTCATGGATAAAAAAAAACCCCCCAAAAAACTGTCTTTTGCTAAATCTTCTTTCTTCCAGTCTAAACGCATGACCTCGTATACTATGTATAGTTCTGTTTGTAAATAGATTTCCAGACAATAGGTTGCATTGGCCCCGGATATATTTGTATATTGTTATCATATCCCCTCTGAGGCAACGTTTTTCTAAACTAAATAGGTTTACATTTTTTAACCTTTCTTCATAGCCGATATGTTCCTTTTATTAATTTTGTAGCCCGCCTCTGCACTTTTCTAGTGCCATAATATCCAGGTACCCAAAATTGCACAGCATATTCAAGTTGTGGTCCTACCAGTGATTTATAAAGAGGCAAAATTATATTCTCATCCCGCGAATGAATGGCCTTTTTTTATCCATGACAATATCTTCCTGGCCTTAGCCACTCCTGATTGACAATGCACATTGTTGCCAATTGTTATCTATAACAATTCCCAAATCCTTCTCGTGTGCTGTTAACCCTAATTCACATACCTTGTGCATAACTTTGCATTTTTCTACATTCAATTGCATCTGCCATTTGAGTTCCCAGTCCCCCAGTATATCTAAATCCCTCTGCAGCAAAGGAATATCTTGCTCACATTGTATTACTTTACAGAGTTTTGTGTCATCTGCAAACACTGAAACATGACTTTCAATGCTTTTTTCAAGATCATTTATAAACATGTTAAATAAAAAGGCTCCCAGAACAGAACTCTGAGGGACACCACTTACCACCTCTGTCCAGCTGGAAAATGGCTTAATAATAAAGTACAGAGTGTTGTTATTAATGGCACAATGTTCTACCCCAGAACAAGAATTTTCATCTATACCAATTTCTTTGAGTTTGAACACTAATCTATTGTGTGGAACTGTATCAAATGCCTTGGCAAAATCCAAGTAGATCACATGCGCTGCAACACCATGATCTATGCTTCTACTTACTTCTTTGTAGAAAGCAATTAAGTTAATTTGATATGACTTGTGTTTCATAAAACCATGCTGATTTTTGCTCATGATAACCTTCTTCTCAATGAATTCTTAAATATTATGAGACTCCATGTTGAGGGTAGGCAGGAACTCCTTTATTGGCAGGAGATAATTGAGTCAAGAACTTTACTAAACTCCATTATCTCCAGGCACAGAAAACATACATTATTATAAAAAAAAAAAAAAATTACCTTTAAACACACAAAACCCCCACAAATGTTACATCCCCTAATAGCCCCGATCTGAGTGACAAACATATCCAAAAATCACCCAAATCGGTTCGGGGCTTCGGGAATTTCCTGGAAGTCATAATTTTAACCGACCGTGCACATGGTCCTATGCCCAAAACAGTATGAAATCATTGTTAACAGTCGTTCAAGTTCGGTATTCTTTTACAGGTTTCCATGTTTGTTTGTTTTTTTGCTTTGTTTTTATGGGGTGTTGAATGTAGATTGATGTGAAGAAACAAATAGCCTAATAAGCCTACTGTGAGATTTTAGGGATAATTCTATATAAATTGGAGCTATAAAAATATCACCCTGCAAATTTCACAATACTATAAAAATTATCAATTGAAATTTTGTAAGGGTAAATCTGTCATTTAACACCAATATCATGTTTGTTGCAAGAAGCAACATTTTCTTTCTTACTTTTTTCTTCTTGACTTTGAATATAGTATTTCCACCAAGGGGTTTGAGAAGAGGAATTCAACTATCTGTCAACTGTATTTAATTTAAAAAGTATTAAATTGGAGCTCTAGATATATTGTTTAAAGTCAAATTAAAATATAAAATGGAACTATGTTGAGCTAAGCAACACATATTCACGGCAAGTGAAGTAGCAATGCACAACAGAGAAATTAAAACTAAGAGTTAATGAACAGACTTTTTGGTTTTCTTTCTCAAATGAAGAACACAATAAACAATACTGGACTTGAATGGCTTATACACTTTTGCTAAAATGACTAGCTTTTATTTATCTACTGCTTTCTCTAGGTATACTTATGATCAACGTTATGATCAAGCTCTTGAAATTTATCTTACACTTCGAAATAAGGAGGCCTTCGAACTCATACATAAACATGACCTGTTCAGCTCCATCAAAGATAAGATCGTCTTACTTATGGATTTCGATAAAGAGGTGTGTTTTCCTTGTTTTCTTGTAATGTGTAGGGTGAAATGAATGAAGAAACCGTAATACAGCTAATTGCGAAAGTCTGTGATTGGACAGCTGTACGCAATAATGGGTTATTCTACAGTACAAATGAAAATGTCTGTGCTTGGGAAGAAGACGGGGGCTTGAGGAAGACTACTTCAGAGTCGAAACGTTACCACACCCTGTGTCTTAATAAAGTTTACTTTGGATCCTCTTTTTGTACCCAGGCATTTCTTACAAAGATCTGTTGATTAGGAAGAAGTGGGATACAGTAATATGTGCAGTCCCTTCTTTATGTGTTAATACCAGCTACTGTAAACCAAGATTTCATATCCCCCCCCTTCCCCAAAGAAAACACGCAAAGAGAGATTACATGTATGTTTTCTTTGGGGGTGTATGTATTAACTGTTAATTCTCTGTTCCTAATGTTTTGGTTAATCCATAGTGAAAGCACTGTGAAGCTAGTATTAAAGTGCATGTAGGCCTGTACCTGTAGGTCGTTTGTTTGGTGCCAACAAGCTACTGTTTAAAAATATACTGTATATACTTTGTTATAAACAAAATCATATTTGCCTTTCAGCAATTTCTCCTACAATTAGTAGTAATTTGTTCATTTGCAATTTATTCCCACTAAGCATTTTCCCATTGATTACTTTCCTAATGTAACTGATTTTGTATGTAAAATAATTACATTTGCCTTAAGAAAAATAGTTTTTTGTGGGATATTTTTTTAGTTGCTAATTTACCGGTACCTACTGTGTAGTTGCGGCTTGTCACAATCAGTAAGTGTTTAATAACTCCCCCAGGCTGTTCATTGCGGTTGTAATTATTCACAGGCAGATTTAGACACATGGGGATAATATTTTCACTGTGTGTGCTTTTATTTTCTGTATAAATCTTTGTAGATTAGAGGGGTTCGTTGTTTCTGCATAGAGCAGTCTCTCTAGATTCGTAGGCAGCAGTTTCTGAAGTTAAATACATTATTTTCAAATAAATTCCACATGTTGAAAGATTGTATTTCAGACATTTATCAGTTATACGTGTATGTGGTGTAAATTCATTATTTGTATTTTCTTTTCCAGAAAGCTGTTGACATGCTTTTAGACAATGAGGACAAAATATCTGTATGTATTTGTGATCAGTTCTATATATATTTATAACTTATATACACACACACACACACACACACACACACCACATATATAGGAAACGTTTACCTTCAATCTGTTTTGCATGAATGGTATGCTCCGTTTATTTCAGTTGGGCAAGTGCTAACAATTTCATTAGATGGAAATTTCCCTTAGCACTTAGTTTAAAACTTTTAGAAATTTAAATAAAATATTAACCCTACAGGTATTTAACGCAATTATGTGGAGATACCACTATAAATCCTACTTTTCAGATACAAAATTGACCCCACCTTAGATACATCTATATATTTTATGCTTTGCTAGTGCCATGCAATAACCATTTATCGTACAATTTATTTTATTACTAGATTGATAAAGTAGTTGAAGAATTAGCGCATAGACCAGAATTACAGCATGTGGTAAGTCTATTTAAGCAACTGTTCCCTTTTTGAAACCTGAGGAAATGAAGATCCCCCTTTTGTTACTATGCTAACTCCTTTTCTCTTTTGTTACTTTACTACTTTAACTTATCAAAAGAAAACTGTTTCCTGTTACTGCTTACTGCTTGTTAATGCTAACATGTGGTTTATTTGATTTTCTTGTATGGTGTGTGCAATCATACATTTCTGAACATTTTCTGTTCATGCTAACTATAATCCTATATTAATTAAAGGGTTAAATATAGGATATATTATCTATGCACCATAACAGCTTTGTATAATTGCAAATGTAATGATGCAGAGAGTACGTGGACCTGGTCTCTCTTTCTCTACTCAGAGTGCCCTAGAACTTTGTTTGCAATTTTGCAAAGATTGCTGCAACTATAAGATTGCTCCATGAATCAGTGATGTCAAAGAAGTACATTTACTTCCTCCATAGCCACACATTAATTTGCAACTTAATAGAATGCTCTGTCTCTATGGAGACAGAAAATGTGAGCCAGGTTGTGAATACGATGACAGCAGCTTTGGTATGGCTACTATTCACTTATTGAGCAAGACCACTAATCATGCTTGACACGGTGTCTGGGGGCTATCCCATAAAATCCTACTGACAGAAGTTTATGGAACCAGAACTAGAGGATTAGATTTGTAGACTTCCTTGTCCTATACTAGTACCCATGACTCCAGATTTCAGACAAAATCTGCCTCACTGAAATGCACTTTATCCATCAGCTTTGCGTGGCCTTACTGATGCCTAAACAGGCAAAATCAGTAGTTCTTGTATCTGCCCAAGATAGCTACAACTTTACCTTCAGCAACCAACTTCTTAATAGTTCAGTTGCCAGAAAAGGACTTGCTCATTTCAGGTGTCAGACAATGTTTGAAAACCAACAGTTAGTCTATGTGGTCTTCCCTGCTTCTATGCAGGGAGTGAAATATGGAAGAGCCTAAAGGGGAATTGTGGGCACACACTGAACATGCATTTCTCAGTAGTGGCTCTGTCATAAAGACCAAACTATATACAACATACTGATTAAGGGACAGCGCAAACACACAAAAAATGTACAGTTTTAAATTTTACAAAGTTACTTAAAATCGATTATCTTAGAAAACAACTATAGGCAGGGCCGGATTAACATAGGGAATTAACATAGAGGCTGATGGAGCTGCAGCTCCAGGCCCAGGCCCATGGAATAGGCCCATTTAAAAAAAAAAAAAAAAAAAGACTTTTTTTTTGCACACCTGACTGGTATTTTACCGGCACAGTCGGTATTTGAGGCTGCCTGGCCGTGCCAGTATTGCAGTAATACCGGCTATACAAATGCAGGTATTTTTTCCCTTCAGATTAGAGGCAGTGCTTTACGACTGGGATTTCATCTGGAGGAATAAAACAGGCAGGCAATCTCCAAAACTTTTCAAGGTCCTCCCCCAATTAACCATTGGCCTTATAAATTGCTTCCTATCCAAGACATCCCCAGTTCTTTGCTTGCCTCCAGCAGAGGAGGGTGTCAGGTCAGGTTTTCTCACTAGAAGTATGGTGAGAGGGCTGAGGCTCTGGAGGCTCTACTTATTTTAAATACATTTTTCAGAGATCAGCCAGGGTTAACACTCCAGACGGTTGTATTAATTCCGTCTATACCGAGCCAGGTGCCGGGCAGACGATGGTGCGCTTTTGGGCACTAGCTGGGAAGTCCTGGCGGTGGAACACTCGTACATGTTATGTTTATTTCCACCGTGGAATTGCAAAATGCAGGACATGCATAATGTGATTTTAAAATTCAGGCGCCAATATCTTTGTTTTTTCTCTCCGGGGTCAAGATATTGGTTTCCAGGACTTAGAGAGGCTGTTTACCCAGCAGCAACTAACTGTTGCCAGGTTCACTCAGAATCTGTTGCAAGTGTGTTCTCACAACCTCCAACACACTCTGAGGACATTTAAGGTAAGACTTTTTGCTTTATCTTAAATGACTCTAGCCTGAATAAGTTAATTATCAGTGCTGCAAGGTAGATAATGTTTCTAAGTAGGAGAGTTTTTAACTTCTCTTCATTTAACCCCTTAAGGTCCAAACTTCTGGAATAAAAGGGGAATCATGACATGTCATATATGTCATGTGTCCTTAAGGGGTTAAGGATTATTACTAAAGTCTTCAATCATATAGCGCTTTGCAGGGGTAAGCACTTAGTAGATCGGGTCCAAAATAGATTATTCTTTGAGTAAAGCCTATAAAGGGTATTAGCATATACTTTTACATAATTCTATTGGGAAACTTTAAGTTTCCTTTCTGGCTAAAATTAGCTGCTGCTCGGTGATTAGTTAATATGGGTTTCAATAATCAATAATTGCTGCAACAGGGTCAGCAATTAAAGTGAAGTGGTATATATTCACAAGAGCATGACCCGTATGACTATTGGAGGATTATCCTCGCTAGGTTATGCTTAGGAGCCTGATATTTAAAATCTGGTTTTGGTTAAGTTAATATACTGTTGTAGCAGATGGATTCTTTAAATGCCAGGATCCTAGCTGCAGTGTTTATTTGCTTACACATGCAGTAGGCTTTTAGCAATTGCTGTAGACAAAGCTCTGTTGCAATTGGCATTCTCACCACCTCAACTAGTTTCACCTGATATCAGTTTCTAAAAAGGCAGTCTGTTTTTCAGCTGAGGCAGAACTTTCCTGTGCTTCACTCCATGGTTGCACATTTTATGTTTTATCTTAAATTCCAAGTCAGATAGGTTTCAGCTAACTGACTGTTGGAATGGAAAATTCAAGAAAATGCTTCCTAATTTTGGTTACTGCAGGGTTTGCATCAAACAGGTTTTAAATGCAGTTGCAGCTATTCTGTCTGCTCTAGCCTCTGTTTCCCAATTACGGCTAAGAAAAGCCTCTATCAGGTAAGGCTGTTGGTTGGAATTGCAATTTGAAAGAATTCCTTCTGCTATTAAAGGGACACTCCAGGCACCCAGACCACTTCTGCTCATTGGAGTGGTCTGGGTGCCAACTCCCACTACCCTTAACCCTGCAAGTGTAATTATTGCAGTTTTTTATAAACTGCAATAATTACCTTGCAGGGGGTAAGTCCTCCCCTAGTGGCTGCCTACTAGACAGCCACTAGAGGGAACTTCCTGGTCCCTAGCACAGATTATCTGTGCTAGAGCATCGCTGGACGTCCTCACGCTGTGTGAGGACCTCCAGCGTCGCTCTATTCCCCATAGGGAAGCATTGAAATTCATTTTCAATGCTTTCCTATGGGTGCGCCAATGCGCATGCGCGGCATTGCCGCGCATGCGCATTAGGTCTCCTCGGCCGGTGGGCGGGATCAGTCTTGCCTACCGGCCAACGGAGGAAGAAGGTGGAGCAGCGGGGGAGGAGCAGGCAGCGACGTGGGACATGTCGCTGCCTGAGGTAAGTGACTGAAGGGGTTTTCACCCCTTCAGCAACTGGGGATTGGGGGGTGGGAGGGAGAGGGACCCTCCAGTGCCAGGAAAACTGATTGTTTTCTTGGCACTGGAGTTTCCCTTTAATTCCAGCAGAGTCGGCATCAAACAGGTTTTGTAATGCTGTTGCAGATATTCTGTCTGCTCTAGCTTCTGATTCCAAAATACAGCTAAGGAAAGCCTCTATCAGGTAAGGCTGTTGGTTGGAATTGCAATTTTAAGAATAACTTCTGCTATTGATTCCAGCGGAGTCTGCATCAAACAGGTTTTTAATGCAGTTGCAGATATTCTGTCTGCTCTAGCCTCTGCTTCCCAAATACAGCTAAGGAAAGCTTCTATCAGGTAAGGCTATTGGTTGGAATTGCAATTTTAAATTGATTCCGGCAGAGTTTGCATCAAACAGGCTATTGATTCCGGCAGAGTCTGCATCAAACAGGTTTTGAAATTCAGTTTGCAGATATTCTTTCTGCTCTAGCCTCTGCTTCCCAATTATGGCTAAGGAAAGCCTGGATCATGGGTATTGTCTTATTCTGACTGTATATCTATGTAATCAGTCTCGCTTCCGCCAATAAAGATGGGAACCTGTATGAACTAGTCTTCATGGAAAATTATTTCTTCCTCATGTTACTGGGCTTGAAGCAAATTCTAGTACAGCTGCAAACCTATGGATCATGGTGTAGTTCCACCAGGTTCAATTTGTTCCCTGCAAATAGATACGATATGACTGAGATGGTTTTCTGCCTAGGTTTGTCTGCAGTTTTCTTTTAAGAAAATGCTTATGGCAATTGCCGCTTGAGATTCTCTCACTATGCAAAATATTGCCATCCATAAATTTTTTGAATCTCTACAATTCTGCTTCCTCAGGGGCATCTAATTATTTTTTGTACACCAGCCCCTAAAGGTTAGGGTGTTTCTACAGCATACAGGTGGATGCTAATCAATCTTCTGATAAATAATTCCCTTTTCAGGAAGTGTGCAGTTCTGGTGTTTGTCAAGGAACAGTTCAGGTGTAAATATTTTGACAAGGGTTTTTGACTCTAAGAGAATGGTAATTCCCTGAAGAAAAAAATTGTGGTTCTCTCTGTCATTATCACCTGAAATCTCTCTGCTACTTCAGTAGACAGATACTTGGGAAATAATATTGGTTCCCGTCTTGTAAGAACCTGCTTGGTCTCTTCAGCTTCTTTAGGTATAGCACTGTTTACAGGTCCTTCAGTGGCCAGATACAGTTGCTAATAAGATTTTGCAGTAAAATGCTATACTTCGGTCATTCCTTTCTGAACCAGGCAGAAATAAAGGATGCCAGACGGTTCTTACTTTTGTTCTAGTTCTCAAATCAATCGTTCAGAATTTTACGACTGATGCTTCAGATCTCATCTAGGTTCTCATAGGGATGATGGGAAATTAGCTGAGATAATTTGTAAAAACGTATCCGACTACATAGGACCGAAGGCTATCTGAATAGCTCTTTGCCTTTCAGATAAAGACCAGGTATTATCTTATCCAGATCTGGTCAGATAGTTCTACATCGGTAGCAATTATGTACAAACAAGGTCATCTTGTTTGAAAAATCGTGTTCCAGGATTTGCTTGGGTTAGTTTTTCTTAGATCTTTTCACTTATGCATAGAACTTAATATTCATCTGTTTAGCTGTAGCATTGAGTAGTCAACATTTAATACAAAGCAGAATGTCTGTGACCCCATGTCTCCCAGTGTTCCCATGTCTGTGTCCACAAGTGCCCCCCATGTCTCCCAGTGCCCCCAAGTGTCTGTGTCCCAATGCCACCCAGCCAGTGTCCCTAATGTCTGTGTCCCCATGTCTCCCAGTGTGCCCGAGTCTCCCAGTGTCTGTGTTCCCATGTCTCTGTGTCCCTAGTGTCTTAGTGTCCCCAAATGTCTGTGTCCCCATGTCTGTGTCCACATATCTCCCAGTGTCTCCATGTCTCCCAGTGTCCCCATGTCTGTATCCACAAGTGCCCCCATGTCTCCCAGTGCCCCCAAGTGTCTCTGTGTCCCCATGTCTCACTGTGTTCCCATGTCTCTCAGTGTCCACTAGTGACTGGGGACACGGAGAAATGGGGACACTGAGACACTGGGAAACTAGGGGACTTGGCGACATGGGGACACTGATGCCAGGCTGGCCTTTCAGTTCTTTGGACAGACATCCCATGGTGGGGACTGAGCATGGGGCATGGGGCAATGGACACTAAGCATGGTGAGCACTGAGCATGGGGCACTGAGCATAGGGCACTGAGCACAGTTCTGGTCATAGGATTCGCGTCAGCGGCCCACCCTTTTACCCCGCCCATTAACTTCCTGCTTCACTGGAAACTGCTGTTAGGTCGTATGGATTAACTTGAAAGATCCTTTGAGTTTCTCTCCAACACCATCTCCATCAGATACATGACGCTTGAGAGATATGACTGTTTTAGTGTCTTTTAGTGGTCGACACGATTCTGTAATTAGGCCCCATCATAATTGTCAGCACCAGGCCCACTGGGCTCTTAATCTGGCCCTGACTATAGGGATTCAGTTGTGCCATTTGTGGTAAATTTTTGTTTATTCCATTTTTCAAGTTATATATGCAATGTTAACTGTGGACACGCAGGTCCGCTGATAAAACTGTTCAGAGTATTTCCTGAAGATAAAGTAAACATAAATGAAAAATAACAGTGGTGACGTGCAAGTCACCCAACATCTGTCCGCAAACGTTTCAGGTAGGGCTCGCAGGTCCCACAACATGGGTGAAGGCGGGCCTTGCCCCTTAACGAGTGGTCTCGAGAGCTATTCTGGGAACTCTACTGTAACGGGTGTTAACCCTGACCTGTGACTTGGTATATTAGTGATATACGATTCACTCCCCTAAGGAGTGTCAGTGTGACGTCTCAGTCCTTCAGGTGCGGGCCTAAGGTCTACATTGTCGGTCAGTTTGGTCACTACCAGGCCGATCTGGGTGTTAGGTCTCAGGCCGTGCAGGGAACCCCTAGTTCATGTCTCTCGCTATATCGGGCACCCATCTGTCCAGGTTCTCTGCGTCTGCCTACCCTTTCTGCTGTGTCCCCTCTCCGTTTTTGGGTGCCCCCGGGGAGAAGGGGGGGGGGGCGGTGTGTGTTAAGAGGGAGGGGGGGAGAGGGCGTGAGCCAGTTTCCGTATTGGGTTGGTTTGCTTTATCTGACCTGCTTGATTGTGCTTTCGTGGTCCGGGTTTGGTGGTATGTTGTCAAGTCAGGCGTCTCAGTCCGTCAGCAAGTCTCGGAAGTCTGCTCTGGTCGTTGTCAAGATCCAGTGTGTCCAGATTGTCATATACGCCTGTGTCCTCCCCTCTGCCAGCAGGGAGAGCTCCTCCATCGCCCTCAACTCCTCCATCCGTTGGAACCATGTGTCTAGAGGAGGTGCACATTGCTTTTTCCAGTAGAGAGGGATCAGGCTCTTGGCCACATTAAGTATCCGGATGGTCAGGGATTTTTTATAGGTGGACATTTTAGTTGTAGTGTGATTGATCAGGAATGTTGCGGGATCTAAGGGTAGTGGGGTATCTGAGAATCTTGTGATGATCTTGTGTATGGCTGTCCAGTATGGTCGGATGATCGGGCATTCCCACCATATGTGGAGGTATGTACCCGTGTGTGTGGTGCAGCGCCAGCATGTGTCGTCTTTCGTGGGGTCTTATAGGTGTGTTTGGAGTGGTGTGCGGTACCAGAGGGCTAGGATTTTGTATGCAGTTTCCTGCGTCCCGCTGGACGGTGCGCAGTGAAGTGAGAGGGTGCAGATTTTGTCCCACTGGTCAGGTGTGAATGTGGTACCTAACACCGTTTCCCATTTCCCCATGAAGCTTGGGGGTGGCAGCCTCCTCATCCGCATGATCATTTCATAGAGCGTTGATAGGCCTCTGGCCAAAGGATCCGGATCCATGCACAGCTCTTCAAACGCTGTGAGTGGTCTGAGGGTGTGCCTGTTTTGAGTAGTGTCCCGTACGAACCCTGCTAGTTGTCTGTACCTGAATCGCGTCATAAATGAGTGATTGGGGGTTCCTGTCATGGCCTCCAGCGTCCTAGTGTGGCCGTTGTCCAGGGTGTGGCATAGCATCGGTACTTCGTGGTTCAGAAGTAGAGCCAGCGACCTCGGTTCTCTTCCCGGAGGGAAGGCTTGATTGTGGACCAGTGGCAGCATTGGGGATGGTGTGGTGGTGAGCGAGAGTGGCGTTGCCATTGTGTGCCACACCTGCATGGTAGCTTTGATCAGGGGGTGTGGGGCTGCCAGTTGTCTACCCTGTTGGGGGTCCAGCCAGGGGAGGACTGCCATCGGTCTCCCTACTAGCGTCGCTTCCACAGTTTCTCCACCCCTTGTTTGGTCCACTCCAGTATTCTTTGGATATTGGTGGCCCTGTGGTATCTCTTGAAGTCTGGCAGGGCCAGACCTCCTTTGGCTTTCGGTAGTGTGAGCACGTCGTGTTTGATTCTCGCCTTTTGTTTCTGCCATGCGAACCCCAGGGCGAGTGATCTGAGGGAGGTGAAGAAGGCCTCCGGGATGGCCGCAGGGATGGCCTGGAACAGGTACAGGACCCTTGGGAGGATATTCATTTTGAGCACCCCCATTCTTCCGAACCACGAGAGGCGGACCTAGTCCCAATCTTGAAGATCCTTCTGTATGGTGGCCAGAAGCGGTTGGAAGTTTGCTTCGTATAAGCGGGAGAGGTCTTTTATGATCACTGCACCAAGATATTTCAGGGAAGTGTCTGACCATCGGAACGGTAACTCTCGTTGAAGGGCCTCTGCCCTGGGCCCCGGGATAGATACGTTGAGGATCGTGGATTTAGAGAAATTGATTTTAAGGTTCGATAGAGCCCCGTACGATTCAAATTCCTTCATGATCTCGGGCATGGATACTTCTGGTTCGGTCACAAAAAACAAGAGATCGTCAGCGTATGCTGCGACCGAGTGTTTTCCATGTCCAGCCCTCAGCCCAGGGATGTTCGGGTTGTCGCGCACCGAGTTCAGGAACGGCTCCAAGGCCAGTACGAAGAGCAGGGGGGAGAGTGGGCAGCCCTGCCTGGTCCCATTCCACATTTGGAAGGGGTCGGTAAAGGCCCCGTTTATGCAAATTCGAGCAGTAGGTGTCGAGTATATTGCTCTGATCCAGGCCATCATGAATGGTCCCAGTCCTAGCGTTTCCAGGATCTGGAACATAAAGTCCCATGCGATCCTGTCGAACGCCTTCTCCGCGTCAGTTGAGAGCAGGAGAAGGCCCTCGTGTCTAGTCTTCGCGACGTGTATTAGGGACAGTGCTCTAATCGTGTTGTCCCGTGCCTCCCGGTGTGGGGTGAATCCCACCTGGTCTCCGTGTATCAAGTTCGGAAGATAGGCCTGTATTCGTTGTGCAAGTACCTTAGTGAACAGTTTCAGATCACAGTTGAGTGATATGGGGCGGTAGTTCGCACAGTGTTCGGGATCTTTCCCTTCTTTGGGTATCAAGGCGATGTTAGCCGCCAAAGTCTGCGTCGGAAACTGCTGTCCTTCTCGGATCGCGTTCAGCGCTGTCGTGAGGCGAGTGACGAGAAGCTCCGCGTAGGTCTTGTAGTAGCGTGAGGGCAGGCCATCTGGACCGGGGCTCTTACCCGCCTTGGACTTTTTGAGGGCCCACGCCACTTCGTGTGCCTCGATTGGTTCATCCAGGTCCGCTCTCGCCTCTAGAGAGATGTGCTTGCGTATGCGCGGTTCTAGGTAGTCTGTTATCTTAGTCTTCCTGTCGGCTCCGGACTCTTCTCCTCCTTGTGCGTCTAGCGAATATAGGCCAGCGTAATATGTCCGGATAGCTCTGGCCATCTCGGTTGGCATGGTTTGTAACTTCCCTTCCCCGTCCCGAATCCCTGGGATGTAGGCCGTCGCTCTCTTTTTGGCGATCATGCGGGCAAGGAGGGCACCACATTTGTTTGCGTTTGTGTGGAAAAATGCTTTGGTGTGTAGGTAGGCCCTGTTGTGAGTGGCGTTTAGGATGGTGGAAAGTTCCCTCCGAAGTTCCGTCAGTTGTGTCCAGTCTGCTGGTAGGTGGGTTTGTTTGTGCCTGTGTTCCAGGTCCTGTATATCCGTTATTAAGGCTTTAAGTTTCGCGGATCTGGCCTTTTTTAATGCGGCACTTTTTGCTATAAAGTGGCCCCGAATCACGCTTTTATGGGCCTCCCAGAGGCAGAGGGGTGTGACATCAGGCGTATCGTTCTCTGTAAAGTATTGTATCAGTCGTTCCCTAGTCTCCGTGGTCGTTACTACGTCGTTTAGCATTGATTCGTTGAGTCTCCAGTTACTGCAAGTGGGCCTGTAAAGTGGGGAGACTAATGTCATCGTGATCGGGGCGTGGTCGGTCCATGTCGCCGTCCCAATGTCAGTTCGTCTTACTTCGGTCAGGTAGTAATGCGGGATAAGGAAGTAGTCTATTCTGGAGTATGTTCTATGGGGAATGGAGTAAAAAGTGTAGTCACGGTCGTCAGGGTGAAGCGCTCTCCAGCAATCCACTAGTCGCAGCTCTTTCGTGGTTTTCGCAATATGGGTCAAGATGTGTTGGGGAGTCGCGGAGGACCCCATAGATGTGTCTATGTTTGGCGACAGGGCCACATTCAGGTCACCTCCCACAACTAGGCAACCCTCCGCAAACCCCTCAATCTTTTTGAGTGTCGTGCGGAGAAATTGGTGTTGGCGTTTGTTGGGGGTATACAGGTTCGCAAACGTGTATGTGCGGTTTGCGATTGTTCCTTTGACACAAACAAATCGTCCGTGGTCGTCTCTTGTGTGTCGGTGGGAGCAAAGTGAAGCGATCTGTGAATTAGTATCGCTGTGCCTTTGGATTTCCCTTCAGGGTTATTGCTTAAAAAACACTGTGCGTAGTGGCGGTCCGTCAGTCTGGGTACTTGGCCTTCTTTGAAATGTGTTTCCTGGATAAAAACTACCTGTGACTTCTGGCTATGAAAGTGTCGTAGGGCGTGTGAACGCTTTTCGGGCACATTCATGCCCTTAGCGTTAATGGAGAGAAATTTTATTTCGGCTTGTTTGTGTGTGGTGTGGGACGGCATATTTGGTACGGTTCTAAGTGAACAGGGTGTGACGGGTGGGAGTGGTCAGGGTGGGTGGGGGCGGCTGGCTTTCCCCGTGGGCCCCGCTGGGAGAGGCGAGCGTCAGCTACAAATATCAAACTGTAGAACAGATTAGAACAATAAACCTTGTTGGTATCGAAGCACCAATAAAATGTGAACTAGAAGGATAAGGTGAAAAACACAAAAAGAAAAGACTGGCTAAGCAGGAGTCGACTGCGCCGCACCTGTCGGCACCGTCGAGTCCCCTCGCCAACTTCTGTGTGCCCCTGTCTGTTGGGAGCGTGGCCTTGTGACCTCTACCCCACTTTTCCCCCTTCCAAGGGCCAAGTGAGGAGTAACTCTTCCCTGTCTAGGTTCCCCATGTCCCCCGGCCCCCCTCTTCTTGGGAGCTATCTGGTCGTTACGGGCGGTGTCGGCAGTTACCTGGCCCAACTCCCACCCTCCCCCACCCACCTCGGTGTGTGTCCGTGAGCAAACCCCTGGAGTCGATCAAGTCTCGCCTGAGTCACCTCCGCCACCCCACTGTCCCTTTGTGCGGCAGTGTGTATCTATATGCTAACGTGCAGGCTGGTGTGGCAGCTGCATGTGTCTGGTTGGCCTCGTTTGGTCCCTTACGTACTCCCACCCCCACCCTAGCGTTCGTGCTTCCCCGTTGAGGTTGCCCTGTAAGGTGGGGGGGCTCGGTTGGGGGTCTGACTGTGTTCCTCGGCTAGGGCTACTCGGGTTATCTTTTGGGGATTGCCTTCCCATGTGCCCCCCGGCTCCTTTTCCCTGCGGCCCAATACGTGGTCCCAATCCGCCCCTTCCTCCCCCCCCCCCCCCAGATCCCCCACCCAAGCAGGTGTTCATTAAGCATTAAGTCCCCAGTGCATCTTTCTTGCTTCTCTAGGGTGAGCAGTCAGCTTATCCCGGATAACCTCTTCAGGGTACCCCCCCCCTCCTCCCCCATATCCCCCACCCAAGCAGGTGTGTAGTAGACATTAAGTCCCAGTGTGTCTTTTGCGCTTCTTCAGGGTGAGCAATCAGATTGTCCCGGATAACCTCTTCAGTGTACCCCCCCCTCCCCCCGTGGTACGTGTAGTGCAAGGTAGTGTAGTAGTGCATAATGTGGCCTAAAAGTGTTGTGGGCCTGTGTGTATATTGTCCCAATGCATAGTTACGAGTTCAGTGCGCTGCTCCCTGCTCGTTGGCTCGTCTCGGAAGTCCCTTAGCGCATTGCTCCAGCCGGTCTCACAGTCTCCAATCTCGTCCGGTTCCTGCGCTGTTGTGGTAAAGATACTCCTTGCTGCATGGGTGGGCTATTGTAGAAATCCAGCGGGTCTGGCCAAGACATGTGGAGGGGAGGCAGGTGTAGTTCTTCTGACAGCTCTTGTAAGTCCTGTGGGGTGCGGATCAGCCATGGGCCTTGCTGGGTAGTGGCTATCAGGCCTGTAGGGAAGGTCCAGCGGTATCGGATTTTCTGTGATACAAGCAATCTGGTAAGTGGTTTCAGTGCTCTGCGATACCCCAAGGTGGCTGGGCATAGGTCTGGGTATAGTTGTAGTTGTCGGCCTTCGAAGTCGATGTCGCCTCTTGTGCGCGCTGCATGCAGGATGTCTTCTTTCAGGGAGTAGAGTGCCAGGCAGCAGATCACATCTCTAGGCGGTGCTTCTGGTGGACCCCTGGGTCTTAAAGCCCTGTGTGCTCTGATAAAGTCTATGGGAGTCTCTTTGGGGCGACTCAGGAGCTCGTTGAATATGGCCGTGAGTGTACCTTTAAGAAGAGCTGGTGAGTCTTCTCCTTCTGGCAGGCCCCTTATTCGTAGGTTTTGTCTGCGGCCTCTGTTATCCAGATCTTCTATATGTCTGGCCATTGCTTGCATTTGGGTGGTCTGTTTGGCTTGATTCACAGCATGGGCTGCTTGTGCTGCAGTGAGGGAGTTATGATCTGCTTCAATCTGGGCCATGCGGTCTGCTATGCCCTGGATATCAGCTCTCATCAGCTGTATGTCTGCCCTGATGGAGGACTGCAGGGCTGAGGTGGCCTGGGTAAGGTCTGCCCGTGTGGGCAGGGCTAGCCATTCCAGTGGAGGGGTTTCCCTGGCTTCATCACGGCCTGGGGAGAGGGAGTGTGGCGTGGAGGCCTCTGATGGTGTGTAGGCCTCGGACTGCGCCTGGGATGGCGGGTCCGGCGCTGCGGCCAAGAACTGCCGCATGGAAGCGGTCTGACTCACTGGGCGGGTCCCCGAGGGTTTGGGGGTGCTCCCCGCCTTGGTGTGCATCCACATTCCCGTGTCCGTGGCTTGTTAATGTCGCGTTTTAGAGTGGGGCCGGAGGAGCTCGGTCTCTATGCGGCCATTCCGTTCCGCCGCCAGGCCACGCCCCAATGCAGTTGTGCCATTTGGCGATTGTGTTAAAAGGACAATATAGTCACCAAAACAACTACAGCTTATTGAATTTGTTCTGGTGAGTAGAATCATTACCTTCAGGCTTTTTACTGTAAACACTGTCTTTTCAGAGAAAATGCAGTGTTTACATTACAGCCTAGTGATAACTTCACTGGCCACTCCTTAGATGGCTGTTATAGATCCTTCCTGGGTCATGGCTGCCTAAAATGCATCCAAACATTCAGTGTCTCCTCCCTCTGCATGCAGACACTGAACTTTCCTCATGGAGAAGCATTGATTCAATTCATCTCTATGATGAGATGCTGATTGGCCAGGGCTGTGTTTGAATTGTGCTGGCTCTGCCCCTGATCTGCCTCTTTGTCAGTCTCAACCAATCCTATGGGGAAGCATTGTGATTGGATCAGGCTACCACTTCTGATGATGTCAGCAGGCAGTGGGGCAGGTATAACGGAAACAGGCACAAAATAAGCAGCTGCAGATTTGAATACAAGTAAGATTTACTATATTTAGGGAGGCAAGAGGAGGACAGGGGGGCTAGATGGTGGTTTTAACCCTATTGGGTCAGGAATACATGTGCTCCTTTAAGCCCACCACTATGTCACAGTACACAAATATTGGTGGGTCTTACACTAATTCTAACATGGAGACTAAATGATGGTATTCAAACACTGCTGTACCTTGCATATTGCTATTGCTATGGGTGCTGTTATTTGCATAATATATTTGCACTCTGTTAATCTGTGTATTTCTCTCAATTGTGGGTTAAGTCATAAATATTAAAATATATTACAAAATATATGCTGTGGTCACTTTCTGCATATTGTCATTTGCATATTTTTTTTTTGTCCTTTGTTTTATCCCTCTATATTTCCACGCATTAATATAAAATTAGGGACTGTACATTTCATATGTAGAAACATAGAATGTGACCGCAGATAAGAACCGTTTGGCCCATCTAGCCTGCCCATTTTTTAAATACGTTAGTTAGTCCCTGGTCTAAGATAGCCTTATGCCTATCCCAAGCATAAACTCCTTCACTGTGTTAACCTCTACCACTTCAACTGGAAGGCAATTGCATTCATCCACTACCCTCACTGTAAAGTAATACTTCCTGAAATTATTTTTAAACCTTTGCCTCTCTAATTTAAGACTATGTCTTCTTGTTGTGGTAGTTTTTCTTCTTTTAAAGAGAAAACATTTTTTGATCACTATGGAATACAAATTTGAATAGTAATGATTTCTGCACGTCTTTTCAAATTTTTGAGTAATATATTAATGTTTTATCTTTAGAATAACCCACTGCTCTCTGTCTATAATAGCTGAATATGCTTTCTTTTGTAAAGACTAGATTCTTCTGAAAAGTGTAATATGGAAAAAATTCTCTAGATGTCACTCATTTTCTACAAATCTCTTCAAGAGCAGTGTTCAGAATTTTATATATATATATATATATATATATATATATATATAAGATTTTCAGCAGGTTCAACACTTGTGAAAATTGAAAACGACCTGCTGTGTTCAGGCTTGTTAAAACAAAAGTCACTAAGTGTGCAGTCCTGTCTATCACTTCGTCCTCAGTGACAACAGAGAAATTGTTGCATTCATGTTTGCACTGTTTAAGCTGGTTTTGTGTATGTGAAAAACCTTCAGGATTTTCCATTGATTGCATTCACAGATAATTAGAAAAAAGACACATTCACAGTTAGAATTGTATTTTTACTCTTTAAAAAAAAAAGGCAATGAAAGATGCTAAGCTTGTGTACTATGTCAACTTTTTTTTGTTTGTTTTTTTTTTCTATTCTTTTTATTTTATTTTAATACATTGAGCGCAAAATGGAGAAAAGAACCAAAATGTAACCGTAAAATAAAGTGACAGAAGAAGCGTAGTATGGAATATTTGGGCACAAATAAGGGTATACATATACACAGATAAAAACAAAAACAAAAAGCACACGAAAAACTGTCTAAAATTTGTGGAAATATTTAACTTTTTATAAATCTAACATAATAATAATAACAAAGTATTTAACCAGGAAAGGTACATTCAGATTACTCTGGTTTTCAAGTACGTCCTGGGGATGTTACCTTAGCCCAACATCCAGGGGTTGTTACAATAATACAGACTGGTGTGATGTAAAAGTGCTGGCCTTCCCCGTTGCATTTTTGTTTATATTCCATTATGTTTTTCAAATAAATATACATTTTAACCCTTTTATCTGTGTATTATTTAATAAGCATGTGTGTGTTTTAATCATTTTAAGTAGATTTTTGAAGGGGACAAGTTCACAACAAATATTTATTCTGTTTTCAGTTTCTTCACAAACTTTTCAAAAGAGATCACCACAGAGGACAGAAGTACCATGAGAAACAAATCCATTTATATGCTGAATATGACCGCCCAAATCTTTTGCCTTTTCTTCGAGACAGTATTCATTGCCCACTGGAAAAAGTAAGTGCTTGACATATCACAATTTGTGTTCAAGACCATCCCACTCTGTATAACAGCAATTTCAGCACATGCCCTGTAATGTATTGTTCTGGTGACCATGTGCAATGATTTGCTAAAGAATAATTGAGTGAAAGATGATACTCTATTGTCCATGCAATGTGCTGACAGTAGAGCCAACGCGTTTGCATCATAAAGAGGTGTTTCCAAACAGGACCAATGAGGAAAGAAAGGGGCATGATTTTGGCAGCTGTAGCATGATGACGGTGCTCTTGGATTTGGAGATATTAGCATGACATAAAAATAGTATATGTTACATGTATTGCAAACCTAAAATAAAATGTAATCGTATCATTAGCTACTGATTAGGTTGAAAAAAAAATCAGTCTTTACTACATCAAAGTTTTTGGGGAATTAGTTTAACATTCTCATTTGGAGACGAGGGAAGGAGTGACCATGCTTTTGCATTTTTTTTAAAAAAAATCATTTTTGTCACGCATTCCAACACAGAAAATGGAAGTCCGACACGTGCAGTCATACAGAAAGTGCAGCTGTTAAGCTAACCCACTCATTTATGCAGAAATGTGTAATTTATCACATGCAGATATTCTGTGCATTAGTGCAACAGTTCTCTCACACAGTAATTAAATAAATTAGTCGGACCACTCTGTTATCTTCTTGGCCATGTATATGGCGACACACAGGCACATGTTGCAAAGGGTCAATCTGCATCACTTGGTAACAGATTGCTGCAGGTTGCCATAGTGATCCAATAGTATTAAGCTCCAAGCACCAGAAAAAGAGCTGAGTAACCTAGTTCTTTTCCAAAAAGACATACTAAGGTACCTATGCATATACATTTTAAAAAGATTATTTCACAAACAAGAAAGCACTTTAAAATTGATGAAATAACGAGCACTGATCTTGTACCCAGACACAATCCTCTTGAAAGAACTTGGCAGCTATGTTTCTGGAGCTTCTTTTGTCTAATTAAGTGCAAGACGAAATTATCAAATTGGATTCTTGGAAATCAGCCTAAAAGCATTTTTGAAATTAAAATACTTTGTGATCAGTGACTGTCAATATCTTTTAAATAAATTATCTGTGTTTTTGAAAGCCCACGCATATATTCATCAAACCTTTGACATTTTGTTTTTTATTCCTTTATCTGATTTATAAAGCTTCCCTGTATTCCACAGCATAATACACAATGAAATGGGAGGGTTGACACGGGGAGTAATGGAGTTATTGCCCCTTGGGCTACTAGCATGGGAGGGCTGGCAAATGGATGGGTGATTTAGGCAGCTGTTGCATGATCATAGTGCTGTTTGAATTGGAGAGGAGATACATATTAGCATGACATAGGAATAGTATAAGCATGGACATGCATAGCCTGATATATTGCAGTCAATTGCAGACTCTGGGTTGATCATTTTGCCAGATTATGATGAATATGAATGATGTCCGACATTTGTAACAGACATCAAAAGTAGACAAAGGTCTCAAATTTCCAATTGTGTGTTTAGATTAACCCTCACCATAAACTTTTTTGTATATGCTTTGTTTTGACCATGTTCTCGTATGACATTTTTTCCCTTGCCACCATTACAAAAATGTATTTTATCAGGAAAAGCTGTTGCCAAACAGAGACTTTTAATAGAATACAACTAGCTTTTTGCTATTATTTTTCAGTGCAGGTTATCATTGAAATCAATCATAATAAAACCAATTTGCCATTTGAATTTTATGTGGAATGCAAATTTTAATTTGTCGTTATTGGTTACACGTCTCATTAAAGTGTTGCTTGCTACGTACACGCATTAATGAATGGACAGGTTCGGTTAAGACAAAGTCATGGTATGGCCTGGAACAGTACTTTGCAACAGTGCCCCTCCGCACCCTACCCTGGCAGACGTGCCAAATTAATAAGCTATCCCCCACACATCACCCATTGATACACAACATACTTCAAATCTGGAGAAGGCACAAAGAGGACTGGGGCTTGTCCCCAGGTCTGTCTCCATGCTTCCCAATAGCGGATAACCCAGACTTCCAACATGGTCAAGGTAGCACCATACTAGTCCGAATATTTGGGACCCCCAGCTCTGCCATTGCGGAAATTACAACAGAGGACATTCCACCCAAATTAAAAGCCTTCCCCAAACTCAATAGACAGGAGACACTCCTAGACATTATGGGCAAGGCACAACTGACCAACTTCTTGACCCATTCAGTCTTTCCGATTTGGCGCAAGAGAGACAAGACTCCATTCGAACAACTATGCTCACAGGGAAACACAACCAAACGACCATTGTCTACCATTTATGCCATTCTACAGGCAGACACGGGAACACAACCTAGACCCCCATTCCAACGCAAATGGATGAGAGGACTCCACACCCACATGACCAATGAGGATTGGTCACACATTATGACCTCAGGGATAAAAACCCCGATAAGCATAGCTCGCAAAGAGACCTTCTACAAGAGAGCCACTAGATGGTATAGAACACCAGCACAGCTTCACACCTACTGGCCTACAGTCAGTGACTCATGCTGGAGATGCGGGGAAGCACGGGGGGACATGGAGCACATTTGGTGGGGATGTAGGAACATAGCGCCATACTGGACGCAAATATTGACAGACATTAAAAATATAATGCTTATGAAATCGCGGCCTTCCCCCTCCCAGGTGCTACTGGGATGGCCCCGATCATTCAAAGAAACTTCCAAACAGCAACTCTTGAATACACTCATAGGAGAAGCCAATGCCCTAATCCCAATGTACTGGAGACAAACCAGTGTACCATCTAGGGAACAATGGGTACAGAGGGTGGAAAGGTCGAGTTAACTGGAGGAGATCCACTGGTCGACTATGGGAAAGACGGATAGATACCTCAAAACCTGGGACACATGGCTCGATTTCTGGAAAAAACCCACATAGGAAATACCACTCTTGGTCACCCTGAGTCAGTCATACATAGGGCCACGATAATTATCTTAATGTCTCCACTGAAGGAGATCAATTTCTACACAATTTAGTATGCAGCAGGACACTCCCCCACCCTCTCCCACCTCTCTCTGTACCTCCCTGCCCTACCACTCCCATCCAGGACCTTACACCACAAGTGCAGCATTGGTAACACAACACGGTAATACGGAAAGAAATGTAAGGTTTAACTGTTGCATGGAATGTTACCGATCCCCACTATGTTCTACTTGTGAATATCCCTATGTTTATTCTGTACCCCTTCTCATTCTGACCTTCGATGAAAACAATAAAAAGATATTAAACAAAAAAAAAAGTGTTGCTTGCTGGGTTGGGCTAGTTAATTCTCAGTCAAATATGATTGCCCATTTAAGATCCCACAGGCTATAAGCAATCTTCTTATTGATAATTTCATTGCCCGAAAGAATTGAGCTTAATTATCTCATATATGTTCCACTGTTGATTGGTCAAGTTTCCATATAAAGCCTACTGCTTGTTTTGACATCCGGTAAGCCTGCCTTTGTTTTAGACTTATACCAGGGTGCCTTTTGTACACTGTTGGTTTAATGAAATGTCATAAATATTGCGCCCAACTACGATAAAATGGCATCTTTTTTGTAGGCTATGTTATTGTACATAAAATAAGTTTATGATTCATATAGCTGCTTATAAACTTATCTTTCTGATTATAGGCTCTTGAGATCTGTCACCAGAGAAATTTTGTGGAAGAAACAGTATTTCTCTTAAGTAAGTATGTGTTTTGTTGCAGATGCCAAAATACCACAGTAAAAAAATATATATTGTGCACTTATGTAATGAGGTTGTGGTAAAATAAATGTAAACTTGTAAAAATGGTTGTACAACTTGTGTTTGTTAAATAATCAATGCATAGTTTCTTAATCTTTTGTGCAAATGTGACTTTTTTAATATAATAATGGCAAGATAAGGCACATTTTAAAGGAAGTGAAAATATGGTTACGTTACATGAGTGTTTCCCACTTCAGTCCTCAAGGCACACTAACAATCACGAATTTCAATCCAGGCATTACCCAATTCTGCTTTTGTGGAGATATTGAATATATCTGGACTTTTTAAAAATGTGTTGTGAATCACTGCATTGGATTTTTGGACTATATTTCCTGTAATGCTCAGTATTCTAAGGGATGCTGTTCACATCATTGTACAAGTTATTACCATATTAACACAGGATTTAAGATGCTTGTTGACTTTTTTTTGTAGCAGCCTCAGTAAAGCATCTCATATTGAAATTCTGCAGTGCCTTTAGGCCTGGGAATTTGAGGATTATATGATTGACCATGGCCAAATTAAGACCATGATCCTATTAGCAATAAAAAAAAAGACTCTACTATTATTTATTAGGCTTTTGTACCTTTTATAGGGGGCTGACTCTGTACATACACAGTGTTTTTCACTAAAGTAAGAATGCAAAGTGAATTTCAGATTTAAGGTTAAAATAGCCAAACTGGAAAACAAATCTCTTACAGGACCCTGACAGATGTCGTTTAGATGGCTAACATTCATTCATAGTACGGCCTTTTATAATTCATCCCACTTTTTTGGGTGCTAGAGTTTGTCTGTTTTCTTATGCTTGAGTGGAGAACGAGTGAAGTATACGCACCCTAGTGGAGAACTTTAACCAGTAAACCTATAGTGTAGAATGAACTCTGGTTGAACTATCATTCAGCTGCGAGTGTTATAATATTTCTAAGCACAGTTTGGATTTTATATTTTTGATTACTGTGACTTATCAGAAGTCTTTTATACGCAATAGATATGAAGAACCTGGTAACCCATTTATGAAGAATGTGGTTACCTATTTATTGAGTAATAAACAAAGGCTGCATTTTATACCTATTTCCTACACCTATTCTTTTTTTACTTCTCTTAGCTCTTCGGGGTTACCACCATTTTGGTGTTTTGGTGATCCTTATATCCTTTCCTTGTTCGTAGAGATAAACTGTTTTATTGAGCATTCTGGATTTGTGTACATAAAGGATGAAAGTGGTGGCATTTGTTAAATTGCAGGTTTCAAGTATTGATTTTTGTGTTCATTAAAATGGTGACTTGGTGGTATACTAAAATTCTAAAGGCTTGTATATCTACTAAGTGGTTTTTACCACAGGATTTTTTCAAAGGAGTGTTCCTCTAATTCCCTCTTTTCTCAGCAGTTCCTACCAGTACTTGACACGTAACTACTTTACTCCTTCCATGTTCCCTTACAGCAGGTTTCCCCAAACTCTGGTCCTCCAGATGTTGCTGAACTACAACTCCCATGATTCTCAGCCTATCTATTTCATTCATTGAATCATGGGCGTTGTAGTTCAGCAACATCTGTATAGCCGGAGTTTGGGGAAGCCTGCCTTACAGTTTTAAGTGATGTATCATCATCCCTCATATCAGTCTTCTTAGTTCCTGTTTTTAGAACTATTCTCTCTACTCTCGACTCCATATTGGTATAGCTCCTCCTTCACTTCAATGTTGCATGCCTTTTACCTTCATCAGATTTGGTTACCTCTCCCTTTTTAATAGATATTCTATTCATTAGAGGGATACTGTATTCCTGTCTGTTTCCCTACAATTACTTTGCCTTACAAGTTCTAATGTTGCCACTAGCAACAGATGAGCTGATATTCATGCCATGGGTTTTAAGTGTTTTAGTACAATATGTTTAATTGTGCCTCGGGTTTCTTTGATGGTCTACTCATGGTTCACCATCACTGTGCATATCACATGTATTTTGATAACAGATTCACATGTAATGACCAACGTATTTGGTTTTCATGTCATGCTGTTATTTTGATAGATTATTTATCGCTTAATGTGGCATATAATAAGATGAACTAGAATGACTAGTTTGGAGGGGAGTGGTGTCTGTATTATAATATATATATATATATATATATATATCGATCAGAAATACACTGTAGACAATGTTCGTTTATATATATATATATGTTTTTCTCCACATTCAAATCTCTCAACGGGTCATGGTGTTTAGTACTCCAAATCCTCTTCTCAAACTGTCTGTACATTGAACTAGCAAAATCACCACCCAATGTATGGATTGTAAGGAAAACTACTATGAAAATCATGCTCCCTCCCATTCAGACTATCAGCATAGACTCTTTGCCGATGTCAGTTTGAGAGAGAACATGCCTAGCTGAGCAGACTGTGCCAGGCACTGGGAAGCAAAACAAGGCTTCCCAGAGAGGGGCTAAACCGAAGTGAAGGTTGCAGTCCACAAAAGAGGGGTGATGGCAGCACTGGAACCGTTGAGCAGTTTTCAGTTTTACATAAAAATTATGAAGACACATGGAAGGTGAGTGAAAAAGTTTTTTTAGGCACAATAAATATAATTCAACATAGTACACAAGTCCATGACAAGTTCACTTTAAGTTTTGGATAAGAAAAAAAAAAAAGCCATGCCTCACCTTTTCACTATAGCTCACGAAAGAAAACTCCTGTAACTTACCTGAGTGAATCCTTCCAAAGGTAGATCTTTATGAAAAGGCAGTTTTTTAAACAGCAATACAGCAAGTACTGCAAATTGTACGCAGGTGGCACTGCTCAAACAAGGGAGCAAACATGAGGTTAGTGTGTCGTTTGATGTATACATCAAACGTTGTGTGGGTGGATAGAGTGGCCCATGGTGGTGGTGGGGTTACAGTATGGGCAGAAGTATATTATGGACAACGAACACATTAATTTGTGCATTTTATTGATGGCATTTTGAATGCACAGAGATACCGTGACGAGATCCTGAGGCCATTCAAGAACTCCGCTCTCGTAGGGTTCATGTGGGAAAGTCCTGTGGTTTTCTCTTGCCCTAGCTGTTGCAGGAGGGTTTCCAGCTCCAGATAGCTCCGAGACCTGTAGGCAGTCCCCTGGTGTGGGAACAGCATCGCCTTCGGTGTTCCCCAACGATAGGGTATGTCCCTGAGGCACAGCTGTTATAGTAGCGGCTGTAGGGCTTTTCACCAGGTGAGGGTAATTTCCTCTTTTTTTTTCATGTCATTTCAGCATGGAAAATGTGTTTACAAATAGATCTTGCTAAGGGTATACAGCATTTGTGAATACTGTGTTGATTTACATTATACTCCACACCTTTGTCTTTCAGGCCGAATGGGAAATAGCCGCAAAGCCTTACAGATGATCATGGAAGAACTGCACAATGTTGACAAAGCTATTGAGTTTGCTAAAGAGCAAGATGATTCAGAGTTATGGGAGGACCTCATCCTGTATTCTATTGACAAACCGAGTAAGAAAAAACATGGTGTATGTGTCGGTTATGGGTTTGCAATAGAATGTTGCTGTAGAATAGTTCAAGGTCATCTGTCATCTTGAGTCATCAACTGCAGCACTAGAAATGTAATATGTTTTATGGACAGCTTCCATTTTTACCTTCCCAGTCAGTGCTCCATTTACATTTTAACAAAAGTATTTTGAATTCTTGAATTCTTTCTTTATCTTATACTTGCCAAAATAGAGGATTTGCTGTCAGCTATAGCCTCTGAATTAAAAGCTGTCATGACTCTGATAACAGAGGATGTCAGTAGCAGATTGCGGAAAAAGGTGCAGGTCCATTTAAATGGACCAGTAAAATAGAAATGATCGCTGACTTTTTTTTTTTCTTTCTTTCTTTTAAAACATTTCAAATTGCATGTATATTTCATAAAACGACACATTGAGCTAACTGAATTATTTCTTAAAAGTACCTTGAACTAAAATATGCACCCATGACTATTGCATAGGATATGGTAAAAAGGCTTATATTCCCTCTTTTTCATAACAGCTCACTAACCCTTCACTGGAAGAAGCTATGTATCCTCACATCCAAACCAAACCTTGCATTGTGTGCACCATACAAACAAATCCTACATTACTTGTATAATGTCTATAGTAGACAGATTTATTTCTCCTCAAAGTACCTGAAAGAAAATGCTTCATGTGCACAAGATAAAAGCGATATTACCGTCATGGGTACTTGCATTAAGATAATTTTCTAGCAAACATTGAATATAGACCCTTCTGTCTTGGATGATCATACCAAAAACACAGACACCTTTCTCTGAAATAGGTGCCAGGCTCCTTATTTCATTTCAGAATTTGGCGTCTTCATGATGATGTTGAATGCTTTACTTCTGCAGCAGCCAGGCCCCGCCCTCGTATTCTCCTGGTTATTATGCTTTTTGCATCTATACAACCCTAAATTTGTTAAATGATGTAGATAGTCTATATTCATATAGGATATTTAAAGTCTGAGTCACAATTGGATTGTATTTTTTTTTTCTCTTCAATTTGACCATTTTTATTGTTTTTTGGGGTACGGAAAAGAAGGGAGGTATTAGAGGGGGTAAAAGATTTACATATTTATCCATAAAATTCCAGAAAGATTTACATGATTCACTTTTTCCATTCTTATTTGAGTTTTGTAAGGCTATCTGAGTGTAAAAGCTTACTGAGGTAGACCTGTGATCAGTGTGTTAGTATGTTTGGGCCTTCCTTGTGGTAATATCCTATTAGTGGATTCTGGGGTGGCTGGATGCCATGGTTCAATATGGTGGGATTTAATGTGGTAGGGGGAGAGGTTTGTATACTTCTATAAAAGGATTTTACCAATACAGTATAGTTTCTCTCATTTCAAGTATTACATTCCCTGATTTATATTTAAATATATACCAATATTCTCATGTACAGAGAATCTAAGCATGTAGAACTAGGATGTGTACCGTACTGGACATTCATTTTTACAGAGATTAATGGCTTTCCCTTTCTGTGGCTTTTTTTCCCCGTCTTTACCACGAGAAGTGTAATTTTTCTTTTATGTAGGGAAAGGAAACCTTAGAGGCTTTGTTAAAAATGTGATTAATAAATATGTATGAATCTGCAGCAATAAACCATTACACTGGTAAATGTGTTCAGTCTGGGGTTGTAAAACAGTTGACAGAAGTGATGAAATTCTCCTGTCTTGGTGTTACAAGTTAACAATATGAGTCCCTAAACTATAATAGGAAACATTAGCATTTAGTTCAGAATGTCCCTAAACAGATTTGTTTATATTTCTTAAATTTATTAAAATGCACAATTCTAACATAAATACTTCAAATTCTATTCAGTTATGCAAGATTTCTTTTTTCTTTAACTATGTTGATATGTGTCTCCAGGGCATATTATCAGATGCAACATCCAACATCATTTTTGATGAAGCAACAGTCCTGGATGTACACAGAGCTGGCTATGTCACTGGCACTGCATTGACCATGACTGCTGAAGCTGTTGATCCTTGCTTAGCATCACTAGAGGCTAATTATTGCAGAGTAACATATTAACAAGTGGGAATAACAACAATAACTGAACCTGGGGTCCCAGATAAAAACAAACAAACAAAAAAAACAATCTGGTAAACAATGGTTCAGACGTTGCCCATTAATGTATTGTCATTAATTTTACGAGTTACTAATGTGAAGGTAATCCTGTAGTCAATATGAGGCAAGAAGCTTTTCCTCGGGCGTCCACTGAGAGAGCAGGAGGAACCACAGGTCATTTGAAGTTGGTGTTTTTTTTTTTACTTTCACTCAAAGCATATACATTTCACACAGTTAATATTTAAAGATTACTCGGCTAAGTATGCATTCTTTTTTCTGTTTGTGAATATATTTTGGTCATATTCTTATATCCTTGAAAACCTAAATACTTTTTTTTTAAATTAGTATTCAGAATAGAGGTTCCTCAGCATATAGTCTATTTCCTCCTCTGTTTTGGAAACCTGTTGAGATCATGTCAGAGTGATGCAATTATTATCTATCTCTGCGAGAGGCATTCCAGTGAACAATTCCCATTACTTCTCTGCCTAAACCCTTGCAAAATTAAATGTGTCAAACACAATGTACATCCCTACAGAATATAATAAATATCTTATTAACATTCTAAGACACTGGCAGTAAAATTGACTTCTAGAAGCTCTGAAACATACATGAAATTGATCTAAATTGACTGACTAGAGCCATTTTTTGTAGGAAACCAAGGAGGAGCTATAGATTGTTTCTGTTTTATTAATGTGACGATATGTACTTTATCTCAACAAATAGAATGTACACCAAGCATTTCAGACTCAAAGGCTAACTCAGGCCAAATATACAAGGCTTACGTTTATGTGGGCAAAAAAAAAGAGAATTTGCCGTAGACCAACACAAACTTAAATTAAGTGTCAGCGCTATATGTGATAGCCTTGCAGTAGGCTATCAAATAAATGTGCAAAATCAGCAACTTAACACTGTGAATTAATATTAGTATGTTAACCTCTATATCACAATAAGTTAGATTATACACATAAACTGATAAAACTTGTTTAAAAAGTCCAAAAGTTCCGAGTTAAAGTCTTTAGGGGGTTAATCTTTTGTTGCAGCAGTATTGTAGCATCCGTGGATACACTGTAGCTCAAAGTAGCTTGTGCCTTAAAAGGATACAAAAAAGCTTTCCATGGTGTAAAACTGCTGTATTCATATAAAAAGAAAACCTTGCCCCCCAAATAGAAACTTACATTAGCAAGTGGTGGTACTCGTCTCCAAGATACCACAAACACATTTAGCAAAGTCAGAGGTTTTTACAGCCGTTTACCGTCCACTGGTCCTTGCAGTACCAAAAAAAAAAAGGTACTTTCTATGTACATATTTATGTAATATGTTTACATAATTAAGTAATTTTTATTGATTGCAATTTGAGGGACCTGCCTGACAACCCAGGCCAAAAGTCCTAAGAATTTTATTTGCTAGACCTGTATTTAACCCTGTAACTTTCTATGACACCCTAAAACCTGTACATGGGGGTATTGTTTTACTGTGGAGACTTCGCTGAACACAAATTTGAGTGTTTCAAAACCGTAAAACATATCACAACGATGATATTGTCATTGAAGGTGACGTTTTTTGCATGGTATAATTGTTGTAATGCGTTTTACTGTTTTGAAACACTAATATTTGTGTTCAGCGAAGTCTCTCGAGTATAAAAGTACCCCACATGTACAGGTTTTATAGTGTTTATGAAAGTTATAGGGTCAAATATAAGGGTCAAATTTGTTTACATTGAAAATTGATGATTTGGTTATATTGCCTTTGCGAGCGTATGGTAGGCCAGGAATGAGAATTACCCCCATGATGGCATACCATTTGCAAAAGAAGACAACCCAAGGTATTGCAAATGGGGTAGGTATATTCAGTCTTTTTTAGTAGCAACTTAGTCACAAACACTGGCCAAAGTTAGCGTTTATAATAGTTTTTTGCATTTTTTAACACACAAACAAATATAAATGTTAACTTTGGCCAGTGTTTGTGACTAACTGGCTACTAAAAAAGACTGGACATACCCCATATTGAATACCCTGGGTTGTCTACTTTAGAAAAAAAATATGTACATGTGAGGTGTGATTCAGTGATTTATGACAGATAACTGTGTTACAATGTCACTATTGATACATTTTAAAAATATATATTTTAAAACCGCAATGTCCTACTTGTACTTATAGCCCTATAACTTGCAAATCCCCCCCCCCAAAAAAGCATGTAAATGCTGGGTGTTTTTAAACTCAGGACAACATTTTGAATCTATGTAGCAGTTTTTTTCCATTAGCTTTTGTAGGTAAGTAAAATATTTTTCAAGTTTTTTTTTTAATTTTTCACCATATATTTTTTTTTTTTTTTTTTTTAAAGGGACACTATAGTCACCCAGACCACTTCAGCTCAATGAAGTGGTCTGGGTGCCAGGTCCCTCAGGTTTTAATCCTGCAGATGCAAACATAGCAGTTTAAGAGAAACTGCTATGTCTGGATAGCCACTAGAGGTGCATCTGCAACACTGGAGGCATATTATGCCTCCATCACACAGAGCGCAACCGCATTCGGCTCAGCTGACGTCAGGGGGGGAGGAGAGGCGGGGTTTTTAACCCTTTCAGCGCCATGGGAGGGGGACCCTGAGGGTGGGGGCACCCTCATGACACTATAGTGTCAGGAAAAACGCTTAGTTTTCCTGACACTATAGTGATCCTTTAAAGTAAACATGATACAAATAATGGTATGTAAAGAAAGCCCTTCTTGTCCTGAAAAAAAACAATATATGATTTGTATGGGAGCAGTAAATGAGAGAGTAGAACATTACAGCTCAACACAAACACCACAAAAACAGCTCTGGTCCTTCACGTACAACATGGCCAAAACAGTCCGGTCCTGAAAGGGTTAAAAGTAGACAAAACAAAAAAATCATTTAGAAAAAGTAATGAACTAGACATTTCCTGATACATCAGGAGTTCAATACACATTTCAATAATAACACCAAAAATAAAATCACACAAAAACCAAACATGTAATAAAACAACAAACAAAATAAATCGGAACATGCATTTCTAAGTAGTTGTGCTGCTATAAAGACAAAAATATATACAAAATACATATTAAAGAACCGCTCATTTAAAATACATTTTAGACTAGACAAGGCTACTTAAAATCACCTCTCTTAGCAAACAAATATGGGGATTCAGTTACACCATATGGGCATGTTGTGAAAAGCCCACCACTACGTTGCAGTACCCTAACATTGGTGGGTCCTAAACTAATTTTACCAATGGAGATTAACATGCTAAATGCAATACTAACTGCTTAAGCTGCTTCCAGTGAATCACCTCAAATGTATGCTTTCCTGTGGTCAACTCCAAAGGGGACACTTATAGTAAAGTATTGTAAAGTAAAGATGTGTGTGCACGTTATTCCTTAATCTGTATTTTGGATATATTTTGGTTCCCTTTTTTTTCTATGTACATTTGAAATCCAGACCAAACCCCTTTTTGGTTTGAGCACCCTACCCCTCCCATCCCCTAAAGGTGCATTATTTACATTTGGTATGACTTGGGTCCATGGTTGGCTTGATGCAGATATTCCAAAATTGGGAAAAAGGCTCAGTTACCCTTGATGAATTGACGCAGATACATCAAATTGGTTACGTTTTCCTAACAAAGAATTAGATATCAGTATTAATATGAATTTAGCATAGGAACTGTACAGTTTAAAAGAAAAAGAAAAATATTTTTTACTAGTTCTAAACTAAGCTCCCAGTGCAGCTATGAATTAATACCAGACTTTATTTTAACTTAATGTAATTGATGTGGCATTTCATCACATGTGTGCTGTAAGGTTTCTTTTTTGTTTTGTTTATGGGTTGCACAGAATAGGAAAGTGTGGCCCTATCCGTATAACATCCCAGGATGATACCTTCTATACTTCTATATATTCCAAATTTACTCAGTGGGTAGATTTGGAAGGAATCTTACATCAACATGCATTTTCATGTTTTTTGTATAGACATGTAATGTGTTAAAAAAACATTGCATATGGATGTATAGGAACTTGAAACTTATGAGTTTAAAATATTTGTTTTCATCAACAGAATTTATAAATGGTTTACTGAACAATATTGGGACACACGTTGACCCCATCCTCCTGATTCACCGTATTAAGGAGGGAATGGAGATTCCCAATCTGAGAGATTCTCTGGTTAAAATCCTACAGGACTACAATCTCCAGGTAACTATCTACAGCTCTACACTATATGTGTAACCCTGACAAAATACCTTAACACATAAAATGCATGAAAATCTATTTAGGTTTTTAGCTATATTGTATGGTTCCATACTTCAGAATTCAAACTAATTTTATTCACATTTGTAGTTATCAACTTTCAAAAGCTACCCACAAGATTCTGATCCATTATGATTTGAATATTAAAGTGGACAAAGATATAAGTATCTTGACATCAGAACCAGCACTTTTTAAGAAATTCCCGGAGTCTGTTGCAAAAATTGACAAAATTGTAATAGACCACATCCTAATCGCAGCTACGTCATGTCGTCCTCGATACTGGAAGTCTAAAAATCTACCTACACGTAGAAAAATTTTGACCATGGTTTTAGATAGTAAAGCAAACAAAATGTCTTCTAGAAAGAATACTCATTTATATGCAAACCTTCAACATACTTGGGAAGAATATATATAAAAAAAAAAACTTACTGCTTATAGAATATATATTTTGTTAAGTTCAAAGATGTATAAGTAATGTTTTGTACAATATTCCAAAAGTTTATTGTTGTGGATGGATCCCCTTTCCTATTTCCAAGTTTCCCTTTCCTTCCCCGAATAGTATGTTTAACTATTCGTTATTATTTGTTGTGAAATACATTATAACCTTAATTAAAAATATTTTAAAAGATTCTGAACCATTGTGATTTTAACAGTATTAACAAGCCATCTAGAATGTACTGGATTTAGTTATATAAACATTTAAAGGCTCGAGCACAAAGCAGTATAGTGCAAAGTATTAAATATCCATTTAATATATTTTACAGAGTCACTAAAGTCACCATAACAACTACAGCTTAATGTAGTTGTTCTGGTGAGTATAGTCATTTCCTGCAGGCATTTTCAGAGAGAAGGCAGTTTTTACATTGCCCCCTAGGGACACCTCCAGTAACCACTCCTGAGATGGCCACTGGAGATGCTTCCTAGGGCCGTACTGCACAGTGTGCATCACTGCCGTTCAGTGTCTCCACGCTCTGCATTGAGGCGCTGAACTGTCCTAGGGATGCATTGGTTTAATACATCTCCATGAGGAGGTGCTGTTTGGCTGTGTCCCTGTCCCGCCTCCTTGCCAATTAGATTGGCTAAAAACACACATATTGAAGATGTCATCAAGGAGGCGGATCGGGGGGCAGGGTCAGCGCCGGCAGACCTGCTCAACACTGGAAATAAGGTAAATTGTATTACCTTTTAGTGGTTTAAGGGGGATAAGCCACCTAAATGGTGGTTTTAACACTATAGGTCAGGATACATTTTTGTGTTCCAAACCCATTAGTGTTCCTTTAATCTCAACATTCCCTGGCCATAACACATTGCTACAAATGTAGTTTCACATCTGTAATGGGACGTTGCTACTAAAAGTGTATATATGTGTACATAGGTACGTATGGTCTGCCAGATTTACAAGTAAATTCCAGCAAGTCAAATAAATTTGATGTCCGTTCCAAGGTTACAATTTCAAGGTAATTGCGAATCCCGTTTAATTTGCAAATACTTTTATTTTTATTTTTAATTGGCTCTTATTTTTGTTGTGCAGATACAGACAATATCAGCAGTTATATGAATAGGTTAAATACATCAATTCCAATGATGAAAATAAGGCACTGGTTGTAGATGTTATGAAGGAAACACATACAAACATCAATTAACTTGTATAAGGCATATATATGATAAGTAAGGTAATAGACGATAGAGTTCACACAATTTGTTTACTTGTTTAAGAATGAGAAAATTGTACCTGCGGTTTTTAAAGATTAACATGGTAAAAATACATCTCCTTTTCAAACAATATCAAGGGTACTCAATTGACTAAATGTTGGTCTAGAATTAGCATGAGAAGAATTAGGCTATTTATAGCTGAAACAAAGTAGCTAATAGAGTAGCTAACAGAGTGGTACACTGACCGGAAAAAAACATACAATCAAATATTTCCAAGGGCTTAAAGGATCACTATAGGGTCAGGAACACAAACATATATTCCTGACCCTTTAGTGAAAACCCACCATTTAGGTGGCTAGCCCCCTCAGAATGGGTTAAAACTCACCTTATTTCCAGCTCTCCACGGGTCTGCCGGCGCTGGCCTCGCCTCCTTGGTGACATCATCAAAATTACCGCTTTTTAGCCAATCCAATGCTTTCCCATAGGGAAAGCATTGGATTGGCTAAAATCAGCAAGGGGTGGGACCAAACACCATGGCCAATCAGCACCACCTCATAGAGATGCATTGAATCAGTGCATCTCTATGAGGAAAATTCAACGTCTCCATACAGAGCGTGGGGACACTGAATGGCAGGGCTGCCTACTGTGCAGCCCTGAGCCAGGAAGCCCCTCCAGTGGCCATCCGAGGAGTGGCCACTTGGAGGTGTCCCTAGGGGCAATGTAAACACTGCCTATTCTCTGAAAAGGCAGCGTTTACATGAAAATGCCTGAAGATAGCAATTATACTCACCATAACAACTACATTAAGCTGTAGTTGTTCTGGTGACTATAGTGTCCCTTTAAGAGAGGATTGAGTAACATAAAAATAAATAAAGCTGAAAATCATCTAAAAGAAAAAAAACAACACTAAAATGAACTGTGTGCAGAGAAAGTGACCTGACAAAACTATCAGACTCTCCGTCGGAAAATGGCATGAGACCAGGGAAATAGAGAGCGGTTGGAAACCCATTGTCCTCTATGCCCATAACTACTAGGAGCCAAGCAGCCTCCAGGCCTGCCTGCAGGCATTAACACCATACTCCTTATTCGGGGCGCTCCAGGTGTGCCAAATTGTCCCATATTCTGAGCTGCGTCTGTTTGTAGTAGCTGTGCAGCATCTCCTCTGGACTCTCAGGGGTTGGGATCTGTCGGGGAATGACCCTAGGTGCCTGCACCCTATAAAAAGTAGTCATCTTCCGTCCAGTGCCATTTTGCTCATTGCCAGCAAAGAATGAGGACACCGAGGTATTCTCCAGCATCCAACTTCGTAAGTTGGGATGTGGTGATGTGAGGTGTTGTGGTGCAACAGACATCACAGATGGTTTACACAGAGTTGGTAGCTAACCTCTGTCTGCCAAAATGACCTACATAATCAGTCAAATTATTTTAGTAAGTCGCACTCCGTGTGGACAGTAATGTCAGCCATCACAGGGCTGTTAAGTACCTTGTAAAGTAACAATAAGAGAGGTGACTGCACCATGACTAGCCTTGTGGTGTGCTCATGTTGGTCAGTGTGGGCCAGGATATTCTTTGAAAAAAGATAAAAAGGAAATTTGGTGTAGTTTGTTCTTTATTTTCCAGTCAATCTTTTTCGTGAATCATTTTTCAATTAAGACAGAAACCATTATCCATCATGCTGCAGCTCTGCTTGATTGGCACTTTTGTAGAATATTGGATTTCCCCCTTAGTTTTAAAGTGCATTACTTTCATTACTTAGTGAGGTGTAGTTTATAGATTTCTTACTGCTTATGTAAATGTACATCACCTTTTATTTCATTTTATTTATTCCCATATCAATAGATTACAAGTAGTGATTTTGACAAACAATATCACTGTAGATTGCCTTTCAGTGTTGCATATTTTATTAATAGAAAATTTAGTATTATGCCATCTGTATGCTGATATTTGTATGCAGTTCTAGCTGCTTCATAAATAGATCAATCCCATTTCATTCATTAGGAAATTTCATTTCATTATAAAGCTGCAATTACTAATACAAAAAAAATTGTAATAGAAATTACAAAGGATTTTCCCAGTCGCCTTTTTGTCTTGCTATCAATATAGTAATGGGGAGAAATCCCATCCCCAATAATTGCCAGCTGGTAGGTGCTATTTAGAAAATAAAACAGATTGGTGATTATTCCTTTATACAACCCCACACCCATGGGCTTTGAGTGTGGGACATATTAATGAGAGGGTTGACAAGCCACCACCCCCTAAATAAAAAGTGCCATACCTACCCCCTCACCCTAGTCATAAAGAGAAAATAAATCTACTTCCTCTTTTAATTTTTTTTTTAATAAATAATATATATATATATATATATATATATATATACACACACACACACACACACTTGCCTTAAGAAGTATTATTTTCTTCGTCCCCAAAAAAGTCTAAACAAACAAAAAAAGGAAATAACCTGACACTACTCTTAAAATAAAACAAGCCAATCAGAAAGGCCTCTCCCATCTTGAAAGCACAGTTTCTGCAGAGCCCTTGCTGGGCTCACTGGGATTATTTTTTTTGTGGCACATTTCTTCTTTCATAATTGTGTAGGTTAAAAAAAGGCATTTCTACTCACCCCTACATCTGAAACCAATAAAAGGAGTGGAAGGTACTTTTTTAGTTAGCTATCAACCATGGTCTGGAAGGACACGGGGGACAATGCAATATTTATCCTTATTCTTTTATTAGTCCCATGGGACTCCCTTTTGGTTCATCCAAATTGTTTTCCTGAAATGATCGCCTGGACAATATTTATCTTAACTGAAATGATTGCATGGGATAAAACAATACAACTAATGCAGAATGTAAGGAACTGTTTAAATTGAGGAGAAAGTAGTTTGTGTTAATATATATTTATTATAATGTGTGCATTATTATAATAATTTTAACTTAATTCTAGAATTATGCAAAGGCATATAACATATATATATAGCATAATTTAATTATTTTTGTTTTACAGATATTACTAAGAGAGGGTTGCAAGAAAATTTTAGTATCTGATTCTCTTTCATTGTTAAAGAAAATGCACAAAACCCAGTCAAAAGCCATACTGGTGGATGGTAAGTACAATACATAATAGTATATATTAATATTTATATATAAAGTGCCTATTTAGATAGATACATACATACACACACGTAACATTTACATTTATTTTTTTAAATGTTAACCAAAGAAATGGTTATTTGTCACTAGTCTTACAGATATAGCAATTTTTTATTTATTCACAACTTGGTTGAAAATGTAAAGACATTTAAAAAACAAAGATATTTGTGTAACTGTAACAACTCACTGACCATTTACAAACAAAAAGTTGTTAATTTTTGTATTTTTATAGCTATAATTTAATCTTCTTACACTTTCTACCCTTTTTAACATATGTGTAAATATGTGAACATTTTACTCTCCAAATTCGTTTACTCTCTTCTAACCTCTACACCTATCATGGGCGGCTCTCAGCACAACTAAATGCTTGTACCTCGTATCTTGACTACAGTATTATGCTCATCATTGGCCTCTCTCACGCCTACGTTTTCCCTTTGCAATCAAAGGCAACTCTCTAATTAGGCAGTTTATGTGTCCGCCTAAGGCTTCTTGCTCACTGAGGGCCTCTCAGCCGTCTAACTTACCTAACTGGAGAGCAGGGCGTGTAGCATGAAGGCTGCCAATTATTAGGAGGTGCGAGGAGTGACAGCAGCCAGCCACTTCTTGCACTGCCACAGATCCGGGGGAGGGAAAGATAGCACCATCATAGGTATCAAGTATTCCAGCCGGTCCCTAAAGATTAAGGGATAACCTGCAGTAATTGTTGAAAGCCTGGGTGAAGGTTATATCTGTGAACGAGCTGGTCTGTCCTTGCCTGCCTGCACTGGCCAGGTCCTTTACTCTGCAGCACATCAGGAAGCTATTGAGGGACAGAGTACGGAATCAAATTTTAAGCCCCTCCTTCATTAAGGTTTCATCACACTGCATGTACCAGTAGGCAGCAGCACTGTACCGCCAGAGTAACTGGCCTAAAAATTTATTGCAGTTAGAGAGGAAGATACTGCTTGTAAACAGGGCCACCATCATAAGTGTACAGCCCATAAATCAGTTAAAGTGACTGGCCATTCTTTGGCGCCTGCAAGGGGCTCTATAATGGTACATGGTCTGCTTGGGTAGCACACTGTGGAATCTGGTAATTGCACAGACGCTTTACAAGGTACAGCCTCTCCACATGAACAGCCTCACTGGGAGGAAGTGGTGTCCTATCTATTCCTACCAGTGCTCAGAGGAGGCCATGCAGGAAGACATAAATTGCCCATAACAGTTCCATGAATACAGGCCACAATTTAAGTTGTATCCCCACTGGACCACAGGGAAACAATAGATAAAGATTAGGGTAGATAAAACCTCTTAAATTTCAATATTTGCATTTATGTGGGTCTTTGTTAGTGGGGGGCCATATTTACATATCTCGCCTAAGGCCTTGCCAAGTCTAGAGCCACCTCTTCTTACAGTCCATTATGAATGGTACTGCCAGACACATCTATCAGCCTTTCGTTGTATCATATGACTCACCCAGCTGTCAGTCATTACGCTGACTCCTGAAAGTTTTCCGGTTCAATTCAAAATCCAATATCTTACCTTTAAAACTCTCTAAAACAAGCTGCTTGGCGATGGTCTTGTTGCCCATTCCAGGCTTGTGTAGGTCTACAATCTAGTCCCTGACATCCTTGGACAGCTCTTTGGTCTTGGCCATGGTGGAGAGTTTGGAATCTGATTGATTGCTTCTGAGGACAGGTGTCTCTTATACAGGTAACGAGCTGAGATTAGGAGCACTCCCTTTAAGAAAGTGCTCCTAATCTCAGCTCGTTGCCTGTATAAAAGACACCTGGGTGCCAGAAATCTTGCTGATTGATAGGGGATCAAATACTTATTTCACTCATTGACATGAAAATCAATTTATAACTTTTTTGACATGCATTTTTTCAGAATTTTTTTTTTTATTATTCTGTCTCTCACTGTTAAAATACAACTACCATTAAAATTATAGACTGATCATTTCTTTGTCAGTGGACAAATGTTCAAAATCAGCAGGGGATCAAATACTAATTTCCCTCACTGTGTAAAACATACAAAATACATAATCCAGCACACTCGCTCATTCACTAAATGGTGATTTCAAGTCTCACAGATTGTAATAGTTTTATTTAAAAACACCTCACCTAGGCAAAAAATAATTGGGGTTAGTAACATTATATGATCATATATTGCATAAGCCTGCCACAACGTCAATGTACCCCATTCTTGGCAGGTTATCCAAGCAGCCTAATGCCTGCTCTTATGAGAGTAATCCACCTTCTTGGGAAATTCTTCCTTATTTGGAATCTCTGCAAGTCAAGGCTAAAAAAGGCCAGCGAATGAGGCACCTATGACCGGGAGGGGTGCAAAACCAAGGAGTTGGCCTGGACTCCCAAATATATAATGGGTTATATATAGAAGAGTTAAAGAGTGAGTTCTAAATTAGCTTGATGGTAGCCAGTATTTTAGCCTTGTTGTAAGGGTACAGGATAGTGTAAGCAGTTTTATTTTGCCTGATGTTACTCCACTACTTTACACTGTTTCGTCTCTCTGTGGTCTTACAATGAAAAGTTATCTGTTATATGTCGCCCAATCTCCAAATTATGTCTTGAGTGAGGAGTACAGCTATTTGGATCTGGAGAACGCTAAGTTATGGTTGACATTTTTTCCCGCATATGGCAGTATTACATTTCATACACAGATATTTTTTATTCCCAGGCTAGCTTAAGCTCTTAATTAAAAAAAAGTTTACAGAAAGGCCAGAACCAGCTTATATATATATATATATATATATATATATATATATATATATATATATATATATATATATATATATATATATATATATATATATATATATATATGGAACATGGGGGGGGGGAGGGGGTTGCACTCACCTGAACATGCTTAAATGGGGTGCTGCTGGGGGCCATATTATACAATAAACAACACACAAGATCCAGCGCACTCTCCTATCTACTAAACAGCAACTTCAATGTTGACAGATTTTAGTTTGTAAAAGGTTTTTTTTTTTAAAAAACACCTTATCTAGGCAAAAAATAATGGGGATTTAGTTACATTATATGATCATACATTGCATAAGCCTGCCACAACGTAATAAAATCTGTCAACATTGAAGTTGCTGTTTAGTAGATAGGAGAGTGCGCTGGATCTTGTGTGTTGTTTATTGTGTATATATATATATATATATATATATATATATATATATATATATATATATATATAGTAAGTCTATTTTTGGTTCTCATTTATAGTTATCCAATTGCTATTTAAATGCTTTTCCCATTGTACACTGCAATCCAGTATTTGGTTGGGAACTGTTGGAGAATTGTGGTTCATTTTTCTGTGCAACCACTTTACTTTACAATGATTGGCTGAAAGGCTAGCCATAACTACTTCCACATTAATTGTTTTCTCCACGTGGTTCCACTGCATTTAAGTTACTGTACATAAAGAACCGCTAAAAAAAACATGTGTGGAGTCTACTGAACCTAGTGGATGATTCACTCCAAATGTTGTGATATGGTAACACATACAGGTGATACTCGAAAAATATCGTGCAAAAGTTCATATATTTCAGTAATGCAACGTAAAAGGGAAAACTAATATATGAGATAGACGCATTACATGCAAAGCAAGATAGTTCAAGCCGTGATTTGTCATAAGTGCAATGATTTATGGCTTACAGCACATGAAAACCCCAAATCCACAATCTCAGTAAATTAGAATATTGTGAAAAGTTGCAATATTCTAGACTCACAGTGTCCCACTCTAATCAGATAAGTAAGCCATAACACCTGCAAAGGGTTTCTGAGCCTTTAAATGGTCTCTCAGTCTGGTTCAGTAGGAATCACAATCATGGGGAAGACTGCTGACCTGACAGTTGTGCAGAAAACCATAATTGACACCCTCCATAAGGAGGGAAAGCCTCAAAAGGTAATTGCGAAGGAAGTTGGATGTTCCCAAAGTGCTGTATCAAAGCACATTGATAGAAAGTTATGTGGAAGGGAATAGTGTGGAAGAAAAAGGTGCACAAGCAGCAGGGATGACCGCAGCCTTGAGAGGATTGTCAGGAAATTCCATTCAAAAGTGTTGGGGACTTTCACATGAAGTGGACTAAGCCTGGAGTGAGTGCATCAAGAGCCACCACACACAGACAGATCCTGGTAATGGGCTTCAGATGTCGTATTCCTCTTGTCAAGCCGCTCCCAAACAACATCAGAAGTGTCTTACAGAAAAACAGACCTGGTCTATTGCTCAGTGGTCCAAAGTCCTCTTTTCTGATGAGAGCAACTTTTGCATCTCATTTGGAAACCAAGGACTCGGAGTCTGGAGGAAGAATGGAGAGGCACACACTGCAAGATGCTTGAAGTCCAGTGTGAAGTTTCCACAGTCTGTGTTGATTTGGGGAGCCATGTCATCTGCTGGTGTTGGTCCACTGTGCTTCATTAAGTCCAGGGTCAACACAGCCATCTACCAGAAGATTTTGGAGAACTTCATGCTTCCTTCCGCAGACGAGCTTTATGGGGATGCTGACTTCATTTTCCAACAGAACTTGGCACCTGCCCACACTGCCAAAAGCACCAAAGCCTGGTTCAATGACCGTGGGATTACTGTGCTTGATTGGCCAGCAAACTCGCCTGACCTGAACCCCATAGAGAATCTATGGGGCATTGCCAAGAGAAAGAGGAGAGACATGAGACCGAACAATGCAGAAGAGCTAAAGGCCGCTATTGAAGTATCCTGGTCTTCCATAACACCTCAGCAGTGCCACAGGCTGATACTGCCTCAATGCGGCGTGGCATGGAAGCTAAGTGCTGCAAAGGGGCCCAAACCAAGTACTGAGTCCATATGCATGCTTATACTTTTCAGAGGTCCGATATTGTTCTATGTACACTCCTTGTTTTATTGATTGCATGTAATAAGCATAGGCCCACCCAAGTGTTAAACATTCCTAGTGGGTGGTGATTTTATGAGTTATATAAGGTTGTTGTCATAAGCTTGGCTAATATAGCTTGGTTGCTTTATCTAAGTGCTGCTTCTAAGTGTGAGGTTGGAGATATTCTGGAGATAAACTGGAGGTAATCTGTGGTATTCAGGAGGACTAACAATTTAATATTTGTTTGATTTAAATTATTCACCTCATTGAAATGGCAGACTTAGTTCAGTGTAATAGTTGTTATGCATTTGTTTCACGTTCCACTTTTTGGAGATTTGGATGCTGTCTAATCTGTAGACAGTTCTCTATTGCGGCAGGAGATTGTATTTTTGAAGTCTGAGATTTGTAAATTATCTGGTAAACAAACTCAGGCTGGATCTGCTGCAAAACCACTGCCGCAGAGACGTCCTATGAATGGAAGATGGATTACTGTAGGATTTGGTAGACTTAGAGTTGTGGATAGAAGGCATTTTGCACAGTCTGTTACTCTACATAATTTATTTTCAGCACTTTCAGAGTGGAATGGTGTTATGGAGACAGGCTCAGGTACTGAGGATAGTGGTGTTATGGAGACAGACACTGAGGGTAGTGGTGCTGTGGAGCCAGGCTCAGGCACTGGGGGTAATGGTGTTGAGTAGACCGGCTCAGGCACTGAGGGTAGTGGTGCTGTGGAGACAGGCTCAGGCACTGAGGGTAGAGGTGTGGTGGAGACAGGCTTGGAGACTGTGGTGAGGCCTAATAGAAAGCAGTTGTTGTTGGGGGAATCCATCATAAGAGGTGTGGAGATGGACAATGGTGGTCTTGTGAGATGTCTTCCCGGAGCTACTGCTCACATAGACAGAAGACGTATTTGTAATATTATTAAGCGAGCAAAGCAGGAAGGGGAATTGGATGTACTTGTCCATCTAGGGACATATGACTTGCAATGAGGTTTCAGAGGTTAAGGAAGTGTTTAGTGTTTTTGCCAATGATATACAGCAGGTTGCTTCCACACTTTCATTCTCTGAAGTTCTGCCTGTGCATAACACTCAGAATGACAGACGGATGCGTATTAGGGACTTTAACTTGTGGCTTGGTGAATGGTGTCGGGAGCAAGGATTTTGCTTTATTTCCCATGGTAGCTCTGTTTGGAATGGAAATAAACTGTACAAAAAAGATGGTTTGCATCTTTCTCAAAAGGGAATAAATGTTCTCAGTGAGCAGTTCAGAGGTTTTGCTAGGATGTATTTAAACTAGGGGAGGGGGGGCAAAAGGGTGATAAAACTTCAATCCAATTGCCCCCCAAAACAAGGACAGACGGTGCCTTTAGCAAGTGTGTTAAAAGAGGATAAGCTTAGAGTCATGTCTACAAATGCTCGCAGTTTAGGGAATAAGATTCATGAACTTGTGGCAATATTGGCAACTGATAATGTAGATTTAGTCGCTGTTACTGAGACCTGGCATAATGAGAAAAATGACTGGGACATAGCAATACCAGGGTGCTCTTTATATAGAAAAGACAGGGAAGGCAAGAAAGGGGGAGGGGTGGCCCTGTATGTGAAGGATAGCATAAAATCTAGCCTAATAAGTTAGTGAGGCGAACATAGAGTCTGTTTGGGTTACGTTAGAATTTGGTAATCACACAGTAACTTGTGTAGGTGTGATTTATATGCCCCCAGGACAAATAGAAGAGTTAGATAATCAACTAGTTGAGGAAATAACTTCCCCCTTCATTGTCATTAAAGCTATCATCATGGGTGACTTTAATCTTCCTGATGTGAATTGGAAAACAAAATTAGCTACTTGTGCCAGGAGCACACATTTTAAACTCCCTACTGGGATTTTCTCTAAAACAAGTCATTGAGGAGCCAACTCGTAAGGAGGCCTACTAGATTTAGTGTTAACAAATGGAGATTTGGTATCAGATATTACTGTAGGTGAAAGTTTAGGATCCAGTGATAATCAGTCAGTGTGGTTTAATATAAGAACAGTGACTGAGTCACACCACACAAAAACAAAAGTTTTAGACTTTAAAAAAACAAAACAGACTTTTCTAAAATTAGAATATTTGTAAAGGAATCATTATCAAATTGAAGCAATTTAAATGGAGTCCAAGAGCACTGCTGATGGCAACATAAAATTGCATTAGGCTTGTCAGTAAAAGCAAAAGAATTCAAGAAACCACTGTGGTACTCCGCAGATGTGGCCAAAATGGTAAATAACAAAGCTTTAGCATTTAGTAATTATTAAAAAAAAACAGAGTGAGGAAGACAGAATGATCTATAAGATTAGGCAGAAAGAGACTAAGCAAGTTAGAGCTTTCAAATCACACACACAAGAGAAAATAGCACAGTCAGTAAAAAAAAAGGGGACAAAACATTTTTAGATACATAAATGAGAAAAGGAAAGTAAAACAAGCATTAGTTAGATTAGAAACAAAAGGAAGGTATGTAGAAGAGGATAAAGGTCTAGCTGACTGCCTCAATGAATATTTTTGTTCAGTATTTACAGATGAAAATGAAGGAAAGGGAACTCAGTTAGGAAAAAGGATAAATGAGCCATTTATTACATGTGAGTTTACAGAGGAAGAGGTTTTATTTCAACTGTCAAAAGTAAAGCAATAAGTCAATGGGACCGGATGGAATACACCCAAAGTCATTAAAAGAGCTTAGTGGTGTACTAGCAAAACCATTAACAGATTTATTTAACCAATCATTGTTAACAGGAGTAGTCCCAGAAGATTGGAAGTTTGCGAATGTTGTGCTCATCCAAAAGAAAGGTAGTAGGGAGGAGTCGGGCAACTATAGGCCAGTAAGCCCTACTTCAGTAGTGGGGAAAGTAATGGAAACCATGTTAAAGGATAGGATTGTTGAACATCTAAAAACACATGGATTTCAAGATCAGAGACAACATGGGTTTACTTCAGGGAGATCATGCCAAACTAATCTTATTGATTTTTTTGATTGGGTAACTAAAATAATAGATCAGGGTGGTACAGTAGACATTGCTTACCTAGATTTCAGTAAGGCTCTTGACACTGTTGCACATAGAAGGCTTATCAATAAACTGCAATCTTTAAGTTTGGATTCCAATATTGTTGAATGGGTAAGGCAGTGGCTGAGTGACGGGCAACAGAGGGTTGTAGTCAATGGAGTATATTCGAAGCTTGGGCTTGTCACCAGTGGGGTACCTCAGGGATCTGTACTTGGACCCATTCTCTTTAATATTTTTATTAGGGATATTGCAGAAGGACTTAATGGTAAGGGATGTCTTTTAGCTGATGATACTAAGATATGTAACAGGGTTGATGTTCCAGGAGGAATAAGCCAAATGGCTAATGATTTAGGTAAACTAGAAAAATGGTCAGAGTTGTGGCAACTGACATTTAATGTGGATAAGTGCAAGATAATGCATCTTGGACGTAAAAACCCAAGAGCAGAGTACAGAATATTTGATAGTCCTAACCTCAACATCTGAGGAAAGGGATTTAGGAGTGATTATTTCTGATGACTTAAAGGTAGGCAGACAATGTAATAGAGCAGCAGGAAATGCTAGCAGAATGCTTGGTTGTATAGGGAGAGGTATTAGCAGTAGAAAGAGGGAAGTGCTCATGTCATTGTACAGAACACTGGTGAGACCTCACTTGGAGTATTGTACGCAGTACTGGAGACCGTATCTTCAGAAGGATATTGATACTTTAGAGAGCGTTCAGAGAAGGGCTACTAAACTGATTCATGGATTGCAGGATAAAACTTACAAAGAAAGGTTAAAGGATCTTAACATGTATAGCTTGGAGGAAAGACGAGACAGGGGGATATGATAGAAACATTTAAATACATAAATAGAATCAACACAATAAAGGAGGAGACAATATTTAAAAAGAAGAAAAGCTACTACAACAAGAGGACATAGTCTTAAATTAGAGGGGCAAAGGTTTAAAAATATCAGGAAGTATTGCTTTACTGAGAGGGCAGTGGATGCATGGAATAGCCTTCCAGCTGAAGTGGTAGAGATTAACACAGTAAAGGAGTTTAAGCATGTGTGGGATAGGCATAAGGCTATCCTAACTATAAGATAAGGCCAAGGACTAATGAAAGTATTTAGAAAATTGGGCAGACTACATGGGCCGAATGGTTCGTATCTGCCGTCACATTCTATGTTTCTAATTTACTGAGATTGTGGATTTGGGGTTTTCATGAGCTGTAAGCCATAATCATCGCACTTATGACAAATCACGGCTTGAACTATCTTGCTTTGCATGTAAGTTTCCCCTTTTACGTTGCATTACTGAAATAAATGAACTTTCGCACGATATTCTAATTTTTCGAGTATCACCTGTAATTGCAGTCTAATTTGGCAGATTATTTTGAAATGTTTTCTGGCTTAAGGCATAATTATTCACTTTACCAAATAATATTTTCTCTTACAGATGAGAAAATCTGTGAAGCATGCCTGTCTTCTATTCTTCCCTCAGGTACTATTATTTTTATTACTGCTTTTATTTTTAGCATTCAACTGGCAGTACGAATATAACCACTAAAATAAATTAACGTCCAAAATAGACAAGCTGGAGAATTATGAGCGAGCAAATTAACAAACCACAAACACTGAAGGTCTTTGGATAACATAGAAGCAGTAGTAACTCACTTAATTGTGCTTACCAGATGGACAACGGGACCAATATACGAGCTAATAATGAATACTCAAACAAATCAGAAATGGAGATATAATAAAGTAATGCCGGCCATATATTTTTATTTTATAAACTGGAAGCAGTATAATTTTTTCAACCCTCCAGTAATTATAATGCTGTTTGATTTTGCCTATAGCATTGTCAGGCAGCATGCCTCTAGACAGTCACAGTGATAAGCACAGTGATAGCCTCATCTTGGACATTGTCATCTTTACACAAGCAAAGCAAGTAATTCATGCTGGTTTTAACTACTGTATCATATTGGTTGTAGTGGGCATAAAAAGATTGTCTCAACAGAAACTGTTTTATTCTATATTTGTGGTATTTTGTGTCATATGATTTAACCCCTTAAGGACCAAACTTCTGGAATAAAAGGGAACCATGACATGTCACACATGTCCTGTGTCCTTAAGGGGTTAAAATGTGTGCTCCTTTTATTATTAAGATAAAAGCAATTGTTTTTTGAGTCAATGATTAAACAAAGGTCACCCAGCCCCATTACAACAGAAGGAACACATAAAACTGGTTGGTTAGTGCTGGGTTTGTGCCATAAAACAGTTTTGGGGCTTTTGGGGCTTTTTTAGTTATAACAGTTTGTCTTTTGTTATGTAAAATGATGTAGCCTGTCATTCCATTTCAGTCTGCTGTGTAAAGTTGGCATCCGTACCTCCTGTGGCGCCTTCTAACCCTAAGGCAGACAAAAGCTGTGGGGCTAGATGGATGTTTTCGAATTCCTATATCATCCAGAGCACAGGCTACAATATAATCAAACTACACTTACTTTGAGCTACTCAAATATACCATTCATTTGTTCTTATTTGTGCTATATAGTTAACTCTTGTGCCATTTTGTTTTTGAAAATATTGAGCATTAAATTTCAAAAGCAAATATACCATTTGTTTGTACTGAACATTTGTGCCAAACCCCGCCCACTTTGCCCAAGATATTATCACATTTTAAAACCAAATATACCATTCATTTGTGCTGATTTGTGTGGCAAAAATTCACATTTGTGTAAGTTTTGTTTTGCATATTTTTAACATTATATATGATCAAACGTTGCCCACTTTTCTCCACAAATCAGTACAAATGCAAGATTAACCAAGCAGCCCAGTTTCATGTCTTTTGGCTCTTAAATGGGGTCTGGGTGAATTTTGGTGACTTTAAATTATTCGGTAATAGCTAAAAAAAAATTGTTTTTATCGTAATAATATCAGCACAAATTTTAATTTTTACATCACCAAACACCACAAACATAGCACTAATGAAATACAGTGGATTTTTTATTTGTGCCAATTGTAGAGGGGGCCAGCTTCACACTTGTCTTGAGAGGTAGGAGACTTCTGTGCCTGTCTCTAGATCAGGGGTAGGCAACCAGATCCCTACCGCCAACTAGTGGGTGGTTTGAGATTTCAGGTGGGCAGTGGTGGGTTCTGCAGAAAATACCCAGTGGGCCTCGATGGATGTAAAACAAGGCCGTCAGGGAAGATCCATCCTTGTTGTAAGCCCTCTCGGGCGGGTGAGGAGATCCAGGATCTCCCTCATCGGCCCGCTGGCACTTAGTGAGAGGGAGGGAGGGGCCTGTGAGGCTCTGTGTTCCTCCCTCGAGCAGGCTGGTCAGAGCATTGCCACACGTTACCATGGCAATGCTGCGATACAGTACTGTGCTCGCAGGAGGACAGGAGAGTCAGCCTGTTGCTGGAGGAGCTGCAGGCTAAAGTGAATATGGCACCACGGGACCGCCAGGGCTTGTAGGATTATGTCCCCCCCATCTGGTAAAAAGTAAGAAGAATGGAGGGGGAGACAGACCCTATGCACCTTTAAGACACACTACACCACACACACACAGACTGCCCCCTCACACACACACACACACACACACACACACACAGACTTCCTCCCTCACACACTGCCCCCCACACACACTACCCCCCTCACATGTACTGGGATGGGGGAGAAATTAATATATTTTCACATCTCACCCACCTACACAAATCTTTCTCACACACACACACACACACACACACACTGCCCTTCTCACATACAGACTGTCCCTCACACACGCATTGTCTCTCTCACACACGCACGTTACCATCAACAAAGATACAAAGGTGGGTAGTAGGTATTAAAAGGTTGACTACCCCTGCTCTAAGTGGGGTCAGCTAAGTGCTAGATGGGTTAATACAGTACAGGCTTAGCGGACATAAAATTGAGGTTAACAGGTCCACATTCTACTTTTGTAGCAGTGGCATTGTCTTTGAAGAGCAAAAAAAGCAGGTGCCAATGTATCAATAGATCAAAGATATATTTTTATTACTGTTCCACTTTTGAACACTAATGTGTGCAGAGACAGATTTAATAGCAATTGAGCTTCTTTTGACATACACTTGTATCGGATGTAAAAAAATGTTTTTAACCCCTTAAGGACACATGACATGTCATGATTCCCTTTTATTCCAGACGTTTGGTCCTTAAGGGGTTAATGTAACATAATTACTGTCAGATGTGCCATTACAGATGTGCCAAGATATCTGTTTTTATTATAGGACATACAAAAAAGTACAATTTTGCCACTAATGTTGCTTTATTGCCAACATTAATGCTGCCTTTTGTTTTTGTTTACCTTTTATACCATTTATAATTTAAGCATAAGTACAAAGCATTTGGGTTCTGCGATGAACAAATGCAAAAATATGGAATTATATGCATGATCAATGAAAATGTACAGCAGTTAGAATAAATCCCCACATTCGCTTTTTTATACAATGTTTTTTTTTTCTTAACAGTAATGCAATGTACTTTCCCCCCATTTACATATAACTACTCAATATTATATTAAAGCCAGAAAATGAATGTTGATATCGGAGTGAAAAAATAAGAAATATCATTGTATGAGTTTTTGCTCATTAGCTTGCAAAACAGTACAAGTAAATGTGATGAATATCTTCTATCTGTTTCAAGTTAAATGTTCTGTTTTAATTGGTTTCTGTACAATTTCTGTTGGTTATTTGAAATAGTTTTCACAAAACAAACTAAAATGAATAGGACGTGAAGTGCCTTTCAAAAAAATTGTCCACATTAGTGTTTGTTTTTTTTATTCTTTATTTTTATGTTTTTAAAATTCATTAGTGTTAGAGAGGTAAAATTCAGATGGTACAAAATAGACATAGAAATAAAGGCATAAGCAATAAACGCAGACATTAAAACACAATGTCCTGAAAAATTAACCCATAAGCCAAGGATTTTATGGGTGAATAGATATGCATTGGCTAGCGTAATGGGTTTTACAGAAAAACTGTGTTACAGATAAAGACCATCTAAGCTACATAAAGGAAACGAAAAAAAGCCTTAACCCCTTAAGGACACATGACGTGTCTGACATGTCATGATTCCCTTTTATTCCAGAAGTTTGGTCCTTAAGGGGTTAATAAATACAAGCCTTAATAACACAAACTATTAGAAAAACAAATTAAATACTCGAGGTGGCATCTCTTTAGACAATCCACCAGCTGTGCTGCTGAGAGTAAGGGTGCTTAGAACAACATGCAGTAGCCTGTAAATGATTATACCTCTTGGCTACGTTAAACCATGCCACTGACCTCTAAAACCATTAGTTAGATGAGCGGGGCTGTGGAACTTGGCTGATAGTCAGGGCACACATAAGCAAGGTACGCTTTCCAGTGGGTCTTAGTACAAATGTAAGAAACTAAATGATAAAATGTGTAAAAGTAAAAATAAAGAACCATCGAACTGCATGGGGCTCAAGTCTTTGGGAAGAAGTATAACATCAAATGTATGACTCATAGTCTCAGGTAGTGACTTTGACCGGGTCCCATTTGTATACTGGTGAGCTAGGTGGTGTCAAGGACTCCTGCAGTAGGTCTAGTGTGTCCAGGAGAGCAGCCGCTCTCTGTACATCCAGCACTGAATGAGTGGTATCCCCTTGGATGACTTGCAGAGCTCAAATGCCGTGGCCCCTAAGCAAGGCTGTGAAGGGTTTCATGACCTGCCTCCATTGCAGAATATCTCCTAAAAGAGCCATGCAGAACTTTAAGGGCATGTTTTGAAAGGTGTATGGGGTAGTCCCTTAAAGAACAGCAAGCACTTCTGCTTTATCAGTGCTGTTGTGAAAATGCATCACTAGGTCTTTGGGTCGGTTCACCCAGAAAAGAAGCATACCTGGTGAAAGTTCCCTGGTGTCTCCAAATGCAGTACAGGATCCTAAAATCTGGCCTGTCATGACAAAAGCGAAACTATTGAGAATCCACATCTCTGTTGTACAAAGTACTTGGCTAAACAGTCTAAGATCTTTGGAGAGCTTAGACAAGAGGGATCAAGAGGAATTTGAAGTAATGACCAGAGAACTTTGAAGAGCATTTTTAGTGACGGAGGAGATAATTTGAGAAAATGTCGAGCACCTAGAAAAGCATACTATAAAGTAAGCTGGGAGCAGGGTAGGTGCGATATAATATGATTACTACTATTATTAATAATTATATTATTTTGTGAATAGCTATTGTATATCTTTTCATTTTATATTTTACAAGGATTTCTAAGACATGGATATAATAAATATGTATGTGAACAGGCTGTTGATCCAGGGAGATAATTGCCGTTATGGAGTCAAGAAGAATATTTTTATTTTTTTTATGTCTCTTACAGATTCTTCCAAACCACTCGGTGTGGTGGTATTTAACTGCAGACATATGTTCCACAGAGAGTGCCTGCCTGTTACTACTAGTGTAAGTATTTCAGATTATCTTATTTAAAAAGATGGAATATATAGCAAGAGTGTTGTGGAGTGGCTTTTTTTTTTGTTTTATTTTTATTGCAGACTTTTCTCTACAGTAGCTAATTAAATAAACAAAGGATTTTTCATGCCTTTGTATTTAAATGTTTACATTAAATTAACAGCCAACTTGTTCCAACTGTATTGACTGGCTCTTGTTAGGGTTAGGTAAGAATTGTTGTTGCTCTTTTGCTGGACATATGCTTCAATATTAAACATTTTAACTTTTTCTGTAAAATAAATAAAAATGTTAATTAAAACATGACACTTAAGTAACATCACATTTTTCTGATGTTTACACCTTTTAAATGTGTAACCGCTGGGGCCGCATTGAAGGGACCCATCGGGTAGCCCATGCAGTTAGGGCCACCCGATGGAAATACATTTCTAGGGGGCCCAGTCAGTGCTGCGCTTTAACAGCGCGACCGGGCCCCCTCTGATGATGTTAGATGCTGGTAGGAAGTGACTGCCCCGGTCACTTCCTCCCAGCAACCACCGGGAGCCGTGCGGGAGGAGGAAGTAAAGGTGAAACCTGCTGTTGCAGTATGTCAAAGAAAAGGTAAATATCTCGCAAACAGGAGCCATTCCTGTAAACACTTTTTCTGCTCCTTTATTTTACCTCCCCACTGGGGGCGTTGAAGGTAGATTAATTGTCTCAGTAAGTAACACTCTGATCATGGCAAATATCCGCAAAGTAGCCTATTGTACTGGAGCTGTATTCTGGCTTGTGTTCTCAGAAGTAAAGCTACCCATGCTCCCTGTCAAAACATTTTGTGTCATGGTCTCCATGGATCAGTTTTCGCACCAGGGCCCCATGGATCGTGTGTACGCCACTGGGTGGTATCATGGCATAGGTGAGAAAAAGAGGAAGGGTAAATAGAAATGTAACTGGTATTAAGGAAGTTGAAACTCATTTAAATAGCATAAGGATAGATATTAAAATTGCCCACAAGTCTCATAATACAAAATAACAAATATTACAGTGTTCCTAAAAATATAATATAGTACTTCCATGTATTCCATCAAAACACAACAGGCAGGAGATAAAATCTCAAATTCTAATAGTCTTAGGTGGATATTGCACTTTCATGTAATTCTGAAACTCTTGACGAAACGAAATTTCACATCAAAATTACACCCTTTTTTGTCATTATGTGAAATTATGTATATTATTTCTTGAATTATTTTTCATCGTGTTTCTACAATTAATGTACTAATGTAATTACTATTTCTAATGTGACAAAATTAGAAGTAGTCTTAATAGAGATACTGCAAAGTCAGCAGTCAGTGCTTACAAACCTTTGCAATTTATGAAATATAAGTAAGGTCAACAAAGGTACACAGTGGAACCCCAAATAAATACAACTGCTTTTGTGCAAAAACCTTGTGATTTACATGTTAATTTCCCAAATGAATATCGGTGTATTTAGTAGGCTTTTGCCAGAAAGTTTTTTTTATTTGACTTGTCATTAAAAAACATCCTGGGGACAGTTTGTGCTTTCAATGGTATCTGGAATTACATCATTCTCAATAAAATATGTGAACAAAATGAGACCACCTCTTATATAATTTATAATATTTAAGACTTGATTGTTTTACATTTAGAGATGAACTGTCACTTTTCTGGAAATGAATAAAACATCGAAAATCACCTATTTCTTGTTTTTTCCTATATTTCTTGTGATTCTTAATTTTCTTTTAAAATATATATTAAAGAATGAGCAGTTGATATCATCATTTAGTTCAGGCACCGCCAATGAACACAATGCAAATGCTGTTTAACCCCTTAAGGACACATGACACGTGTGACATGCCATGATTCCCTTTTATTCCAGAAGTTTGGTCCTTAAGGGGTTAAGGTTCTCCTCTTCCACCATATTCAGTGGCAGAAAGGGGCAACATTTATGAAGATGACTAACAGGAAACCAATATGGCGGAACCCACTTACCTGATAAATGTGTGGATTTTAAAGTTTAATTTTATTTTTCAGCCCTGACAAAAACATATATATTTTTTTAATTGGGGATACATGAAGTGAATATTAAGAATTCTAGGAAGTAACAATTTACCTTTAACTGCCTGAAATCTTAAACTGACTGACCTCACCAAATGTTATTTTCTTTCACAATAATTTTAGTTGTTCTATATTTCAGGCAATTTCCTCTCAGTTCTGTGTCAGTGCATTCAGGCATGTGCTTAACCGCTTTTATAATGTGTAATTGACATTGATAATAAGAAAGTGTTAATTTAATCCACCCTGGCTGAAATTAAAGGGGCACTATAGTCGCCAAAACAACTTTATCTTAATTAAGCCGTTTTGGTGTATAGAACATGCCTTTGAAGTATCTCTGCTCAATTCACTGTCATTTAGGAGTTAAATCAATTTTGTTTATGTGGCCCTATCCACACCTTCCCTGGCTGTGACTGACCAAGCCTGCATGGAAAACATTTTTACTTTGATAATAAGGAAGTAAAAATTTAGCGTAATCAGTGCAGTTGAGATTGTAATGCCTAGGTTTATATCAAAACCTTGATAAGCTGTGTTTGTGAAACTAGACGAGGTTGCCAGGGCACTCTTGCTAACATAACCGCTAAGTAAGTAATAAGCTGCAGTGGTTTTGTTGCTTAGAGTGGTTCTTCGCTTTTATCTTTTGCAATGGGCTGAGGCTTAGGATTGGATTCTAACAAGATATTAACTTTGTTAGTGCCTTTACATACCTTTTTAAACCTTTTACTGATTTCAAGGCATGCATAATTTAAGTGATTCCATGGCATTGGTTTATTATTGGTATGGTGTTCCTATAGTTACATATTACATATATAACATTGCAGCTTTGATTTCCTCGGCTATTCTTACTGGGATGTTTAATATACATATATATGCACGTCCTTGGCATCTGTAATATAAATCAAAATAAAGCCATATCCATTGCAGCATATTGTTAATTTTAATATGCAGAGAACATACATTATGTATTCACTACAGCTACCTAAACAAAACCCTCTCATTCCAGAAACCATGTCTGGTGCTTTTTATCACCCACGCAGTATAAAGAGACAGCAAATGACTGACTATTTGACCATTTCATACAAGCATTATGTTGTCATTTTCTTTTAAGAGCAAGATGCCCCCCCAAAAACAAAAAAATAGCATTACCAATAAACTTAGCCATAGTATAAACATATCTAACACTTGGTAAAATCTACATTTTAAATATATTTTATGTATTGTTATTGAAATCTCATAGTGTATGTAGTATGTTTTTGATTTTACATAGACTTCATAGAGAAAAATAATATACTGTCATACACTTTGTCCTATAAATTAGTGCTGGATTATGAAAGTCATAACTTATAACTTTGACCCAAATAATGGGCACTGAGAAGCACTTACTAAATTTGATACTTATTCTTCTAATAAGATCTGTTTTTAGATTTCCCATAATTCTTTTTGCAGAGTTATATATTCACAGACCATATTCATTGCTGTTTTTTTAAAGCCACGTGCTGCTATTTTTGTTCCCTAACAGAGCTTTACTCCATCTCCTATATTTTGTTTTTCAGACTCCTGTTCATTTCTGTAACATATGCAGTGCAAAGCATCGTGGACCTGGGAGTGCAATTTTAGATTCATGAGAAGTCGGTGCAATATTTACTTTTGAGTTATACCATAACTCTACTTCATTTAATAGACAAGGCAAGATTATAACTATTTCTGATTCATTGTCTGAAATAAAATGTCACATTTGCCTGCAGTTGTCATTATTTTTGTTTTATTATTGACATTAGCGTATTGTGAAACATATTTCAGTTATTCACAACTACCACATGAGTGGAAACATGGAATGTGACGGCAGATAAGAACCATTCCGCCTATCTAGTCTGCCCAATTTTCTAAATACTTTCATTAGTCCCTGGCCTTATCTTATAGTTAGGATAGCCTTATGCCTATCCCACGCATGCTTAAACTCCTTTACTGTGTTAACCTCTCCCACTTCAGCTGGAAGGCTATTCCATGCATCCACTACCCTCTCAGTAATACTTCCTGATATTATTTTTAAACCTTTGTCCCTCTAATTTAAGACTATGTCCTCTTGTTGTGGTAGTTTTTCTTCTTTTAACCCCTTAAGGACACATGACATGTGTGACATGGCATGATTCCCTTTTATTCCAGAAGTTTGGTCCTTAAGGGGTTAAACATAGTCTCCTCCTTTATTGTGTTGATTCCCTTTATGTATTTAAATGTTTCTATCATATTCCCCCTGTCTCGTCTTTCCTCCAAGCTATACATGTTAAGTTCCTTTAACCTTTCCTTGTAAGTTTTATCCTGCAATCCATGAACCAGTTTAGTAGCCATTCTCTGAACTTGGAGAGAATGTAAAATTAATTATGTGAGCTGTACACATAGTACAAACCAAATGTCTCTGTTCTAAGCTAAGAGTGGTGCAAGTAACAGCCTTGTTCCTTGGCAGGGTAACAATATATACATTATACATAATTTGCTTTCAGTTGACTACATTTACTGGGGGTGGCCATAGTATTTGCTAAGTGGGCTTTGTGGTGCTGAAATCCTGGGTGTGTGGTAGGCATTTTTTCTATATATATATTATTATTTTTTTACACGAGAGCTGCTTCTTAAAGCAATAGCCAAATAATTAAAGAAAGATCAGTAGTATAGAGCTCTTCATGGCTACTTAAGTTGATGTGGTGCTTTGCCCAACAAGGTAATTGTTGGTAGGGGAGTCATTTATGACTGCTTTCATTGAGATTCAAAAGAGTATCGGCACGCTGTTAATGGGTAGACCGGAAAGAACATAACATATAAAAACTTTATGACCTCTACAGAAAGTTTGACACATTCCCACCTTTCTATGTGCTAAAGCCACAGGTGTTTCTAGAACCTAGCAACGACCCTGGGGGTTGCTGCCAGATAAGTGATGTTTACACCGAGTTGTAATCAAAATTGTTTACCCCCGATTGAAAATCAGGTTTATTGTCAAAATTGACAGACTTTCAGCTATTTGCAATGAGCCAATCAAACAAAAGCAATTGAAATAGCTTGACACAACACATTCTTTAAGTAATACAAAAACATAGCAAAGACACTGAATGTTCCTAGTGACACCGTTGGAAGCAAGTTCCAAGTTGATGGAATAGTGGACCTGGACGGGATGGAAAAAGTAAGCTACCAATGGCTGCAACTAGATTTCTGAGAAGGCAGGTTATGAAAAACCCTTGAGTGACTGCACATGACCTGCAGCAAGACTTGGAGGCCACAGGCCCTGAGGTTTCAGTGAGCACAGTAAGGCGCATACTAAACGCAGAAGGATTCCATGCCAGAACTCCAAGACGTACATCACTACTTTCCAAAAGCACAAAAAAACTGCTCCAGTATGCTCAAAATCATATAAATAAATGGAAGTTCTTGGATTCTGTTCTGTGGAGCGATGAATCAAAAGTTCATTTGCCCAATGGATCAAAGGTATATCAGGATAAGGAAGAATGAAGCAAATGCTAAAAAGAACACTGCCTACAGTTAAGCACGATGGTAGCTCGGTGATGTTCTGGAGCTGCTTTGCATCCTCTGGCATTGGAAACCTGCAGCGCATGCAAGGCAAGATGGATTAATTGAAGTATCAGGAAATCCTAGGAGAAAACATTATGGTGTCTGTGATGAAGCTGAAGCTTGGGCGTTGTGGCGGGACATTCAGATGTTTGGTTTTGTGTCCCCAATGTGTATTGTTATGATTTTCCCTTGTTGAATGTGTTTCCCCTTGCATTTTACTTTGCATCTTACTGTGAAAACCGCAGACCACAAGGGAACAAGTGGCGCGTGCTTCCCCTGGGTGGCTGCCGGTTCTTATAGCCGAACGCCACCAGGGGCAGCATTTGTATCCCGAACTGTCCTGCGCACCCTATCTTTGGTCCCCATGTCGGGGACTGTCCTACCCGCTCTCAAGGGAGCTGTAGTCACTAGCCTCTTTTCCACTACCTGGGAGCTACGAGGCTAGGCCCATGGCTGCCCAGATGAGCGCTCTCTCCGGTGGATACCTGCATTGGGATATCCACCAGAGAGAGGAACACGTGCCAGCAGGGAATCTCTGGAGCTGTGAGTCGGTCTCACGGCCGCAGAGTCCTGCTGGCCGCATGGAAATCCATGCCGACCAATAGGAGAGGGAGCATCCATTCAAACTGGGTTTGCGCCATTCTCCTGGTTGGTCGTCATGAGTAAGCGCTGATTGGTTGCCGCAGGGAGCGGGCGACCAATCAGAGAAGCGCTTGTTCAAATGGGGTTTCGCTTCTTCTCATTGGGCCGCGAAACCCCTCTCCTCCCCGAGCACCGGTTGGTGCAGCCGAATTTCGCGCCCTTTATTCAGATTAGGCGGCTAAACTCCCTCCTCCCCTGAATGCTGATTGGCGCGATTTGGTTTGCGCCCTTTCAGCTGATTGGTTGTTTCATTGTTTAGGCACAAAGTTTTAATTCGCCGGCCTAAACCATGCAACACTATGAACCCCATAGAAGAAAGGGATTTGAAGAAGTCGGTTGCAGCTCACAAACCCAAGAATATTACTGAACTGGAGGCCATTGCCCATGAATAATGGGCTAAGATTCCTCAGGAACGCTGTAAGAAGCTGGTGTCTGGCTATGCATTTCATTTGCAGCAGGTCATAACAACAAAAGGGTGCTCTACTAAGAACTAAAGTGCTTTCCATGAAGGTGTTGCATAATTTTGAGGCTGGCGAAGTCATTATAAGTTGCATTTTTTGTTGAATTTGAAGAAACCACTTGAAGCATTCGTGGTGTTGAGCTATTTCAATTGCTTTTGTTTAATTTGTTCATTGCAAACAGCTAAAAGTATGTAAATTTTGACAATAAACCTGATTTTCAATATTGTTTGAATCATGATCAGCCACAACATTACAGGGCCGGCGCGCCCTATTGGCGACATAGGCAGACGCCTAGGGCGCACAGGCCCGGGGGTGCAAGATTTGACTGACCCAGCAGGAGAGAAGCGCACATCATCAGGCGGCGCGGACCGTGTACTGGAAGCAGAAGCTCCTGTATCATGGTCCTCGCCACCTGGCCACGCTACAAAGAGGTAGGAGGCACACTAGGGAAGGGCGGAGAGACGGCACTAAGGGACACTGGGGTTGTGGGGGGGGGCGGGAGGAAAGAGGAGAGACCACTAAGGGAAAGATGGTGATGGGTGGGGGGGCAGGAGGAAAGAGGAGAGACCACTAAGGGAAAGATGAGGGGAGGAAGAGCAATATGGGGGGCAGGGGAGAGCACTAAGGGACAGGAGGGAAGGGGAGAACACTAAGGGACAGGAGAGAAGGGGAGAACACTAAGGGACAGGAGGGAAGACCTCTAAGGGATGGGGAGAAGAGGAGATGAGACCACTAAGGGACGGGGGAGTGAAAGAAATCATTAAGGGTTTCACACACAGCCACACCAAAACATACAATGCATCCTACACTCACACAGAAACACACCATGTTTCTCTTACACACACACAAACACACCATACATCCCTTACACATACACAATGCAGCCCTTGCACACATTCACAGAAGCACACAATGCATTCCTTACAGATACACACACACTACATCTATTACACAAATTGGTATCCCTATGCACTACATTCCATGAGAACACACACACATTACACACTACAATAACACATCCCCTACACACATACACTTCACTCCCTGTGAGCGATCTCATGGGTGGACCTTGAAGGCATAAAGCTTATTGGTGGGCCTTGTAGGCATACTCACGGTCAGCCCTGTAAGGGCCCCCCCCCCCCAAAAAAAAAGCTGCTTCCTGTTCATTGATATTTGTGCGCACTGCCGCCAGAGAGCCTGTTTTAACACCAGACCAGTGGAGCCAGACTGCAGCCTGAGCCCATCATCATCCACTTTTCCTCATCTGGTGGTAAGTAGCCAATCCAGTATATTATTAGTGGCACTAATCTCTAAGTTACCTCACATTAAAGGGACACTATAGTCACAAGAACCACTACCGTTTAATGTAGTGGTTATGATGTCTATAGCCTGTCCCTGCAGGCTTTTTATAACATAACATATAAAAACTTTATGACCTCTACAGAAAGTTTGACACATTCCCACCTTTCTATGTGCTAAAGCCACAGGTGTTTCTAGAACCTAGCAACGACCCTGGGGGTTGCTGCCAGATAAGTGATGTTTACACCGAGTTGTAATCAAAATTGTTTACCCCCGATTGAAAATCAGGTTTATTGTCAAAATTGACAGACTTTCAGCTATTTGCAATGAGCCAATCAAACAAAAGCAATTGAAATAGCTTGACACAACACATTCTTTAAGTAATACAAAAACATAGCAAAGACACTGAATGTTCCTAGTGACACCGTTGGAAGCAAGTTCCAAGTTGATGGAATAGTGGACCTGGACGGGATGGAAAAAGTAAGCTACCAATGGCTGCAACTAGATTTCTGAGAAGGCAGGTTATGAAAAACCCTTGAGTGACTGCACATGACCTGCAGCAAGACTTGGAGGCCACAGGCCCTGAGGTTTCAGTGAGCACAGTAAGGCGCATACTAAACGCAGAAGGATTCCATGCCAGAACTCCAAGACGTACATCACTACTTTCCAAAAGCACAAAAAAACTGCTCCAGTATGCTCAAAATCATATAAATAAATGGAAGTTCTTGGATTCTGTTCTGTGGAGCGATGAATCAAAAGTTCATTTGCCCAATGGATCAAAGGTATATCAGGATAAGGAAGAATGAAGCAAATGCTAAAAAGAACACTGCCTACAGTTAAGCACGATGGTAGCTCGGTGATGTTCTGGAGCTGCTTTGCATCCTCTGGCATTGGAAACCTGCAGCGCATGCAAGGCAAGATGGATTAATTGAAGTATCAGGAAATCCTAGGAGAAAACATTATGGTGTCTGTGATGAAGCTGAAGCTTGGGCGTTGTGGCGGGACATTCAGATGTTTGGTTTTGTGTCCCCAATGTGTATTGTTATGATTTTCCCTTGTTGAATGTGTTTCCCCTTGCATTTTACTTTGCATCTTACTGTGAAAACCGCAGACCACAAGGGAACAAGTGGCGCGTGCTTCCCCTGGGTGGCTGCCGGTTCTTATAGCCGAACGCCACCAGGGGCAGCATTTGTATCCCGAACTGTCCTGCGCACCCTATCTTTGGTCCCCATGTCGGGGACTGTCCTACCCGCTCTCAAGGGAGCTGTAGTCACTAGCCTCTTTTCCACTACCTGGGAGCTACGAGGCTAGGCCCATGGCTGCCCAGATGAGCGCTCTCTCCGGTGGATACCTGCATTGGGATATCCACCAGAGAGAGGAACACGTGCCAGCAGGGAATCTCTGGAGCTGTGAGTCGGTCTCACGGCCGCAGAGTCCTGCTGGCCGCATGGAAATCCATGCCGACCAATAGGAGAGGGAGCATCCATTCAAACTGGGTTTGCGCCATTCTCCTGGTTGGTCGTCATGAGTAAGCGCTGATTGGTTGCCGCAGGGAGCGGGCGACCAATCAGAGAAGCGCTTGTTCAAATGGGGTTTCGCTTCTTCTCATTGGGCCGCGAAACCCCTCTCCTCCCCGAGCACCGGTTGGTGCAGCCGAATTTCGCGCCCTTTATTCAGATTAGGCGGCTAAACTCCCTCCTCCCCTGAATGCTGATTGGCGCGATTTGGTTTGCGCCCTTTCAGCTGATTGGTTGTTTCATTGTTTAGGCACAAAGTTTTAATTCGCCGGCCTAAACCATGCAACACTATGAACCCCATAGAAGAAAGGGATTTGAAGAAGTCGGTTGCAGCTCACAAACCCAAGAATATTACTGAACTGGAGGCCATTGCCCATGAATAATGGGCTAAGATTCCTCAGGAACGCTGTAAGAAGCTGGTGTCTGGCTATGCATTTCATTTGCAGCAGGTCATAACAACAAAAGGGTGCTCTACTAAGAACTAAAGTGCTTTCCATGAAGGTGTTGCATAATTTTGAGGCTGGCGAAGTCATTATAAGTTGCATTTTTTGTTGAATTTGAAGAAACCACTTGAAGCATTCGTGGTGTTGAGCTATTTCAATTGCTTTTGTTTAATTTGTTCATTGCAAACAGCTAAAAGTATGTAAATTTTGACAATAAACCTGATTTTCAATATTGTTTGAATCATGATCAGCCACAACATTACAGGGCCGGCGCGCCCTATTGGCGACATAGGCAGACGCCTAGGGCGCACAGGCCCGGGGGTGCAAGATTTGACTGACCCAGCAGGAGAGAAGCGCACATCATCAGGCGGCGCGGACCGTGTACTGGAAGCAGAAGCTCCTGTATCATGGTCCTCGCCACCTGGCCACGCTACAAAGAGGTAGGAGGCACACTAGGGAAGGGCGGAGAGACGGCACTAAGGGACACTGGGGTTGTGGGGGGGGGCGGGAGGAAAGAGGAGAGACCACTAAGGGAAAGATGGTGATGGGTGGGGGGGCAGGAGGAAAGAGGAGAGACCACTAAGGGAAAGATGAGGGGAGGAAGAGCAATATGGGGGGCAGGGGAGAGCACTAAGGGACAGGAGGGAAGGGGAGAACACTAAGGGACAGGAGAGAAGGGGAGAACACTAAGGGACAGGAGGGAAGACCTCTAAGGGATGGGGAGAAGAGGAGATGAGACCACTAAGGGACGGGGGAGTGAAAGAAATCATTAAGGGTTTCACACACAGCCACACCAAAACATACAATGCATCCTACACTCACACAGAAACACACCATGTTTCTCTTACACACACACAAACACACCATACATCCCTTACACATACACAATGCAGCCCTTGCACACATTCACAGAAGCACACAATGCATTCCTTACAGATACACACACACTACATCTATTACACAAATTGGTATCCCTATGCACTACATTCCATGAGAACACACACACATTACACACTACAATAACACATCCCCTACACACATACACTTCACTCCCTGTGAGCGATCTCATGGGTGGACCTTGAAGGCATAAAGCTTATTGGTGGGCCTTGTAGGCATACTCACGGTCAGCCCTGTAAGGGCCCCCCCCCCCCAAAAAAAAAGCTGCTTCCTGTTCATTGATATTTGTGCGCACTGCCGCCAGAGAGCCTGTTTTAACACCAGACCAGTGGAGCCAGACTGCAGCCTGAGCCCATCATCATCCACTTTTCCTCATCTGGTGGTAAGTAGCCAATCCAGTATATTATTAGTGGCACTAATCTCTAAGTTACCTCACATTAAAGGGACACTATAGTCACAAGAACCACTACCGTTTAATGTAGTGGTTATGATGTCTATAGCCTGTCCCTGCAGGCTTTTTATGTAAACACACTACCTTTTCATAGAAAAGACACTGTGGGCAGCACTGGCGTTGGCTCATATGGGTGAGGCATTGTGATGTCACATGGTGGGCAGAGCATCTGGAGGATTACACCTGAACCAAAGCTCAAGCTACAGATGACCGGATGACCAGTCTGTTTAAAATTGGTTAACTTGGCTCATAATATGCTTTGAACTTTACCTTAGTTTTAGTGCCTGACACGTAAGCACAAACTCTTTTACTTGTGACATCCTGTGGCTTCTGAGGAGAAGATTGCATCCCCCTTCTTTTGTCCTAAGTAACTTCATGTTTTTTTTTTTTAAATATAAACGTTGAAATATGCTTAGTTCTGTAAATTCCTCTTATGGTACAAAGTGCATTCAAACATCCTGTTTTTGTCGCGCAAGTCACAAAGCTATTTACTATATAATCTTATATGCTCTCCCATTAAAAGCAGAAGCATCTTTTGATTTCACAAACTCTGTATGTGTGTCTTAATTGCTTTCTTCGAGCGCTCGAACTTACAATCTGGTTTACCTTCAACATACTTTGGGTTGTTTTTATCCACAACAAGGGCGGCAAATTTTTGTTTATCCTAGGGTGGCAAAAATCCTTGCACCAGCCCTGCAACATTAAACCACCTGCCTAATGTCATGCTGCCAAAACATGTCTGAGGCATTGAGAAATGGATTCCACAAGACTTCTAAATGTGTCCTGTGGTATCAAACACCAAGCAGCGGATAATTCAAGTACTGCAAGTTGGAAGATGGAGCCTCCATGGATCAAATTTGTTGCTCCAGCACATCCCACAAATACTTAATCAGATTGAGGTCTGGGGAATTTGGATGCCAAGGCAACACCTTGAACTCTGTCATGTCCCTCTAACCATTTCTGAACAATTTTTGCAGTGTGGAAGTGTACATTATCCTGCTAAAAGTGGCCACATGATTGCCATGATGTGGTTTACTTGGTTTGCAACAATCTCTAGGTAGGTGGCATGTGTCAAAGTAACATCCAAACAAATACGAGGACCCAAGGTTTCCCTGCAGAACATTACCCACAGAATAACACTGCCTTTCCTGGCCTGCCCACTTTCCATCCTGCTGCACTCTCTTCCACAGGTAAACTAGGTACATGCATCTAACCAGCCTCCTGATCTAAAAGAAAACATGATTCCTCAGATTAGGCAACATTCTTAGATTGCTCCATGGTCCAGTTCTGACACCCACTTTCCCATTAAAAGTGCTTTTGGCAGTGGTCTGGAATCATCAAAGGTACCCTACTGGTCTGCGGCTACGTTGCCCCATACACGGCAAACTGAGTGTTGTGCCACCTTTGTATCATGGCCAGCATTAAGTTTTTCAGCAATTTGAGCTACAGCTCACCACGTGCATCAATGAGCCTTGGGCACCCATGACTCTGAAGCCAGTGCATGGTTGTCCTTCCAGGCACCACCTTTAGCAAGGTACTAACTACTGTATACCAGGAATACCCCACAAGACTTGCTGTTTTGGAGATGCTCTGACCCAGTTGTCTAGCCATCACTATTTGACACTTGTCAATGTTACTCAGATCTTTTTGCTTGGCCATTTTTCCACTTCCAAAACATGCAATTCAAGAACTGACTGTTCACTTGCTGACTAATGTAACTTACCCTTTAACAGGTGCCACTGTAACATTATAATCAATGTTATTCCGTTCACCTGTCAGTGTTTTTTATGGTGTGACTGATCAGTTTATAGTATTCTATCATATAGGTAGTTATCAACTGACAAACTTTTTTCACATGGCAGGTAGTTTTGGTTTCACATTCAGAAGTAAGCTACTGATCCCTGTGACAAACATCCCAAGAAATACCCAATACAGGCGCAGTGAGTCATTGGAAGGTCATGGGTGCATCTTTTAACCTGATTTATCTGAATTAGTTGTGGCAATGACTACATGATCACATCATTATCTGTGATACCACTCTAGCATGCAATATACTTCACAACATCGCTGCGAAGATAAGACATACAATACGTTATATTTATTTATATAGGGCCAACATATTCCACATTGCTGTACAATAGGTAAAACAAGACAAATAATTCTAAAAAACATGTTTGATAAATGGGTAGGTAGGTGAATAAGGTACTGCTAATACAAATATAAAATTTCCCCACAACCTCTTGATAAATACTTGCAATACTGCATAGTGTAAGAATTGCTATCGGACAGGAGGGACGCCAGCAGGGACAATGGAAGCTTTAGGACTAGAGCTCTGCCTTTAATACAAAGTGCATTCATTTGGTGCTGAGATTTCTCTATCATAGAAAAGGCAAGTTCTCCTGCAGTAATGCATAACATTATAGCTGACATTCTGTACTACTAGAGTGTCAATAGCTGGGTACCTGTGCTTGTGCATAAAGCAAGCCCAACTAAATGTGGCTCACTTTGCACCAAGCCCTAGCTAAAGGCCACTAGGAAAGATTAATAAAGCAATACCTCAAAAGACATATAAAGAAAATAAACTGAGAGAAGGGGAAAGCTGGAAGGAAAGGGAACAGTGACAAAGGTAGTAAAAATTACAAGGATTATTACTACAAGAGAAATATAGTAATGAGATATCACTCACAGTAACTTAGTGGGCTTATAAATGTATGATACGCGGCCACTTAATTAAATTAGCCCATCAACAGAAAATGAAGAATTCTAAGAATCTGTCTCAATTATATATTGAACTATATAAAACAAAAGAGCGCAACAAGATTAAAAATTCTAATTACGGTATGAAAATATAAAATTCATTTTAAATAGTTGCTATACACTTAAAAGGAAAATTCCTAAACTGTCTCAAGCAAGTTTTAACAAAAGTAAAGTGTCGGCGCTTAGTCAATAGTTCCCAGAAAACAGTGTCTAAGGGTAGTCTTAATTTCATCGCATTAGTCTAGTGCAGAGTTCCAAAATGGATTTTCCACCTCCACAGCCGTGGATTTTTTAGGTATTTGATAGTGTGTGTTCGTCTTGATGTTATCAAATTAATAGGATACTTAGTATTCAGTGTATCATAGTATTCCAGTGTATCTTAAAAAGATTTTAAAAAAGATAAAGATAGTGTAACACTGTAAATTTATTGACTAATAAAAATAAATAAAAAAAATCCTTTATGAGAACTCTTACACAGTAAAATATAATGGTGTATGTCTTCAATACTTAAAATAGCATATATCCAATCGAAAACAGACAAGCCGTTCGTTCACAAGAATATGTCACCACTTGGTCGGGCAGCTTGTTCAGTTAAAGTTATAGAAACCAAGCTGCACAGAGGGATGCCAAGATGAAGCATCGCTCAAATAGTCTGTATATTCTGTAATGGATACCGGCAAAAACTCAGTTCTATGAGTTTTGCCCGAGCTCAGCTGGCTTTTTCAAGATAAGGAGATAGCCGTGCTCATAGGTCCTTATACACCCATAACTTCAATCTTAAATCGGAGCTGTCTTAAAGGGATAGTTGCTGCGGTGGCAGACCTTTTCCTGCCTCTTCCAAAGTACTTTTCTTAAATTGTTCCAATCTAATTATTTCAAGATATATAAGGACATGCAGTAATTCATAATAGTAACAACAGAAAATAAAATGCTCAATGGCATGACAATAAACATAAAATGTTCACGGAAAAATCTTTTAAAATTAAGAATTATTTTAAATAGAGAATTCTTTGTAATTAAAGGGACTCTCCTGTGCCAGGAAAACAAACCGTTTTCCTAGCACTGCAGGTCCCCTCTCCCTTGCTGAAGGGGTTAATAACTCGCGGCTCCCCTGTGTGCCCATCACAAAGTTTGGAAACCGCTGTAAAAAAAAATTGTATCTAAGATTATTCAAGGGAATGTAACTATCATCGCTCCAGATAAATTAGGACAAGCTTTTCAAGAATTTTGTTATAATCTAATACAATTTACCAAGTAGACATCTACCAACAAGTACAAGTGATTTCTTTGAAAAAATTAAACTACCTAAAATCTCACATGATCGACTAAATAAAATCTGAATGAACCTTTTTTGGCAGCAGAACTTACTAGAGCTATTAAAAAAAACCTGAAAGTTCATAAATCTCCAGGCCCAGGCAGCTTTAGCAATGAATTATATAGAGCGATAAACATACATTTAATGATTTTATGATTAATGGAAAGATCCCTGAAGAAATGTTAAAGGCCCACATAGTACCTATTCAAAAACAACATAAAAAGCTGATCACAAATTATAGACCGATCTCACTACAAAATGTGGATCTTAAATTATATTCATCGATAATTGCAGCCAGATTAAATAATATTATACGTGACTTTATACATAGGAATCAAGTTGGGTTTGTGTCTTATAGATCATCAGTATATAATATAAGGCAACTCATTGATATCATAGAGTTGTCTCACAAAAGGAGTTTATCCCTCCTGGTCCTGTCATTGGATGCCGAAAAAGCATTTGACAGGGTCAGGTGGGCAGGACCGGTGCAAGGATTCTTGCCGCCCTAGGCAACAATCCATTTTGCCGCCCCCTCATGAAGGCCCCCTCATTCTCTCACGGGTATATTCACTAAATTCTGAATTGCAATGAAGAGACATTTAGGGAAGAAAACACACTGCGTAGAAACACTCATTCAATGTATGAATCCATATACACACACTGCCTAATACATCTATCCATCCACACAGACTTCCTATTACATACAATCAACCATACGCATACAGCCCAATACATAAATCCACACACACACACCGCCTAATACATACATCCATACACTCATATTGCCTAATGCATACGTCAATACACACATATTGCCTAATGCATACGTCAATAGGCACATACTGACTAATACCTATATCCATACACTCTTTTTTAATGCATCTGGTGGTATTTAATTTGTAATAATGTTGACATTTAATTTGTTACTGTGAACATTTTTTTGGTTTCATATAGAATTATATTAATATATATTATAAATATAATTTAATATGTAAGTATCTAATTACATGGTCACACACTAGCACACACACTGTCACTCACACACTCTGTATGACATACATACACATTTTCACGATGTGGGATCCTGAGAGGCAACTTTTTTTCATATCTGGTGGGATTGCTGTCCAATTCAACTATTTTGGAACATGATTAAGTCCAAAATTAAAATTCTAACTTCTAAAACTGTTAAGCTACTTCCAGAATAATTAATCCTGCAGATTAACATTAGACAAATATTTGGAAATAGTTAATCTTTGATTATCCACCTATTAATAGCAGCTAAAATGGCTATAGCAAGATATTGTAAGTTATCTCTGGTTCCAACTTGGCAAGTGGTTAAAGATCAACTTAAATTTCAACTAAAAATGGAAATGGGGCATATATAAGGGATCACAGAATAAATATGGTTCCTGGATAAAGCAGATAGAACATCTTTAAGTTTTGATAATAAGGCAGTAGAGTCTTTATATTTAGTTGGGAAGCTCTGTCCTGCTATCCGAGCAAACTCCCTTCCCCCCCAAGGATCACAACGATCTAAAATTGAATAATTGCGATAAATATGTGGCCTTATTGTATTGTCTTATATAATATGTATTGTATAGGTTGTCTTTAAATTGCCTAAAAAGTTCATGTCAAGGGTTGCATCTAAGAAATTGCCCACTATAAAAAAGACAGTGATAAAAATTTAATTAACACTGGCGATTAAGCCACATGGGGAGGGAGGAGAAGAAATGACACACGTGACGGTCTGGGGGATTGAAACACATGGGGGGCTGGGAGAATGAGATGTGGGGGCTAGAATAATGAGATATATGAGGGGGATGAGAGAATGAGACACATGAAGGGGCTGGGGGGGATGAATGAGCACATGGAGGGGCTTGAAGGGAATGAGATGTGTGGATTGGCTGGGGAGGGCATTGAGACACATGGGGGAATGTGATGTATGGAGGGGGGAATGTGATGTATGGAGGGGTACAAAGTGATGGCTGGGGAGAAAGAGACAAGGTGTTGGAGTGAAGAGACAAATGGGGCTATGGAGAGAAAGAGACACAGGTGGGCTGGATGGGGGGCAAAGAGCCGCAGAGGGGTTGGGGAAGAAGCAATAGAGACAGACAGGACCTTAAGGGGGATATACCCAGAGGGGCTCGGGAGACAAAAAGAGAAACAGAGGAGCTGGGGATAGGGCAAATGAGACAGATAGAGGCTTTAACAAATACGATGGAGGATTTCAGAACACCTGTGGTAAGAAAGAAATAATTTCACTAAGAGATATCGCAGAAGAACGAGAAAACCAAGAAGAAGTAATACAGCTGAATAGGAAGAATTAACCATATTTAATCTATCAGACATGATTCTGATTTACTTTAAAATAATATTTTTAATAAATTAGACATGCTAGAGTAACTTAAGATATGGTTTGATTAGAGCATACTGACGTGGGGGTGATCTTCCATAGGTGACAGGACAGGTGAGACTAAGTGTCACACTGCACTCCTCCTCCACATTAATATTAATTGCAATGTAACTGCTTGGTGTGCAATTGGAGAGTAGCCATGTGCATGGAGGGGACAAGAAAATCATGTTCAGCCATATCCCCTTTTCTCTGGCCTAAATGTACATAATTTCCTGCAGCCCACTAGAGTCTCATCTTGGCAAGTCTCATCTTCTGCTGCTGTCTGCACCGCAGCCACACTAACAATACGTAAGGAGCAAAAAACATTAGCATACACACACAGGGGGTAAAACGAAGGTTTAAACGCACACAAGGGGTAAAAGGAGACATGTGGTAGAAGGGGGTTAAGAGACACAATTGGTAAAGAAGCAATCAAAGGATAAAAATGGGAGTTTAGAGGGCACACAAGCAGTAAAAAATGGGTTGAGATAAGAGGTGAAGGCGGAATAAGAGAGATACAAGAATAAGGGGGGATAAAGCGGCACACAAGAGGTAAGGGGCACACCAGTGGTAAAATGGGGATTAAGAAGCACACAATAGGATAAGAGGGTTGGAGACACACACTAATGTTAGATGAAGAAAAAAGGAAAGGTAAGGGTGGGGGGAGACAATGGGTCTTTTTGGGGTTAGGAGAGAAATACAACAGAGTAAAAGGGGTAGAAAACACACACAAGAAGATGAGAGGAGGCCGACATGCAGAACATTGAGTGATGCGACACAAAAAACATTTTGTGGGGTTGCCTAGAGATAATCCTCCAAAACACCTAGGTACAAATCTGCTGCACTTACTATCTATCCTTTATCTTAGGGTCCTTGGTTGCTGTGACATATGGTCAGTAATTGTAGTTCTTATCCCATACGTTTCACAAGGCTGCATGCAGACAACAGTAAATGTAAGAGTGTTTAGTTGTTGAGGATTTATTTTTTCTATATACATTTCTGTCTACAATCACATATTTGCCAAAAGGCTAACAAAGTTAAGGTTACAATAAAAAAACTGACATCTGCCTCAACAGCTTCTCCTTGCCAACCTCTGTGAAAGAACACTCCAAGTGACATAACCACTACAGCAATCACTCCAAGGGTGATTATAGTTCCAAGAGTGCCCTGCCTCCTCCCAATGTAAGTAGCCAATTTGCTAATAGTTAGACAACGTACCTCTGGCCTGCTTGTTGCTGGTCACCTCCTCCATAAATGCAGGAAGTTCTCTGCAGGGCTTAGCTCATTGGCTGAGAACAATCAGCCAATGAGTTGGTTCTGCACAGCAGTGATTCCCTTAGGAGAGGTAAAAAAAAACTCAATGCAGAAGCTTCCATCCCTCAGTGGAGAAAGTGCTTGGTGGGCCCCAGATAAGTAGTCAAACCGATAGCGATATTACATGAATATTCAAGTATCCAATAACATACATTACAGTTGCAGTTGCTTATACATATAAGTAACTAATGTATGTTACTGGATACTTGAATATTGTACATACACTAATTGCATACATTTCTATAATAGCAATGTTTGCCTACATGCTTTGGGGGGGTTCTTCGTAGGGACTAGGCTCATTAGCAGCAACTTGTTCCAACATGTTTATCACGCCATACTGTAATATAAAAACAAACCCATTGTTAGTTTCCTTAGTCAACGCACAATTTAAGTTTACTAGTCAGATTTATATCTCTAATTCTCTATAGCTTTGCAGAGAGAACAGTGCTGTCATAAATTGTGTTCATTATTTGTGACTGATATTCTGCCGCTGTGTGTATTTGGTGGGGGAAGGATTACATTTAGGTGACATACTTTATTACTTCAGCAAACGGTTTGCAACTAAAACAATTTAGAGTTGACATGAATTATGGATTTATTTAGTTGCCTATAAAATAAACTGGATATTTCATCTATAATAAAAATAAAAGTTGAGTTGCAACACCAAAATTAAGAACTATAGTAAAGACAATTTTTTTTTAAAGAATTTGTTCTAGAAATACACTACTGTGAAAAAGTTTTAAGCAGATATGAAAAAAATGGTGAAATTTAAAATTATTTAAAAATAGAAATGTTAATAGTTTTATTTTATCAATTAAAAAAATATATACAAATTGGGGTGTGGGTCTTGGCAGCCAAAATGACCAGACAGCCTGATTGCTCCTACACATTCAAGCTGAAGCTAAGCTTTTCCTGTTAGAATTGTGCCATCAGCAGCCTTAAAAAACTGGTGCACCAACGTTGTTCAGGTACTCACAATTGTCCTCTTTGCGACGCTCCAGCAAAGATTTTCAAGGTCCGACCATGTGGCCTAACTTGAATGGCGGCCTGGTGCCGGGGGGAGGCAGCCAATCCCCTTGCACAGTATGCTTGCTAAACAGAGACTCTAATGTTTGTGTCTATTCATGTAAGCCCAGACAGATTTGATGATGCAGAGGGGTCTTTGGGGACTATACTTTATACATTACTTCCAGGATACCTTGTTCTTCTTTATACTGAAGATAGATCTTAATGACTTTGGCCTCAAATTTATTCTGCAGCTTGACAATGACACCAAACATACAGCCAATTAGATGCCTTCCTGAACTTTTGTGTAATGTATAAGTATCTGACTGTACTTTTCAGCATTGTACCTTTTGCTACAGCCAAATATTAATGCTTACTACAGGCTTCCTGCTAAGCTCAACTACTCTAAGGACTGTCCTGCTAATACTATCCTTAACTTGTTTTGGGGTTTTGCGTGTTGGAGTCCTTGGATGTTGTGACATGCCTAACAATATGTTAGCCTTCATTCCTATTTGTTGTTGAAAACTATTTTCTGCCATTACAGTTGCTGCCCTGTGGCTGGGAAAGTATTTGAAGGGTTATTAAGGGATAATATTCAGGAATTCATTGGGGAGAACAATGTCATTAGCAAAAATCAGCTTGGTTTTATGAAACATAGGTCATGTCAAACTAACCTAATTGCGTTCTACGAAGAAGTAAGTAGAAGTATAGATCAGGGTGTTGCAGTGGATGTGACATATTTGGATGTTGCCAATGAGTTCTATATGGTTCCACACAATAGGTTCATTTTAAAACTAAAAGATATTAGTCTACATAAAAAAAAATAATGTTATTGGGTAGAACATTGGCCTAAATACAGAGGGTTGTCTTTAACGGAAAATGTTCAATCTGGATAAACGTAATAAATGGTGTAGGGTATTACCAAATATATATATATATACTCTCTCTCTCTCTCTCTCTCTCTCTCTCTCTCTATATATATATATAAATATATATATATATATATTGAGAAAGAGGCTTGCACTCACGGTCTTTGTTTCTTTAAAACGGTTTCCTTTTTATTTCATTCCTTTAAAATATGATTGACGTTTCAGCCAACATCCGTGGCTTTCATCAGGATCTTTACAGCTCAAATTCACATTACAAATGACATGCTTATATAGCTAGTCAAACTAAAAATTCAATCAATAAAACACTCCCCACCTGTAAGGCTGTCTCTCCTCCTCGGCGTCTATCAGCTACAACTGCGCATGCGCCAATATGCCGCTACCCAGAAGGAGCCGGATATGCATACCGGGTAACCATAGCAACGGGTACGTCAGTACGCTACTTCCGGGTAGCGGCATACTGGCGCATGCGCAATTGTAGCTGATAGACGCCGAAGAGAAGAGACAGCCTTACAGGTGGTGAGTGTTTTATTGATTGCATTTTTAGTTTGACTAGCTATATAAGCATGTCATTTGTAATGTGAATTTGAGCTGTAAATATCCAGATGAAAGCCACGGATGTTGGCTGAAACGTCGATCATATTTTAAAGGAATGAAATAAAAAAGAAACCGTTTTAAAGAAACAAAGACCGTGAGTGCAAGCCTCTTTCTCAATATTTGTATATGAATGGCATTGGCTAAAGTGCATCAGGCATTACTGCATTGAAGTATCTGTGCAAGGATACCAAGGGATACTATATATATATATATATATATATATATATATATATACATATATATTTATATTATAGAGTAATCCCCACACGTTTGATCTCACCCATGGATAGGCCTTCACATCTAGTAATGGCTCACTACTGCAAGTTCAAAATCACATCTACCAAGGAAGAAAAGGAAGAAACAGGCTGATTTCCTGCCTGGTAATATCCTATCTAAAACCTTAATTGAGATGATGTGTTTTACATCACATCCTGGTTTTCAATGTATTCATGCATTACTTTCTTTAACAAAATTGTGGGAGCAGGGCCAGATTAAAAGCCCAGTGGGCCTGGTGCTGACAATTATGATGGGGCCTAATTCCAGAATCTTATCGACTAAAAACAGTAAAACAGTCATACCTCCTAAACGTCATGTATCTGATGGAGATGGTGTTGGAGGGAAACTCAAAGGAAAACACATACTCTATGCTAATCTCTCTCTAATTGATGCTTTCATCTTTCAAGTAAATCCATATCCCCTAACAGCAGTGTCCAGTGAAGCAGGAAGTCAATAGGCGGGGTAAAATGATGTGCCACTGACGCGAATCACGTGACCAGAACTGCCAAAAGAGGCGAACATGCCCAAAAAGGGGGCATGTCTGTCCAAAGAATTGGAAGGCCAGCCTGGCATTAGTGTCCCTATGTATTAAAGTGTCAGTGTCCCCATGTCGCCCAGTCCCCTAGTCTCCCAGTGTCTCGGTGTCCTCATTTCTCCCCGTGTCCCCATGTCTGTGTTTCCCATGTCACTAGGATACTAGGGGACACTGAGAGACATTGGGACACAGTGAGACTTGGGGAAACTGAGAGACCCAGGGACAATGAGACACTTGCAGACACTGGGAGACATGAGGGCACTTGTGGATACAGACACTGAGACACTGGGAGACATGGGGACATTGAGACATTTGGGGACACTGAGAGAAATGGGGACACAGACACTGGGAGACATGGGGACACTGAGACATTTGGGGACCCTAAGATACTAGGGACACTGAGACATGGGAACACAGACACTGGGAGACTAGGGGACACTGGGAGACTAGGGGATACTGAGACACTATGGACACTGGCTGGGAGGCATGGGGACACGAAGACATGGGGGCACTTGTGGACATAGACATGAGGACACAGACATTTGGGGACACTGGGAGACATGGGGACACTGAGACACTGGCTGGGAGACATAGCGACACTGGGAGACATGGTGACACTGGCTGGAAGACATGGGGACACAGACATTTGGGGACACTGGGAGACATGTGGACACTGAGAGACATGGGGACACAGACACTGTGAGACTAGGATGTGTAACTTCCTATCCTTGCCTCTCTCCACAAACAGTGACCCCTAATGGCTGGTACTGGTATTGCAGAGTAATCTCCATTTATAGAAAAAATTATAGAAAAATATCTGCATTTGTATTGCCAGTATTACTGCAATACTGGCACGGCCAGGCAGCCTCAAATACTGGCTGTGCTGGTAAAATACCAGTCAGGTGGCAAACCCAAGAGTAGTGTGTGTAACCAAAAAAAAAGTTTTTTTGTTTTTTTAATGGATCTATTCCATGGGCCTAGGCCCATGGAATAGATCCATTGGAGGTGCAGCTCCATCAGCCCCTATGTTAATCCGGCCCTGTGTGGGAGGGAAGGAAAGATTCTTAGCCCTCCTATTTAGGCCTGTTTCTTTGTTTAAGGATATCCTGAAAGGAAGACAGTTTACTATGAAAGGAAGACAAGTTGCCATGAATGGTGTCTCAGTGGTCTGTTCTGCGCCATATCTATTTAATATATTTCTAAATTATCTTGAAACAGGCATTGGCATTGAAAGTCATGTCTCAGTGTTTGCATATGACAAAGCAAATTAAGGTAATACAATGTGAGCAGGATTTACTTTGTTTCAGAGGGATTTAGATAGCTTAGGTTATATGGGCACTCAAATGGCTGATGAAATTTTGTAGTTAAATGCAAAGTTGTGAGCTTTGAGGTGAAGAATTCACAAGCATCTTAATTCCTAAATGGTAGTGAATTAGGGATAACAACACATGAGGTGGATTTGAGCATTGTTATATACATCAAACTTAGGCAACATTGTCAATCAGCAGTTGGTAAGGCCATTAAGGCATTAAGGTATGGTCATGCAAAAAAGGAGCATTAATTCTTGGGATAAAAATATAATTGTGTCTCTTTTTAAATCAGTGGTAATACCACACCTTGAACATGCTGTGCAATTTTGGGAACCTGTTCTAAAGGATATTATGGTACTAGAAAATGTGCAAAGACTAGCTACAAAACAAGTTGAATGGAATTTATTTAAAAAAAAAAGAAAAGTTAACACATTTGAATCTATTTAGTCTAGAACAAATGGCACCTTGGAGGGAATATGATAACATTATACAAATATATTCGAGCCAACACAAACCATGGTCTTGAATTATATTCATGAACAGGACTATATACAGGACACAAGGTCACTCTTTTAAACTGGCAGACAGGAGTTTTAGTCTAAGGCAAAGTAAAGAGTCCTTTACAGTAAGATGTGGAATTCTCTGCCTAAAGAGGTGGTTTTATCAGAGTCTGTACAGTTGTTTAAACATCAACTGGATGAATTATTGCAAACACATAATATTAATGAGTATAAATTTGAATATGTGGAGTAACAGCTTCTTGTTCCAAACAGAGCTTTGATTGCCATTCTGTGGTCGAGAAGGATTTTTTTGCCTAGTTTGTTGCAAAATTGAAAAGTGCTTCAAACTGTTTTTTTTTTGTCTTCTTTTGGATAAACAGCAAAAACAGACGTGAGGAAAGCTAAAATAGACGAGGCTTTTCACAGCTTATATAACTATGTAAAAAATAATACTCGACAATCTTTGGCACCATAAGGGAAGATTGGCAATAATGCCAGGCAGTGCAGTCTTTAATGGGGCAAGCAGGACAGTTACTCCTGGGGGCCCAAAAGCAGCTGCCCTGTTTGCCCTCAATCCACAAAAATTTGTTTTAGGATCACCGATCCTAAAATAAATTGTTGTGGGCAGCGGAGCTGCACACTAAGGGTGGAGGGGAATCTAGTGAACTCCCTGGTGGTCCAATGTGCTGCTGGGGCTGCCGCTCTCCCACGTGGTTCTGGTGCAATGTGAGTGTCAGAGCACAGGCATCACAGTGCGCCGTAACCGCACAGCAGCCCCAGCAGCACACTGGACCCCACTGGACCAGGGGGGCAAAGCAAAATGTATTTTAATTCGGTGTGTTTTCCCCTCACTCTGTCACACTAACCCTCTAACCCCCTAACCTCGTCTCTCTAATCCTTGTCTTACTAGCCCCCCTAACCTTGTCTTACTAGCACCACTAACCTTGTATCACTAGCCCTCCTAACTCTAAAAAAAGGAGCATTAATTCTTGGGATAAAAATATAATTGTGCCTCTTTTTAAATCAGTGGTAATACCACACCTCGAACATGCTGTGCAATTTTGGGAACCTGTTCTAGCCCCCCAATCCTATCTCACTAGCCCCCTAGCCCTTACTAACACTGTCACACTAACCACCTATAACCCTGTTACACTCACCACCCTCCCACAATCACTTAGAAACCCTCACCCTGTCACACTTACCCATCCCCAACACTCACATCCAAACCCCCAACACTGTCCTGCTCACTCCCTAACTGTGGTATGATCACCCACCCTCACACCTACTCCCCATCACACTTACCCAACAGATGTCTGTGGGTCAATGTGTGTATGTACCAGTGGGTGTATCTCTGTGTATGTGTCAGTGTGTGTACCTTTGTGTCTGTGTATTTGCATGTATGTGTCTGTGTATCTGTATGTAGTCGCTGTGTGTAGGTGTCAGTGTGTATATCTGTGCATCTGTATATAGTCAGTGTGTGTATCTACATGTGTGTCAGTGTTTGTATCTGTGTATCTGTATGTGTCTCTGTATGTGTCAGTGTGTATCTGTATGTTGTCAGTGTGTGTATCTTTGTATCTATATGTAGTTAGTGTATGTGTCTGTATGTGCAGTGTGTGTCGCTATATCTGCATGTGCCTGCATGTGTGTCACGTTGTGTATCTGTGTGTCTGTGTGTCAGTGTATCTGTATGTTGTCATTGTGTGTATCTTTGTGTCCTTGTAACTGCATGGATGTCAAGTTGTGTATCTGTGTGTATGTATATGTCAGTGTGTGTCTGTATATCTGCATTTGTATCAGTGTGTGTGTGGCAGTGTATGTGTATACATCTCAGCATTCAAAACCCAACACTACACATAAATAAACCTCTGGATTCAAACTTCAACACTACATACAAACACACATCTGCATTGAAATGTTAACACTACATAGAAACACAACTCGGTGTTAAACACCAAAATTGTATTTAAACACACCCCTGCATGCAACAATAAACACTACACATAAATGCATACTTGCATTCAAATGCCAACACCACATCCCTACATTCACACAAACATGCTCCATACAAAAACATGCTTACATTCAAACACACAAACACTGCTCAGTGCTAAATACAACCTTGCAAGCATGGGAAAATGTTAGAGCCCCAACTGTCAAAGCATTGTTGGGGTTGCATGACAGATGGGGATCTACCTTTTGGCCACCCTTGCAATGGCAGTGCCCAAAAAAGTCTTGCACCAGGACCCTCTCTACTTTAGTTTCCGCCATTGAGTTACAGTAGAGGGCGTGAGGCAGGATCCAGAGGGCCTAAGCAAATGCTTGCCCAGGGTCCAACCATTATTAAAGACGTCTGTGATGCCAGGGTCTTGACATATCCCAAGGAGGGTGGCAATTTTATATTGCAGGAGCAGGGTGTATCACTTACCCTAAGAAGTGGAAGCAAGGTTAATGTTAGGATAGAAACTGGGTGTGGGAACAGGACTAACGTGCTGAGACTTTTAATGAGGTGACATGCACTCCCCACTAGCAGTAGCTAATTGCCAATGCTCTCATTTGCTAGTAGCACTGAGGAAACCCAATTTCTTGTTGTGAGCCATCTCATATGCCGTACTCTCCATCAATCTGTAATTGCATGTAGTGAAACCTGCATTAGAGTAAGAGTCAGGCAGCAGCAGTGGATTTGAATTTGAACAGAATTAATAAAGTGGGCTTATACTTTTGTTTTTATTATTTAAACAATAAATATTATACTATGAAAGCTTTTGGTTGCACTTTGTTTCTAACCTACTAACTACTAAATTCATGTATCCTAAAAGTCACCATGCATTGCACTATTGTTTGTCTGTTTCTAATATCGTAAGTACATTACTGCTGGATCACGGAACACAAGAAATGTAATGCTTGGAGCTCACAAGGGGTAATAAACATTACTACATTGTTCAGAAAAAGGAGCACTAAAGGTTAAATGTAGTTATAATAGAACTTAAAATTTAATTGCACTTTTAAGGAAAACTGAAATAAAAAGACCAACAAAATGGAGAAAAAAAAGGATTGTTGCATTTCACCTACATATCTCAAGTTGGATGTTGGAAAGTCCTTGTTGTGCATAGAAACTCAAAAAAATCATGTTTCCACAACTATCCCAGAGCTCCCAGTTTAACATCTAATTGAGCACAGAGAGACAGTGTGCTTTAGACTTCCTTCTACATTTCTTTAGGTAATATTAGGAATAAATGCTGTTTTAAACACATCTAAAAAATAAATAATTCAATAGCATGGGATGTGATCCAAAAGGACCATGATTATTTTCAATTATTTCAACAATACTTGATTATATTCGTTCCATATGACATTAAAAAGCTCTGTAAATGACATCTTTAAGCCTGACAATTCTATCTAGTAAATTACTGTAGTACCTCTTCAATCACAGGGCCAAGGTTTGAATCCCACACTTCCCGAGTTTGATAAAAATAAGTAAATACAAAATGTTCAAATCCCCTGAGCACCTTAACAACTTCATCTTAATGTACCCTGCCATTGTCTTAACTGTAAGTTTCTTGAACAGTTTAATACTTATAAAGTGTGTGACCAGGTGCCAGTCTACAGCTCTCCACTCCTGCGGTGTGGGTGGCAGTGTTAGGCTGTAAGTGATAAGTTTGGATACTGATAAACTCTGTCAATCGCTGTCCTTCCATAACGAGTAAATAAATGTGCACTTCTATCAATTACTCAAGATGGGAAGACCGTGATATACAGATTAGGACTATTAGGAAACTGTTCCACAAGCTGTATATTGTTCACATTCTGGTCTCTACGACAGCACCACTGCTAAGAAATGCATGTTCTGGGTGTACCCCCATGTCCTTTTTTTTGCTTTACCGGGAAGCCATAAACATTTCCTCTTTAGCCAGAGGTGGAAGAGTTGCAGACTGGTGCCTAGGGACACATTCAATGATACAATTACAATTAGGTAGCTCCACCTAGCTCATGGGACAAAAAGACTACATTGAAATCTAGTATTGTTCCAAGTGGAGACAAAATTGCGGACATTCAATATTGACCGCAAATTAAAAAAAGTAAATTATTTAAGTTGTAAAACCATTTCACCAAAGAAGAAAAACCAAAAGACATAACTTATTTTCAAATTTTTATTGAAGGTATAATAAAATTAAGAATTAAGGAGCAAATAATAGAAGTTGAAGCTTCTTCCTCCATTGCCCATAAGCTGATCAAATCTCTAGCTGAATTTGTCTTTTGTAGTAAGAAAATGGGGTGTCCTATAGATAAGACCACAAAAATCTAAGCATCCTAGCATGGCTATAAAAGTTGCTAACCTTTCAAAGGAAATATGCTGGAATGACCAAAAACTGAGCCAGGCTACTGACCTCTCGAGGTACAAAGACATACACCATGTTATCCTTTTGAAGGCATTACGCGTTGTATAATAGGCAAGTATAAATTTTGGTAAAAGTGTAACTGATGGACAGAAAGTGACCTTAGTTTGACAAAATGTGAACAGAAAAAAAGCCTTTTAAACAATAAGGATCTAAATGCGCCTGTGCCTTTTGGGCAGCAACACTGTGCCTTTTGGGCGGCAACACTACTTCTTCTGGAGATGAAACAAGTCTCTTCCAATAATAACTATAAAGGATTGGAAAAATCAAATAGCAACATAGTGTAGTATATCAAGTAAAGTGCAATACGGTATTGTTGTTGTGCATTTGTTTCACGTTCCACTTTTTGGAGATTTGGATGCTGTCTAATCTGTAGACAGTTCTCTATATTGCGGCAGGAGATTGTATTTTTGAAGTCTGAGATTTGTAAATGATCTGATAAACAAACTCAGGCTGGAACTGCTGCAAAGCCACTGCCGCAGAGACGTACTGGGAATGGCGGATGGATTACTGTAGGATCTGGTAGACTTAGAGTTTTGGATAAAATACATATTGCACAGTCTGTTGCTTTACACAATTCATTTTCAGCACTTTCAGAGTGTAATGGTGTTATGGAGACAGGCTCAGACACCAAGTATAGTGGTGTTGTCGAGTCAGGCTCAGGCACTGAGGGTAGTGGTGTTGTGGAGTCAGGCTCATACACTGAGGGTAGTGGTGTCGTGGAGACAGGCTCAAGGACTGAGGGTAGTGGTGTTGTGAAGACAGGCTCAGGCACTAAGGGTAGTGGTGTTGAGGAGACAGGCTTGGAGACTATGGTGAGGCCTAATAGAAACAGTTGTTGTTGGGGGATTCTATCATAAGAGGTGTGGAGCTGGACAATAGTGGTCTTGTGAGACCACTTTGGTCTGTGCTACTGCTCACAGAGACAGGAGATGTATTTGTAATATTGTTAAGCGAGCAAAGCAGGAAGGGGAATTGGATGTACTTGTCCATCTAGGGACAAATTACTTGGCTTGCAATGAGGTTTCAGAGGTAAAGGACGTTTTTTGTGTTTTTGCCAAATATATATAGGGCAGGTTGCTTCCACTATGTCATTCTCTGAAGTTCTGGCTGTGCATAACACTCAGAATGACAGGCAGAAGTGGCTTGGTGAGTGGTGTCGGGAGCAAGGATTTGGCTTCATTTTTCATGGTAGCTCTGTTTGGAATGGAAATAAACTGTACAAAAAAGATGGTTTGCATCTTTCTCAAAAGGGAACAAATGTGCTCAGCAGTTCAGATGGTTTTGCTAGAATGTATTTAAACTAGAAGGGGGGGGGGGCGAAAGGGTGCTAAAACATAAATCCATTTGCCCCCCAAAACAAGGACAGAAGGTGTCTGTAAAAAATAAGCTGAGAGTCATGTCTACAAATGCTCACAGTTTAGGGAATAAGATCCAGAAACCTGTGGCAATAATGGCAACTGATCATGTAGATTTAGTCACAGTTACTGAGACATGGTATAATAAGAAAAAATACTGGGACATAGCAATACCAGGGTACTCTTTATATAGAAAAGACAAGGAAGCCAAGAAAAGGGGGAGTTGTGGCCCTGTATGTGAAGGATAGCATAAAATCTAGCCTAATAAAAGTTAGTGAGGTGAACATAGAGTCCGTTTGGGTTACGTTACAATTTGGTAATCACACAGTAACTTGTGTAGGTGTGATTTATAGGCCCCCAGGACAAATACACCCTGTTCCAAATTATTATGCAAATGATATTTTTCTCATTTACCTAAATAATTGATGTAAATAACAGTCAGCATAATTCTCATGTTATCAACTATTAAGAGTACAATTCAAATTTTATTGAACAAACCTCCTAATGATAACAGTATTATTTTAAACCTAAAAAACGTACAATGCACTGTTCCAAATTATTACGCACAGTAAGTTCCAAAACACTTTATAGGTTGTAAAGAACTGAAAATTGTCATTTGTTGTGTATGCAGCATATTTACTGAATTTAAAAGCTATTTCAATCAAACTTATAACAACATTTTAACTTGTTAAACATTTTAACAGGTCACGTTACATTTTAACATAGGACCCCTTATTTGATAGCAGCTTCACAAGTCTTGCATCCATTAAACTTGTGAGTTTTTGGACAGTTTCTGCTTGAATTTGTTTGCAAGATGTCAGAATAGCCTCCCAGAGCTGCTGTTTGGATGTAAACTGCTTCCAACCCTCATAGATCTTTTGCTTGAGGATGCTCCAAAGGTTCTCACTAGGATTGAGGTCAGGGGAGGATGGAGCCACACCATGAAATCTCTCCTTTTATCCCCTTAGCAGCCATTGATGCAGATGTATTCTTTGCAGCATGAGATGGTGCATTGTCATGCATGAAGATGATTTTATTACGGAAAGCATAGGTCTTCCTTCTGTACCAGGGAAGAAAGTGGTCAGTCAGAAACTCCACATACTTTGCAGAGGCTGTCTTTACACCTTCGGGACCCTAAAGGGGATGACCAGCTCTCTTCCCATGATTCCGGCCCAAAACATGACTCCACCAACGCCTTACTGACGTTGCTGCCTTGTTGGAACAGGGTGGCCGTCCACCAACCATCCACTACTCCATCCATCTGGACCATCCATGGTTGCACGGCACTCATCAGTGAACAGAACTGTTTGAAAATTAGTATTCATGTATTTTTCTGCCCAATGCAGCCGTTTCTGCTTGTGAGCATTGGATAGTGGTGACCGGATAGAAGGTTTATGCACACTTGCCAGACTCTGGAGGACTCTACACCTTGATGTCCGTGGGACTCCAGAGGCACCAGTAGCTTCAAATATCTGTTTGCTGCTATGTAATGGTATTTTAGCAGCTGCTCTCTTGATCCGATGCATGGATCTGTCAGAAATCTTCCTCAATGTGCCTTTATCTGCACGAATCCGTCTGTGCTCTGAATCAGCCACAAATCTCTTAATAGTGCAATGATCACACTTACGTTTTCGTGAAATATCTAATGTTTTCATACCTCATCCAAGATATTGAACTATTTCACTCTTTTCAGCAGCAGAGAGATCCTTTTTCTTCCCCATATTGCATGAAAATTGTGCTCTGCTTAATAATGTGGAACACCCTCCTTTAGTAGTTTTTCCTTAAATTGGGCTCACCTGGCAATCTAATTATCACAGGTGTCCGAGATTGTTTTCAGTGATCAAAAGAGCCCTGAGACACAATGCCATCCATGAGTTAAACTGAAAAACTAAATATTTAATCTTTGTGACACTTAAATAGAATTTGCATAATAATTTGGAACAGGGTGTAGAAGAGTTAGATAATCTACTAGTTGAGAAAATAGCTAAAATGACAATGAAGTGGTAAGTTATCATCACTTTAACCCCTTAAGGACACATGATGTGTGACATGTCATAATTCCCTTTTATTCCACAAGTTTGGTCCTTAAGGGGTTAATCTTCCTGATGTGAACTGGAAAACCAAAATAGCCGCTAGTGCCAGAGGCACACATATTCTAAACTCCCTACTGGGATTGTTTCTAATACAAGTCGTTGAGGAACCAACTCGTAAAGAGGCCATACTAGATTTAGTTTTAACAAATGGAGATTTGGTATCAGATATTACTGTAGGTGGAAGTTTAGGATCCAGTGATCATCAGTCAGTGTGGTTTAATATAAGAACAGTGACTGAGTCACACCACACAAAAACAAACGTTTTCAACTTTAGAAAAACAGATTTTTCTAAAATTAGAATATATGTAAAGGAGTCATTTTCAGACTGGATAAATTTAAATGGAGTCCAAGAGAAATGTGATTATTTAAAAGTTGCACTGCCGAAGACAACAGAAAATTGCATTAGGCTTGTCAGTAAAAGCAAAACATTCAAGAAACCACTGTGGTACTCCGCAGATGTGGCCATAATAGTAAAAAAAAAAAAAAAAAAAAAAAAAAACAGTTAGCATTTAGTAATTATAAAAAAAACAGAGTGAGGAAGATAGACATATCTATAAGATTAGACAGAAAGAAGCTAAGCAAACATTTTTTTAGATACATAAATGAGAAAAGGAAAGTTAAAAAAGGATTAGTTAAATGAAAAACGAAAGAAGGAAGGTATGTAGAAGAGGATAAAGCTGACTGTCTCAATTAACATTTTTGTTCAGTATTTATAGATGAAAATGAAGGAAATGGGCCTCAGTTAAGAAAAAGGGAGTAATTTGTTACATGTGAGTTTACAGAGGAAGAGGTTATATTTCAACTTTCAAAAGTAAAGACAAATAAGTCAATGTGATCTGATGGAATACACCTAAAGTTATTAAAAGAGCTTAGTGGTGTACTAGCAAAACCATTAACAGATTTATTTAACCAATCATTGTTAACAGGAGTAGTCCCAGAAGATTGGAAGTTAGTGAATGTTGTGTCCATTCACAAGAAAGGTAATAGGGAGGAGTCGGGCAACTATAGGCCAGTAAGCCTTACTTCAGTACTGGGGAAAGTTGTGGAAACCATGTTAAAGGATAGGATTGTTGAACATCTAAAATCACATGGATTTCAAGATCAGAGACAACATGGGTTTACTTCAGGGGGATCATGCCAAACTAATCTTATTGATTTTTTTGATTGGGTAACTAAAATAATAGATCAGGGTGGTGCAATAGACATTGCTTACCTATATTTCAGTAAGGCTTTTGACACTGTTGCACATAGAAGGCTTATCAATAAACTGCAATCTTTAAGTTTGGATTCCAATATTGTTGAATGGGTAAGGAACTGGCTGAGTGACAGGCAACAGAGGGTTGTAGTCAATGTTTTTATTAGTGATATTGCAGAAGGTCTTGATGGTAAGGTATGTCTTTTTTCTGATGATACAAAAACATGTAACAGGGTTGATGTTCCAAATGGCAAATGATTTAGGAAAACTAGGAAAATGGTCAGAGTTGTGACAACTGACATTTAATGTGGATAAGTGCAAGCTAATGCATCTTGGACGTAAAAACCCAAGGGCAGAGTATAGAATACTTGATAGAGTCCTAACCTCAACATCTGAGGAAAAGGATTTAGAGGTGATTATTTCTGAGGACAGACAATGTAATAGAGCAGCAGGAAATGCTAGCATAATGCTTGGTTGTTTAGGGAGAGGTATTAGCAGTAGAAAGATGGAAGTGCTCATGCCATTGTACAGAACACTGGTGAGACCTCACTTGGAGTATTGTACGCGGTACTGGAGACCGTATCTCCAGAACGATATTGATACTTTAGAGAGAGTTTAGAGAAGGGCTACTAAACTGGTTCATGGATTGCATGATAATACTTACAAGAAAAGGTTAAAGGATCTTAACATGTATAGCTTGGAGGAAAGACGAGACAGGGGGGAAATGATAGAAACATTTAAATACAAAAAGAGAATCAACACAGTAAAGGAGGAGACTATATTTAAAAGAAGAAAAGCTACCACAACAAGAGGACATAGTCTTAAATAAGAGGGGCAAATGTTTAAAAATATCATGAAGAATTATTTTACTGAGAGGGTAGTGGATGCATGGAATAGCCTTCCAGCTGAAGTGGTAGAGGTTAACACAGTAAAGGAGTTTAAGCATGCATGAGATAGGCATAAGGCTATCCTAACTATAAGATGAGGCCAGGGACTAATGAAAGTATTTAGAAAATTGGGCAGACCAGATGGGCCGAATGGTTCTTATCTGCCATCACATTCTATGTTTCTATGTTAACCATATGATTATATGCTCACCTTTGCCTGGAGTCCATAAAAGATTGTCTCCAAGTTTGTAGATGTAATGCCAAATATAGGTTGGCAATCCCCTCTTTGAGACCCAGAGTTCAGGATGTCTCAAAATGATGCTCTAATACTCTCAAACCGCAAGTGGTGATGCAAATCAATAAAAATAAAATAATAATATATATATATATATTTTTTTTTTTAAGTAAAAAGATAAATAATATTATTATTCTATTATTTTTGAAATGCAAATACAATGAGCATTTTAATGCTTACATCACAGCAAACTAGCAATATAATTAACTGATATGATCCAGCCATTTACCCTCACAGCCTTGACTTAATGATATATACTCTGCATACAGTTTAATACAGATATTCCAATGATTATTTTTGATTTTGAAAAAAATGTAACATGTTTTTTAGAGGTATAGGGGGGAAACCACAATGATATGATGAAAGTTATGATCAATTGGTTATAGCTTATAGGAATCTTGTTTCTTGATTTGAGCTGAAATGTCTGGGTTCATGTAAATTGCTACTCCCAAACCACTGGTTTATACATCAAGTTCACATTTTATTGTTCGACAACAAGCTACATTATTTGGTTATGTGACTAACATAGGGAGAGAACAACGCTGGAAGGAAATGGAACAAGTCCATCCACCAGGGTTGTGATGGTTATAGGATACGGTGGGGCATAACCCCTAGAAATATAGAGAAAAGGTAGGACTGGTGGGTGGCAGAATAGCGACAAACTACCTCCCAGAGAGACCTAGTATCCCTGTGTATAAAAGGCTGTTCTGCAATTACCCTATAGGGGAAAAAGTGCATGCAGATAGCCAAAACAAAAAAACTCTTTAATAGTCCCTCTTAGGGGAGAAGGGAAAAACAAAAAATAAACGTACAAATATATATAAAAAGGACCTAATGGGGTAGGATCTTGACTAATCCAGAACTTATACTTGAATCAAGTAACTATGGATATGTATGTGGCTAAGAATGTGCCAGTAGATGCAAAAAAGTTACTTGTACTAGAAAAGAACAGATACAATATATGTAGCCAAGTTTCAAGTTATAAATTGAAAAGCAGATGGTTCCTAAACACGCCATAAATTGTATCCAGTGCATGCATGAAGCACAAGTTTAGGCAGAAGCAAAAAAACACGCTTTAAATACAAAGTACAGATTGCTATACCTGCATTGGCCAGAATATGCCAGTAGCAATAACAAATTACTTGTACAATAGAAAAAAGGGATACAATATACGTAAAAAACTTCAGATCTTAGGTAGTAAGAAGAATCCCATAGACGCCATCAATTATATCTAGTGCATAAAGCACACATCAGTTTTGTGGCAAAATGGGAAACAGTTCTTAAATTGTCAAATAATAGAGACACATATGTAACAAGATGCCTAAACAGCTAAATGAGATTTGGGGATATGAGTCCCTAGCATCTTGTTCATAGTGAAAACTAGTATTGGTTATGCCCAGGATAATGAAGGATGGATTAGTCAACCCCCAAAAATGGTCTCAAACTAATTTAAAAATCATCCGCTCTGAGTAAGTAGCTCGACGCGCGTTTGGCGAAACAAGTCGCCTTTATCAAGAGCCGTTGCGGAGTGAAAGGCGCCTCTTTTTAAATGCCTGTGAGGTACTGCCCCCAAATGTAACATCATCATTACTAACCAATCTAATGGCTTTATGTGGATAGGGGACGGGGGAATCGTCCGGTATCCAAGAGGGTTGTTAACCCTCGCAGCACCCGCAGGGTGACAGGGGGTCGGTCCTAAAGCCTCATAGAATGCACACATACTATGAGCAGTAGAGATATGTCTACTGATTAAAATAGACGAACTGTAAGCAAAGGCTCAATGTAAACCAAAAAAGAAGCCATATATATAGCGATACTGTCCACCTGTGATAGTAATCGCATATGGAGTCCATAGATCTACCGGTACCACATGTTATGAGTATTTAAAGTAGAACAGAAGGCTTAAACTTATAAGTGGTTTATACATGAGAACAAAAGCAAACAGAAAGGGTATAGTAATACATAGTACTTTACTAAGATTTAAATAGAAAGTTTCCATCTATGTATAATCAGAGGTGGTTTTAACCCAAACGTTGCCTGTGAAGCACTTTATGTGAGTAGGGAGGATGAAGCTGCCCAGAAAATGGCATTCAGACGGACCTCAGGTATAGACATTAAAATAAAGAGACGAGTAGGATGATCAATGAAAGAAAAAAATGTACATATAGGTTTGGAGTAATAGTAGAGAACGGGATAAACTCCAGATGTATAGGGAGAAAAGTTCACAAAGAGTTTATTTAGATAAATATTTGTGTGTTGACGGAAAGCACTAAAGAGTAAAATAGTACTCCAATATGTGATGGGTTGTACAAACCATAGACTAAACAAATAGTAAGAGAAAATATTTACAAAGTATTTACAAGAGTATTGAAGTGTTTAACTCAGTAATATCTTAAATGTCTTAAATAAAGGGGGCAAAGGAAAAGCCTTCATTGAGACCTTTTGGGTGAAGCGTCTTGAGTTGGAAAATCCAAAAACTTTCCCGTTGTCTCAAAAAGCGATCGTAATTGCCCCTACGTTTGTCCTTACGGACCAGTTCTAGTCCACAGAAGCGAAGCCCTTGTGGATTTCCTGCATGAGCTTCTTTTAGATGGCGACCTATGGGAGTGTCAACCAGCAGTTTAGGAGATCGAACATGCTCCTTGATACGCTCCTTAAAAGGTCTAAAAGTTTTACCCACATACTGTAAGTGACAACTGCATGTGAGAAGGTAAACCAGACCAGCGGTATTGCAGTTGAAAAAGGATTTAATCTTGTAAGCCCTTTTCCCAGCGCTGTCCAAGATGGTCTTGGAGTCTCGTTTGATATATTTACATGCCACACAGTGGCCACATTGATATGATCCCACCGTAGTGGTATGTAGCCAGGTGCGTGTGGGCGAGCAGTGAAAATGGCTTGGAACAAGGAGGTTCCTAAGGTTTTTACCTCTACGTGCGGTCATATCGACTCTTGGCCCCAAGATCCTTTTGAGGTGAACATGAATTTTTGAAACTCAGTCCTAACAGCCTCCCAGCCTGAGTCAAATGTTGCTATCATCCGTGGGGGTTGGAGTTTGGTGGAGAATTCCACTTTTTTGGGGGATAGTAGGGAATCTCTATCTGCCTCCAAGGCCCTTCTATATGCTTTTTTGAGGCATTTGTTCGGATAACGCTTTATTTTGAACTGCTGTCGCAGTAAATTGGCTTGAACCTTAAAGTCTTCAATGTTACTGCAGTTTCTGCGGGCTCTAAGATATTGCCCAGTGGGAATCCCGCGTTTGAGAGATTGGGGATGAAAACTCTCCCAGAGGGCTTCGCTTCTGTGGACTAGAACTGGTCCGTAAGGACAAACGTAGGGGCAATTACGATCGCTTTTTGAGACAACGGGAAAGTTTTTGGATTTTCCAACTCAAGACGCTTCACCCAAAAGGTCTCAATGAAGGCTTTTCCTTTGCCCCCTTTATTTAAGACATTTAAGATATTACTGAGTTAAACACTTCAATACTCTTGTAAATACTTTGTAAATATCTTGTAAATATTTTCTCTTACTATTTGTTTAGTCTATGGTTTGTACAACCCATCACATATTGGAGTACTATTTTACTCTTTAGTGCTTTCCGTCAACACACAAATATTTATCTAAATAAACTCTTTGTGAACTTTTCTCCCTATACATCTGGAGTTTATCCCGTTCTCTACTATTACTCCAAACCTATATGTACATTATTTTCTTTCATTGATCATCCTACTCGTCTCTTTATTTTAATGCCTATACCTGAGGTCCGTCTGAATGCCATTTTCTGGGCAGCTTCATCCTCCCTACTCACATAAAGTGCTTCACAGGCAACGTTTGGGTTAAAACCACCTCTGATTATACATAGATGGAAACTTTCTATTTAAATCTTAGTAAAGTACTATGTATTACTATACCCTTTCTGTTTGCTTTTGTTCTCATGTATAAACCACTTATAAGTTTAAGCCTTCTGTTCTACTTTAAATACTCATAACATGTTGTACCTATGTATCTATGGACTCCATATGCGATTACTATCACAGGTGGACAGTATCGCTATATATATGGCTTCTTTTTTGGTTTACATTGAGCCTTTGCTTACAGTTCGTCTATTTTAATCAGTAGACATATCTCTACTGCTCATAGTATGTGTGCATTCTATGAGGCTTTAGGACCGACCCCCTGTCACCCTGCGGGTGCTGCGAGGGTTAACAACCCTCTTGGATACCGGACGATTCCCCCGCCCCCTATCCACATAAAGCCATTAGATTGGTTAGTAATGATGATGTTACATTTGGGGGCAGTACCTCACAGGCATTTAAAAAGAGGCGCCTTTCACTCCGCAACGGCTCTTGATAAAGGCGACTTGTTTCGCCGAAACGCGCGTCGAGCTACTTACTCAGAGCGGATGATTTTTAAATTTGTTTGAGACCATTTTTGGGGGTTGACTAATCCATCCTTCATTATCCTGGGCATAACCAATACTAGTTTTCACTATGAACAAGATGCTAGGGACTCATATCCCCAAATCTCATTTAGCTGTTTAGGCATCTTGTTACATATGTGTCTCTATTATTTGACAATTTAAGAACTGTTTCCCATTTTGCCACAAAACTGATGTGTGCTTTATGCACTAGATATAATTGATGGCGTCTATGGGATTCTTCTTACTACCTAAGATATGACGTTTTTTATGTATATTGTATCCCTTTTTTCTATTGTACAAGTAATTTGTTATTGCTACTGGCATATTCTGGCCAATGCAGGTATAGCAATCTGTACTTTGTATTTAAAGTGTGTTTTTTTGCTTCTGCCTAAACTTGTGCTTCATGCACTGGATACAATTTATGGCGTGTTTAGGAACCATCTGCTTTTCAATTTATAACTTGAAACTTGGCTACATATATTGTATCTGTTCTTTTCTAGTACAAGTAACTTTTTTGCATCTACTGGCACATTCTTAGCCACATACATATCCATAGTTACTTGATTCAAGTATAAGTTCTGGATTAGTCAAGATCCTACCCCATTAGGTCCTTTTTATATATATTTGTACGTTTATTTTTTGTTTTTCCCTTCTCCCCTAAGAGGGACTATTAAAGAGTTTTTTTTGTTTTGGCTATCTGCATGCACTTTTTCCCCTATAGGGTAATTGCAGAACAGCCTTTTATACACAGGGATACTAGGTCTCTCTGGGAGGTAGTTTGTCGCTATTCTGCCACCCACCAGTCCTACCTTTTCTCTATGTGACTAACATATTTCATACATATTTATTTACACATTTGTTTGAAAAAAAAATTGTGTGTGAAAAATATTTTAGCAGATTATTTATTTTATTATGCTCTTTTTGAAGTGAAACAGGCTTTTTCTGACAATGCTAAACTGCTGAGAATAAAATAAACTATTTTCCAGGGTAGAGAAAAAAGAAAGGGAAGATAGGCGGTGGAAAAAAAACACCCCTACACCCCTTAACCCCTTAAGGACACATGACATGTCTGACACGTCATGATTCCCTTTTATTCCAGAAGTTTGGTCCTTAAGGGGTTAAATAGGTTACAGGAGGTATGTAGGGCTTAACCCTGAATAGTAGAGAAAAAAAGTTAAGTGGAAAAGGGGGATCCACCTGTTCAAAACAGGTGAAAACCCCCAACCACTATAGAGTACCTCCTTGGGTAAAATGTCACAAAAATTGGGTAATATAACCTTTATTAACACCTAAATATGTAAAGTGAAAGTATATAAATGTATAAGTGTTAAATAACCGACACAGTTAAAAAACTGGGCACACTGAGATACACGTTGCTTAACTGTGAGGGGAGACAAATATGTCTGAATAACCATCAGTAGGATAGACACACCTTAATAACAGAAAAAAAAACGCATCAATGTATCTAGACTGGAAACAAAAAAGTAAATGAAGATACAAAGTATCCAGCAGTATCAACCTAAATTGTGACAGGGTTATAGACCTAGAGATGCCTGAAAGAATGTCCCATATAGACAGGGACAAATCACAGAATAATGCAGACACAGTAATAGAGGGTAGTAAGGGTAGTGGGAATAAATCCCATAAAAGTGAAGAGACCCTAATGAACCCTCATCTAACCTAAACTTACTGTGTAAACCCACACTGCTAACTGCTGCTTCAAGGCAGCCTAACAACAAATCCCCCCCAGTCTAAAGTAAAGGGCGGCTAGATGTCGCCAGTCAGAGCCCAGATAGGTAGAAAGAAGAATAAATAAAGTTAAATTAAGTAAATTTGAGTAAATTGGAGAGCATAGCGTCGGCTGAAAATACCTCCAAGAGAAAGTAAATGTTAAGTAAAGTATTTTAACACTTATACATTTATATACTTTCACTTTACATATTTAGGTGTTAATAAAGGTTATATTACCCATTTTTTGTGACATTTTACCCAAGAAAGTACTCTATAGTGGTTGGGAGTTTACACCTGTTTTGAACAGTTGGATCCCTCTTTTCCACTTAACTTATTTTCCAGGGTAGTATCCCTTTAAACTGAATTCTTAAAGGATCACTATAGGGTCAGGAGCACAAACATATATTCCTGACCCTATAGTGTTAACACCACCAGCTAGCCCCCCCTGGGCCCCTCATGCCTCCAAAAATATAGCAAAATACTACTGTATTCAAGCCAGAAGCTGTAACTCTGCATGCTGTTTGCCTTAAAAAAAACAAAACAGTCTGCTGACATAATCAGAAGTTGTAGCCTGATCCAATCACAGTGCTTCCCCATAGGCTTGGCTGAGATTGACAAGGAGGCAGATCAGAGGCAGAGCCAGCATGATTCAAACACAGCCCTGGCCAATCAGCATCTCCTCATAGAGATGAATTGAAGCAATGAATCTCTATGAGGAAAGTTCAGTGTCTGCATGCAGTGGGAGGAGATACTGAATCACAGGATGCTTGTGCACAGCAGATCTGAGTGGATGGAGGCATATTATGCCTCCATCAACTCCGAAGTCCCTCTGGTTCACTGTGAGTGACTGCAACTGGAGGTGTTCCTAGCTTTCAATGTAAACACTGTATTTTCTCAGGAAATAGTGTTTACATGAGAAAGGCTGCAGGGAGCTATAGTTCTCACCTGAACAACCTCATTAAGCTGAAGTTGTTCAGGTGACTATAGTGTCCCTTTAATTACTTATTGTTTGACTTCTGTTATATTGGGTAGACTGTTTGTCCTTTTGTTTTAATGATGGAGACTGTATCCCACTCAAAACTGTAGCAGACACCAGTCTTTACATGAGAGAGCTTCGTAAATGACTGTCTTAGTCCAGTAATTTGGTTACAGTGGTATAATAATCACAAATAGCTTGCATTACATCGTGCTTAAACCTCTGTGAGTACTCAAATGTGTTTTGATATACTGCAATACCAAGATGCTGTAGGCACAGACACTCACATTTACTAGATAAGAATGATTCATTTCTCTCAAGTGGTTAAGAGAGGTACGTCTTCATTAGATTATGAATAACATAAGACCAAATTGACTTTAAAAACACATTACAGGACATGTATAAACATTGTGAATATTGTGTACTCGTAGTGTGTGCCTCATTTTATGATTTTTATTTTTTTCGGTCTTTCTAGTTGGTAAAGTGAAACTGCTTACACAAGTAATTTGATGATCTAATTTAGATTTATAGATGAGAGACATATAAAAATGTAAATTTTGGGGGAAATAAAAATAAATCATAATACACTTTCTGCAGTCTAACTTTCTTGCAAATACAGGTATGTTAAAAACAAGTATCATTATTCTATTTAGAACGGGCTATTTACATATATTGTTTTTTTTATCATTCTTTATTTTTGCAGTGCATATCAAGGGTACACATGTCAGCTTATGATAGATTGCGAGAAACAGATAACGGTTACAGGACATAGTATTAAAACAATAATCAGAAAAAAACAATGCACTTATTTATATAATATAGACGATCAGTTCAGAGTCAGAATTTCAGGTTAGATTTTGTTATAGTTATAAGGCTAGGTATGTCTTGCTCGTGGGTTGAGCAATATCTTATTGTGTAGGTGGTGCAGGTATGTATCACCCTGTGTTCTTGTGCAGCCTGATTATGAATATGTGGTTTAGGGGGGGGTGAGGGGCTTGGGTTGCTATGTGTGTGTTGGCATACGGGTTGTCTCGACCCTGCCGGGTCTGATCAGGAAACTTTCAGGATGGGTAGCGAATGCCTCCACCTATTGTCTAGCTTGTCAGGGTGCCGGGTGAGTGGGGTTGGGTGGTACATACTGTGCGGCCACTTATTTCCGACTCCTAACCTAAGGGGGCCACGGGGAGGGGGGTCTTTAGCGTGTTCGGGCTAGAGCTGTTGGTAAAAGAAGTGAGGGTATAAGTTGGGGTAACTTGCGTGTAACAGAGTAATTAACATTATGCATAACATACATGGAACATACACAAGAGAATTAGGCGTAAGAGGACACCGTTGCTGGCACACGATTCATGTGACTGCCTCCTTTCCTTTGTTTCTTCGTGGGACGAATGGGACAGTCCTGCCAGGGTCCCAAGTGTGTGGTATTGGTTGAGTAGAAGACGACATAGCCCCCTGTGGAATGCCCAGCGCCTGAAGGAAAGATGATGCCTCCGATACCGAGGTGAGTTTCAGGATGGTATTGTCCCGGGTGACTGCTAGGGCCCTAGGCAGGAGCCATCTGTAATCCACTTGCTCTGTTCGGAGGAGGGTGGTAATTGGCGTCAGCGTTTTTCTCCATAGTAGTGTGTTACGAGTAATGTCCTGAAAAAAGGTTAGCTGGGCAGATTCAAATATGTATGGGGTCTTGTCCCGTACTGCTGTTAGTAATCGGCGTTTTTCCAGTAGAGAGTGGCATCTCACTATGACGTCCCTCGGGGCTGTTATGGGTGCCTGCTTGGCTTTGTTGATTCGGAATTGTCCGTCAAATTCCATCTTTTTGGCTTGCGTGTGTGGCAGGAGTTCCGCAGTGAGTCTTCTTAAGTAGTGCGGTAGTTCGGTTGTGCCGACAGTGCCTGGGATTCCCCTGATTTTTATATTTTTCTGTCTGCTCCGGTCCTCTATGGTGTCTAGTTTTGTTTGGACTGCTGTGTTTGCGGATTGCAGTTGGTGGAGGGTGTCCCCCATGTCCATCACCTCCCGGTGTAAGTCTATGATGTTGTCTTCTGCAGCCTGGACTCTCGTGGTCACAGCTTGTATCTCTGCGAGGGCCTTTTTTAAGTCTGCTTCATACATTTGCTTCCCCTCTAGTAAGAGCTGTCTGATGTCGTGCTTTGTGGCCGGGGGCCTTGTCATCACTCTCACCTTGTGGGGTGTGTTGTGATTGGGGTTGTTGATGCTCCCCCTGGTCCTCCAGGCTCATTGCTGAGCAATTACAGCTCGTCTCCGGGTTGGGCTCCGCCGCCATTTTGTGGCTCGTGGGTCGCTGGAGGAGAGTCCCGATGTCTCGGGTGTCTTTGGGTGCTCCCCCTGGCTGTTTTGGGGTTTTGCGTCCCATTTCTTCGTCGAGAGGCAATGACTGCTTGTTTGCGGGCGGTGTTTGGTACCCGAGGCCTTGGAGCAGCTGCAAGGTTAGCCGCGAGGCTTCTGTTGGTGATGGGGCAAGGTAGGCCCGATTTTTGCCGCGGGTTTTTCTGCCTTTTTGAGGAAATAAGAAGGGCATCAGCGGGTGTCCCCTTTTGTCTGGGAGGTTTGCATGTTATTCCCGCCTGGCTGGCACTTAGTGTGGCCCTGGATGGCTTTAGATTTGCCGATGACCCATGGGTGCTCTGAGAGATGGCGTCCATGCGGCTCGGTAGTTAAGCTCCGCCCCCCTACATTTATTGTTTTAAATGTGCTACCTATATATTATGCATTAGGAAGAAAAGATTCCACGAAGGAGTGACCCTTTATTTTGGTTTGCCTCTGCCAACTCAAAACATCAAAAATAACCAAGATGGAATTATGGCTGAATTTGAGAATCTCCTTGCTTAATCTTTAACTATTGTTCATTATGAAACCTAGCAAAATGTGCAAAACATTGGTTCAAATATAAGGCTTTTTGGCAATCAAATGTGCGACTTGTTTCAGAGAGACATTGGGACTGGAACACATGATAGTTATAGTATAAGGTTCAACTTTTCAAGTGGACAGGATAGTTATTAAAAAGATGTACTGTAAGTAAAATCCAGAAAAGGCCAAGTATAATATTACATTTATGCTAGATCCTAATGCAAATATTCTTGGGACATTATTCTAGATTAGCAAGCATGTAAAAATAGCATACACTACATAATACTGTAGGATTTAATTAAGTATCTTTTGTACCATGCTGTTCCCATTATCACAGTCATATATAAAACCTTTAATAATGTAGTATGTATCCTCATCCCTGACTGTAACATTCATTTTAACATTCATTTTATGGTTCCATTCAAGGAAATCACAGAATACCATTTGACTTTTCACTGATTTAATATATTTTTATTCATATAACTTCAGCAAAGGCAACATTATCTATGCAATCTATGCCCTATGCCAGTGCTTCCCAAACTCCTAGGGGCCTTTATGAAATGCCCAAAAAGCATATTATAAAGTGCCGATTTCTATGAGAAAACTGTGGTTGTATTCCACCGTCTCAGGTATAGATAGTTCTTCAATCTTATCTGCAGTCATTTGGACAAATAAGTTCACATTGGTTACTTCTTTAAAACGGGGAGTAAATCAGCTTGGAGGTGTTAGATTAGTAAGAGATGGAATACCCTCCTGTTCGTCTACTAGTTGTATTAAGGTCTGTAAATCGGGATGCTCTTCGGAAGCAATACCTACTTCTTTGCATAATTTATGTTCTTAACATTTGTGTAAAGCACATAACACTAATTTCCGACCAAAAAGATTGGTAATATTAAATGGAGGAACTAGAGGGAATAGCGTACACTAAGTAATATGACATGAAAGGCATAACAGAAACACATGACTGAGCAGTTAACTTAAATGGTTAAATTCTGCTCATCATCAATTCTATGGTAATTTATTTTCCTTTATTGTTTATTGAGTTTATATCCACATATACCTTTAGTGCTTGGTGGTAACCTATATGAATTTCCCATGTGTGTAGGTACACACTCATTTACATATATATTAATATTACTATTATTATTTTATTATTTATATAGCGCCAACAAATTCCGTAGTGCTTTACAATGGGTGGACTAACAGACACATAATTGAGATCAGACCACTGGACGTACAGGAACAGAGGGGGTTAAGGGCCCTGCTCGATGAGCTTACATGCTAGAGGGAGTGGGGTATAGTGACACAAAGGGTTAAAGTAGGGGAATTCAATAGTTTGTTAGAGAAGGGTTTATTGAGTGCTTGGTATGTCATTTTTGACAGTTGCAGGAAAGGAGTCATAGGGTGGGGGATGAAATAACCTGCTGACAGTGTAATTGATACGCTTTAATGAAGAAGTGAGTTTTCAAAGATTTTTTGAAGGAGTGGAGGCTGGGTGAAAGTCGGATTGAGGAGGGAAGGGAGTTCCACAGAAGAGGTCCAGCCCTGGAGAAGTCTTGAAGGCGAGCATCAGAGGTGGGGATCCGGGCAGAGGATAGGCGTAGGTCTTGGGCTGAGCGCAGGGGTCTCGATGGAACATACTTGTGTATGAGGGAGGATAGGTATGTTGGAGCAGCTTTATGTAGGGATTTGTAAGCAAGCGCCAGAATTGGGCCCTATATCTAACTGGAAGCCAATGCAAGGACTGACAGAGAGTGGAGGCATGGGAGGTGCGACCGGACAGGAAAATAAGCCTTGCAGCCGCATTCATTATAGATTGCAGCGGTGCAAGCTGGGAACATGTAAGACCGGTGAGAAGGGGATTGCAATAGTCAAGGCGAGAGAGAACAACAGCATGAACCAGTACCTTAGCTGCGTCCGGCGTTAGATATGGGCGGATGCGCGCTTTGTTCTTGAGTTGGAAGCGACAGGATTTGGCTATCGATTGGACATGAGGAGTAAAAGAGAGGTCAGAATCAAGAAGAACCCCTAGGCAGCGAGCCTGCGAGGTAGAAGTGATAGTAACGCCATTGACTTGGATGGAGCCAGACACAGGAGTAGCAGCGCTTGAGGGAGGAAAAACTAGAAGTTCTGTTTTGGACAGGTTGAGTTTAAGGAAGTGAGCAGCCATCCAGTTGGAAATAGCAGAGAGGCAGTCAGAAAAATGGGTCAAGGTGGGCGGAGAGAGATCAGGGGAGGACAGGTAGATTTTTGTGTCATCTGCATATAAATGATATTGGAAGCCAAAGGAGCTGATGAGTTTACCAAGGGAGGCAATATAGATAGAGAACAGTAGGGGGCCGAGGACAGAACCTTGGGGGATGCCGACAGTAATATGGGGAGAAGAGGCAGAGTCAGAGAAAGAAACACTGAAAGAGCGCTGGGAGAGGTAGGAGGAGCACCAGGACAGAGCAGTATCCCGTAGACCAAAGTTATGGAGAATGTGAAGAGGCAGTTTTGTTTTTTTTATATATATATTTTTTATTAGTTTTATCTCAAATAAGTAAAAATTTCTTCACAATAATGTGACACACATTAACACAATAACTTTGACACAAGTTAACAGTTAACAGTTAACAGTATATTATTATACCATTATAACACAGTACAGGTATTACCCTATAACTGTCAATTACCTCGACATATTGTCCTCATCCCGGCTCTTACACAATTTCCCCTAAATTTAAATATATATATATATATATATATATATATATATATAAAAAAATATATAACTTTAAGCCTAGGAATGAGACATCGCAATCGCCAATGGTTCAATGATTAGGGCAAAGACTAATGGGGATAGTGGGCAACCTTGTCTGGTGCCATTTGAAATACCAAACCTTCCTGAACTAAAGTTTTGGCCGATAACACTAGCAGTCGGTAAAGAGTATAAGGCAGCTATCGCTTTGTCGGCAAATTCACCTAGACCATATTTAGACAGGGTGAGGAACATAAAGTCCCAATCCACCCTGTCGAAAGCTTTCTCAGCGTCAAGTCCTATGAAGATTGCTGCTATTTTATTATATTTTATCACTGAGATCAAATTCAATAATTTCCTGATATTATCTGAACCCAATATCCCCTGAATAAAACCCGTTTGATCCAGATTAATCAATTTGTGGATATATTGATTCAATCTCTCCGCTAAAATTTTTGCGTACATTTTTATATCCACATTGAGCAGAGATATAGGTCTAAAGTCACTACATGCTGGTGTTGATTTATTTGTTTTAGAAATTGTAATTATTTGTGCTTCCAGCAACTCCGGGTGTAAATTTTTGTTAAGCCGGGAGATATTGCCGCATGTTTTGAAAAATATTATCATGATCTCTATAATCTACACCCCCAAGTATGGATAATGATGGGAAAAAAAGGAAAATAGTTGACTTTTTGGATAAAATTTGTCTTCCTAAAGTCTCCCAAACAGAGTTGATAAAATTAAACGAAGATATTACGGAACAGGAAGTTAACTGGGCAATCTCAAAATTGAGAATGGGCTCAGCGCCTGGCCCAGATGGTTTAATTAATCAATTTTATTCACTCGGCAAAGATGAGATTGCTAACTATTTGTCCCAAACATTAAATAAAATTAAGAAACTTATTTATTCTACCCTTATTTAAATTATGTTTCAACTTGTTGGCCATCAGTTTCCCTGCTCTATTTTGACCTTGATATAGTCTTTGTTGCATAGCCCATACAGATTTATCCACCAAAAGTTGTTGAATTCTTTTTATTTGTAATTGCATTTCTCAGATTTTGTTTATCTTTAAATCAGACTTTTTTTTTTTTTTTCGCTATCCAATATATTAAGTTCTATATGCAGCTCTCTTAGTGATTTGCCTCTCTGCTTCCTTAACCTTGACTGGCATTTTATCATTATCCCTCTTATATAAGCTTTATAAGAGAGAATCTACAGAACCGTCGTTACTTAAAATAAATGCTGCCGTTTCCTTTTTTAAATTGTTTAATATTTCCGGATCCTTTAATAAATCTATCTCCATTCTCCATAGCCTACTTTTCTTTGCAGAAGAAACATTACCCAAAGTTACTCCCACCAACCCGTGATCAGACCAGGTAATAACTCCTATTTCTGCATATTTAATTTCGGAAATGCCCTGGCCATCCATGAAAATATAATCCAATCTACTGTACATATTATGTCTACGAGAAAAGAAAGAGTAATCCCTCTCTAACGGATGCAAAGTTCTCCAAGTATCATAAAGATTATATTTAAGTAGTATTTTGTAAAACCTTTTAGAGTTTTGGACTAACTGGGGTCAGCTTTTGTTGCTCCTATAGAGTTTCTATCCATAGATGGATCCAAAGGTAAATTAAAATCTCTGCATACAACCAAAGTACCTGCAAAAAATGTCCTCATAGTTTTTAATGTCTCACTGATAAACTTATTTTGCCCTTTATTGGGGGCATACATATTTAAAATTTTTAATTTCTGAGAATTGATCAGGCCTGCCCAAAGAAGATACCGTCCTTCTTTATCTTTTATAATAATTTCTTCTTTTATTAATAATTTATTAAATATTATTGAAACCCCTCTCGATTTACCTTTCAAATAAGTAGCACTATAAGGATTAGAATAATATCTACTACCAAAGAATAGAATTTTATTGGTCTGCCAGTGAGTTTCTTGGATACAAATTACATCCCGCCTATCCCTAGACAGGTTTTTAAATGCTATACTCCGTTTCCCTACTGTGTCTAAATCTCAAAATTCTGAAACATGATGCCGTCTGGTGGGGAATGGACATAGCTGCTTGGGTCAATTTTGGGGTTAAACTACACAACCACGGTTTAACCCCTTGAGGTAGGAGTGCCTTTGGGGCCTCCTGGAACCATTTCAACTTTATTTAGATTAAGCTGTTTTGGTGCCAGGAGTACTTTAGAGTAAAGAACACACAAGCAATGTACACCCTAAATGGTAGTGAATTAGGGAGAGCAACACAAGAGAAGGATTTGGGAATTGTTATAGACAACAAACGGGGCAACAATGTGCAATGTTAATCAGTAGTTGCTAAGGCCAGTAAAGTATTATCAGGTATAAAAAGGGCCATGAGTTTTCGGGATGAAAATATAATTTTGCCTCTTAATACATCACTGGTAAGAAAACACCTTGAATATGCTGTGCGATTTTGGTCACCTGTTCTAAAGAAGGATAGAAATAAGGATATATGACACTAGAAAAAAAATGCAGAGGTGGTTCAAAACTTGCGGAAACTAGTATAAACTCAATGGTTCTGTCACGATTGGCACTGTGCCATTCAGATGGCCAGGTGTGGCCGTTCCACAGGTGCCAAAAAGGGGATTTGAACTTCGAACTCATGCTGCCTTAGTCCTGCTGTCTTGTCTCTGAGCCACAAGTCAGTTCATGTTTCTGCCTGATGTCCTATTCTGTCTTGTCTGCAGCACTAGGGGGCTGGATTTTACCTGGGCCTGCTCCTATCAATCTCAGCCCACCTGAAGCTGATGCCCAATAAGCCATGTATATGACCTGAGGGCAGTGTCAGTTCATTGACTCTGGTTCCTGTTTTTGTGATCCAGTGTTCTCCAGTCGGCTCCTGACCTTGACTTGGCATCCTCTGACTTTGGCTTACCCTCGACGATTCTCCTGCTTGTGTACTTGCCTGTACTGCGACTTCCAATATCCTGCACAGCCCCCGTGCACAGATTTCATAGGCCAGGTGGTTCCTTATCTGGTCACCTTGGTCTGTGTTTACTTGCAAGGGTGAGCGTATATCTCTGCATATCGGACTCCCAACTAAGGTAAGCCCTGGCAGGTTCTCAGTGATATTTATTCTGGTGAAGGGGAATATTTAACCCCTTAAGGACCAAACTTCTGGAATAAAAGCGAATCATGACATGTCAGACATGTCATGTGTCCTTAAGGGGTTAAGCACTAAATGCCAGGAAGGTAATTTTAATCTCAAGTTCATAAGTAGAATGTTAGTTAAATTGACACTCCAGGCAGTTAAACAAGTTAAGCGTAAATAAAGCTAATCAGCTCAAATATCTGTGGTTAGTTTATTTTCTTCCAATTCTGTGTAGTTTTCCTGCAAATGTTTTGCTATTTTCATCAGTGTAACCTACCCTCCTTATCCACCCCCTCTCAAAATTCACCATGTTCCTGATTCCCAGTCTCTGGAAAAAAATTTAACTTTTGCAGCCGATGAAAATAGAGGCATGTCTTCTATAGTGTAAGGAATGCTCACAGCACAGACTGCACTGCAGAGACAAGACTAGAGCCCACATGTGCTCCTCTCCTTCTCTCTCTGTAATTCAAGTAATAAATACTTCTCCAGCTGCTGTCAGACAACCTCCCTACCCATTGTTAACTCCTTCCCTGTCAGCCAACCTCACTACTCACTGTACACCGCTTCCCTGCCAGTGCCTGTTAGACAACCTCTTTAACCACTGTTTGGTGGAAATGTTCCCACGAACAAGGGGATCAAGCTCCAAGGTAAGACTATTGACTCTGTTCGATAGTTTGTTCTTTTTTAAACTCCCGAACTAGACCGCAAGCCCTGATTCTCTGGAACTGTTTTGGGCATGGGACCATGCAGGCAGTCGGTCAATTTATGACTTCCAGGAAATTCCTGAACCCCTGATCTAACCTGGGTGATTTTTGGATATGTTGGTCACCCAGATCAGGGATATCAGGGGATGTAACTTTTGTGGGGATGTTGTGTGTTTTAAGGTATTTTTTGGTATTGTGGTTTTGGGGTTTTGTAAAAATGTGTGTTTTTTGTACCTGGAGATAATTGAGTTTAATATAGTGCTTGACTCAATTATCTCCCAGGCATAGGGACGGATTGACCTATTTTGTATAGCAGTGTCCTGGACCTGAAAGCCAATGTAATCGTGTATATGTTATGACTGTAGGTTAGTGTGTGTGTGGGGGGCATGGTTGTATAGTTGTGTGTAGTACTCTTCAAAAATTTGTACCACTTAGTTGGGTATGTCGACTATTTGCCCCGTCGGAGACCGAATTTGGTCAATTTGTTTCTGAGTGGTCCTCTGTTTAAGGCGTCTGGCTAATAAGGTGTCTGCTTTGTTGGATTTTCCATAATAGAGTTGGCGGGTCCACTGTAAAGCTTTAGTGGAGTCTTTGACCATGAGTGTTTTTAAAGTTTTTTGGCATGCTGAGATTCGTTCAGTAAGTGAGGGAGTTGGGCAAAATCCCTTAACTTTTAATGTGGGAGGTATAAGAGTGGTTGGAAATAATTGAAAGAGAGTATCGATATGCAAGAATACTAAGGGGTAACTAAAAGGTAGCAAGTATTTAGAGAGAATATAAGGTAGTAATAGTCCATTAGATTCGGCTAAGTGATACTAAGTATCATGATAACGATACGGTAAGATTGCAGGCAAAAAAGGGGGAAGTCAAAACTGGGTTAAATAGTAAAATATAACAGTAGCACCTCCAATATGTTCTAGTATGATAGAGAGAGCGAAAGTAATACTAGTCCTATTGTGCCTTTGAGTTACCACTTAAAAAAAATGCTAAGCTAGTACTAACCCCCCTAAGTTCAACGTGATTTAAAAGAAAAATGTCTCCAACATCCACATTAAAATAACAAATAGATGAGAAGTGAGGACTAATATAACCTCAATAGGTGTTCAGTCCGCAATGCAGATTCTAGTTCAATAGAGGGAACATATATGATAATGTGACCCTGAGCCCCTGATGTGCGTGCTTTGCCAGAGTGTCTCATCCGAGAGGAACTAAACATAGGTAAGTAGGAGTATTTAAACAAAAAGTTAACCGGTGATTGGTTGTGTTTAATTTCAAACCGGTCAATTACTGTCAGTATGGACGTGTCTATGGTCTTCACCGGAAAAAATATTGATTCAATATTAACCCCCTCAATACTGTATTGATAATAAAAATAACTATATGTGAGAGTTCCCCCTCTGGACCAGTGTGGGTCATCCCGGTCTACCCCCACATGATCTCCCTGCAAAGCGGTGACAACACCGCATTAAAACGGAGTCCCGGACCTACAGTTAAAGAGGTTTCCAAAATGGCGGCTGCCTTCCACACCGCCTACCACGCAGTGCAAGGCTGGAAACAGAGCTCCGGTTGAACGGAATCTTCACATCCTTTATTAAGAAATTGCAGGCTCACATGCTCAATGACTTGCCACTGAGCCCACCACGGGTGGTCCAGTGGAGGGAAGCAGTAACTCCCCCTAATTATACACCTGCGAGAGGCCAGCTCCAGCAAAGGACTTTCTTGGGGCTATACTCAAGGTGCCTCAAGGTGAGCAGCAGACCAGGACCGGTTTCTGGTGCCCTGGGGGCGCCCAAGAGAAAACACCCACAACACTCTCACCAGCAAGCTGAGACATGGCATAAGTCCCAAAGGGGCATAGTCAGTCTGACCTGACAGGTGAAATGGCAGGGCACGAGGCCTAAGAGGGTGACAGCATCTGGAGGGCCATCATGGAGCCGTAACGGGCCACGACCAGCATATCCAGAATTGACAACCACAAGGAGGACATTGTATACCCCACCAAATGTACATCCTCATGGCACAGGGGCTCTACACCCCCTCACACTTAGGAGACTGAGCAAGCTGCAACGATCAGCACAATGGGAATACATTCAGCCCCAGCAAGGCATCGGCTGACCCGTGCATCAGGACTGGGACTCTATATCAGACAAAGTACCTACTGCTTCTTACCTTTCTATACCCAAGTTGAATACTTATATAAGTTTAGTTTAAGCTCCAGTGAATTTATTACCCTTCTTTGTTTAGTGAATTGACTAAATACTAATCGTACCTATACATAGTCTAGCTCACATTCATGCGTCGCAGGCTTACTCGCACGCTTCTCTGCCCAGAGAGTCAGTCTTACTTTACAAGCATTTGCTCACGCAAACACCCCTCTCCGAACACGCACCTTTCCCCCTAAACATGTGCTGGTACGCAAACTGTTTGTTGTTATTTACATTATGCTATATCTTGATTTACTACATATCACTTCTCTGCACAAAAAAAACAAAAATAAATAAAAGACTGCATTTAGACATTCCTTCAGGAGACACACATTTTTAAACAGGCTAAGATATTCCTGAAATATCACACATACTCCATGTCATTGGACCCAAAGGAAATGCAACGGGGTGGCAATCCTCATCCATAACCGGTGTCCTATCGGCATCACCAACTTGGAGTTGGACCCAGAGGGGAGATTCGTTATTCTAACAGGGACTATGAACTCCCATTCAACACACTTGATTAACATATATGCACCATATACCCCTGAACCCGAATTCTGGGAAAAGCTTACCACCAAAGTAGAGGCACTCCCCCACGGGATGCTTATAATGGGTGGTGAATTTAATGTATAAACCCAATAGATAGAAGCTCGGGCAGAGGTCAGCTCTGATCCCCCGGTAGGGAGCGACAGGACAGACTGCTAAATGGGTTTATACAGAAACGTGGCTTGATAGACATGTGGAGGGCACACAGGGCCGGCCGTAGGCCATTAGGCGCCCTGTGCGCAAAGTCTTCACGGCGCCCGCCCCCCCACAACAAGTTGCCTTATATATACAGTCACACACACAGGCAAAGGAAGACAGTCAAACAAACAGTTACAAGCAGACAGTCAGACACGCTCAGTTACAGGCAGACAGTCACACATGCTCAGTTACAAGCAGACAGTCAGACACGCTCAGTTACAGGCAGACAGTCACACATGCTCAGTTACAGGCAGACAGTCACAGAGCCAAACACACAGTTACAGGCACACAATCATGAATAGTTACAGGCACACAGTCACACACACAGTTACAGGCAGACAGTCACACACACAATCACAAACAGTCATACATACTCCTTTACAAGCACAGTCATAAACACTCGGTTACAGGCATGTAGACACTCACGCTGATAGGCACACATACAGGCACACACAATGGCACAGCTACAGCAAAATACACAATTGGAGTCACACACAGGCAGACAACCACATACAGACAGTCACACACACATACACACACACAGGCAAACCGTCACACACAGGTAGACAGACAGACAGTCACACACACACAGACAGTGACACAGGCAGGCAGACCGTCACACACACACAGACAGTCTCACACACACACACACAGGCAAACAGTCACACACAGGCATGCAGACACACACAGGCAGGCAGAAAGTAACACACACACAGGCAGACAGTCACACACACACACACACACACACACACACACACAGGCAGGCAGGCACACACAGGCAGGCAGTCACACACAGGCAGACACACACAGGCACAGTGACACACACACAGACACACACACACACAGGCAAACAGTCACACACACAAGCAGGCAGTCAGACAGTCACACACACAGACAGACAGTCTCTCACACACACACACACACACACACACACACACACACAGGCAGTCACACACACACAGTCACACACACACACACATGCAGGTAGACACAAAGACACACAGGCAGGCAGACAAACACACACACTTACCTCTTTACATTATGGCTGAAGGGAGAGTGGAAGCAGTTAGATGTTGGGGAAGCAGGAACTCCTTCCTGTTTCCCTCTTCCTGTGCAGCAGTTACCAGGGACTTTGGGTAGGTATAAACCCCACCCTGTCTTGTGATAAGCCCCGCCCCATCGCTCGGTAAGCCCTGCCCCCGCCGCCTCGATTTTTTTTACATTTATTTTTTTGCTCCCCTGTCGCCCGGCCATGTGTGAGCTGTGTCGGCCACAGGGCGCCCCCTGCTCCATGGCGCCCTGTGCGGCCGCACAGCTCGCACACCCCTAAGGCCAGCCCTGAGGGCACAACACCCCAGGGAAGCTAACTACTCATTCTATTCAGCTCCCTATGGAATGTACTCGAGATTTTTTTTCTAATGAATAACTTCAGCTTATCGAGGATCACCGACTCATCCATAGGCATGTTTACGTGGTCAGACCATGCAGAGGTCTCATTGACACTTGGAAACCTCTCTACGGCATCACCGTGGACATGGAAGCTGAATTAGTCTCTGTTGAGAGACACTCAGACTGTGGCCACAGTATGTAAAGAAATAAAGGACTACTAAGCCAAAAATGAAACTGCGGATATCTCCCCAGGGTCTTTTAAGGCCATTAGAGGTATTTTATAGGTCTAGTGACAGTAAAGAAGAAAAAGAAAACCGATACATTGGCGAGACTGATGGGATCCCTGGAACTCAAACACAACACTAGAAGACACTGCCAAGTAGTGATGTCGCGAACACGAAATTTTCGGTTCGTGAAAAGGCGAGCGGGAACTTCCGCAAACGTTCGTGAACCGGCGAACCGGGCGAACCGCCATTGACTTCATTTTAAAACCCACAGGGACTCTTTCTGTCCACAAAAGTGATGGAAAAGTTGTTTCAAGGCGACTAACACCTGGACTGTGGCATGCCGGAGGGGAAAATTACACAGTTGATGCAGAGTCTGGTTTTAATCCATAAAGGGCAGAACTCACCTAACATTCCTAAATCACAATGGATATGGATTGACACCTGACATATGATATATTGCCACCTTGACATATGGATTGACACCTGTCCTCAGAGACCCTGATACACACTGACACAGAGCAGAATAGGGACTATTCCCCCTACATAGGGTCACTTGGAAGATATGGATTGACACCTATCCCAAGGATCCCTGATACACACTGACACAGAGCAGAATAGGGACCGTTCCCCCTACATAGGGTCACTTGGCAGATATGGATTGACACCTATCCTAAGGATCCCTGATACACACTGACACAGAGCAGAATAGGGACTGTTCCCCCTACATAGGGTCACTTGGCAGATATGGATTGACACCTATCCTAAGGATCCCTGATACACACTGACACAGAGCAGAATAGGGACTGTTCCCCCTACATAGGGTCACTTGGCAGATATGGATTGACACCTATCCTAAGGATCCCTGATACACACTGACACAGAGCAGAATAGGGACTGTTCCCCCTACATAGGGTCACTTGGCATATATGGATTGACACCTGTCCTCAGGGACCATGATACACACTGGCACAGAGCAGAATAGGGACTGTTCCCCCTACATAGGATCAGTTGGCAGATATGGATTGACACCTATCCTAAGGATCCCTGATACACACTGACACAGAGCAGAATAGGGACTGTTCCCCTTACATAGGGTCACTTGGCAGATATGGATTGACACCTATCCTAAGGATCCCTGATACACACTGAGACAGAGCAGAATAGGGACTGTTCCCCCTACATAGGGTCACTTGTCAGATATGGATTGACACCTGTCCTCAGGGACCCTGATACACACTGGTGGGGACCTACTGTCCTCCCCCCGCCCCCACCTCTGTGTGGTGGGTGGGAGCCATAAAAATAATGAGGGGGGGACCTACTGTCCTCCCCCCGGCCCCCTCCCCTGCACGGTGGGTGGGGGCCATAAATCACAATGGGGGAGGACCTACTGTCCTCCCCCCACCCCCACCCCTGCACGGTGGGTGGGGGCCGTAAAAATAATGAGGGGGGACCTCCCCCCGGCTCCCACCCTTGCACGGTGGGTGGGGGCCATAAATCACAATGGGGGGAGGACCTACTGTCCACCCCCCGCCCCCACCTCTGCGCGGTGGGTGGGGGCCATAAATCACAATGGGGGGAGGACCTACTGTCCACCCCCTGCCCCCACCTCTGCGCGGTGGGTGGGGGTAGTCAAAATAATGAGGGGGGACCTACTGTCCTCCCCCCGGCCCCCACCCCTGCACGGTGGGTGGGGGCCATAAATCACAATGGGGGGAGGACCTACTGTCCTCCCACCGCCCCCACCTCTGCGCGGTGGGTGGGGGTAGTAAAAATAATGAGGGGGGACCTACTGTCCTCCCCCCGGCCCCCACCCCTGCGCAGTGGGTGGGGGCCATAAAAATAATGAGGGGGGGACCTACTGTCTTCCTCCACTGGCCCCCACCCCTGAGCGGTGGGTGGGGAAGCGCACACACCAGTGGACAGGTGTCAATCCATATCTGCCAAGTGACCCTAGGTAGGGGGAACAGTCCCTATTCTGCTCTGTGTCAGTGTGTATCAGGGATCCTTAGGATAGGTGTCAATCCATATCTGCCAAGTGACCCTATGTAGGGGGAACAGTCCCTATTCTGCTCTGTGTCAGTGTGTATCAGGGTCCCTGAGGACAGGTGTCAATCCATATCTGCCAAGTGACCCTAGGTAGGGGGAACAGTCCCTATTCTGCTCTGTGTCAGTGTGTATCAGGGATCCTTAGGATAGGTGTCAATCCATATCTGCCAAGTGACCCTATGTAGGGGGAACAGTCCCTATTCTGCTCTGTGTCAGTGTGTATCAGGGATCCTTAGGATAGGTGTCAATCCATATCTGCCAAGTGACCCTATGTAGGAGGAACAGTCCCTATTGTGCTCTCTGTCAGTGTGTATCATGGTCCCTGAGGACAGGTGTCAATCCATATATGCCAAGTGACCCTATGTAGGGGGGACAGTCCCTATTCTGCTCTGTGTCACTCTCTGGGGGGAGTATCTGCAGTAATACAGAGTGTCTGGAGGGAGTATCTACAGTAACACAGGGTGTCTGGAGGGAGTATCTGCAGTAACACAGGGTGTCTGGAGGGAGTATCTGCAGTAACACAGGGTGTCTGGAGGGAGTATCTGCAGTAACACAGAGTGTCTGGAGGGAGTATCTGCAGTAACACAGAGTGTCTGGAGGGAGTATCTGCAGTAACACAGAGTGTCTGGAGGGAGTATCTGCAGTAACACAGAGTGTCTGGAGGGAGTATCTGCAGTAACACAGAGTGTCTGGAGGGAGTATCTGCAGTAACACAGGGTGTCTGGAGGGAGTATCTGCAGTAACACAGAGTGTCTGGAGGGAGTATGTGCAGTAACACAGAGTGTCTGGAGGGAGTATGTGCAGTAACACAGAGTGTCTGGGGGGAGTATCTGTAGTAACACAGGGTGTCTGGAGGGAGTATCTGCAGTAACACAGGGTGTCTGGAGGGAGTATCTGCAGTAACACAGGGTGTCTGGAGGTGATACCGGAGAAACTGACGGTAGCCAAGCACAGAGAGATGGACACAGGTTTCTTCAGGAAGGAAGAGATTCTTTATTCGGTTCACCGATCGGGACTCAGAGGGACTAATGTCACCAAAATACAACAAGTTCTGAGCCCCGGACAATAGTGTAGGCTCCTTATATAAGCATGTAACTCCACCCATAAGTAGCTCCACCCACACATTCTCTTACCCAATCAAACGAATAAGAACTAACTTCCTGTTTGACCGCATGGCTTGCCCAGCACAATGGAGGAGGGGAATACTACATCCGGTATTCTCGCACATGCTCCGTACACTACTGATCGTATCTTTGCCACGTGCAACCTATCGACCGATACACCAGTATATGCACGTACACATGCCACGTGGTAATCTCGGCCTACTAAATTTATTTTTACCGAGATTCCACCACATTCCCCCCTTTGATGCCTCTGATATTTTCACAATTACGGAGGCATCACTTAACCTTAGTTTGCATATACCTCAGGTTGCCATGAACCAGACCAGACTTTGCGACTAATGACATGAATCCCTCAACATTCCTCTTCCAGCACTAGTTCTCCCTGATTTAGAGCCTCATATCTATATATGGCCATTATCTGTGCAGCAACCTTTCTTTCTGCTATATTTTCTATAATGCCCTGCACAGACTTAACTACCAAAGGAACAAGACATGGTAGGAGGAGACACAGCATTAAGATTAGCATGACTCCACCTACCAATGCCTTAAGTCCTCCAAACTGCTCATACCAATTACCAAACCAACTACTTGGATTATACCCTTTCCATACCTGAGTAGGCACATGCGCTAGTTTAACCATATGGCTAGTAAGCTCAGCTATTGCTTGCCCTTCATCATCTATTTGGAGACAGCAATTGCTTAGGTTAAACTTCCCACATACACCTCCCTCTACTGCCAATAGATAATCCAAAGCTAATCTATTTTGGTAAACGGCTGTCCTCATCCTAGTATTATGCTTCGCTAGGAGATTGAGCGCTTGTGATGTCTCATTGGTAATTATCTCAACCACCGCCTGTAACCTTATAATGCGGTTGAGCATATATATTGGGGTTCTATATCCGAAAGTACCATCTTCTGCCCAAGTGGCTGGCCCATAATAATCTATAATACGCTGGGGAGGCCATTCATTATCTTCCCAGGTACCTATCTCTAGGGGTCCCCTTTTCTTCCTATGATTCACATCATATACTTTAACTCCCAAAGTCTCTCCTGTTTCAATAGGCAACAAGAAGAAGGATGGTTTGAGCATACCTAACACACATGCCCCTTCCCAGTCCTGTGGTAACTCCGAATAGGCCTTCTTACCACAGATCCAGTACAAATTTGCTGGGGCTTTCCAACTAGATGTGATAGATCAAACCACACGTCCTTTAAATTGGCATAACTTGCAAACGGGTTAGGTGGTTCTGAGACATTTGAAGCCGACCACCAGGTTGTATTCTTTGTAGTATCATCATAAGCTTTTTGCCCTAGACAAGTTAGTTCTCCTACAGATGTGTTAAACATTATTCCTTTTCTTGCTATGCAAACATAACCTATGATGGAGGTCTTTAATCGCCACTCAGATTTACCTCTAACACTCATTTGATAATCGGCTTGAGAAGATATTATTTGTTCGATTGTCTCAGAACCGGACATTACCTCCTTTGCTTCCCAGGGCCATTGGTCTCCCATGTTAGTACCTCCACATACATAGCAGTTGGTCACATTAAGACTACCAGCAATACTTTCAGCTAAATCTATAAACAGGTTTTTAGCATTAGGGGGGATCTTATTTTCTACACTCATCTCTTCATAAAAAGAATGGAAAACCTGATGAGTTTGGGATGCTACGGTATCGGTCTCTATCCCTATAAATAATATTGTCCCCGGATCTAAACCCGTCCCATATATCTGGAACCCAAATAAGTTACCAAACCTATCTAAAAATTGTTCAGGATTATTAATAAGTATATGGACTGGGTTACACTCCATAGACTTACAATACGGTTTAGTAGGCAACTTAGTAACAATCATATCCTTATCTACTGTTTGTCCCCAAGTTGCCCACCCCACACAAGACCAATATGGGCATTAATTATAATCCCTATCTGGGCATTTTGGACTTACGTACTTATTTTTACTACTGGGACAAGTATACTTATCGTTAGACCCATACGTTCTCTCCCATTTAAGATCCCCACATACATTCCACGGCTTTCTACCACTTGATATCGCTTTACATGCATCAAATAGCAGAACACCCGAAGAATGTACGGTTTCTAATACTGTTTTATTTATTAGGGTCCCCTGTGGATCTCCATTACGGAGGGTCAACCAAATTGTACGGGGTTGATACTCTGGATTGAAGCACTTAGGTTCTCCTACTCCTAAATGGCATACACTATATTCTATACCTAAGTATCTACACCTAGACACATATCCTTTACACTCATACTGAATGCCAAATTAGGGTCTGGGAAATATGATTACCTGTTATAGTAGTCTTAATGCAAACCTCACAGCTAGGTGTGTCGGTACCTCTACCTTCCTGAATATTTAAAAACACAAAAATACACATTATCAAAAACACTTCATCCTCAGTCTTCGTCCGTGCGATGGCACCTCAGCTTCCAAGATGTAAGGGATGCAAGGAATGGAGTTCTGCTCTTCCCTTCACAGAGGTCCCTTCGAGACACCCTGGCTATGACACGTGGGTAAGTGGTCAGGCTTTATTATGGCCGTCAAAACACTCACTTACTGATCTCTTTAAACACACTTGTAATCCCAATATCTCCTCGTCACTCCGACTGAGTCGTGCGCTTTAACCGGATCTTGCAGGGATTCTCTGGATCTGGTGTAGCTTGCCAAGAATCTACTGCTGCTGGTTTAACCCTGGAGTGATGAATCCACGGAGTCACTTCAGCCACCTTTATTGCTGTAGGTGTAGACAAAAGAACAACATAAGGACCCCTCCACTTAGGTCCTAACGGTATACTGTTCCACTCTTTAATCCACACTTGATCTCCTGGATGATAGCTATGAACAGGGGGATAAATATTCACAGGTAATCTATCTTGTACCCATTTCTGTACCTCCTCCATAGTTTTACCCAACTCTACAACCTGCTGCCGGGTAATTCCTTCTCCCAACTGACTCAAATCCCCCCTTAAGTTACCAAGTACGGGAGGTGGACGCCCATACATGATTTCAAAAGGTGAGAGACCCATCCTTCTGGTAGGTGTACTACGAATACGTAACAGAGCTATAGGCAAAAGAACATTCCACTTAAGCTGAGTCTCTTGACACATCTTTGCCAACTGGTTCTTAATAGTTCTATTCATTCTTTCTACTTTACCAGAGCTCTGAGGTCTATATGCCGTATGAAGCTTCCACTTAATACCAAGCATATGAGTCAATTGTTGTAGGCACTGATGAACAAAGGCTGGACCATTACCCAATCCTATAGAGCATGGTAGTCCATATCGGGGTATTATTTCTCGCAACAGGAATCGTACAACTTCTCCTGCTTTCTCTGTACGAGTAGGACATGCTTCTACCTAGCCTGAATAGGTACACACAACTACTAGTAGGTAGCGATGTCCACCGGATTTAGGCATTACTGTATAGTCTATTTGAAGATCGGACATAGGGAGACCCCCATATACTGGACTCCCGGTGGTTTCACTGGTCCTTGCCTTGCGTTGTTCTTAGCACATATTACACATCTTCGTACAATGGCTTGAGTCAAGTTGGACAATCTTGGTATGTAGAAATGTTTTCTGAGAGATTCTTCCATACTATCTCTTCCAGAATGTGTCCCGTTGTGATAGTTCTGGACAATTTCTACAGCTAGTGATGCTGGAATAACTATTCTTCCATCTTCTAACTGATACCATTTGTTCTCCAGGTACTTCCCAGCTTCAGTCCTTAACCACTCTTCTTCTTGAGCTGTATAAACTGGAGTCCATTGAGTCAGTGGAGTCGGTATAAGAGCAGCTATATGTTCCACATATTCCTGTCTTCCTGATTCAGCGGCACGCTTAGCTGCATTATCTGCCATCCGATTTCCTTTGATTACATCACCATCTCCTTTCAGATGCGCCCGTCAATGTATAATACCAACTTCTTTCGGTTCCCACACGGCTTCCAGTAGTTGTAATATTTCAACTGCGTACTTAATTTCTTTACCCTCTGAATTCAATAGTCCTCTTTCTTTATACAAAGCTCCGTGGGCATGAGTGGTTAAAAATGCATACTTGGAGTCCGTGTAGATGTTCACTCTTAAGCCTTCAGCCAATTGTAACGCTCATGTTAGTGCAATTAGTTCTGCCTTCTGTGCCGATGTTCCTTTTGACAATGGCCGAGCTTCTATCACCTTGTCTATGGTCGTTACTGCATATCCTGCATAGCGAATCCCTTCTTTCACATAACTACTGCCGTCCGTATAGTACTGGACATCAGGGTTCTGGATGGGAAAGTCATGAAGATCTGGTCTACTTGAAAATACTTCATCCATCACCTCCAGGCAATCATGTTGACTTTCAGTAGGTTGTGGCAAAAGGGTAGCTGGATTTAAGGTGTTAACAGTCTCTAGATGCACTCTTGGGTTTTCACACAACATAGCTTGATACTTAGTCATGCGGCTGTTACTAAACCAATGATTGCCTTTATAGTCTAGCAACGTCTGTACTGCGTGCGGGACTCGCACATAGAGTTCTTGACCCAGAGTGAGTTTATCGGCTTCAGCTACTAGCAGGGCGGCGGCAGCTACGGCTCTTAGACAAGGTGGAAGACCACTGGCCACTGCATCCAGTTGTTTTGACATATATGCAACAGGTCTTTGCCATGATCCCAAGTACTGTGTCAATACTCCCACAGCCATTCTTCTTTGCTCGTGTACATATAAGTAGAATGGACGTGTATGATCAGGTAGACCTAATGCTGGGGCACTCATCAAAGCCTTCATCACATCTTCAAAGGCCTTTTGCTGTTCAGGTGTCCACAGGAAGGGATCGTGTTCTGTACCTTTTATAGCTGCATAAAGAGGTTTCACCAATATCGCATAACTGGGAATCCATATCCTACAGAAGCCTGCTGCCCCCAAGAATACCCGCACTTGTCTTCTATTCTTGGGTATTGGTATTTGGCATACAGCTTCTTTTCTCTCTGGCCCCATTATTCTTTGACCTTCAGAGATATGGAATCCCAGATACTTAACAGTTGGCTGACACAACTGAGCTTTCTTCCTGGACACCTTGTATCCTGCCTTCCAGAGAATGTGTAGTAGATCATGTGTTGCTTGCTGACATATTTCTCTTATAACTGCCGCTATCAACAAATCATCTACATATTGCAATAGTACACACTCTCCTGGGATGGACTTGAAATCCAGTAAGTCTTGACTTAAAGCTGATCCAAATAGGGTGGGTGAATTTTTAAACCCTTGGGGCAGTCTTGTCCAAGTCATCTGGTGTTTCGAGCCCGTTACAGCATTTTCCCACTGGAATGCGAAGATACACTGGCTTTCCGCAGCAATTCGAAGGCAAAAGAAGGCATCTTTAAGATCTAAGACAGTGAAATAGGTAGCCCCGCCCGGAATTAAAGCAAGCAGGTTATATGGATTGGGCACAACTGGGTGTATACTTACGACCGCATCATTGACTGCTCTCAAGTCCTGCACAGGGCGATACTCATCTGTACCGGGCTTTTGAACAGGCAGCAATGGGGTGTTCCAGGGGGAAGTACAGAATTTTAGGATACCATACTTTATGAACTTATCCAAATATGATTGTATATTCTTCTTGGCCTTTTGTGGGATATGATATTGCCTTAAGCTCACTAGATAGACCCCAAGTTTCAGTTCGATTCGAATTGGTGGGATATTGCGAGCAAGTCCTGGTGGGTTGTTCTCTGCCCACACTCCTGGTATATTAAACAAGGATTCATCACTCTTAGGCTTTTGGCTAGTCAACGCTGTATAAAGTCGCCACTCTTCTTCCTTTGGTACTGTCAGGGTACTCACCTGTGAGACAGACGGCCAGACGTGGTCGCTCCTGGAATTCCCAACAGGGGACTTGAACCGGGGTACTTATCCATCCCAGTCCTGCTCTCTGCCTCTGAGCCACAGCAGCTTTTCCAGAGACTACTGATTCCGGTCTTGTTATTCCTGGCTTGGCTACTACACCGGGGGCTGCACCTTGACTGGTCTGTATCTCACCTGACTCTGATCTTCATCAGCAGGGTATTTAAACCCAGCCTCGCCCTGCACTCATTGTCAAGTCTTTGATCTTTGTTCCTGTGTCGTACCAGTGTTCCTGTTTATTCTGCTTCGTGTATTTGACCTCGGCTTGTGACTCGTTTATTCTACCTCTGGCATCCTTTGACCTCGGCTATCCCTCGACTATCCTGCTGGTTCTGTCCTTGCCTGTCCTGCGAATTTGGTACTGCATCCTGCACAGCCCCCGTGCACAGACCCACAGGCCAGGTGAATTCTTACCTGACCACCTCGGTCTGTGGCTATCTGCAAGGGTGAGCGTCATATCTGCGCTACAGACTCCCAACTCAGGTAAGACCCTGACAAAAGACTTGACCAATATGGAGTCCGCAGAAATGTGCTCACCCTCACTCCAGCAAGTGTCCAGCCTGGCCCAGATTGTTTCGGAGTTGCAGCAGGAACTTTTTTCTCTTAAAGGCGCAGTACATCCAGCTCCGGAACCCTTTGTCATCATGCCCGACAGATTTGATGGTAACTACACGTCCTTCCAGTCATTCAGGATGGATTGCGAGGTATTGTTCTCTTTAAAGCCTCGAACTTACGCCACGGATTTCATCAGGGTCAGAGCGGCTATCAACCTGTTGTCTGGACGCATTAAAGTTTGGTCTTACCAAATGTTGCAGAGGAAGAGCCCTGTCCTTGTCAGCTGGGAGTCCTTTATTATTGCTTTGGACTCACAATGCAGGATCACTAAGCCCAAGCCAGCTCCACCTACTAAAAAATCGCGGAGTCTACGTCACCACACCCCAGTGATACCCTCTTATGATCCAGTTCCCAGGAGAACTCCAGAGGTATCCTGTGTTCAACTTGATCCTGAGGAGCCTATGCAAATTGGACGTGTCCACTGCAAAGTCACACCGGGAGAGAGGGACCGAAGGAGAAGCCATGGTCTGTGCTTTTACTGTGGAGAAGGTGGACACTTCATCACGCTTTGTCCTGTTCGCCCTCCTAGACCTCCTGCTCCAGAGTCGTCTGCCTTTACTACCAAAGTTGCTTCCTGTATTACCACCACTACTTCCTGCCCACTTGAAAAGGATTTACCTAAGGATTGTGTCATTGCTTCTAATGGCACTACGGTCTGTAAAAAAGACTTGGAAGTGTTCGAAAAAGCACTGCTAGCTGCGAGCACTGTCCCTCCCGAAGTTGTGGAAGTTTTTGTCACCCCTACCCGGAACCTAGACCGATCGTCAGCTGTACCAGAAGCTGGTACTGGGAAATCCCGAGCTAATCAGGGATCCCATACTGAGGACTTTCACTATGGGGACTCGACGGATTCTGAGAGTGACTCTGGTGAGACGGATTACTTCAATGAGGAGCCTGCTTACGCCCAGAGGTCGTTTTTGAAGGGGGAGGTACTGTCAGGGTACTCACCTGTGAGACAGACGGCCAGACGTGGTCGCTCCTGGAATTCCCAACAGGGGACTTGAACCGGGGTACTTATCCATCCCAGTCCTGCTCTCTGCCTCTGAGCCACAGCAGCTTTTCCAGAGACTACTGATTCCGGTCTTGTTATTCCTGGCTTGGCTACTACACCGGGGGCTGCACCTTGACTGGTCTGTATCTCACCTGACTCTGATCTTCATCAGCAGGGTATTTAAACCCAGCCTCGCCCTGCACTCATTGTCAAGTCTTTGATCTTTGTTCCTGTGTCGTACCAGTGTTCCTGTTTATTCTGCTTCGTGTATTTGACCTCGGCTTGTGACTCGTTTATTCTACCTCTGGCATCCTTTGACCTCGGCTATCCCTCGACTATCCTGCTGGTTCTGTCCTTGCCTGTCCTGCGAATTTGGTACTGCATCCTGCACAGACCCACAGGCCAGGTGAATTCTTACCTGACCACCTCGGTCTGTGGCTATCTGCAAGGGTGAGCGTCATATCTGCGCTACAGACTCCCAACTCAGGTAAGACCCTGACAGGTACAGATATTGTCATTATACCTGAAGGTCCATTGAACTTTAAAGATGTTGTTCCATTTGGTAGAAACGTTATCTGCGCTTGTAGTTTTGACAACAAATCACGTCCTAGCAGTTGGACTGGACATTTAGGCATATAAAGGAATTGATGTTTTACTACGTGGCCTCCCAATGTACAGAGTCGACTTTTAAGAACCGGTCTAGCAGCACTCCTTCCAGTTGCTCCTATTACAGTGATAGTTCTTCCAGATGGAGGAGCAACTAGGTCAGTCACCACCGAATGTTCTGCACCAGTATCGATCATGAACGCACTCCTTTTTCCCCCTATTGATACATCGACCATAGGCTCCGCTTGGCCAAGGGGGATAGAGCCCGGTCGGTATCAATAGTCCTCCATGACCGTGTCAGCCAATCCTACAAAGTCCCTATCTTCTCTATCGCGGGATCTCTGTGCTGCTGGATAATACCTGTCTTCTCTAACACTTCCTCTATTGCCACCATTATTCCCTCCAGGACCTCCTCTACCTCTCGCTCTGCCTCTATAATTACCATATCCTGCCCTAGGTCTGTCTCTCTCATACTGTTCCCTTCGCGGACACTCACTACTCCAACGCCCTTCTTCTCTACAGTATGCGCACTGATTCCTACTCAGGGGTTCCCCATTCCACTTACTCTCGCCTTTATCTGTTCCCCTATACACCTCTTTTTCCCTTCTATCTACGCCTGTGATCGCTACCGCTAGCATATCTGCCTTTCTACGCATCTTGCGCTCTTCCTCTTTCTTCGTCTCTGTTTCCCTGTTCATATACACTTTATTCGCTACCTCCATTAGTTGGGTTATAGACATCCCTACGAACCCTTCTAACTTTTGTAGCTTGCGCTTTATATCTCCGCAGGCTTGGCTGACAAAGGCAGAGTTAACCATCCGGGAATTCTCAGGGGCCTCTGGATTAAAGGGGGTATACAAGCGGTATGCCTCCAATAATCGGTCATAAAAGACACTAAGCGATTCATCACATTTCTGCAATACCTCAGCCGTCTTAGACATGTTAATCACCTTCTTTCCTCCAGCTTTCATGCCAGCAATAATAGCGTCCCTATAAGCTTTTAAATGAACCAAGTCTGCGCCATTGACATTCCAATTTGGATCGGTGTTTGGATAATGGGCTGTGGCCCATGCTGCTTGGTTGGCCTGATTTTGTGTACGGGCCTCTTCTTCCAGCGCTTTAATTGCTGCTTGATTTATCCTAGTCCTTTCCTCGTTATTAAACAATGTCATTAATAATTGCTGGCAATCAGCCCAAGTGGGATTATGTGTCTGGACTATTGAAGTAAACAGATCCGTCATGGCTTGAGGCTTTTCGGTGTAAGAGGCGTTATGGGTCTTCCAATTAAAGAGATCAGTAGTCGTAAAAGGGACATAAACGTAGACTGGATCAGCGTATTGTATCTGGCCATCATCGTTAATGTGTGTCGGGCCAGGAGTCAATCGAAGTGGCATTTGATAATGTCGGGGTTGGAGAGTACCGGTCAGTTGTCGGGTTAATATGGGGCTTCGTAGAGATGCGGAAGGGGATGGGGAAGCTTTACTATGGGGAAGGTTGGTGAGTAAAATATTCCAGGCCGGGCTAGGGGGAGCCTGACCGGAAGCTAGATATGGCGCCAAATCTGGGTATGTGGAGTTAACGGAAGCAGGTATTGGAAGGCGAGGGTTCGAAACAAGAGGGCTGGGCTCTGAGCTAGAGGAGGAAGTAGGTGGGGACAACGGGGAAAGGGGAGGAGCGTTTCCAGCAGCACCTCCTCTTCCTCTTCCGGTGGAGGAGGATAAGGGGGCGGCATAGGGATCTCAGACTCAGGGGGCATGTCCAAAATGGGCGTAATTACGGCCTTAGTGGACAAGCGAGTCCTGGCCACCATGAGGCAACATTGTTCCTCGTGGCATACTCGGATCCATTTTGGCGAGTCTTTTACGGCCTGCCTCCAACAATCAATATATGGAAACTGGTCGTAAAGTTCAGGCCTACCTGATACAGCCACGTGTACACGCTGTACCAGATTAGGATCCAAACTGCCACGACACCAAGGTTCTAGCCAAAATCTTAGGAGACAGACTAAATCCCTTCCAAACCACCCTGGTCGCTGCAGATCATGTTGTATTCATTCCTGGAAGGCAACTCTTCGAGAACACTCGTAGAAACATCGATCTTATTTGGAGACAGGTCAGCACTAAAACACCCACTCTAGTGGTCTCTTTGGATGCAGAAAAAGCATTCGATAGGGTCAAATGGCCCTATCTTTTTAGCCTTCTCACATTTTTAGGATTCCTGAATATATACATAATGGCAATCAAAGCTATGTATCATAATGTGATGGCACAAGTGAAAATAACGGCTAGGCAACGGGACTAGGCAGGGATGCCCCACTTATTTTTGTTTTGTCTCTAGAGCCCCTTCTGCAAGCTTTACGGAACCACCCTCAGACACAGGGTAGATAGAGGCAGGGGGCCAGGAATTTTTGGTTTTCGCGTACTCGGATGACACACTCCTGACAGTAACGAATCCCGATACATCCATGACAGCACTGACTAAAGAACTAACTAAATACGGCTCCTTCTCTGGGTACAGGGCTAACATGGAGAAACCACGACACGCCCGATAGGAATGTCTGCGCAGGACACAGCATCCATACATTCGGCACACAACAAACAAATAGCAAGCAGCACCGTAAAATATCTAAGGGTGAACAGAGGACCCATCCAAATTATATGAAATAAACTACTCCCCTCTCCTGAGAACCCTAATGCGAGTGATGGATAATTGGTGTGATAAACTCATTTCCTGGATAGGCCGCATCCAGTCTGTTAAAATGAATATCCTACCTCGCATCTTATTCCTATTCCAGGCCCTCCCCATACCTGTGACTAAATCGGACCTAGCGCCACTGCAAAAGGCAGTCAGTTCTTTTATATGGCAAAATAAACATCCAAGGATATCGCAAAACGTCCTTTTCCACCCTAAATTGAGAGATGGCCTGGGATTGCCACACCTGTACTATTATACCGCAGCCCAACTCGCCGAAATAGCAATGTGTCATGTGACCCTAAAAGTAAGGAAATGGGTTGACCTCGAGTCTTTGCTGACAGAGACTGATCTACCCCAATTTTCCATATGGGTCCCAAAAGAAAATAGACCAATGTTAAGAACGGCGTGCCAAGCAATATAAAACTCGATCAGAATCTGGGATAATGCAGCTACGAAATATTAACTAGCTTCCTCCCCCTCACAACTCACACTATTATGAAGAAATAGGTATGGCAGCTAGGAACTTTTGAAACCTGGAGAGAGAAGGCTTACAGAGAATATGCCATATGTTTGAGGATAGGAAAATAATAGAATTTGAACACCTAAAACAAAAAGCCCACCTCACAATAACCAACTTCTTTCACTATCTGCAACTAAAAGATTTTGCGAGCCAAGCACATATGAGAAAATCGTCCCACAAAATGTCTTTCTTCGAGAGGATGTGTCTGAGTGAGTCTATACAGTCGAACTTAATAAACATACTATACGCCCATCTAAGCTCTGAAACGACCGAATAGGGGTCTTTATCCTAGACGGAACAGTGGGAAGCAGACGTAGGGGAAACATTAGAAGGTGTGGAGTGGCAAACATATGGGAGGTCAACAACGCAATGTCCATATGTGTGATGTTGCAGGAACAGTCATTTAAAACCATGATCAAGTGGTACACCACACCGGTGAAATTATATAGAATGAAAAAAATAGCTGAAGAGGCTGCGGTCAGCGGGGTTCCTATATACATATGTAGTGGGAATGTCCCCAAGTTCAAATATATTGGAAAATGATACAGGACCTGATGGGTCAAATCTTCCAACTTAAACCAGAATATACCCCATGGGTGTACCTCTTAAGCAGACCACTGGAGGGATGGTCCAGACATGAGCAATTGTTACTCCACAAAGTTACCTTAGCGGCTAGAAGGGCATTGGCCCAATCATGGCTCAAAGCTGAATTCCCCCCCATTAAAGAGTTACTGACCAAAGGGATACTTATCTAATGGACAATTTGACCGCCCAGGTCAGGGGCTCCACAAAAAATGTGAGAAAATATGGGAACCCTGGATGAACTGCAATTTAGCAGACTAACAAGGGTACAGCACTTGGCACATTTTAACTTATAATTAAAATTAGGACCTCCCCCCCAAAAAGGAGGTGGGGGGGTGAGCGAGTACAAAGCACTCAAGTTAAAAGACCCTGTCTGGGGAAATGGTATGCGACGGTGGAAACCATCGGACACAGTGGAGGACTGCTCTTACCCATACACATGGCCACTCTGGACTTCTTGTAGATATACACGCCATATCCACTCTTTTCTATCTTAATCTCTCTGTTCTTCCTATGTAATTTCTTCTGTATCTCACTTCTCTAGATAGGAAGAAGTTAGAATGCTGAGGGTGATTACCTTTGGATACATATTGCTACGCTATATACTCAAGGCCTCACCTGGTACGGAACATGTTTCCTATCTAACCACAAGATTGGTCACCTGCAGCACTATCAGATATAGCAATATAACATTAAAGCCTCTATAAGTTTTTAAATTACACATGTGTCATGAACCAGAATATGTCAGGAAGGACATTATACCTTAGATATGTATTCCATAAGATGTTACAATCTGCTTGTGTATTGCATTACCCTTTGCATAATTGCTTGAAATTATGTTATGTTCATGACGATCACTCAAAAAATAAATAAATAAACTCCTTATGTCACCATTGCTCACATTGTGTGTAGACTATGACTTATCTGACTTATCAGGAACACACATATTTATTTATTTATTTTTTTTGGTTCAGTTTATTTCAATTGATAGTTAGTGACAATAGGATTACTGTTGGGGGTGGGGATGCATTTTTTAAACTATACAGTTCCTTTAAGCAGGTTTAGGATGCCATTTCAAAGCAAAGTTTAGAATCTTGCTTTGATTCCATTTATATTTATAGCAGAAGATGAGGATGTAATCATTATTTGACCATGCTGGATTTAATAAGATAAAAACATATTTATTTATTTGTATTACAAGTAAGGCATTGGAAAGATACACTCACAAACACATATTTATATGGATGGACATTTAATAGGCACTATCTGTTCATAAAAGCAGACAGCACCATTTATCTGAGGTGAACTGGTAGGGTTACAGCAACATACACCATGCCACATCAGGTGCAGGAATATGAAAGAGCCTTAGTATAAAAACGTCGTCACAAATTCCTAGAAATTTTCCTCAATGCATGAATGAATGAATGGAGGAGGTGTCATACTGCCCAGCCACTAGTCACATTTGCCATTAAATAAAGAAAAATGTGTATTGTATTTTTCTGTAATTTAACTGTAACATGTAGGCGAGTAGAAATCTCCAAATGTCACCAGATGTAGGGAAAAGTAGGTTTAGTACATGTCCAATTTCTAAACTTTGAAGGTATTCAGAGCTTGCAAACATCAGACATGATAGTAAAAACAATAAATAGTAAAGCTTGATAAAATATATAAGAAACAAGGTGCTACAATCACCATGTATATCACTCCAAACACACTAAGTGAAAATAAGTGAAATACGTAACAAGTGGTGGTTAGAGCACTCAATAAAATGTAGAAATATTACCACTAATCTTATAATATATAGATGTATTGAAGAAGATTTTAAAAAAAAGCATATAGGGTATAATCTTTCTTTGTGTTGCAACTGCACAAAATCTCAAATTCTGACCCCAATATTAGTGAACTCCCACATTGCTATTTTAGATCAAATTTGAATATATTCTGCACATTCTCTCATCCAAAGTCACATTTTGAGGTTCAGTCACTATCAATCAGAGCTTAGAAAATAGCTAGGTGGCAGAACACTTTCAAATTGGCCATTTTAGAATAACATTTGCACTTACTGTCAGAGTTTAGTAGACAGAGCCCAGTATGCGTTAATGGGCTAAAAGAAATCTAAGTCGAGGTACCGATAAGGATGAGGTAAAGGCAGGGTCAGTCTAGCAACATGTCAGGTCAGGCAGCACAGGTCAAGTCAAAGGTCAATGTTTGTTTACAAATCTATAATTTCAAGGATCACTATAGGGTCAGGAACACAAACATGTATTCCGGACCCTATAGTGTTAACACCACCATGTAGCCCCCCTGGGCCCCTCATGCCTCTATAAATATAGCAAAATCTTACTGTATTCAAGCCAGAAGCTGTAGATCTGCATGCTGTTAGACTCAGAAAAACAAGCAGTCTGCTGACATCATCAGAAGTGGTGGCCTGATCCAATCACAGTGCTTCCCCATAGGATTGGCTGAGACTGACAAAGAGGCAGATCAGAGGCAGAGCCAGCATGATTCAAACACAATCAGCATCTCCTCATAGAGATGAATTGAATCAATGAATCTCTATGAGGAAAGTTCAGTGTCTGCATGCAGAGGGAGGAGATACTGAATGTTTGTATGCATTTTAGGCAGCCATGACCCAGGAAGGATCTCTAACAGCCATCTGAGGAGTGGCCAGTGAAGTTATCACTAGGCTGTAATATAAACACTGCATTTTCTCTGAAAATACAGTGTTTACAGCAAAAAGCCTGGAGGTAATGATTCTACACACCAGAACAAATTCAATAAGCTGTAGTTGACTATAGTGTCCCTTTAAGCTTTCATTTTAAAATCATTGTGAATTCTTAAAATGTCACAGTTTGAGAATGATCCTGTGTATATGTTTTTTAGTGTGCCAAAAAATACTCTGACTGAGCTGCTCGCTTTTAGTTAGGTATACTTACAGACATGTGTTTGGTACCTATGTAATCACATTATGTACATTATGTTGGTGTGCCCTACAACATACTGCTTGCAATGCACACACATCTCCCTGACACTCAAAGGGTTCATCCATCTCAATTACCATGTTCAATAGATTTACAGCCTTAGGCTCTACAGCTATAACAGTTCTACAATCTCACTAAATATACATTTCAGAACAGTTAATTAACAAACTGACTCATTTTGAATTAATAGGCCGTCATCCATTTTTAACCCCTTGGCATCCACGTTAGGAACATAGCTGTATCTCAACATATCCGTCATGACCCTGGAAAGGGTTTAAACAACCCATCCATTCCTAGTGGCAGGAGATAGAATCACCAAACTAATAATCTATATATACACCCTAATATCATAAAGAAGAAAAAGTATGAATTGTACACAAATGCAGCTAATAAAATTTTTTTTAACTTGCAAACAAAAACTAAAAAAACCAAAACACCATGTTGTGCATTTCCCAGAGGAAGTGAAACAGTTAAATACATGACTCCTCCTTTAACGTCAGCAGAGAGCACAGTGGCCCCATATTGATTAGTTAGAAGATTCTACAGCTAATCTTACACATTAAGAGGTTAGGCTCAAAGCAGGTTCTATCGTGCTTGTCCTTCCTCTACGATAAGCTCAATGTATATGATTTCATTCAGAAACCAGAGACAAGCAGAGCATGCCTGTATTGCCCTCCATTAAAAACAGTGAACAGCTTCAGCACCATAGACAGCAACACACACAGCGCCTGTCAGTGACATTTGTACAGATCAGGACTCTTTTTCTTCTTGAAGTCAACTTTATTCCATAAATATTATTCGAACAACGTCCTTGTCTTTATTTTTTTAGGGATTAGTCCTCTATTATAATCTCTGAACATGTAGCCAGCATTGTGTGCTATACACCATTGTCTGAGAGAGAGGCAGTGAGATCGCCTGTCTAACTGTGTGGATTCTATTGTATCCCCTCATTGTAACTTACTCTGTCCATTCTCTCTCTCCATCCCTCCTCTCTCTCTCTCTCTCTCTCTCTCTCTCTTTTTCCCATCACTTCTTTTCTCTCTCATCCTCCCAAGGACTCCTCCTCTTCCCCTCCCCTCCCTTCTCATTCTCCCCCAGCCTCCCTGCTCCATCTGATTCCTCTATTACTTGGCTCCCTGGACCAGCAGCCATGGCTGATATGAAAACAGGCGTATTTGCTAAAAATGTCCAGAAAAAGCTGAGTAGGGCTCAGGAAAAGGTAAGAGGACAGCGGTGTATGGACGTGTTACCATTAGCGAAAGATTCAGGGAAACAGCTGATCCTGAGTAAAGGAGAAACCCTGTGATCACCTGCAGCAGAGCGATTTAAAAACCCCTCGAATGTATCTATTTGTGATGTTACCATGGAGGCCTCTTGCATATTTATTTTGAGCTGCTAATTATAAAGCAAGAAAAACTGTATCTGGATAGGTCAGTTATTGCATGGAGAATAAAAATGTAGACATAGCTTTGCATTATAATGTTATGGACACCAGGACATTCTTGTGATTTTAACCCAGGAGATTTCACTGAACACCTACCCAGTTAGAATGTTGCTACAATTTGCTATTGGAGGGGAAGGTGTAACATGGGTTTAATATTTGTGAGATGTAGTTCTACAGCTTAATAGTTAAATGCATAGAATGCAATAGAGGTTCTATTAATATGGTGAAAGCTGCAGAATGAATACTGCTGGGTATGGTGTGATAGAGGTGTGTGCATGTGTTGGTGGGGGTAGGGTGCTGGGGTGTGCAGATAGAAGAAGCAGTTCCACAAGGTCGAAGTGCTGCAAAGCTGCATAGCTGATGTATGCAATTCATAGGCAATGAGAACCAAACTGACAGCTTTTTTTTATATTCTCTACTCACATGCTCATCACATAACCCAGCACTTATCTGTTCATATAATAATAATAATAATAATAATAATAATAATAATAATAATAATATAATATAAATTAAAAACAATAAGTGGCGAATTGTAAGCTGGAAACAGCACTTTAATTATACAGAGTTGGGCATACAGCAAAGCATTGGGACATTCTGCAGTAAGAGATTGGCAGTGCTAAGAATTTCGTTTTCTACTGCACCAGCCCCAATGTCTCATAAGCTTTGGGGTGTAATGGAAATGTACATATAATGGTTGTTATGGTCATTTGACCTGAGGTTTATTAATATGAAGTGAATGCAGTGCAAATCAGTGCAATATTTCCTATATCTGACAAGACATGTAAGGTATACTGCTTACTGCATGAATGTCTATACAGAGATATTATAGGTGATATTTAAAAAAAAAAAAAAAAAGTGTATGTATATATTTGTATCTATTTAACTATATATCTATCGAGATAAATTATTTTTTTATATCACTTACAATATATATATATATATATATATATATATATATATGCACACACATACATACGCATATACTAGAAGTCTTTAAATTAGCTAGTAAATAAATGTATGCACGGTATAGAGTACTTTTGGCTCTTATAGATGTTGCAGATAACTGCAAAGCCACATGTATCTTTTTGCAATCAATAGCCCTACAGAATCCAAAATGCAATAAATGTAAAACGAGTATTTTATTAGAACATAAACCAACACACAATAAGGATAACTTTGCCACAAATGCCATGTTAACACAGGGCACCTACATAATTATTTACAAAGGCTTATGTTGTGAATGTACTTTAACCATTTTTGAACACGAGAGTGAGTCCTCGCTATATCTACCAGGATCTAAAGCAGACACCTTTTCAAAGTGTGTTGTAATGAGAACTAGGGATATTGTAAGGAAGACACTACAGTGGCACAAACCATATCAATAAACATATTTATAAAGCTAATATTTACCTTGTTCATAGTCATAATCAGATGTTTGCGCTTTTATTGTTGGAACAGGACGATATAGCTATAGTGTCGCTAAATGCAGCAGTTGTGGAAGCATTGTGTAACAGTAGCAGTCCTTTGTATTGCATTTTGAAGTGTTGACTAAGGAACAAATGTAGGCCAAATGGCAGCACAATGGGCTGAGCAGTGTTGTAGAAAGACTACATCTGTCATTGTGATTTGTTGAGACAGATAAACAATCTGCTGTCAGTGGTTCCACCCCCTCACAAATGCACATTTTCAATGGAGTAAGAGGATTGGATTTCCTTCCTGATCTGCAGTCCACTACATGTTGTCACAGGGCTGCTTAGTCACTTAACCCTTGTCACTGCAAGTGTGCTTTTATTCTAAAAGCTCCCATTCATTTTAAAGATTTCAGTCCAAATATGACATTTAACCCCTTAAGGACGAAACTTCTGGAATAAAAGGAAATCGTGACATGTCACATGTGTCATGTGTCCTTAAGGGGTTAAATATATAATTAAAAAAAATAGCTTGAAGTTTGTAATGTTCTACATTTTATTCAGTGCTGCCTAGTTTGCAAGCTCTAACTGTAGAGTGAGTTTGCGTCATCATTTGATTTATAAATTATTTTACCAGGAAGGATACATTGAGATTTCTCTCGTTTTCAAGTATGTTCTGGGTTGAAGTATGTCCTCTTTATCCTCTTTTGTACTGTATATTAATATATACTTATTGCAAATAATATCCTGCAAATTATAATTCTTTTAAAGTTTTTGTTAAGAAAAACAACTCAAAAAAACCTTTTACTTATTAGATAAATAGCAACTTATAATTTAGACATTTAAACTGTAAATACAGTTTAGAAGACTATTATTGCAGTGTGGTTTGGATCACTTTCACCAGGGATCTGCAGTGGAATTCATGGTTATGTTTCTATTGAAACGTGTAACTATTACCTCTGCTTTTTACAGTAGCATCAGTCCATAGACAGTCTACGTTAGTAATTGCCCATTGAAACTCCACTGTTTTTTGCATACATCCCCCAACCTCCCAGTTACTTACTTATGGAACATCTCCACTATCCACCCATTAAACCACCCATTCCTAAAACCATGTACAACCAATGCCTACTTTGCAGGTTCCTTATCTTTACTCTCCATTACCCCAAAAATACAATTAGACTTCTTGGCCACATGCAGAAATACAGTTATCATTGTACAGACCCTAAATATTGACTCGTCTCAGAATACTCTGGCATCTTTGTTTTGATCATGACTTTTCTATCTTTCTACCACTCGTATCTCTAAGAGTTTTCCTGTGTTATACTTGTCATCTAAAGTCACTATTTTTTCTATGTTGGACTGTCTCCCACATTTCATGGTTTTAAGAGAATTCTTAAAATTATATATTTAAAGGGACTCTCCAGCCAAGCAGTTTTACTCACCTGGTTCCAGCGCCGGGAGCCTCGTGAAGCCGCGCCCCCTATTTCGTCAAAATGACGAAATAGGCGGGCGCGAGCAGGAAGCAATCAGACGCTTCCATTTGGAAGCGTCATTGCTCCCTTGTGCACATGCGCGGCTTAGCCGCACATGCGCACATACTTCAGAGGGCGGCATTCATGCCGCCCTCTGAAGTCCTGAGCGCACTACCGCGTATGCGCGCGGTGTGCGCGGCCGCAAGCAGAGCTGACTGACAGCTCAGCTCGCGGTCTTTGCCTGCCCCCTCTCCTCTCTGACAGGCTGGAGAGAGAAGGCGCGCACACGTCAGACGTATTTTCAAACGTCTGACGTGTACAGGGCCTTTTTAGGGCCCTGCATGAAAGGAAGTCCCTCTGGTGGCCGTCTGAGTGACGGCCACTGGAGGTATTCCTATCAATCAATGTAAACACTGTATTTTCTCTGAAAATACAGTGTTTACATTAGATTGCCTGCAGGGAGCTATAGATCTCACTTGAACAAATACATTAAGCTGTAGTTGTTGAGGTGACTATAGTGTCCCTTTAAAGAAACTGGTTGTTTCTCTTCTAATAATTTCTTATATAGATCTTAAAAGTGACCTTCTTTCAGACCTGGAGACTACCATAGCAACCCATTCTTCCCAGTGAATCCTCCCTCAAACTATAATCTTCCTCTCCCCTGAAGTCACCAAACCTTCCATCTTGAGCACTCCAACCTTTCACAAGGGAGCTTCATTCCTCCTGTACCAGTTTATGTCTAGGAACGTGCTATGCTATATATCATGCTATATTTGCTGTACAACAACGTATTTCCAAGCCTGTTCTACTGTTCAGCAACACAGAACCTGCTAGTGTCATTTAAATAAATAATGCAACATGGTGTCTTTTTTACAATAGATATAATGTACATAATAAAAATGGATGATGTGTAAAATCAACAACACTGCAAGTCTAAATTGTAGCTTGTATAACATACGTGCTGCCTCTCAGTAGCACACTAAGGACAATCACAATCAAAGGCTGAGTACATCACATTTAGATTCGGAAAATAATAAATATCACATTAAAGTTAATAGATGTGTTTAAAGTTTATATGTTTAGTAGTTTGATTTGATACCGATTTGATTTTATAGTGAATTTCCAGTTGCTCTATGTTTGTTCTCTCCTTCAATAGGTGCAATGAATACAAATATATATTTTGCCATTTTATGTTGTGCGGCAGCCTTTGGGTATAAGATATAAGCTTGACTTTGCAGGTTATATAATTGCCTAATATTTCAATAATGCCCTTTTTGCATTTTCTGGTGGTTACACCTGTCCATCACAAGCACATAATGTATTGTAGCAGAGGTTGATATTAAAGTGGTGAAAAAACAAAGAAAAAAATAATAATTCCATATTCGGTACATGATTATCAGCTGATTTTGCACTTTTAAACATATTGTAAACCAGCTTTGAAATTTTCTAGTTTGCCCTTAGCTGGATTTCAATGGATTTTAAATGTTTCACCTCCAAAGTAAAAACTGTGGTTTTTAAAAACATAGCATGTAATCAATCAAGAATGTAGCTATTAAACAATGTATTACGCAGAGGTGTTTAAACAAAGTAATACATCTTTGTCCGTGTTATGTTTATATATCCTAATAAACATGTTTTACTTTAAATTTCTAGAGTCTAGATTTTTTGCTTCTATTCAATATTTAAAAAGCCTGCTATCTGTCCACACCATGCCCATTCAGATCATACACAAAGCCCACCTCATATAAATGAAGCATGTGTTGTTAGGATCATACAGTAAAAAACAAAGATAAAGTTAACCCAGCTCTCTCCTAAATCCTTATGTATATTTAAACAAATGGAGTTACTCCATTGGCCATTGGAGGGAATGCCTGCCTGCCAACATCAACGCAGACCCCCTTAGGTAGGTCCTACACTGACCTTTCACCCTGCTTCCTTGGATCTCTGGCAAAGATATCTGGGGCTGATGGGTACTGTGGTCCTTGCTGCCGCCCAGCAGTGATGGGAGTGAGCGCAGGACTTGTTTTTTTGTAGTTGTTAGGGTCATACCTATTTTATGTATGTTTATGTGACTATCCTGTAATACAGCACAGAAGACATCATAAAAGTTTTGTACCACAGAAATGTTTGTTGTTTTATTTTTGTCTTTGAAGTTGAGAGCCAATGCCTCAAAGTTATCAAAACATAATCTTGGTCTTTAATTTCTTTAGAAATTAAAAAAAAAAAGTCACCTGAGCTGCCTAGGGCCATGCTATCAATATGGCTTGTATTGTACAAAGGAGGTGCTATTGTAAATTTTTAAGATACATTTAAGTATTTCCTTCTATTCTTCTTGGTTGTTTTCAGCATTGTTTTGCTGTCCTCCATCTTAGGGCTTTGATTCCTCTTAGTTTTCCAAAGAATACATTATGAAACTCAGCATGTTTTCAAGTGTCTCCACATACTGAACTTTCCACATAGCAGTTCTGCTTCTAGGCTTGTCCACAGAGAACTGTCCTTTATCTCCAGAAGCTGATTACTGAGTAGACAGTGTTAATCTTATCTTACTTCATCTACATTTTATGTGCATGTACTTTGCAGACTTGCTCTATCACTGAAGAGAACAAGCTTTATTTAGTATATTTTATTGTCTGATTGGCCTGTTGCCATAGATTCATATGTGGCTATTTTCTCTACATAATATGAAAAAATTACACATCTTGAATTTATATCTTTCTGCACTTCTAAACCCTATAATTAAATTTAAACACCACAAGCTGGTGTACACTGCTTTCATCCAAACAGTGCACATGGAAACTTAATAATGTATCGCTACATCACACCAAATTGAAAATTTGAATTAGGCCCAGGCTCTGGATTAGAACCAGCTAATGAGTGTCTTTGCAGAAGGTAAAATGCATGCATCAATTTTTTTTCTGAAATCTTCAACTTTGTAGTCAAATTAATTTCTAATATGCTTATACTGCATGCCTGGAATTTTTATGGTAGAAGAGCGGGGCAAAATAACTAATGCCAGGAAACATGGAGAATAACCAAAAAATCTAAATGCCTGTACTGTCCCTTTAAGACACAAAGCACAATTCAAAGGAATGCATACATGAGCTCAAAAAGAGAATTGATGTGATTTTGAAATTTTAGCATATAATTTACTGTAGACAAATGGTTAAAATGAGCTTAAGATGAGCTGTGTTATTTTCAATAGGGCTTTGACCCACTTACTTAATTTGTTTTTGTGTTTTTATTTAGTTTTTTTTTTATGCTTTGCTCTATTGTTGAATGTTAACAATTGTAAAGAGGTTCAATAACGTATTGCTCAAGTTCTGTTTTTTAATTGCACATTATATTTATGCAGTGCCCGCTCAGTATGGTGGGTAAGAAAAATAATACATATAACGACAACCAAATGTAGGTGAATCTAAACAAAAGTAAGAAAGCATGGTAATATCTCCACATACAGGGTAGGTTGTTATACAAAGACAGGTTACTGTTACACACTATGGTGTTTTTTGTTTTTTTAAGTTTAAAGATTTGAGGGATGCTCAATGTGTTGGGGAACGTTATTCTGTATGAGCAGAGTAGCTCTGGACATGTCTTGTATGCAAGATTTCAAGGTTGGGATTACACACACACACACAAAAAAAAACATTTCTGCTTTATGAGTTTATAGGTTGTACTGACAATCTTAAATAATTGCCAAGAGAGTCATTATAGGTTTAAAATTCCCTAGGTCACAGGATAGAGTATAATTGGCTAATATGACTGACTGAAACACATAGCCTCAGTTTTAAACAGTAGGAGTTTTAAACAATGTACAGAAATGCATTGTGATTGGCTTGATCAACCTTACAGCCATACAACTACATTTTGATGTCAGACATTGCTCCGTTTTGCACCACTTTAAGGTGTTGCTGTCACTTGTGACAACACTCAGGTGACATGTCTGCTTGAGTATTGGAGATATACAATTTGGGATCTATCCCTCCTAGACGCCATCATTGCTATCTGTACAACTCCTAGCAGATGAATCCAACAGGAACCACCCCATCCTTGCACTTTTTCAAATGTAAAAAATGGGGGTCTTTGAAAGGTCCTATAAGACCTTGGGATTTTCCAAAGAACTTTGTGTTTGGGCAAAGACATAGTGCAAATTGCTTGAGAAGTCGTATATTCTCAGTCAGCTTTCATGAGTCAACATCAAATAGGATAGTATAACATGAAGCACAATACAGTTTCTGTGATACATTTTGCTATAATCTGATGTTTATGTTGAACTAGTAAGTGCATGTTTTTTTATTGTTTTAGAATTTCTATAAAGAGGTGACAGTGCTTCTTTCATTTTCTTATCTTTGGATTTTATTGATAAATGTCAAATGCCCATGTACCCTAGTCCTATATCTCCATATTCAGTAAATAAAAAAATACAATTATATGAATATTTTTATCATCATCACAGTGCAGGGATATGGAAGGCAACTTCCTATGAGGATATATATATTTAGTAGTAAACAGGTAGGCAGTGACTTTAAAAAAAAAAAAAAAATGTGTATTGAACCTTACTGCCAGTTGGACTGTCTTGCACTGATATGAAGAGAGGTGAACTATACTATATGCTAGAATAGGTTAAGACCATTGAGCTGGTCTCCCAAGATTTTGAGGGGCATCAGGACCCTGATGTGGTCATTTATCCCACAACATGACGTGAATCAGCAGACATTTTTCAATTTCTGTTGATCTAATTTTGTTAATGAAATACCAGTACATTTTTGTAACAAAAGTAAGCTGAAGCAATTATAAAAAATGTTGAATAGAGAGAAAACATATCTGATGTAATTCTATAAACTGATCTAATTTCCTTCTGGTTACTAGAAAATTATTACAAGGGGAGTTGAGACTAACTCATGAAAATGCTTGAAATACAAAAAAATAAAAAAATTCAGAAAATTAATGACAGCACAATTTCTTTTTTAAAACAAATATTTATATATTTGTTTTTAAACAGTAAAATCTTCATTAATTAATTGAAAATTAACACAAATCATTGTCATATTTAAAAGTATGTAGAACATACACAATTGTGCAAATAAATTAACACTTTGCAAAAGCAGAAATCTGCTCTCAAGATGTGAAAATATTTTTGTAGAGAACCTGAAATGTAAATAGCTGTAGTTGTCATGGTGATAAAGAAATAAATGAACACTGATCAAATTAACATTAAGGATAAGTGAACGATGTTTGTTAAAGTGTCATATTTTAAGAGTGTGTCCTCTCTTTTCATTTTATAAAAAGTGTAGAATTGAAAAGAAATTGTCTTTTTTTTTTGTTTGTTTTGTTTTTATAAATTAATTAATGTTTTGTTTTATAATTAATTCTAAAATGTTTCTATGAATAACATGCTGTGTTAGCTATCCTTTCTCCCCCACTGCAATCAAACCATTCACTCATAGCAACACCAAACTATGCTGTGTCTTATAATTCAAATATGGAACATTATAGGGACACTGTTGCAATTTATATAACTGGAGAGATTATTTCTCTCTTATTAATACATGGTACTTTCGGCTAACAATAAAATGTGGACAGAATTAAACCCTGTGCTCTTCAGCCCCCTGTGAGCCCCCATCCTTAATCAATGCCCCTGGACTTGTGATAAATAAATAACAGCGACTAATGTTACTTTTCAAACGTGCCTCTTGTCTAGGATACAGGCAACAATATATTGTATAAATGTCTCTTTACAGATGAGCAAAACTAACCGAAATGATGTACCGAGTGCATTCATCTAATGTAATTATTGTTTGGGGATGATTTTATCATAATTAGCAAAGGAGCTTAATGCAAATTTCAGTATGCAACCATGGAAATGTTGCTATGTGAACAAGAAACAAGAACAGAGTCTGGCACACATGGCTTCCTTTTGCCAGCCAAATCTATCTATACCTTTATTTAATATAAGCCTGCATTTATACATGCTTCTTATAAATGTATATGGTAATCTAAATGTAGTGAGTAGGTAAAGGATTGATCAATATAATTTTTCCAGAGCCGATGCCAATAAAGATTATCGGTTGCCTATTGAGCCAATAAACCATATGTACTGATATTCTGTACATTTAAAGGGACATTATAGTCCCCAAAACATGCACAGATGTCTCTGTGCCTCTGTGCATTCGGTGTCTCTGTGCATTCAAAATGCCATCAATAAAATGCACTTGTGTTTGTTATCCATAACATACAACTGCCCATACCATAACCCCACCGCCACTATGGACCACTCGATCCACAACGTTGACATCAGCAAACTGCTCACCCACACAACGCCATACATACTGTCTGCCATCTGCCCTATACAGTGAAAACCAGGATTCATCCGTGAAGAGAACACCTCTCCAATGTGCCAGACGTCATCGAATGTGAGCATTTGCCCACTCAAGTCGGTTACGATGCCGAACTGCAGTCAGACCCTAATGAGGATGATGAGCATGCAGATGAGCTTCCCTGAGATGGTTTCTGACAGTTTGTGCAGAAATTCTTTGGTTGTGCAAACCGATTGTTGCAGCAGCTGTGCGGGCGGCTGGTCTCAGACGATCTTGGAGGTGAAGATACTGGATGTGGAGGTCCTGGATTTGTGTGGTTACACGTGGTCTGCGGATGTGAGGCTGGTTGGATGTACTTAAAATTTCTATATACATTATGAGTTTTTAGCTTGCTTATCTACAGAAGACTTGTGTTCTACATGTATGAATTACTGTGTGTGAATGTACATATACCTATGCAATGTGCATAAAGTAAGTGACATTCTACAAATTATATGTAGACTGGAGGTAAATGAGGGTCATATGTACCCACCCATTAGATTTTTTGTCTTTTACTTGATTTGGTGACAAATGTGAATTTGAAAACATAATCTGCTGAAAAATTAGTCTTTGGATGTCTCTGAATGTTTGCTGCAAATCTCAAATATCAAAATAAACTGAACTATTCAACAAGTTAATAACAGACTCAAGATGTTAAATTATATCTATTAATCGCTTTTCATGAATGAATGTAGACGTATCTTCTTTGTAGGCGATAAGAAGACATAAGTATAGTACAATGGGTCAGTGTTAGTGAGCAGCTGTAACAATTTTATAAATGTCCTGCAGAACTAATAAATAGAATAAGTGACACAGGAATCTATGCAGAGACCCAAGGGATTATAGTTATTGGAATATCCCTTTATATGCAAAGTGATAGGGTACTCCGTGGGAGCATTTCATCATACAATCCCAGGCTTCTTTTAAGCACCAGTAAGTACTTTAAATAAACACCAAATACACTTAACAAAATTATAAACACAACACTTTTGTTTTTGCCCCCATTTTTCATGAGCTGAGCTCAAAGATCTAAGACTTTTTCTATTTACACAAAAGGCCTATTTCTTTCAAATATTGTTCACAAATTTGTCTAAATCTGTGTTAGTGATGAGAAAATGAATCCACCTCACAGGTGTGGCATATCAAGATGCTGATTAGACTGCACGATTATTGCACAAGTGTGCCTTAGGCTGGCCACAATAAAAGGCCATTCTAAAATGTGCAGTTTTACTGTATTGGGGGTGTCTGTGGAGGTCCGAAAACCAGTTAGTATCTGGTGTGACCACCTTTTCCTCACGCAGTGCAACATAGAGTTGATCAGGTTGTTGATTGTGGCCTGTGGAATGTTGGTCCACTCATCTTCAATGGCTGTGCGAAGTGCCTGTATATTGGCAGAACCTGGAACACGCTGTCGTATATGCCGATCGAGAGCATCATAACATGCTCAATGGGTGACATGTCCACTGAGTATGCTGGCCATGCAAGAACTGGAATATTTTCAGCTTCCAGGAATTGTGTACAGATCCTTGCAACATGGGGCCGTGCATTATCATGCTGCAACATGAGGTAATGGTCATGGATGAATGGCACAACAATGGGCCTCAGGATCTCGTCACGGTGTCTCTGTGCATTCAAAATGCCATCAATAAAATGCACTTGTGTTTGTTGTCCATAACATACAACTGCCCATACTATAACCCCACCGCCACTATGGACCACTCGATCCACAACGTTGACATCAGCAAACTGCTCACCCACACAACGCCATACATACTGTCTGCCATCTGCCCTATACAGTGAAAAACAGGATTCATCCGTGAAGAGAACACCTCTCCAATGTGCCAGACGTCATTGAATGTGAGCATTTGCCCACTCAAGTCGGTTACGATGCCGAACTGCAGTCAGGTCGAGACCCTAATGAGGATGATGAGCATGCAGATGAGCTTCCCTGACATGGTTTCTGACAGTTTGTGCAGAAATTCTTTGGTTGTGCAAACCGATTGTTGCAGCAGCTGTGCGGGCGGCTGGTCTCAGACGATCTTGGAGGTGAAGATACTGGATTAGGAGGTCCTGGATTGGTGTGGTTACACGTGGTCTGCGGATGTGAGGCTGGTTGGATGTACTTCAAAATTCTCAGAAACACCTTTGGAGACGGCTTATGGTAGAGAAATGAACATTCAATTCATGATGAACAGCTCTGGTGGACATTCCTGCAGTCAGCATGCCAATTGCAAGCTCCCTCAAAAATTGCGACATCTGTGGCATTGTGATGTGTGATACAACTGCACATTTTAAAGTGGCCTTATATTGTGGCCAGCCTACGGCACACCTTTTCAATAATCATGCTGTCTAATCAGCATCTTGATATGCCACACCTGTGAGGTGGATGGGTTATCTCAGCAAATGAGTAGTGCTCACTAACACAGATTTAGACATATTTATGAAGAATATTTGAGAGAAATAGGCCTTTTCTGTACATAGAAAAAGTCTTAGATCTTTGAGTTCTGCTCATGAAAAATAGGGGCAAAAACAAAAGTGTTGCGATTATAATTTTGTTCAGTGTACATTCTGATATATATATATATATATATATATATATATATATATATATGTGTGTGTGTGTGTGTATTTTATATATAAATTATGCCAGCAAGTATAAGAGAAAATAAATGTGTTGCTGTGTAGCATTGAATCTATATCATGTTGCAGCACATTTTACAAAATGCATAGACGGCAGACCGATTCATTAATAATTTACATCATGTCTGCTGCCAGTTAAGGAATAGGCCGCAGTGCACACTATAACAAGTAAAATGTGTTTGTTAAATAAGTTATAGAGTTTAGTGCTGCAGAAAAAAAAAACACGCACTCATGTATTGAGTTTGTATAACACAATTATATTTTTATTGCATCTTATAGTAAGGTGTGTTCCCGAAATGTATTTATTTTTTCGTGTCAATTATTTTCTTTCCTTTCAGTGAGACTCGTTGCTTCAGATACTCTTATTCATTGTTTCCTTTATACATTTGTTTGCCATCATCCAGTATTTGACCCATAGCCAAAGAATATACCTCCAACTCAGCTATTTCGAACACAAAATTGTATTTACCACAGTTCATAGCCTAGAGAACTAATTCCCAATACATTTTATGTCTATATAAATATTTTTACTCTGCTGTTTATTGGTTTGTACAGAAGGGACCAATTCAGAATTCAGCCAAACAATTAACAGAGTCACGGCAGAGAATGTATTAAATCCCATATTTCAGTGTGACATAACACATTGACTTTGCAGCATCCCTAAATCTTACTGCAGGACCCGGTACACAGTGTCTCACATATACCACAGGCAGACTGGACCTGGAATAAAGCTGCAGTCAACTCAGAGCTAGGATCTGGAAACCTCCTCTAGCACCTAGGTAGAATATGAAATAAAATGTAATGTGAAAAGATACATGCATGCAAAAATGCATGTTAGGGGAAAAAAAAAACGAAAAAGTTACGTTAGCAGATCATGTTTTCTGCTTCTGTATGCAATGGATATTGACGTCATCCATGCAATTATTTCACCTCCATGCAGTTCGGTGTCCCTAATCTCTAGCAAAGCAAGGACATATATCGGCATGCCTAAGACCCAATTGACATCACTGTCTGAACATCAATCCCACAGAAACCTCCACTGTCTTGACCTAGAGCATTTCTCCACTAATCTCCAAACTCTCCTTTTACCTATCTCAAACCTCACCTGTCCTTGCTCTGCAACCTCCTTCTACAATTCCACCGTCTCCACTAGACATCATGGCACCTCCTACATTTAAACGCTGCAAGCGCCCCCAACAACAACTTTGGCACACCAAGCTGACTCGATACCTCCAAAAATGCTCCAGAACTGCTGAACGCTGTTGGAGAAAGTCTCACTGTGCGTCTGACTTTCTCTACTATAAATTTATGTTGCGCTCATACAGCTTGGCTCTTTCCTCTGCCAAAGTAACGTACTTCAATACCCTCATACCACACTCTCCCGCGAACCCAAATGACTTTTTCACACATCTAACTCTTTGCCCTATTGTTCCTCCTCCACCTACTAACTTGACCTACTAACTTGGCCGCCTCAGACTTTGAAACTCACTTCACTGACAAGATCTCTACAATCAAGGAAGAGATCTCTCATCTTTCTTCTTCCCTTTACAATACTTCCCCTAACCTCACTCCCTCTGCTGTTTTATGTTCATTCGCACCCACTACAGCGGAAGAGGTTTCTGCTCTGCTCCAGTCCTCCCGCCCCACCACCTGCTCCCTATATCCAATTCCCTCGCATCTCATCCGTACTCTTCTCGTCTTCTTCTCTTTCTCTACTTCTCACTAAAATTCTCAATCTCTCTCTCTCCTCTGGCATATTTCCATCGCCCTCAAAACATGCAACTATAGCCCCAATTCTAAAGAAGCCCAACCTTGACCCTAACTACCCGTCCAACTACTGTCCTATCTCGCTACTGCATTTTGCTTCCAAGATCCTTGAAAGAGTTGTGTATGTTAGATTGACAGTTCCTCTTCAATCCCCTATACTACCCCAAACTTAACAATACACCCCTATACTACCTTATTACTTACAGCAACTCCTAATCATCTCTGGGCTGTAAACGTTTATAAACCATTTGATCTTCAGGAAACAGAGGCCAGACTTATTCTCTATACCAATGGTTTCCAAACTGGGTGCCGCGAAGTGCACACAGGGGTGCCGTGGAATGTTTCTCCGATGCTATGATTATAGCACCAGGGGCCCGATCGAGTGCCGCAGTCCTTTAAGACCATGACCGGGCCCCTGTAATGTTGGCTGGCTGGGAGGAAGTGACACACAAGGTAAGCTGACAGGAGGGTGGCTAGAGATATAAAAAAAATCACTTCTGTGTATGTGTATGAGTGGTTGTATGACTGTGTGTGTTCATGAGTGTGTGTTTGTGTAGGAGTGTTTGTATGTGTAGGAGTGTTTGTGTGAGTGTGTGCATGAGTGTGTGTATGAGTAAGTGAGTATGAGTGTGTGTCAGGTGTTTGTGAGTGTGTGTGTGTGTCAGGGTGTGTCATATATCTGTGTGTATATATATGTCAGTGTGCTTCTGTGTCTGTGTGTGCACGCACATCTGTGTATGTGCCTCTGTGTGTCGGGGTGTGTTTTTTTTGTCAGTGTGTGTATCTGTGTCATGGTGTGGGCATGTATACAAGGTTTGTGTGTGTCAGGGTGCATGTGTGTATGTCGATGTTTATCTATGTTTGTGTATGTGTTGGTGTGTATCTATATGTGTGTAAGTCTCAGTGTCTATATGAATTTGTGTGTATGTGTTGGTGTATTTATATGCATCTGTGTGTTAATGTGCATGAATATCTGTGTAAGTATGTATGTATGTATATGGTAGTGTATGTGCATACATCCAATCAGTCAAACACCAGCACAACATACAAGCACACTCTTGCAATCTAACACAAATATTACATACAAACACACCCCTGCATTTAAACTAAAAAAAACATATACAAACACACTTCTTCACTCAAACACAAATACTTCACACAAATGTACATCCACATTTAAAAGTGAACATTACATTCAAACACACCCCTGTATTAAAACACAATAAATGTATACAAGCACCCCTTTAAACACCAACACTGTACATTACACTATAGCGCCAGTAAATGATGCAGCGCTGTACAGATATACAAGCTAGAAATTTTGACTTGGGGTGCCTTGGAAAAATATTGAAATATTAAGGGCGCCTTAAATCTAAGTTGTTTGGGAACCACTGCTCTATATTGTTATTTTTGATACTTTTCCCCTTAGCATAGGTGGAAGCAGCACCTATACATATTGATCCTCTGCAGCAGAGAGTGTTCACTGTGTTTAATTAATTGTCACATGTGCTTATGACATGTGCTTTCAATTTATACACAGTGCGTCATGGCTATTGTGAGTTATTGTAGTCCAATCTGCACAATTTAGGACAACCACAGGTCAACAAAATATTGAAAACAATTCTGCACTAAAATAATAATGCATGGCACAGCTGCAGAAAATGAATCTAAATTATTTATCTCTTAAGATAAACAACTATAGTTTAGAACTTTTTATATGCCTCCATGTAAAATATCATATACCAATTTTCCAATACCAATATATTATTTTAGTAATGAATTAGGTCACCTAGCATCCCTCATAATACATTTAAAATATTTCCTTGATAAATACTTGCATAAGAAATAATATAATATTATTAATCAGGTTATTTCATCTAGAAGTGAATCTAAGTTTCATCAAAAAAATTTTACTCTTTCATGAGACAAAGCTTGAATTATAAATATAACTATATCTAATGTGACAAAACTTATTTACAAAGTATTGTACAGGCACTGTGTCCTTTATTGAAAGTACAGCACAGCATATTAAAGGGACACTATAGTCACCTGAACAACTTTAGCTTAACCCCTTAACACCACAGCCAAATGTACAAGTTGTGAACAGAACAAAACGTAAACAAAACCTGGCATTTGCGCTATATGTCTGTCCAACCGTAATTAACCTCTTTCATATTAAATGCATCCCCCCTTATTATATATCATTTTATTCAGGGGAAACTTTCATTTAACAGCAAATATTTAGGTATTGAACATAATTTAATATAAAAAATATATAAAAAAATGGGAGAAAAAAATAATTTTTTAATTTTTTTTAGTTCTATGTGACATTTTAACTGTGGATGTCAAAATACTGTTTGATTTTACTGCAATACAATACACATATTTGTATTCAGCGATGTCTCACGTGTAAAACAGTACCCCCTATGTACAGGTTTTATGGTGTTTTGGGAAGTTACAGGGTCAAATATAGCGTGTTACATTTGAAATTGAAATTCGCCAGATTGGTTACGTTGCCTTTGAGACTGTATAGTAGCCCAGGAATTAAATTTACACTCATAATGGCATACCATTTGCAATAGTAGACAACCCAAGGTATTGCAAATGGGGTATGTCCAGTCTTTTTTAGTAGCCATTTGGTCACAAACACTGGCCAAAGTTAGCGTTAGTATTTGTTTGTGTGTGAAAAATGCAAAAAACGCCAATTTTGGCCAGTGTTTGTGACTAAGTGGCTACTAAAAAAGTCTGGACAAACCCCATTTGCAATACCTTGGGTTGTCTACTATTGCAAATGGTATGCCATCATAGGGGTAATTTTCATTCTTGGGCTACCATAGGGTCACAAAGGCAACGTAAGCAATCTGGCGAATTTTAATGTGAAAAAAATGAAACACAAGCCTTATATTTGACGCTGTAACTTTTGAAAACACCATAAAACCTGTACATGTGGGGTACTGTTGTACTCGGGAGACTTCGCTCAACACAAATATTTGTATTTCAAAACAGTAAAAAGTATTGCAGCAATAATATCGTCCGTGTAAGTGCGTGAAAAATGCAGAAAACGTCACTTTTACTGGCGATATCATCGTTGTAATACATTTTACTGTTTTGAAACACTAATATCTGTGTTCAGCAAAGTCTCCCGAGTAAAACAGTATCCCCCATGTACAGGTTTTATGGTGTCTTGGAAAGTTATAGGGTTAAATATAGTGCTAGCAAATTAAATTCCCTATACTTTCGGCATGGGTTGTCAGGCAGGTCCCGCTAATTGTAATTAATTAGGATACCTAATTATGTAAAATGATTACATAAATATATGTGTAGAATTAATATATGTATATATATATACATATGTGTATATATACGTATATATATATATAATTTTTTTTAAATATTTTTATTTATATATAGTTATATATAGTGATATATACGTATATATTTATGTATATAGATATATATATATTATGATATATATATTTTGTTCTACGTGTATTTTGATATAAATATATATATATTAATATCACAATACAGTTAGAACGAAATAACACACATCTATATATTTTTTAATTATTTATTTTTAAATATTTTTTTTATTTTATTTTTTTACGTATTTACATATATATTTTTTTATATTATATATAAATATATATATAACAATAATTATATATATATATTTAATCAGTATCAGTCTACGTGTAATTTGATATTAATATATATATATATATATATATATATATATATATATTAATATTTAAATACACGTCGTGTATGTGTAAATGTGTGTATGTGTATATATATATACTTAGATCATATATATATATAATATATATGATCTAAGTATATTTTATTTGTAACTGTAATTTTTTTTAATTTATTTTTTTAACTAATATTTTATTTTTTTCACAGGACAGGGGGCAGAGACAGTGTCAGCCAGTGATTTCACATCACTGGCTGACACACAATATCAGTGATCACAGTGACTGCCTGTCACTGTGATCACCTCCTGCAGATTGGGTAATTGACCACAGGGGGGAGTGCCTGGGTGGTACAAGCACTCCCCCCTTCCAATCTGCAGGGGGATCATTGTGCCAGTTACATGTGTCAGCCAATAGGCTGACACATGTAACACTGATCGCAGTGACAGGCTGTCACTGCGATCAGAGCGCTCTGAGATCGCAGTGACAGCCTGTCACTGCGATCTCAGACTTAGCAGATCGCGGTCACTAACCCCAGGGGGACTGCCTGGGGGGCCAGGTAAGTCCCCCGACCGCGATCTGCAGAAGGGGAAAGCCGCCGGCCGCATGTGTCAGCCGATTTGAAATCGGCTGACACATGCTGAATACTGGTCGCAGTGACAGCCTGTCACTGCGATCAGAGACTGCAGATCGCGGTCACCGGCCACAGGGGGGGTTGCCTGGGGGGCCAGAAAAGCAAGTCGAAAGAGAGGTAAATCAAATGTGAATGGTTACGACCCTTGTCCAGTCCCCAGGGCCGGCGCGTCCATAAGGCGGCACAGGCGGCCGCCTTAGGGCGCACCGGCTCCGGGGGCGCAAGATTTCAGTGACTGCTGGCCACCATCTCCGCCCCCGGCGCGGCAGTGCTGCGATCAGGCGCGGCGAGGGAGCTCTAACCTCTCTGCTCTGCTCCCTCGCGCGCTGTCTGCTGATGCCGCGGGAGCCGGAATATGACGTCATATTCCGGCTCCCGCGGCATCAGCTGACAGCCCACGAGGGAGCAGAGCAGAGAGGTTAGAGCTCCCTCGCCGCGCCTGATCGCAGCACTGCTGCACGCCGCCCAGCAGCCCCACTGGACCCCAGGAAATGATCCACACCAGCTCTCCAGGTAGGGAGGCTGGGTGGATATTATTTATTTATTAAAATAATTTGTGAATGTATGTGATGTGTCTGTGTGTGTGAGAGTCTGTCTGTGTGTGTGTGAGTGTATGTATGTGTGTGAGTGAGTGTCTGTGTGTATGTGTCTGTGAGTGAGTCTGTGTGTGAGTGTGTGAGTGTGTGTATGTGTCTCTGTGTGAGTGAGTATGTGTCTGTGTGAGTGTCTGTGAGTGAGTGTCTGTGTATGTGTCTCTGTGTGAGTGTATGTGTGTCTGTGTGTGCGTGAGTGCGTGAGTGAGTGAATGTGTGTCTGTGAGTGTGTGTGTGAGTGAGTGTCTGTGTGTCTGTGAGTGAGTGTGTGTGAGTGAGTGTCTGTCTGTGTGTATGTGTCTGTGAGTAAGTCTGTGTGTGAGTGTCTGTGTGTGTATGTGTCTCTGTGTGAGTGTCTGTGTCTGTGTGAGTGTCTGAGTATGTGTCTCTGTGTGAGTGAGTGACTGTGTGTCTGTGAGTGGCTGTATGTGAGTGTGTGTATGTGTGTCTGTGAGTGACTGTGAGTGTGTGCGTGAGTGAGTGTATGTGTGTCTGTGAGTGACTGACTGAGTGTGTGCGTGAGTGAGTGTGTGTCTGTGAGTGTGTGCGTGAGTTAGTGTATGTGTGTCTGTGAGTGACTGAGTGTGTGCGTGAGTGTATGTGTGTCTGTGAGTGATTGTATGAGTGTTGCATGTGAGTGTGTCAGTGTATGTGTGTGTCTGTCAGTGTGTGTTTGTGAGTGTCTGTCAAATCAGTGAGAGTATCTTTGTCAATGAGTCTGTGTGTGACTATCAGTGTGTCTGTCAATGAGTGTCAATCAGTGTGTGTGTGTCAGATCAGTGAGTCTCTGTGTTTGTCATTGAGTGTGTGTGACTGTCAGAAGAACACTAAGGGACATTGAAGGGAGGGGACCAATAATGGATGGGAGAGGGGCTGGTGAAGAGACACATAGGTGAAGATGTTATTTTTGAATGGGGGGGAGGGGGGGCGGAAAAATACATCTTCGCCTATGTACCCAAAAATCCTTGCACCAGCCCTGCCAGTCCCAGGGTTGCTGCCTCTGATTACATTATGGTTATTACTACTATCAGTCTCTATTTTCTGACCTTCTATTCTCTATACTTTGCAAACAGCAATGCCTCCATGTTGGGCATTTTAAAAGCTTAAGGGTGTTGATAGAAAAGATGTATTTAATACATGATATCCCTGCTATTACAGCATATTTTTCTATTGGAAGTTTTGGTTTCTTTTTATTACACCCTTGATATGATGCATGATATACACTTATTTTAAAAATAGGTCAGAATACAAAGACACGTTAAACTCTATAGATACTATTGTTACATATCAGAGAATCCACTGCTGTTGTTTCATTAAAGGATTCTTGTAGCTGTGTGTCAATTATTTTTAAACCTACAGAGGGAATGTTAAAAGATAATATTTTGTGGAACATAACTCACAGCAACGTATTTGGCTTCACAAATATCATACTGTGCCGATATTTTATAAAACTATATACATTTTCCCAACTGATCAAAGCTGTTTACATTCTAGTTCCCCTCTTCCCCTCTCCCCTTACCCCCCCCCCCCCCCCGATTGCTAAGTAAAGATTCAGCCTGTTAAACAACTTGCAACACTATAAAAAAAGTAGTTATATGTACGCAGTATAAAATCACTCTATATACAGAAAACCTTTTAAAGTTATTATAGCAGTTATTATCGTTATATTAAAGCATTGTAATATTGGAAAGTCTATTTCAATAGGTGGTACAAATATTACCATCTTTCTATAGTTGATTATGTTTCTAAAGGACTGGTATTTGATAGCAGTTTAGATCTGGTACTGTCAGGGCCGCCATCAGGGGGTGGCAACCATAATGGTTGTCACGGGCCCGGCGATCCTGGGGGTCCCGGACTGCTTCGGCAGTCCAGGGCCCCACAATTACTCTCTGCACATATATATAGCGATGATCGCTATATATATGTGCAGCCGCGGACCCCTCGAAACCATTCATGAACAATTTTGCAGTGTGGCAGGGTGCATTATCCTGCCATCAGGGAATACCATTGCCATGAAAGTGTGTACGTGGGATGCAACAATTTTTAGGCAAGTGGTATGTTTTAAAGTAACATCCACGTAAATGCCAGGACCTAAGGTTTCTCAGTAGAACATTGCCCAAACCATAACACTGCCTCTGCCGGACTGCCTTCTTCCCATAGTGCACCCTGCTGCCATCTCTTCTCCAGGTAAGCAATGCAAACACTCAGGGCCATCCACCTGATGTAAAAGAAAAAGTGATTAATCAGACTAGGCAACCTTCTTCTATTACTCCATGGTCCAGTTCTGATGCTCATGTCCCAATTCAAGGCAATTTTGGCTGTGGTCATCATAGGCACTTTGACTGGTCTGCATTTTTGCAGCCCCATACACAGCAAACTGTGATACCCTGTGTGTTCTGAGATCTTTTTATCATGTCCAGCATTAACTTTTTCCAGCAATTTGATCTAAAATAACTATTCTGAGTGATCTTATCAGACGGACTAGCCTTCGTCTCCAACATGCTTCAATGAGCCTTGTGCTCCCGTGACCATGCCACCAGTTCACCAGTTGCCCTTCCTTGCACCATTTTTGGTAGGTACTAACAATTGCATACTGGAAACACCCCACAATACTTGCCATTTTGGAGATGCTCTGGTCCAGTCATCTAGCCATGACTATTTGGCCCTAGTCCAAAGTCACTCAGATCTTTTTGCTTGCCCATTTTTCCACCTGCTTCTAACACATGTAATTCAACAACTGACTGTTCACTTGCGGTCTAATATATCCTACTCCTTCACAGGTGCCATTGTAACAATATAATCAATGCTGTTCACTTCACTTGTTAGTGGTTTTAATGTTGTGGATGATAAATGTACGTTAGTGGCTTGACTATGATGTTTTTGAATGTGACCATGTAATTTCTTTTTGGTTGCATTATATCATTTAAAGCTGCTCTGACATTACCTCTGCCCCCCAGATGTTTGATTCAGGGGAACAATGTGTACCAGTGACCTGGAGAAAATAAAGTGGATGCAAAAATATATTTCATATTATACAATTGCAACACAAACTGCTATGAAAATATTCATAGTAAAAAATAAAATAAAAAACAGAAAAAAACCCTCTTCCTACAGAATTTAAATAGAATGTAAATGATCAAAACATATTACAGAGCTGCAAGTCAACTATATCTGTATGACATTAATTTAAATGATACATGTTTTGGTAAAAGGTTAGATCATTGCTTTGAGATAATGCATGCTAAAAAAGCAGAGCACAAATCTGATGCGCCTGATAAACTGAATTAAGAATGCTTCAGTGCAATACTGGGTCATTTCTTGTTCATTCATTCAAGTAAAACATGAAACGTAAAGTCTCTGTACGGTTTAAAAAAAAAGTCATGCATTCCAATAGAAGACATTCATTGTCAAAATCTAGGAAGTTTTAATAGCTCATAATACAGTTGATATAGCTGAATCCTTTCAATGCTTGTCTGACTCATTCACCACAATTCAGATGTATATAATAATTATCCATGTATTATCAGTATAAACTTGAATTAAAATACATCTGTATCTTTAACGTTGTTACATAATTACTGTTACAGACAGTACATAGAAATTAAAGGAAGGCATTCATAGATTTTCCCAGTCATCCTAAATGTCTCACTTAGATGGTAGCTGACTTGTGTAGAACCCACACCGATTTTGGTATGGCTGCATCCTCGTGGTGCCATTGATAGTCTCATCCTGGATTACTTCAACAGTTTTAGTAACTTTGATTATACATTTTCTGAACCCTAAATCATTGCAACTTTTATGGTTTCTCAGTGGACTAATACCTCCACCTCCATTGAGTAGTGTATGTGTGTAAGTGGCTAATTATGTTTGTTTCTAGATAGTTATGCATGCATGTTTAAGTGATTTAGTTGCTCATGTATGTAAGTGCACAGGTATGATGCTTATTAGATATGTGTATCAAGTTATATATGTAAGCTTGTTTTGCACAAAAAATCATGTGTGTAAGAATATTTTTGTGTAAGTGAGTACACACCCAGGGTCGGCTCGTCCATAAGGGGCGCTAGATTAGAGTGACTGGCAGGAGGTGGGCGCACAGCGCTCCCTCCTGCCTGTCACTCAGTGATGTGTGGCCGAGCAGACCGGACCGCGGTACAGGAGGATCTGTTTCCTGTACCCGGCCTGACTGATAGGAAGTGCTCACTGAGAGAGCACTTCCTGTTAGTCTAGCGGTATATAGAAAACTAAATCACTTGTACCGCGGTCTGCTCTGCCTGGCCACGCTACAAGAAAGGTAGGAGGCATACCGGGGAGAGGAGAGGACCACTAAGGGGGGAAGGGAGGGGAACGGATCAAGGGAGTGAGAGAGAGGGGCACTAAGGGACATGGGTGAGGAGGAAGGAACACTAAGGGACATGGAGGGGAGAGGAACACTAATGGACAGGAAGGGGATTAGATAGGACTATTAAGGGATGGGGAGAGGACCACTAATGGACATGGAGGGGAGGGGAGGGGAGGGGAGAGGAACACTAAGGGACATGGAGGAGATAGTGGCACACAGGGGGACCTGAGTTGGAAGAGGGACACACAGAGGGACATGAGGGGGGAGAAAGACACACAGATGGGCCTGGGGTGAGAAAGATGCACAGAGGGGCTAGGATGAAAGCAACACACAGAAGGTCCCAGGGTGGAAATATAAAGGGGCTAGGGGTGAAAGAGACACAGAGGGGCTGGAGAAGAGGAAAAAGAGACAAAGAGGGGCTTGGGGGGGGAGATAGATGGGCTGGGGTGAAAGAGAAACACACAAAGGAGCTGGGAAGAGTAAAATACACAAAGGGGCTGGGAGAGAAGGAGACACACAAAGGGGCTGGTGGAGTAAGACACACACAGGGGCGTTGGAAGAGATACGCAAGGGAGGTGTAAGACACACAATGGGAAAAATTAGGGAATATGATACACTAAAGGGGTAAGATATTTTAAAAAAGGGGATAAGAAACAAAAGGCGGGTTATGGCATACAGGTGAAGATGCTTTTTTTTTGGAGGGGCACCAAAATCATCTTCGTCTGTGTACCCAAAAATCCTTGCATCAGCCCTGTACACATACTTGTGTTTGTGTCTGTTTTTTGTTTGTTTGGCCAAGAGCTTAGAATCTATTAAATTAGTTAGTAAGTTAAGTAACAATCTTCCACACCTCTCTCAAATGATTGTGGACTTCCAAACAAACTTAGCAGAAAATAAAGTACAAATCCAAGATGCAACTGCAAAAGAAAATAATAATACTATATATATATATATATATATATATATATATATATATATATATTGCTCAGTTATCTACTGATGGGTAATGTCCCATGTATACATCAATATCAAGGGCATCAAAATATCACAGGACAAGGCTTACGCCAGTCAATTTCAAGGAAGAAAAATTGCAACTCACTGAGCATCACAAGAATCCTGGCCTTGTTTTTTGGAAGGCAATTCCATTGTACAGTGTTTTTGTTGGCTCTTGATAAATATTAATAATAATAATTGTAATTACCCTAACAATTCCATTACACACCATTCTATTGACATAGCCAGTACTGAACTGTACTGATACTATACGTGTATGAATTTACAACTATTACAAAATTAGCATTTCATATACACGGTATGCCACAATTTAAGTAAAGGGATACATTTCTATCTGAAAAAACATAGGCATATTGTAAAATAAATTGATGATAGATATGAAATATAAATTAATTGTAATGTAATTGTTCTACTATCTGCTTTATCTTATGTATAACAACAGAAATAATTGGATTATGTATTTGGCAACAATAGGAAAATTAGTCTTAAATTCAAACAGATTAAATTGCCTATTAATTAGTTGAATTTCCGATGCTGTTATATTTCTATGCAAATGTACTTTCATTAAGGAAAGTAATTAAGGAGAAAGATGCCTTGCAAAGGTCATGGATTGGTGGCATCATAGAAAAGTTAATGGAATTCATACATATAACATTTACTTCTTTTACTGAAAAAGCTTCTGTTAGAGAGTTATTTAAATCCATATTAAAAAAATATAGAGAGATGGATTTTTTTATAAATTCTTTATTTTGTTGCGTAGGAGTATAAATACAGACAGCTTTGTAATGCCACAACAGCATTCACAGGTACATAAATATAGATATTAAACTGGTACATGGCTTTGAAAATTCTGCACATTTTTATATTATGTAGGAAACATGCTAAGAATCCACATCTAGATGTAAGTGCTAACTATATGAAGACGGGTATTGTAGAAATACATAGTAGGCAAAAGATATAGCAGCAGATTTTACCACCGCAGACTGCTCTAGAGATATATTTAATTTTCAGCAGGAGAGCATAGATTGTAGACAAAGAAAATCAGGAATAGTGTATATTAACTAGAAAACAATAGCATGTAGGAATCCGTATACTGAGGTATATTTGGCAACCAGAGGCTCAACATGGCAGTCAGCTTATTCTAATGATAGGGAATTTACAGTCGCACTTTAATTGTGCCTGCCGAGGGTATCAGCTGCGGGTTCTGTGTCTGCAGCTGTTTCCTCCCATCCCTTCATCTAGCCTGACCTATATGCTTGAGCTGGTGTTTTGTGGCATCGGGGCTTGGCGACATATTGCAGGTTTCACGATGCGCCACCCATCCAGAACTGCTCCATACTGCCCGACTACCTGCGGCCTCTTCCGCAGGTAGTCGGGCAGTATGGAGCAGTTCTGGATGGGCCAGGTAAAGCCTCCACAGCCTCCGGATCAGGTAGGTGTAGCCTACACCTCAGCTTCTGCCAGAAAGCTTCAAATAGTGCTTTCAGACGGTGCATAATAGTAGGTGTCTCACTGCAGGAATCAAGGGCCCTCATGGTGCCCACCATTTTAGATGCGCCTCTGGCAGTAACGCTGACTTCTGGGGTACCTCCACAAATCCTTGCTGTGGTATGGGAGCCTCTGGGGTGGGGAACGGGACCTCCCCTGCCGGTCCAAAGTGGGGGTAGCGGGGCATCAGTTCCATTTTCGTATCCCAACTTGTGCCGGGCCAAGAGATCGACCGTCTCTCCCTCCCTCAGCACACACTAGACCACACAGGCAATTGGCGTCTGGATGGACACAGGAGACTGCAGGTAGCACACCCAGACCGGTCAGTTGGTTCCTATAACAGAAGGTATGTTACAGAGTGTGAGAATATAGCTGGAACAGCAAGTAAATTGGCTCTTTTTCAGATTTTCTGGAGGAGCTCTCTGAAAACCCATCCAGTCGCCATGATAGTCAGGCCCCACCCCACCAAGAGAGGGATTTTTATGTTTTAACAGTTCAAATGTGAGGAATAGCATGTCTAAATATTACAATCCGTGCTTTACAAACTGATATCATGGGAAGGAGGCAGAGACATATACAAAGGGAACATTCGCTGAAAGAAGCAGTTTTAGTTATACATGTGCAATTTGTTTAGTTCCGAATGCAAATTTGGATGAATTTCGGAAATTCGGAAATTCGGATGCTTCTGAATCTCCGAAGTGCTGAATTTTGGAATGCCATACCGAACCGAATTGCCGAAGTGCCGTATTTCCAAAGTGCTTTGGATTTCTGAAAAGTGGCAAAACAGGAGAGGATTGGGGTTAGGGATTGGGGTAGGGTTAGTGGTTGGAGTAGGGTTAGGGGTAGGGGTAGGGTAACCCTAATCCTAACCCTACCCCTAACCCTACCTGTACTCCTAACCCTACCATAACCCTACTCCTAACCCCAACTTAACCCTTACCCTACCATAACCCTACCATAATACTACTCCTAACACTAACCCTGCTCCTACCATAACCATAACCCTACCCCTAAACCTACCCCTAACCCTACCACTAGAACTGTCCTAACCATACCCCTAACCGTACCCCTAACTCTAACCCTACAGCTAAGCTAACCCAACCCTTACCTGAAGTGCCGAAGTTCCTGAAGTCCCGAATTTCGGAATTCTGAACCAAACTGAATATTTTTCCCATGCACATCCCTAGTTTTAGTGTATCTATCATATCCCTGCAGTGTCCTTGCTAAATTCTCTGCCATTTAGGAGTAAAATGATGTTTATGCAGCCCTAGCCACACCTCCCCTGGCTGGGACCGACACAGCCAGCTAGGAAAAACTGTAGAAGTTTTTATCTCCGGCTCTGTAAATTGAAATTTAATCACACACTGGGGGCTCCTGCAGACTCTAAAAATTCTACCTTAAACAGACTGTGCAATAAGGAAGTGTTTAGGAAAGCTGTGTAAGTTGCATGCAGGGAGGTGTGGCTATGGCTGCATGAACAAAGTGATTTAACTCCCAAATGGCAGAAAATGGAGCAGTGAGACTGCAGGGACATTAATGGACCAGTATCTGTTTGAGAGCTGCATTGGTTGCTGGGTTCCCCTGTTGTCATGGTGCCCTATTTGACCGCACAGCTTGCACACCCCAAAGGCCTGCCTTGGGCATGACGTATGCATGCACTAAAACCAACTAATTAAGCTAAAGTTGTTTTGGTGCAAATAGTATCCTTATAACACTTACCCCCTACCTACTGTGCTCTACTAGTACCAATAAGAGCTATGCATCATTACAAACAGAGAAAATAGATAATTCTGGTGTACCTAATGTACCACACAGGGGAGAGGGAGATAGACTAGCACTAGGCTGCTCAGTAACTGGAACAAATAGGGATTCACTAAAAACTTATGAAAGAAATGTATAGAAAACCACTCTAAAAGAGTGTAAACTCCAGGAGCTAGCTAAGTGACTAATGGCTAAAGCAAAATAAATAGGAGATGCTGTACCTTTAAATGTACAATAGGTATGATATCTCTTTAAATGTGAAATAATTGGAACGTGGTATAAAAAAAATCACAGAGTAAACTTAACTGCAAATAGACTTAGATGAAAATCTGGACCAAAAGAAGAAAAATAAAAGTAAAAAATAAATAAAAATTAAATGTAGATATAAAATATATGTAAAAACCGAGTCTGCAGCAAGAAATGTGAGGAATATGTATCTAAATCCCCAATCAGTGGGGGTAAATGATACTTGTTCTAAATGATATACTTTGTATCAACAAAGCTAGAGAGTAACTATTTTAAGCACTACAGTATATGGAACTGCAGGCTTTGGGCAATATTACAGTATATCACTAATAAACTGAAGCAAAAAACTGGATAGGATAGTAAAAAAAGTACCAGTTTATTCCATATATTAAAATATTGAAAATATTAAAAATACAGACTGTAGCGAAAGCCACTTCGCCACTGTGTTTTGGAGGGGGCTGCTTGCCCGCCTCTTACCCTGTGACTACGGTCCCTGAGCGATTTGGCCCTGTATGCACGGTATTTGGGCATACTGTGGGTTATTGGGCTGCCCCAGGATTATGGGCCCTCTCATCAGCCCATACGAAACTTAAACCCCATGGCGTTTGAACTGTGTTTGTGGCATCTGAGCGCTGTTTGGATATGTTGAGTGCTCAGATCCAAGCCATCTGGGGACGGGTTGAATATGGGGGTTCTGTTTAGTATAACAGGAGTTATGTATTTTTATGTCTTTTGGTGGTTGCTGGTAACATGTGCTTAATGGAGGCTGTGTTTGTCCCTGGATATAATTAAATCAGCTTCTCCATTGTCTCCAGGATAGAGGATTCTGGGGAACTAGTTTGAGCTGGAAAAACCATGCTTCCAGAAGGTCAAATGCACATTTGTACTAACTTTTGAACCCCTGGTCCAATTCGTATGATTTTGAGTATATTGTTCCCCCGAATGGATTGATTGTGAATATGTATTTTTATGCAAATGTGATGTATATTTTGGGAGTTATGAATGTTGTGTAAAAACTTTATTTTCCCTACCTATGATAATTGTATTTTCCTGTGTGTACAGATAATTAGTTTACAGGTAGAGGGGAGGGCTATGTGTGGGATGTAACTATTGTGTGATTGGTTAATGTACGTTACTGTGTGTATCCCTCCCCTTCATGGGAGCACCTAATAAAAGAGCTGCAAGCTAGCAGCCAGAGAGTTCTATTTTTACCCTCAACTTGAGTCCTGTCTCTTATTGGGGGAATCTGCTACAAGGGATTGCTATGCTAGGCATATTCCCTTGCTATAATCACTGAGCTCTTGTAAGAGCTTGTTCCTGCTTCGTTCTGAAGGGAGATAGCTGCAGCCTGCGGTGCTTATGGTGTCTGGTGGAGTGCTTGGAGTCCTCTGGAAGCGCTAGGAGCATCTTTCAACGGAGGTACCCAGCCGGGGTGCCAGTGGATCCGTTACACAGATAAAAAATAATTCAGAGATGCATTACCAGACTATTGTGCCAAAAATTAATAGCAAGGACCTTCGGATGAGTTCAGATGGATATGGATTGGAATGATCCGTATTCTGACTGCCGGTGAGGACGGCGTTCGTCTGCAAGCACGTACCAAGCTGGAGCCTCACTTCAGGGGACGTGCAAAGCAGACCACTCCGGTTGCTATAGTTACCAAACGGGTCCTGCGTTCAAGAATTAGGCTGCTGTTGTGGCTGCTGGTCTGATCCTGTGTGTTACTATGAACGTCTGTCTTACGCGTTTCGGAGGGGATAAACCCTACTTCATCAGAGACATAATACTGTCCATTGCTTCAGTGTTTGTTTATATACACATTGCCTTCATTACCAATTATACAATTATACTTTTAATGACATTAATAGATAACATAAATAAATCACAGAGATAAAAGAATCAAAGATTAAAGCAAATGTAAATGATTGTGTAGTATTAAGTTGATATCGGTAAAACATAATCCTTGAATTTTTCAGACATGTATAATATGGGAATACATTACAAACGGGATTACATAAATACGATTAAATAAACAAGATAAAAACAGTGTTAAAAGACAGTGTTATAAAACAATGTTCGCATGATTACATGAATTCTTGATAAATGAATAGAACAATATGAAAAGATACATAAAAACACAATGTATGAATTTTAGTAAATATACTGAATATAGAGATATTTCATGGAAGAACGAGTTGTGTAATGCTGGATATCAATTGGAAAATAATAAATTAATAAATTAAATTAAAGAGATCTTCAGGGTTAGTTAATCGATTGTATAGATGGCTATCAATGTAAAACCACAATAGGAGAATCACAAATGTGTAGATAGAAAAAAAGAAAGATATCTGTATACAGGGGAGATAGATAGGATGTATAAGAAGGTCATTTACCCCCACTGATTGGGGATTTAGATACTTATTCCTCACATTTCTTGCTGCAGACTCAGTTTTTACATATATTTTATGTCCACATTTAATTTTTATTTATTTTTTACTTTTATTTTTCTACTTTTGGTCCAGATTTTCATCTAAGTCTATTTGAAGTTAAGTTTACTCTGTGATTTTGTTTATACCACGTTCCAATTATTTCACATTTAAAGAGATATCATACCTATTGTACATTTAAAGGTACAGCATCTCCTATTTTTTTTTTTTGCTTTAGCCATTAGTCACTGAGCTAGCTCCTGGAGTTTACACTCTTTCAGAGTGGTTTTCTATACATTAAAAACAGAGAGCCTACACCCAGCAGCAGACCAATTGCAAGTGCTGTAAATCGGGATCTAGACTTGTTGTTGCTCCTACTACTTTAGGAACAAGCTTGTAAACACTTTATGTAGTACATGAAACAGCTTCTACATGTTTCTAATTAAACTAAAGCAACAAAGCAACAATCAATAGCTGTGAAATGATTTGTCATATTGTACATGTGATAACTTTATTGTATTACTGCTGAACAAAACTTTCACAAAAAAATGTGTATTCCAAAAGTGGAATAAAAAAGTTGTAGTACGTAGAGCCTAAAGATTTTGCATTTCTTTTAAACAGACAAAAGGGTATGTAAAAATACATACATGCATTAAAGTCCTGACTCTTAATGCAGTAATTGTAGCACTTTTTATAGCATAGGTTATGTAAGGAGGCCTGTAAGCTTACAGTCTTAAAGGATATAATATGGGTGGTTAGGACGATTTAGTACATATAATAATAATAATAATTAATATTAATATCTCATTAGCCTATTCTATATATATATATACACGTGTATATAAATACATTACACTAAATGACTTGCCAGGGTCTTCATAAAGTCTATCTACAATTTTGCCACCAAATGTTATTTTGAGTATAGATATGACAAACGAAAAATTGTGTCTATTGATTATGCTATTTAATGTCCAATTTAAATTACTAATATTAGATCAAGGCAGCAATTTACCCTTGTTAACTAGTGTCTCTGAATGCACACTGATGCTAAATCTCCCTTTGCATGCTTTTAAAACTTACCAACTCAAGTAACCTCCCATTAGCTGATTAGGTTGTCATAATCCAGTTGAAGAATGTAGTTTACTATTGTTTTAACTTAAAGGGACACTCCAGGCACCCAGACCACTTCTGCCCATTGGAGTGGTGTGGGTGCCCACTCCCACTACTCTTAACCCTGCAACTGTAATTATTGCAGATTTTTATATAAACGGCAATAATTACATTGCAGGGTTAACTCCACCTCTAGTGGCTGTCTGCTAGACAGCCACTAGAGAGCACTTCATGAAGCCCATGGAGCAACGCAGTGGGGAGTGGGCCTTGACAGGGCCAGAGAGTGGGCAGGTGAAATTAAGTTCAAGAGGTGTGGTTAAGTGATAGGCAGTTTGGGGGGTGGAGAGTAGGGGTTTAAATAGCAGCCATTTTAGAAATGTGGCCATCTTAATCAAAAGCACTTACTTGTTACTTGTCCCTCCCACCCTCCCTTTTGGTTGTAGTAGTTCCCGTTTGGTCACAGCGGCGGGAATAGGGCGTGGGTTAAATTGGATTTAGGTGGAATAGAATGGGGATAGGCCAAGGTCTAGGCTGGAAGGAAAAAGTGGTTGGTAGGTTCTAGCTCGTTGGTGGCTACGAACCTGGGGGTGTAGGTGTGTCTGAGGTACACACCTACGGTTAAACATATGGTTTTGGGGCCTCTTTGGTAGGCCACGTGTAAAAAGTTATGCACTATTGGAATGTTCATTATTGTTATTTGGTAGGGTCATTGTCAGGGGTATTGGGCAAGAAGGTCGGAAGTAATTAGTACTTGTGACAATGACCCTAAATTGTTAAATTATATATTTATATTTATAATTAATAAAGCTGTGGACTTTATAATGCAACAGAAAATTGGTGTCTGAGTGTCATTTAATTACGGGTTAGCACATGCCGAATAACGACTGTGCACATGTCATGGTTTCTAGCACAGGAAACCTGTGCTAGAGCATCGCTGGACATCCTCACGCTATGTGAGGACCTCCAGTGTCACTAATTTCCTCATAGGAAAGCATTGAAATGCATTTCCAATGCTTTCCTATTAGGAGTGCTAATGCACATGCGCGACATTGCCGCACATGCGCATTAGGTCTTCCCGGCCGGTGGGCGGGATCAGTCTCGCCCACCGGCCTAAGCAATGCAGAGGAGGAGCGGCGGCGGAGGAGGAAGCAGCAACGTGGGACATCGTCGCTGCCTCTGGTAAGTTACTGAAGGGGCTTTCACCCCTTCAGCAACCGGTGATTGGGGGGTGGGAGGGAGAGGAGACCTGCAGTTCCAGGAAAACAGATTTTTTTCCTGGCACTGGAGTTTCCCTTTATATAATGGCTTGCTAACACCTACATTTTATTTACATTTTGTCTAATTTAACAATCATGTGTGTTTGTTTTGTAAATGTTTAAAGAAAAACTCCTGGGATTAGTGACATAGTTTAAATTGTAATTACAGAATGTACCGGTAGGTTAATATGGCCCATAAACAAATAGTAGAGTGAAACCGGCAATTGCTTTGTTTTATAATATTTTTTTATATTTCAGCGTATTTCTTTAGTATGAGATCTACAATGCAATGGAGTGTAATGGAGCATACAATGTCTGTAATTATATGCAGACATTTGTAAAGAATAAAATCAGGCTTAAAAAGGATATACATGCTGTGATGCATATTCTTTTTTTGAGCCATTATCCTATCAAAAATCTAAATATTAACAGGGTTAATGGATTCTGGCTATCCATGGATTTTCAACAATGTGATAATTTTTCCTAATAAATGTTAAATTAAACTGGTTGATAAAATATCAATGTTAATGTTTCTGATTAAACCTGATAAAATATATGATCCTGTAGCGTGGTTGAAGGGACTACAGACGACCGCTATCAGTGCAGAGTTCTGTGCAAATGTTGCTCACATCAAGCACAATGTACGGTCAACACAGTTGTGATTCTGTGTAATACAGTAAGCAGTATACACATACAAACATATTTGAACGTTGTGTATTAAGGGGATCAAGTGGAAACAATTTTACAGAATATGTGATATAATTGCTATATAATAAATATATACAATGTAATTCAATGATTCTGTCTCAGTATACTCAAGCTGTGTAGATTTAAAAAGGACATGCAGAGAACACTTTAGTGAGGGGTCTCAATTCCATCCCCTCCACTCCGTTTATTATTTTACAGTGCCCACAGTGTTATAGAGTACTAATGTATTAAAAGAATGTATCAGTCAAAGTACATAATAAATCCTAAGCATTTTGAAACTACATGCAATCATGGGTAGGAGATACATATAGCAGTAGATGCGAGGAAGAGATGAATGATAACATATTAAAATTAAATAAAACAAGAAGAAATATCTAACTCCTATATCAACAGCGCATTCTTTTATAAAAACACACACATCTAAACACATATCACTTTAAATTACCGTTAGCCTCAGGATCAATGAATATAGAACGGTATGCAGATGAATATATAGATGTGAAATACCTCATTTGTGGGTGATCACCCCCAGCCGCCAATAATCTCTAATCTAATTCACAATTCACCAAAGTGACAATAACTTCCAGCCATAAAAAAAAATTAAATGGATGAATAGGTTAGAAAGGAGGAGTATAAAGACATAAAATGTAGCTCAGCTGTATGAAAGCATGCCTAGATGCCTACAAAAGCTAATCTAACTCAAAATCGCAGCCCACTTACCAGAAAGACAGGATACCAAAACAATTTGTATTAAATACACATCCGTGAATGACCATAGTGAATACAAGTGAAAGGTGTCAGGTGTAAAAGAAAAACAAAGTAAATGCCTGACATGAGTTTCGGTGAGCAGACGCACCTTAATCAGAGGCCAAACAAGTTTAAAATATTACTGGTTAATTAAGGAGCAGATATTCCCTCCCATCTAGGATGGTGATCATTGACATGTTTATAACATGAAATGAAATGGCCTGCTTGGTGTATGGTTCCACCCTCAGTGCTATCAATTGCTCCCCAAATTGAGTTTCAGTGTATAGTAAGGAGCTTGACTGCAAATAGTCTATTGGGCAAACATTCTATCCCAAGATGCTCTGTTGTACCAATTCTCCCAATTGGATCGTGATATTGTTTTCCAGATATAATCTGACTACGAGGGGAGCCCCATGTTAAACTTCAAATGTACATCATTGGCTACAAAAAAGTCATATACATTTTAATATTTTTCCATTCGTGAGTATATTCTTCTTCCAAAAACTCTGAAATATTTCAAATTAGCATAAACGCATAGCTTATGACAAAACAAGTATGGGCCAAAATAGAAATATGTATGTGGTCTTTATAGTCCACATCAATTCCAGCCCTACAAAAATATAGATATATTGCCAGTTGTGGCAGTGAAAACTGACAAGTTAAGATAGTTTACAGATGTCTGCCTTTGCGGGGCTCTGTTTAGTTTTCAACTAATCACTTATTTTTGAAACAGGGGTACTTGGGATGTTTTTTCAGACCTTCAGGTGTACTTCTCCATAAAAAGTTGAGGAAAACAACCCTAGGGAAACCCCAACCCTATTGTAAGAAGTCAAATTATTTTAGAAAGGTTTGACTTTTTACCTGGGGCCTCTACGTACCACTTTCTACCTACACTACCTAGAGCTGACAGACAGCTTGCCCAATGAGGAGTACATTGGGCAGCAGCAGCTGTGGCTGTTTCTTTATATAATCTAGTATTCCTGCAATACAACATCCAACTGTGATGTGTGAATGTAATGTATTCATCCAGGATTGTATTCATTCAATAAACCACCATTTGACATGATTTGTTCAATTTCTTATTAATGATGGTAGAGTTTCTAACACAACTGATTATTTATAAACCCATTAATTTTCCTTTTACAGCCACCATTTGTTATACAAAGGAGTAGCTTTTCCTTTTTATATAAATGTCATTGAAAAAAATTATTGTATACAATTGATCATAATATTTAGTCGCATTATGAGGGAGTCATTAATGTATCATTACTGCGAAAACAATGTGACCGACATAGACATAAAGATATGTTTGTGTGTTGATCAATCAGCTATTACACTGTTTTGTTATTATGACCTGCTGCATAGCCAGACACTAGATTTTGGCAGCATTCCTGAGGATTCATCGCCCATTGCTCATGAGCAATGGCCACCAGTTCAGTAATATTCTTGGGTTTGTGTGCTGCAAATCCCACCTGAGATTTGCTATTGTGTTTAAGTCAGGTGACTATAATGGCCACTGCAAGATTTGATGGAATTTGAGGTATGCTTGGATCATTGTTGTGTTGGAAGGTCAAATGACGCCCAAACTTCAGCTTCCTCACAGATAGCATGACATTGTCTCCTTGGATTTCCTGATACTTAAATGTTTCTATTTTGCCTTCTACATGCTGCAGGTTTCCAGTGCCAGACAATGCAAAGCAGCCCCAGAGCATTACCGAGCCTACACAATGCTTAACTGTTGGCAGAGTGTTCTTTTCAGTGTATGCTTCATTTCTTCCTCCAGACATATCACTGGTCCATTGGGCCGAAAAATTTCAGCTTTGTTTCATTGCTCAACAGAACAGAATCTCAAAACTTCTTTAGCTTATTGATATGATTTTGAGCATATTGGAGCCAACTTTTCTTGTGCTTTTGGGTCAGTAGTACTGTATGTCTTGGAATTCTGGCATGGAAACCTGCGTTCTGCGTTTAGTACATACTTTACTGTGCTCACTGAAAACTCAGTGCCTGTTACCTCCAAGTATTACTGCAGGTCTTTTGCAGTCACTGTGGGGTATTACAACCTGTCTTCTCAGAAATCTGGTTGCAGCTATTGATAACTTTCTTTTTCTGCCCTGTCCAGGTAGTTTAACTTCTGTTCCTTCAACTTTAAACTTGCGAACTATGCTTCCAATGGTATCTCTAGGAGCATGCAGTGCCTTTGCTATCTTTTTTGTATCCTGTTCCTTGTTTGTGAAGGATGTTGATTTTTCTCTTAACTTTGTGGACCATTCTTTTGACTTAACCATATTTCTAACATGCAGTTAAATGTGACACTCAACAAATCTCTAGCCAGTTCAGGTATTTTGAGTGTTCCAGCTCAAGCTCACCTGGTGTAGCTAATGAATCCCTTTATTAGTTGCATCAGGTGTGCTTGAGAGAACACCTGTTTTGCATATTTGTGCTGTTGAAAGGGATTCTATTCAGGGGTTGAATAATTTTGAGACTGGAGAAGTCATTAAAAGTTGCATTTTCAGTTGAATTTGGGAAAACCACTTAAAGCATTCATTGTGTTGCTCAATTGTATTTCAATTGTTCTGGTTTGATTTTTTCATTGCTAACAGCTGAAAGTCTGTAAATGTTAAAAAATAAACCTGATTTTCAATGGGGGTTGAATAATTTTGATTGCAACTGTAACTCAGGGAAATCCTGAATGTCCTTGAATTTGAATTTCTCCTTGCTCATGAGACATTATGCGTAATATTTTTTTAAGATTATACAATTGTCAAATATATAAATGAATATGATTTAGATTTCTTATTTTTTCGCGCACACATAAACACGTATAGAAAGTTCAAAAGTCTTTGTTAATAGATCAGTGTTCCTTCTGTCACTGTTTTTCAAATAAATTTTTGTGTGAGCCTGCATTTTTATGTACAGACTAGGTTATGCAATTAAGTCTTGCAATTCTTCCTTGGTGGGTTTATATCAGGCATTCATTATAACATCAGGAAGCTAACAAATTGTGTCAAACTGATTTTATGCAATTATACATTTCTACTACAGTGTACTTAGAAGGTTATGTTTTTGTACAATTTTTGAAGCCCTAACTAAATCTAAAATTTACAAGAAGACTCCAAGCACCATAACCACTACAAAGGAAATTACTAGTGACAGGTGACTTTGCATGCTAGTTACCTTTTTAGATTAGTTTCATGATTTAAGATTAGCTGAAGATTTCCCTAAGCCTTCTGTTTTGTCAAACATAGTGCAATTAATTGCAGCACTAAAAGAGCAAGAATGTTATAACTTATATAGACCTTTTAAATCAATAAAGTTGTCACTAATATTGTTGTACTCTTAGTATATGCTGTTAAATGTATAGTGTGATTTGTCTTTACTGTTGCTGCATGCAGACACATGTTAGATGTATTACACTACGTTTAGTGATAGTAATATTATATTAATTCACTTACCATTAAAATTGTTTACCTTAACAATACATAACAGTAGCTAATAACAACTTAGAATTCTGCATAATAATGCAAGATTATTTACAGTTTTAAATAACATTGGCAGATTACATTAGATAGTGGTGTGGCAGACTGTGGGGGAGAGGGAAGTAAAGGAACCACAGAATCTGTTGCTATAAACAGAGTAAGAAAAAAGGGATATTCCAAACATACAACTACCCCAGCCTATTGAAATGGATATGGTGTATGGTGCTAGGTGATCTTTGGGTGCAGAAGACTTCCAAGCACACCCGAGAGGGTTATTTACTAAATTCAGAATTCAAATTGTATTCAAAGTGAAATTCAAATTTACACTTTAGTGTTAGGAATACAAACCAGTGTCTCTTTGCCCCACACCTCCTCCGTTATTAACACAAGGGGGAACCTAATGCGTTTGCGTGTTGAGCACCGCACTTTCACGCATTAGGCCTTCTCCATGTGAAGCCTTGAATTATTGCTTTCCTATGGGGATTTGTGAGATGCTGGACATCCTTGAGGATGTCCAATATCATTTCACGGAGTTAAAATCTGTGAAAAGCCAGGAAGTGCCTCTATTGGCTGTCTTTAAGATAGCCACTAGAAGCATCTGAACCCTGCATTGTAAACTTTCTAAAACTGCAATGTTTTAGGTTGCCGGACTAGGGGGACAGGGTGCCCATAATGTACCTTTAAGATAAATGCAATGATACTGACAGCATGGCGAGCTATGAGAATTTTTCCAAATTCTTTGTTCTCTATTGCTTACAGCTTCTGCAAACACTTGGCTAGGAGGTAAAACTGCCTCATTATGGGCTCTGACTTTTTTTTCTTTTGGTTTTCCTTTCAAGGATGGCTGCCCTTGATGGTTTAAGGGAATATAAAGGGACAGCATTAGGAATAATTTGAAAGAAAAACCTGCATAGAGTTATAGAAGTATAAAGTTATAGAGCCACATTAAACTGAGGAGGTGAGCCTGAGGTTCTGGGGATACCTGTTGAGGAAGAAAGACATGCTTTTACAATTATCTATGGTCAATGTAAGATTAAATCCTTTTGCTTGAATCCCATTGGTAAATTAAATTCTGTTTTAGAATGAGCAAGTGTAATGAAAAAGTATCTGCAATTTGTATGCACAGTAAAGTGCACGTGTGAGAACGGTCTGGTATGAATTCATAAAGGAAAGTCAACACCTAAAACATCCAGCATTACACATTATACACCAGATCAGGGGTAGGCAATCTTTTAGCAGCACTATGCCGAAATAAGAGTGTGATGGCCCGTAGCGTGCTTGTCCTATTTTTTTAAATTGAGGTGTGTATGTTGACGTATTCTGCTTGTGTTATTTATACTGCAGTTGCTTTGTATCATTGTATTTGTACGTATATGAGCTATTATATTGTATATGTTCATAGAGTAGTTTGTGGTATCATGTATAATACCTATGAATGTGGGCTGTGTGGAATTGTGTGTGTGTGTATGGAAATGTCACATAGTTTGTGTATGTGTGGGGCTGTTTGGGGTATTGTATGCGAGAGCCTGCATGTGGGGTTGTGTGCATGTATGTGGATTGTTAGTGGTGTTGCATTTGTGCAGATTGTGTGTATGTTTGTGTGTGGGCTGTTTTTTACTATTTGTATGCAGGGAGGGTTATTATGCATTTCTATATATATCTAGCAGTGTTGGTGGCTTCCCTGGGTTCCAGTGGGGACCAGGCTGGACAGGTACAGGTCAAGGACAGGAACTGCAACAGCAGCTGCGGGCTGCTCTACTCCCATTCACAAGTGCTGGGAGAAAGTGATCTGAAATCACTTCCTCTATGTGCTGCAATACATGAATTGAGTATTTTCCTTCACCACCTTTTTGTATTAGCAGATATCTGAAGTTTCACTGGGACTCCTGATAGGCCAGACCCTGTTTGTCTCTGGCAGCCTTGAGTGCCGTGCAAAGGCACCTCGAGTGCCGTGCATGGCACGCGTGCCATAGGTTGCCTACCCCGGCACTAGATGTTAATATACAAATTTTTCCATTTAATGTGATCATTTGATTTGGAGCAATGTATTGTGCGGTCTAGTTAGAGCCCATTAAAAGTCTGATTTCTATGTAGGTATAGAAATTTGAATTTTATCTAAACACTTGATTTCTTCATGAATTCCTCTAGTTTCTACAATACATTTCTGTTTGTGTAAGTTTTTTTTTTTTTAAGGTTATTTCACACAGAGAAATATAGTCTGAAACAAGATTCAATCTAAGATATACCACCTTTAACATATCTGTATTACAGCTGTAATTTATGTTAAAAACCTAATATGACTCAAGTATTCATTAGAAAGTCAAGCAAAAAAAAGTGCTCAATTATTCCCTATGTACACATTTCATTACATTTAGACAGTGATAATATATTCTGCAACACTGTGCTGTAGGAAAAACCTAGGCAACGTGGGCCTTTATTATACTGATAATCCTAATCTGCTTTTCTCCTATTATACCTCTTAATAAAAATTATTTTTGATTTTAATTACTTCAGAAGTGAAAGACGTTTCGTCAGGTCGCCAACTCATAATCAGAAGGTATAGGACTGGTTCACATATCTCCATCAATCAAATATGTAGAAGTAGTGGGACATCCCCTTTTCTCAGCTCAAATGTATTAATGTGCACATTAAACATTTTGTGCAACATTCCCATTACATGTGTGATTTTAGTGTAAATGTATTTCTCCCTTTGGCTCACAGAATACATTTGGCCTGTGATTTGGAAATGATAGAACATGGAGTTTAAGACAGGGATTATTTAACATTGACAGAGTTATTCACTAAAGTGAGAATTGTTGGCAACTTCAAATTTAAAGTCAAAATAGCTGAATTGGAAAAAATGTTCAAGTCCACTGTGCTTCCAGTTTGCCCTTTTTGACATAAACTTGAAGTCTACTTCGTATTCTTGACAATTCTCCCTTATGCAAATTACCCTGCTACTGTTGGAAAATACATGCTTGTTAAGTGTATATTTGAATCCATTTTTTAACCTACAAAACTGTATATCAGGGGTGTCAAAAAGGCAGATCCGTAGATGTTTTAAAACTACAGCTACCATAATGCTTTGTCATTCTAAAGGCATGGAAAGCATCATGGTCGTTATAGTTCTACAACATCTGGGGATCTACATTTTGGGCACCCCTGCTGTATATAATATTTTGCCATTTGCATACCATATCCTTCTGTGCCTTTCAATTTTGGGAATGATTTAAATATATCATCGCTATATCATATACCATGATATGCAACTCAGATTATATTGTTTGTCAAAACCTGTAGTTGCATGCAGGAATTCTCCCAAGGAAAACTTGAAACCAAATAAAAATATACATATTATGAACTGTAAAAACAGTGATCTTTAAAATTACTTCTAAATACATGTTTGTTTTTTGTTTTTTTATATGGGACAGGGTCTATTCTAGAGAATAATACCAAATCTTTAAAGGGACACTCCAGACACCCAGACCACTTCTGCCCATTGGAGTGGCCTGGGTGCCAACTCCCTCTACCCTTAACCCTGCAAGTGTAATTATTGCAATTTTTATAAACTGCAATAATTTCCTTGCAGGGTTAACTCCTACCTTAGTGGCTGTCTACTGTGCTATTGCGTCGCTGGACATCCTCACGCTATGTGAGGACCTCCAGCGTCGCTATAATCCCCATAGGAAAACATTAAAAGCATTTCCAATGCTTTCCTATGGGGAGGTCTAATGCACGTGTGCGGCATTGCCGCGCATGCGCATTAGGTCTCCCCCGCCGGTGGCCGCACATGCGCAGTAGGTCTCCCTCGCCGGCTGACGTCGGCGGGGGAGGAGCGTGGACGAACCCTGGATCAGCGCCGAGGGACATCAGTGCTGGACTTTGGTAAGTCACTGAAGGAGTTTTCACCCCTACAGCATCCTGGGATGAGGAGTGGGAGGGAGAGGGGACCTGCAGTGCCAGGAAAACGGATTGTTTTCCTGGCACTGATGTGTCCCTTTAACATTTCTGTAACAGCTTATACATATGTATGATATGTTACATTGTATCACATATTGCAAAGCAGAATGTGCTATGTGCCAATTAGGATAATAAAAAACATTATCACTGACATTAAGCATTCTATTCAAGCATAAAGTAGTTTGTTTTATGCATGCATATATGATATGGTGGCACTTCATAGTATATAACATTTCTCATTAAATGTTTTAGCTTGCGAATTGGACTGTTGAATTAATTTATGCGCTATTTGTTTTTATTTGCTTTGCTAGTTTAGAAGTGTAATTTAGAAGTATAGCTTGTTCTGTTTATGCCCAATATAAATCTATATTTAGTAAGTACATCAATGACAAATGTACAAATATTTATATATTTACAAATTAATCAATACATCTGGGATTTATCTCTGGAATCCTAGACTCCACAGGTAAATCGATTTTCAAATTGAAAATTGATTTGTTCAAGGGTGAATTAAAAGGACTATGATATGGAAGTCCAAGTTGCACACCTACAGGCACACATTGAGAAAAAGTGACAGATGCATTAGACCAGTGGTTCTCAAACCAGTCCTCATGGACCACCAACAGTCCAGGATTTATGTATTTCCCTGTTTTATTCCAATGGAGGTACTAACAAAACCTGGACTGTTGGTGGGTCTTGAGGACTGGTTTGAGAAACGCTGCATTAGACAAAGTACCTGTTGTTTAACTAATTATATAGATTAAATTGGAAAAAAAATGTGTAGTAGGTGTACCGTAAATGTAAATGCGCATGCATTTAATCATGCATTTTTCCTTGTGACCCTGCCCAGACTTTCTGTGACTCTCCAGTCACAGACTTCCCAATGCAGCTAAATGAGAAGTCTCTGCAATCATTATTATACTTATTATTATTATTTTATTATTTATAAAGCACCAACAAATTCCATAGCACCTGATGGGCCCTGTCAGCGTGTAGCCTTGGTACAGCCACACCGGCTGCACCAATGGTAGTTCTGCCGCTGCTGGTTACACCGCTACCAGTGTACACTTTATCTCTTTGCCTATTCCTTTTATTCCCAAGCTCACCTAACATATTCCCGCATTGATACATGCATGGTAGACAAGACCACTATTCCCAATGTATGTGATGTAACCATAGGTCAAAGGTCATACCATGCCCAAGTTATTGTAACCTTTCACTCCTTATACCTTGTATGAAGGAGAGGAAAAAGGAGGTTTAATGAAACTTTACTAGTTGATTCCAGAACTTGCCCATAATCCAAAGGGCCATCCAAACATTTTGTAAACAACCCTGTTTCCATCTCTTCTATATTTACTCAGTGACTGGCCTTCAAAGCAGTAATGAAGTAATGAGGAGTTCCCTATGCAAAGTGTGTCCATTATGGAAAAAACAATACCCTGGTTCCTTTGGGAACTGTCCAACCTAGATTCTCAAAACAAATTGTAACCTTCCAAGGATTTGTCACATCAGATGGTTGACATTAAAAGAATGCTACACACGCTATCAATAAAATTAAAGAAAGACATATGATTACATTAAAACTAAAATTCTATATGCTTGGGAACAAAGCAGTAAAATTATTAGCCCTTAAACTTAAAACTAACTACTTACAAACTAAAATTCCATATATTATATCCACATATGGTACTAAATATATAATCCACATTATATTATAGAGAAAGTAGTCCGGTATTATGCAAATTTTCATAATCCTATCAGCAATCTCAAGACCAACCTTTCAAACCTTGAGGAAATTTTTTTTTTTTTAAATTGAGGTCTCTCTCCCAAGGATATAGCCTCAGCAAAGCCAAGATCTAGAGGATATCCAATTTTTGAAGAAGAAGTATGTAAAAAGATTCTCATGCTTCCAAAACATACGGCCCAGGACACGATGGGTTTCTTACTTTCATTACTGCAATATAAAGTGTGAAGCCTAATTAAGTTTAGCCTATTTAACACCAAGTTGTTTAACTACATAAAGAATTCGGGAACACTACCTAAGGAAATGCTGGATGCCCATGTCGTAACTTTGCCAATGCCAGGGAAGCCCCCAATGGTTTGTGCAAACCTGCGACCAATATCTCTTTTAAATGCTGACACCAAATTAGAGTTAGAGTTGTTAAGTTTTTGGTAACACGAATAAGTCCATTATTAGCAGATTTAGGCAGGTTTTGTCATGGGGTGAAAAGATGGGGATAATACAAGACATTTTTAAAACTTTATTGAATGGGCTCCAAAAACCATAACTCAAAGGCTGATACTGGTGCGGGTTGCAGAAAAAGTATTTAATCGCTTAAACTGGATATTTATAAAGAAATAAACTCTGATCAAATTTGGATTCTCCCCCTCATCTCTTAAGAGTATATTAGCACCATATTCATGCATTTCTGCAAATGTTTCAATATAACGAATGGCACATGCCAGAGATCCTTTCTATCCCATTTACTTTTGTATTCTGACCCTTGTTGAGACATATCAAACAGTATTAAAACATATTGGGAACAAAAACTGTCTCTGTTCGCTGACAATGTTTTACGGGAAATTCATATGTAACACGTTGTGGGACAGCTGGCTGACAGCAAGGATGTTTTATTTAAATAAGGCACTAACCTGATAGATAAGTAGTTGATCTTCATAGTTCAGCCCTGACACAAATGTTAGAAATCGATCCTAACTATAGCAATATTCATGATTATATATGCCAATACGGATATGTTTGATTTTGAAATTAGTGTGTTTTAGTCACGAAGAGTTAAATAACAATGTGGTAAAGAAGTCATATAAACATTGTATGTAACTTTTCATGTTTCCTTTATGTTCTTTCTACCTTACCTTTATTTCACTATTATGTATTAGACTTCCACAAGTCAACACATTTGTCAATGATCTTCAAACACAATGATACACTGCATGTAAACACAGATCTGTAAACTCACTATAAACTGATTTTTGTATAATTGAATATACAAAAAACAGAAAGAGTAGTGTAGCGCTTATGTAATAATATAAAGTGCCTTATTCTAAAAAAATCATACACACAGTGCAGCATGAATAATATCACCTCTTAGAAAAACGGGAAACACTTCTAAGACCACTTATAAATTCTGAATCACTTAATAATTGAATATACAGCTATTGTGTACCACGATGATTATCTTATATAAGCGTTTGTTACCTTTGTATCATTGCTATGTCGGTCTCTCTTTATGGAAACACTTAATAAAAAAATTACACATTGGGAAAAAAAAGGTACATAAAATGATGTCTTGCATACACATTTCTGACTAGGTAAGTTAGTCACTACATACAGCAGTTTTACCTAGATCTTTAGATTGTGTAAAAGACTGTTCAGGGGAGTGAGATTTATCATGTGGCTATTAAAAGGAAGCAGCTGACTAAGAGATAATCCTCATTTATCTAAAAGAAAGCTGCTCTGACGTCAGGGATATTATTTAAGTTACAGACGTGTAAAAGTCAGAAGTGAAGATGTAATATGTACTAATTTGATTGATTGTGGAAATAGACAGATAAATACATTAATACTACCGATAGAATAATATATTTCACTAAATATCAAGTGTCTATGCTGAGTAATTTGTCAGACATTTTTGCTTCAGCGTTTTTGGTTTAAAATTAATTCAAAATGTTCCATCCAAGTTCCTAAAATTTGTGAGCATAGCAACCACGGATAGGGTCAGGTTTGCCCTCACTAAGGTCAAGGGACACGTGCCAAGAGAGGTCAGCCAACAAACAGCTAGAAAATAACTCACTAGAATGATAGTGAGCCTCTGTTTATTATGTACATTCTAAGAGTTGTGCTGAATAGATCTGGGATAATTATTGCAGATTGTCTGAAGTAGCTTGGATTTATATGACAGTGGATGATTAATATCCCACTTGGGCCCTAGGTAGGTTACTGCTTTTGGACCTCCTCTTCATTATTCACATAGGGATGATGAATGGGGCCAAGCAAACTCATAGTTGCGGGGCCCTTGTATAACTCCTGTGCCCTAGAAGCTGCATTTTGGTTCATCCTGATCTGTTTTCTAATAAGAGCTCAAACTAACTTAGTTTAGTAAGTGTTACCTATAATAGCAAATGTCTCAAAGAGTACACTGTAAAGGTATACCTAAGACATACAAAGGAGTAGCAATTCAGGACATATTTTACAGAGTTAATCAAACATTTTGATTCTAAAGTAAGTACGTGTGTGTGTGTGTGTGTCTCTAGAGCACTGTTGATAATCTTATCCCAGGCTCTCAGTATATCACAGGAAAATATTACACTAATATGTTTACACACTCATACAAGATTTAGCACACTCACTCACAAAACAGCAGCTTCAAACCTCAAAGAATTTAATATTTTTTTTTAATCTAACCCAGATAAAATTAATGGTAGTTTTAGTTACAGTGTATGATCATACATTGCATTAGCATGTTACAATGTCAATGTTACATCTCTTGGTCTTGTTTCCCAGTAACTATTAGGCACCAATAAAATTTGGTACTGCCAAACCAAAAAGTAGAAATGTAGAAATATAAAAATCTAGGAAGTTATAGTGGGGGGAAAGTGATTGAAAACCCCTTCCACCTGCAGTCTGTGGGTAGTCAATACATTGTTAAACACATATCTTCACACACCAGTCAAGCCATAAGACTTGCTTTTCACACATAAATCTCAAATTTGCAGTGATGGTATTACCGCAAGGGATTCTGGGTGGGCATATGCAAATTAGTTCAATACATAATAAAGTAGAGGAACTGGGCAGGGTAAGAGAGCTATATAATAAAGCTAATTTTTTTTGTTGTCTAGTATGTTAGCAGTTATAAATCACTATTCCTAAATAACTAACTTTTTTCTAATATAATTCTAGGTTTCTATGATGGCGAGTGCTGCTACTGATTATTATATTGATTGTAGTATTTTTAGTATCCTACACTGTAAGATACTAATTTATTGTGTCACATTTCAGCTCTGAAGATACATAACTGAGCATTGTGTGTGCATTAATAAAGTGAAGAACAGTGGTGTGGCATTTACATGAGTCTGCTGGCCCTAATCAATAGATATATTGCAGGGAGGGAATAAACTGGCCACATAGTATCGGCTTGCTAAAATCTGTAAATGCATCCCAATCTATGTCAGTCACGATATCTGCATTCCAAATTCCACATCTATAATCCAAACTATTAAGCAAGTAGCACGATCACAATAGACTGCATCAACTGAAATAAGAGTGGATGAGATGCATCTCTGTTTGTACACCATTCCTTTTAAACTGTAATGAAATTTGAGTAACAAATCTTAAAGATAAAACAAACAAAAACATTGCGTTTGTTAAAAAAAAAATATTCTTACTAGGGGACGTTTGTTAGGTATTTTATTTTTTTTTTATTTTTTTTTTTTAATTCTTTATTTTTGTTGTGCACGATAGGTTACAAGCAAGCCTGTTATGCCACGACAGCAGTCACAGGTATATCGACGTTAACATCGTCATGACAGGTTTGATCTGCACATTTTTTGTGAGTAGGTATGCGTACTAGTACATGCAATCAACATTAACAGTGTGCAAATTTTGAAAGTTATGCGTATTAAAACGTACATATCATGGAAAAGTTGGTAGAAGAGAGACAAAGGAGGAGAACAAGGTTTGAGCATACAATCTATGTTCAAGATTATACTAGGTAGCTCTCGCTAAGCTGAGGAACGGGTGGTGATACATCTCACTTGTCTGCCCAAGTGGGTAAATGGTTTCGCATCATGCTAGCACTCAGACGTGTGTAGCTTGAGCACATAAAGCTTAACATGTGAGCAGTATCAACATTAAGAAGTTACTTCGTTTGTTTTTGTCAGAATATATAGTAGTTAGGCTTTTTCTTTTCATCTGTGGTATTGGTACATTGTGCATTATTCGCTGAAATCTCACACTAAACAAATTGCCCGCTAAACAAATTGCCCGCTAAACAAATTGCCCGCTAAACAAATTGCCCGCTAAACAAATTAACTTTTCTATATAAAGGCTTATAAAAACAATAAGTAATCTGTTGCAACAAGAAAATAAAGTATGGTGGGCATCATTAAGTATAGGCATAGGTCCTAGGTTCAGTATGTATAAAGCTCAGTTAACGGTGTAGTGAAGTTATAGCTAACATGAAATACACTCTATAGCTGTATGACCTATCCGGGCACCATTCTAGTGATTCAAGACATATGCTGTGATTCGAGTCTCTGGGTGATTACCAGCAGTAACAATGTCCCTTCAGGTGCAGACTGTAGAGGCTGGAGCCCAGCACTGCATGCTTTTCAAAACGACTCCTTCAGCCGATGCCCACTGGGTGTGCAGATCTGTCCGGCATGGGGGTGACCTGTCTAAGGGCGGCATGCTCGCCTGGTGAGGTGGTGGAGAGGTTGCTTGCGCGGCAGGACAGATGTCTCCCCAGGGCCCCTTCCTCGGTTGACGGCCCTGCTGCATCATGAACAGTGTCGCAGTAGTTAAGCCTTTCTTTGTGCTGGGCTGCGCTGAGGTGGTCGACCGTTGCTGGGAACGCGGAGCGGTAGGCAGGTCGGGGATGATGGCGGGTCCTACCCTGATGGGTGATGGCGTGAGTGGTGCCGTCCAGGGATCTTGGTGCAGTTTCCCGCCTCACCGATCTCCGTCGAGGGTGCCGTCGTGAGGTTGCTCTGGAGACATGAGGGGGGTTTCCCCGCAGGTAGCGCCGGGTAGCCGGGCGGATCCACGCCGCCGCCTGTTTCACGGCCTTGTTGTAGGACCGTCTCTGAGCTTGGAACTTCATCCAGAGGTAGGAGCAAAGCCGGTCGAAAAACTCCACCGTATGCTTGGGTGGCTGAGTAAGTGTGTGCTTCGGGGACCGGGATGACCCCCGCCGGTCCAGAGGGGGGGGTAGCAGAGCTGTGTCAGGCTTGTGAGCGTGCCCTCCGCCGGGAGATCGGCCGCCTCCCCCAGGCTTCTGGCTCCGCTCTGGCTTAGGCCGCATGGCCGGTTCAGGCGATTTCGTCACGTTTTGGGCCGGGACAGGTATCATCCTGCTCCCCGGTGCTTCCTTAGTCGCTTTCTGGTCACCGTGGGTCGGTCTCGTCTGTAGTTTGGCCAGCATTGGCGTTTATTAGCCCACCGGTGCTGGAGCTCTTAAAAGACTCGACCGGCCATCTTGGCTGTCAGGCTCCGCCCCCCGTTTGTTAGGTATTTTAAAGGCCTGTTTAATACTACATTCATTTGGGGGCTTATTCGTTTTGGGGGGTTTTTGGCGCAGGAAGTTGTTTATTGCTTTTTTAAAATGGTTTGCTAAAAACATGAGTTGATAAAAGTATTGATAGAATAGAGTATTGATAGAGCACAGATTTTATGAGTCATGTTTTGATTGTTGTTATTCTTTTGACATAATAGTTTTATCGTATCTCTTTACTTTGTAGACAGAACTTATTTTGTTAAATCTTCAATACATTCGATGTAGTTCACTGTAAGTTTTCAAAAAATATAGCTATCACTTTTTAATTGCATCATTTAATGAAGTTAAACGGACACTGTAGGCACCCAGACCACTTCAGCTCATTGAAGTGGTCTGGGTGCAATGTCCCATGTCCCTGAACCCTACAGTGGTAATTGAAGTTTATGAGAAACTCCAATAATTACCTCTGAGGGTTAACTCCTCCACTAGAGGGACCTCTGGAATCGAAACGGATTTGGTCCATTGTCTGACGCTGGACGTCACGCTCTGCATCAGTGCTGGATTCAGGTAAGTGACTGAAGGGGGGCGAGGGAGAGGGGCACTGCAGGAGCCTATATACATAAGCTCACCTTTTCTTTTATATGCTGCATAAAACTGAAAGTTATGTAAATTCTACATTGTTCACAAGTTTAGAGTAATGAATTTGATCTTGAGAATTGCCAGAACGTTAAACTTAAATAACCTTCTATCATAAGCCAATTAAGACAGAGGAAACCGATTTATATAAGCAGTACAACAAGAGAGAGAGAAAAAAATAGAAAATACATATGTCCATGCGCATCTCAGTGTAAGCATTGGAGATTGTGCTACTTGTCAATGTATTTAGTAAACCCCAGCTCTCCATGAATTTGTATTAAATACATAAATCGCTCTAGTTCTGTTAAATTCTCTATGAACTCTCATTTGAATGTTACATTTTCAAATGACATAGTGGTAGATACACTGGACATAGTCCCGCTTGACTTCAGTGTGCCATTGGCAATCTGAAACATTAACAAAACTTGTCATTCAAATTTTTTAAAAGCCCACATGACAGGAGGCTAGTCAGGCAAAAGATCACAAAAAAGGAACTTCAGGAGAAAAGCAATTATAGATATTTGCAAGCTTTATTGAGTCTTATGTATTTCTAGGATTCAGGACCTGCTCATAGTTTGCTACTCCTAGACATTTGTCTATATAGTATGGGTAACAATATTACTTGGGTTATGGTCATAAAACTAAATACAAACACTTAGTAGAAAACCTATATCTTGATGACAACAGTGCTATGCCCATAAGAGCTGGTTTGGGGTCTTTGCCTCAATCATTTTTTTTTAATTTATAGCAACATCATGTAAATAAAGGATGATGTTTGGCTATGTCAGGTGTAGGCAACCTTTGGCACTCAAGATTTTTTGGAAAAAATCCAGAAAAACACATGTCAAAAAAGATTTAAATTGATTTGCATGTCAATGAGTGAAATAAGTATTTGATCCCCTATCAATCAGCAATTTTTCTGGTTCCCAGGTTTCTTTTATACAGGTAAGTGCTAATAATCTCAGCTTGTTACCTGTATAAAAGACACCTGTCCACAGAAGCAATCAATCAATCAATCATATTCCAAACCCTCCACCATGGACAAGACCAAAGAGCTGTCCAAGGATGTCAGGGACAAAATTGTAGACTTACACAAGGCTGGAATGGGCTACAATGGGCATTGGCAAGCAGGTTGGTGAGAAGGTGACAACAGTTTGTGCGATTATTCACAAAAGGAAGAAACACAAAATAACTGTCAGTCTCCCTCGGTCTGGTGCACCATGCAAGTTCTCACCTCGTAGAGTTTCAATGATCATGAGAAGAGTGAGGAATCAGCCAAGAACTATATGAGAGGATTGGTAACACACTACGCCGTGAAGGACTGAAATCCTGCAATGCCCGCAATGTCCCCCTGCTCACGAAAGCACATGTAGAGGCCCGTCTGAAGTTTGTCAATGAACATCTGAATGATTCAGAGGAAAACTGGATGAAAGTGTGGTGGTCAGATGAGACCAAAATCGAGCTCTTTGGCACCAACTCAACTCGCTCTGTTTGGAGGAGGAGGAGGAATGCTGCCTACGACCCCAAGAACACATTCCCTACCGTCAAACATGGAGGTGGAAACATAATGCTTTGGGGGTGTTTTTCTGCTAAGGGGAGAGGAAAACTGCACCGCATCAAAGGGACAACGGAAGGGGACATGTAAATCTTGGGTGAGAACCTTCTGCCTTCAGCCAGGGCATTGAAAATGGGTCGTAGATGGATATTCCAGCATGACAATGACCCAAAACACACAGCCAAGGCAACAAAGGAGTGGCTTAAGAAGAAGCACATTAAGGTCCTGGAGTGGCCTAGCCAGTCTCTAGACCATAATCCCATAGAAAATCTGTGGAGGGAGGTGAAGGTTCGAGTTGCCAAACGTCAGCCTCGAAACCTTGATGACTTGGAGAGGATTTGCAAAGAGGAGTGGGACAAAATCCCTCCTGAAATGTGTGCAAACCTGGTGGCCAACTACAAGAAACATCTGACCTCTGTGATTGCCAACAAGGGTTTTGCCACCAAGTACTAAGTCGAAAGGGTCAAATACTTATTTCACTCATTGACATGCAAATCAATTTATAACTTTTTTGACATGCATTTTTATGGATTTTTTTTGTTATTCTGTCTCTCATTGTTAAAATACACCTACTATTAAAATTATAGACTGATCATTTCCTTGTCAGTGGACAAACGTTCAAAATCAACAGGGGATCAAATACTTTTTTCCCTCACTGTATGTAAGTTAACTGAGGAATATTCTTGTACCTTAATAAGTTGAATGATCCTAGAGGTATTAGATAAAAATCATGCTGTTTTATAAATAGATTTTCATGAATTTGCAGTCATTTCTGATGCAGTAAAATATTTAAGGCGGGATTACATTTATCTCCAGTTTCCATATGGATTAGATGAAAGCATAAAGGACTGTGTCAGCATTTGCAGCTGAAAATGTAATACCGTGTACCAGCTTGAATCCCAGATTTTTAATATACTGAAATGTTAAAGTAACTGCTTCTCTTTATCATCTATGAAAATTAAAGGCATTTCCATTTTGACATCTCCTTTTCTATTTACCCTTTTTTCTACTAAGAGTACTCTCCTGAGCAAGGTGCAATAATATCCTAGGAGAATAGCCGGGGTTTAGAAACGTACATTTGCCAACTGGTGTGGGCTGAGAGTTCTTGCATAAGCTAAATGCAAGGCCCGAACGCCCAAGCAGATTTGTAGAATACAGCATCATACAAACCAAGCCTCCATATTTAGGAAGCACAGTCCCAATTGGGGCTCAAATCCCTCTGTTCTCTTTTCTAGGAGCTCCATATTGTCGGTGTGTCTATGTGTCACAGAGCACCACAGCAATAATACTCACAGTAATGTGTCATTAAACTACAATAAATGAGTTTAGAAATCTGTCTGTGTAAATCAGATATATTGTTCTTGTACTAAATTACCTTTTAGTTGTGTAAATTGTTATCAGTAAGTTGCCTAAATTGTCTCAGAACAGCCCTGCCCGTGACCACAATCATACTCCTTAAATAAAAGGGTCACTTTGAAATGTTAGGCGGTATGAAGCAATAGCATTAGAATTGGTGGGAGCTAAATGGAGGTGTTTTATTTTTTTGTCACCCTTTAATGAAACATTCCCACTGCTAGAAGAGGAGATTAGTCAGTATTATGTAGATTAGGTGAGAGAAGACGTGGTGGAACTGAAATAACCATATAGTGTTGCCAGAAGTTGATTGAACACACATTGCACAATAAACATATATAGATTGATAAGTTTGAGTAAAGTCTGAATGACTTTTCAAACCCATTGAACACAGGCAGCAGGAAACAGGCATGTGGCACATGTTACAGGTCACCGACATATTTCTCCAGTCCAGGAAATTGTGGTCCTTTTTCAGTTGGAAAGTGGAGGTAGATCATTTTTCTCCAACCTGTATGATTCCGCACAACCTTCTCAATAAAAATATAGACAATGGTTTACAGCATGGTTGTGGTGTTGCGAGAAACCACTTACCACAATGTTCCTGGCTACAAATACTGCTGGTGCCAGCCATTCAGTCATGACTGTTGATTTAATAAAACTATGTTGGGCCCTTGATACATCACCTGCCACTGAGCCACCACAATCTTGTTGTGCTTAGTCCTATGGATTGAGTGGAGTCATTAATATGAGAAACATACAGCAAGGGTTTTAACAAATTGCAAGAGTGTGGTATTTTCTGAAGATAACAAGACAACACAATCTAAAGTTGGAGAACGGGACATTTAAGAAACAAATTTTAAAGATGCATGGAAAATCCCTCCTGTAGATTTGAAAAAGGCCGATACAGTGAAAAATCGATGCATATACATATTGCTGTCTGAAATGAGAAACATTCACTTGAAGCAGTAGACTAGATAGGATAATAATTATTAATAATCTCATTAAATTATTTTTCTATAACTGTTTTACTAAAGGTAATAAATGACCTTTAATCCCCATTCCAGACCAAACAAAAGTATTTTAGTTCATTCAAAGTGTATAAGGTAATACGATGTTGCAGAAATTAATTTCTTTGTTATAATGTAGAAAAATTATTGTGGTTTTAATTTGTGACCAAGTAATGGTTCATCATTCATTTTGATCAGAGAGTCTGGTAGTTTAACACAAAACAAAATAAACATAAATTAATGCTTGCAAATGACAAACATTTTTGAGTGGAGAATGACTGCTTTTCCACTTAACTTAATATGATTTTTTTTTTTAACTTGTGATTTACTGCATTAATAAAAAAACAAGCATGCGTTATAACATTACAGTATAACTACAGTGAACACAAGCAGAGGATATTCACATGGAAATAAGAAAAAAAACTAAATAAAAATATCACTATCTAATATACAGTAATTTCAGTCTATAATAGTAGTCCTAATGTCCTCGATTAAATTCAGAAGGGACATTAGAGAAATGTCCCAAGATGCTGCAACTTTCCAAACAGACATTTTAAACTCTCATTGGCTCTGTAGTACCTTCCTGTGGCAGCCAGTGAAATATTAAAATGGTGGAGACGAGGTGCTAAAATCGTAAAATTTCAATTCTTTTTAATCAATATAGTGAGAGCCCCAGAACAGAAGGTAATATACATGTTTATCTTCTGGGGATCTGATGTCCCACAAGCAGTATGGACATCATCAGAAATCTCTTTCAGATACACACTGCGAAGGTCTGAGATCTGTAGCTAGACAGGATGTATCTTTTTTTGTAATGTGTTTTTTTTTGTTGTCTTGTTTTGTTTTTTAGACGAATGCCATAAGCTACTGATAGATCTAATACCTCCCAACAGATTCTCCAGACTGCCACGAATCAGGGGGTATATGAAACTGCAGAACTGGAATCATTAAAGAGAGATACAACAGCCCCAACACACACACACACACCTTAATTTAAAAATATCCCAAATCATATTATATATATATATATATATATATATATGAATAGATGCTATCCCAAATCATTATATATAATGTACGTGTAATAATTTGGGATAGTGCCTTACACTCATAGATGTGAATGCGCTCCTTAACGTTTTAACTTCACTATTAGGAAGCCTCTTTTTGTAGTTGTGGTTCAGCTATTAGACCATATTTCCTGGCGACTAACACTGTAGTGATATGTGACATTTCTCCCAGTGTCCTGCATCATTACTGTGTGAGCCATCGGGAAGCTGTGACATTTGAACTAGCTCTAGTACATCTCCCTGCTGCTAAGCCCTATACTGTCACCAGGGAACCTGATCATTTAGCCTTCAGGGATTGAAGAATTACTGATGGTTTCCACCTGTGGCTACAAGTAATCTTGGCTTGCCACAGCTTAATTAACCCTTACCAAGGGTGAGTGGAACATTTTAATCATGTAATACGTACACAATTTTTCTAAAATTCTTGTACACTAAATGGACAACCTTAGGTAAAAGAGAATGACCCTATCAATGACTAGACTTGCAGCCAACTTTATATTGAATGCATGTGTTTATAGTATTAGATTTTTTGTTTTGGTGGTAACACAGGACAGTATATATTATATAAATTGCCCTTTTCCCTTTTATATTATCACGGTTTTTCATAAAACAACATAAAAAATAAAACTGTTGTATCCAGAGCACAAATACTATACTAAATTAAATTCCTAAATAAAGCATTATGTGTCATATGTAATGTAAAAATAAATCTGCGTCTTTGGTTACACCATTATTTTTAGCTCACTGTGATTAAACCACAGACCTTTCATGATATAATTAGTTTAAATGAAAAGCATGCAATCTGAAATGCCAGTCGGCTTTGTTTTAGTGGCATCATGAAAGTTTAAAGCTAAATATTATTACAGGCTCACTCCTGCACCATGATATCCTATACTTATTTATAGAGTTCTCCTATCACTGCGCACAATGGCTTATTACTGAGGAATTAAAATTATCAGACGCATAATATGTCTGACAAAATTTAATCAAATAAATGCTGTGAATTAGTTGTGTGTTCCGCTACAATGTGCACAGTTATACTTAAGCTTCCTAACAAGTGTCCATAATTCCCTTGGTTTCTGTAGACTATATTTCCTATAATGTCCATAGTTGTGAAAGAGTGTGGCATATGAAGGGAGGGTAATGAGATCAGGAAAGGGAAGATCGTCACTTTCGAAATTTGGGACTTCCGAAATTCGGGACTTTGGCAATTCGGTTCGGTTCAGCACTTCCGAAATTCGGAAATTTGGCACTTCGGACATTTGGAAGCATCCGAATGTCCGAATTGCCGAAATTCCTCAATTTTTTTTTTTTTTTTCAATCTTTCTTTTATTGAGGCATTTGTGAAATGGTATACAGAATAAAGAAGAGGGGATGTACGTTTTCCATACAGATTGGGGTCTCATAATACAATGTAGCATCTCCTATGAGAGGCAGCCTCTTTTTATATTAGGTAAGCGTACCATAACAACACAAGCATTTGCTCAGGAAATGGTTGCAAGGGTTAATTAATGATTGCTCAAATGGTAGTCTACATGTGTACCATATAACTGATTAGGCATGCTATATATTAAACAACTCAGGTTCTGTTTCAGTGCTTATAAGCATGGCATTTTAAGCTTGTCACATAACCGGTTAAATGCTCAGATTCGAATAACGAGAAGCTGCCACAGTTTCACAACAGTCAAACATATTTACACAGGCTAAACTTAACAGCAGAGTGCTATGGTGAGAGATTACTCTGACTGCTTTTATCCTAAAGCAAGTATGATGGGAGGCAGGCATAGTGCAATATGAGCAGAGCGTGTTATAAGTAAACCGATAAGACTAATCGTTGTTTTAAACAGTGTTATATTATGTTACTTGCTTGTCAAGAAACCGCATGGGGTATTGCTCCGGATGCGGGAACATTCTTTTGGTGCTATCGATAGGCATTATTAGGATTACTGTCTCAAGTCCTAGCCAAGCGCCAGTAAGGTCACCAGGCACTAGCTAGTATGTCCTTTAGTATCTGTCAGTGTACTCAGCCCACTCCGCAAGGTGCGAATGCCGTTTGGCTGCTGGAAGCTTGTCTGCTGAGCGTCAGGATGGCAGCCTTGTGGGTTTCTTCCGTGCCGGAGGTCCATTCCCGACTGCCGCAGTGCCTTCTTCAGTGGTAAGGTCGGCTGGGACTTTCCGATGCCGTGGTGTCACTGCTTCCAGGAACCGCCCATGTTCGGCCTGAGGCCTTAGTAGGTGCTCGTGCCTGTTTGCCATTGATCCCATCAACAGGATCGTGGGCCCAGGGTTCCAACGGGTACCGATCTTCTCCCTGGGGGTATGGCAGGCTGTGGAGGTGTTCCTCCTGGTGAGTGCCCAGCTCAGATGAAGGGTGAGCGGTTAAATCCGCAGTGGTGTCCACGTGGGTGGTGCATTGTGCTGGTACACTAGTGCCCTGCGCCCGGCATGTCTCCGGATTTGGGGGCTGCTGGGCGATTCGGGTTGTTTGCTGGTGCCTATTCACCGGGGTCAGCGGTGGCTGTATTTGTGCTGCACGGGATTCAATTCGGCACCAGAACGCTGTGCAGATTTTCTCAAAGGCTGCATTGAAGTGTGCCTCCCAAGCAGGCCTCCATGTGCTCTCCTCCGCTGGCACCATTGTAGTTTCTGCTTGTCATGAAGGAGTATTCTGGGGGTTTGGTGAGTCCTTTGTGCTTTTTAGTTGCTGCGCCCCCGTGTGAGACCGGGATAACCCCCTCCGGTCTGGGGGGGGGGGGAATCGGGTCGATTAGAAGACTGTCTGGAAGACCGTCAGTCAGAGGTCCGCCAGTCAGGTAGGCCGTAGTGGGTAGTTTAGGTCGCGGACCGCGGACGGGGCTCCTCAGTCACCCTTGAGAGTTCCCCCTCGGCGTGTGGTTCAGATTTGAGCTCTTTGGCTTCAGTTTGATGGTTGCTGGGTTGTCGTTTTGTGTGTTTTGCCGTGGTTGTATGAGGAGCTCCCCTCAATTCGTCAGAATTTTAATTCGGACCGAAACGAATTGTACATGTCTCGTGCATATCCCGGCAACCCCAGCAATATTCCACCTCTCCAAATTTGAACTGCACAAACTGCATACATACAGTTGTGCTCAAAAGTTTGCACACCCTGGCAGAATTTGTGAAATTTTGGCATTGATTGGAAAGTATGACTAATCATGCAAAACCAATTATTTTATTGATTGTTTAACTCGTTTTTAAATCATAATGATAACAGAAATCACCCAAATGGCCCTAAACAAAAGTTTACATACTCTTGGATGTTTGGCCTTGTTACAGACACACAAGGTAAGACACACAGGTTAAATTGCAATTAGTGTCTGTGTATAAATAGTCAATGAGTTTGTAAGCTCTCACGTGGATGCACTGAGCAGGACACATACAGAGCCATGGGGAGCAGAAAAGAACTGTCAAAAGATCTGCAATGGAATTTTATAAAGATAGAAAAGGATATACAAATATATCCAAAGCCTTAAAAATATTAGTACTGTTTAATCACTTATTAAGAAGTGGAACATTTGGGGATCTCTTGATACCAAGCCAAAGTCAGGTAGACCAAGAAATATTTCAGTCACAACTCCTAGAAGAATTGTTTGGGATTCAAAGGAAAAACCCACAGACAACCTCAGGAGAAATACAGGCTGCTCTGGAAAAAGACAGTGTTATTGTCTCAAGGAGCACAATATGACGATACTTGAACAAAAATTAGCTGCATGGGTGCGTTGCCAGAAAGAAGCCTTTACTGTGTCAATGGCACCTAAAACCCCGGTTACAATATGCCCAACAATACCTTGAAATGCCAAGACCAAAATAGAGCTTTTTGGTCATAACCATAAGCGCTATGTTTGGAGAAGTGTCAACAAGGCCTGTTTTGAGCACAAGCGTACGTATTTTTAGTTTTAATTATGTTGTTTAAAAAATATATTTTTACAATGTGATATAAAACATTGACCACGTTAGATAATACCCACCCACATCCTGCTTCATGTTACCGAAGTACCATTATCAGATATCTCTTCTGATATAACTTTTACATATTATAGAGTGTAGTTGCTCACTTTTATATCTCTGATGATCTTGAGCTTCAAGACTAAATGTCAACCATCTGAAAGCCATGGTTTATACCAAAGCTAGTAGTAGTAATGAGTAAGTGAAAGGGTTGCTACTCTGCCTAATTTGTTTCTGCCAGTGTAAAATGTTAGGCCTAATGATGAACATCCTATAAAATTTCACAGCAATCTTAATTTAGAAGCATGATATCTGAACAGGTCACATGACCACAAGAAAGACTTTATAATTATTAAAGGTAAATTAAACCAAAATGTAATGCTTAAAGGGGCACTATGGTCACTAGAATCAGTACAGCTTAATGTGGTGGGTTTTGTGTCTATAGCATGTCCTTGCAGGCTTTTCAATGTAAATGCTGCCTTTTCATAGAAAAGGCAGTGTTCACATTACTGCCTAGTAACACCTTGTGTGAGTGTCACTCAGACGGCCACTAGAGCTTCTTCGTATTCAGGATGTCTATATCAGTTCCTCTGCATGGACAATCTCCATAGAGATGCTAAATGGTGTAGTGTGGCATTTTGCCATTATTATTATTATTATTATTTTATTATTTATGATAGCACCATCAGATTCCGTGGCACTGTACAATGGGATGTACATGCATGTACAATAGCCTTCCAAGGCTTTCCTATGGAAAAGCATTGGATTGGCTGAGATCATCAAGGTTGATGATCTAAGCCATGGCGGGCCAGTCGCGGCAAAACTCCACAGAGTTGTTTGTAGTTTTCACAGGCTCTCATAAAAGAATAATTACATTAAATAAGGTGAGCATATTTACACATTATTTTATTGAAATACAGGAAGGCTTCTTAATGATGTGAGAAGAAGTGTAAATAATCATTAAAACACAGGTAAGATTAATACATAAGTATTAATCCAGTAAAGGGGTCTCCTTTAATTTAAAACTAGTTGGTTGAAATCTATATGCTAGGTATTGCTATAAATGTTTTTGATTTGGTCATATTTAAACACTGGATTTATGTCAATATTTCTTGTTCGTATTTTTATATACCGTATATACTCGAGTATAAGCCGACCCGAATATAAGCGGAGGCCCCTAATTTTACCCCAAAAAACTGGGAAAACTTATTGACTTGAGTATAAGACTAGGGTGGGAAATGCAGCAGCTACTGGTAAATTTCTAAATAAAATTAGATCCTAAAAAAAACATTTTAATTGAATATTTATTTACAGTGTGTATATAATGAATGCAGTGTGTGTGTATGAATGCAGTGTGTGTATGAGTGCAGTGTGTGTATATAATGCAATGTGTGTATGAGTGCAGTGTGTGTGTATGAATGCAGTGTTTTTTATTTTTTATTATTTTTAATAATATTTTATTTTATTTTATTATTATTATTTTTTTTTCGTCCCCCCTCCCTGCTTGATACATGGCAGGGAGGGGGGCTCTCACTCCCTGGTGGTCCAGTGGCATTGGCAGTTCAGTGGAGGGGGGCTGGCAGAGAGCACTTACCTCTCCTGCAGCTCCCTTCTCCTCCGCGCTGGTCCGTGCAGCTCCCCTGTCAGCTCACACTGAAAGTCTTGCGAGAGCCGCACTATGGCCCCGCGGCTCTCGCGAGACTTACACTGGGAGCTGACAGAGGTGCAGACCGGACCGGTGCGGAGGAGAAGGGAGCTGACAGGAGCTGCAGGAGAGGTAAGTAAACGCTCTCTGACAGCCCCCCTCGTACACAGCCCCATGTCTGTATTATGGCAATGTAAATTGCCATAATACAGACAGTGACTCGAGTATAAGTCGAGTTGGGGTTTATCAGCACAAAAAATGTGCCGAAAAACTTGACTTATACTCGAGTATATACGGTAATAGAAATTAATGTAGAATGGTAAATTTAGGCGTGTGGCATTCCAATAAATTTTTAATATTATTTATTGTGCGTAGTCGGACTGGAGAGGGAAAAAGGTAGACTGATTAAAATCACTGAACAATTTTAAATTAGTCAGTAGGCAGCCTAATCTTATTGAGATCACCCTTTCTAAAAATAGGATAGATTAACACAAGCCGAGAATGGTGTGAAATTCTGGAGAGAGCAAGAAAATTTACATGGATGTGTCTTGAGAAAGCAGCTCATTATTTAAACCTGATGTTCTGTTCAATTTTCCCGTTTAGTTTAATTTTTATATGTGTGAAAGAATAGCATAACCAGGGAATGTAAATTATTTGGTCAATACACACTGCATATCTTGTACATGGGTATATCTCTCTCTCTCTCTCTCTCTCTCTCTGAAATAAAGGGTAGATCATGAGAGTATATATAACAGGTATAACATGTCTGAAAAGGTACAACCTATTTCAAATGGTTTCTCAAATTTGTGCATGACAGCACACTAGTCATTAAAATCCAAATGCATGACATGAATGCCACCGTGCAGCAATGGAGAATGCATGAGTTATTGATAAACCAGACTATACATAGGACACAAGATCATGTATTTAGACTGGAAGAAAGGAGATTTAGTCTAGGACAGTGGTTTCCAAACTGTGTGCGCAATGTGCACACAGGGGTGCTGCTGAATATTTCCCCGGTGCTATAATTATAGCACCGGTGGAAACATTACTGCTCAACAGGGACCCGGGCGAGTGCCTCGTTCCTTTAAGACCGTGACCTTGTAATGTCAGCTGGCTGGGAGGCACTATGGGAGGGAGAGAAGGCAGCCGCAACGTGAAGGGAGAGGAGCACGAAGAGCTCCAGACTTCTTACTCCCAAAGCAGCAGGACTCCAAGCCACCCTCCAGACACATAATGTAAGCTAACAGGAGGGTGGCTGGAGATATAAAAAAAAAATCACGGTGTAAGTGTGTGTATGAATTTGAGTGTTTGTGTGAGCGTGTGTATGTGCATAAGTGTCTGTATGTGTATGAATGTATATCCATGAGTGCGTGTGTGTGTGTGTGTGTGTATGAATGTGCGTGTATGAGTGTTTGTATGTGTATGAGTGTGAGTGTGTGTATGAGTGTGTATGTGTGTTTGTCAGGGTGTTTGTGAGAGTGCATACATCTGTGTATGTGCATCTGTGTGTCAGGGTATGTGTTTTTATGTCAGTGTGTGTATCTGTGTCATGGTGTGGGCATGTATCAATGTTTGTGTGTGTCAGGGTGCATGTGTGTATATGTCGGTGTGTATCTATATGTGTGTATGTGTCAGTGTCTATGTGAATTTGTGTGTATGTGTCAGTGTATTTATATGCATCTGTGTGTTAATGTGCATGAATGTGTAAGTATGTATGTGGTAGTGTGTGTGCATACATCCAAGCAGTCAAACACCAGCACAACAAGCACACTCCTGCAATCTAACACAAATATTACATACAAACACACCCCTGCATTCAAACTCAAAGAAATGATACAATTATAAAATTCAAACACCGGCATTTACTGGCACTATAGTGTAATATACAGTACATTACACTATAGCGCCAGTAAATGCTGCAGCGCTGTACATATATACAATCTAGAAATTTTGACTTGGGGTGCCTTGGAAAAATACTGGAATATTAAAGGGACACTATAGTCACCAGTAGTGATGTCGCGAACATAAAATTTTCCATTCGCAATTAGCGAACGCGAACTTCCGCAAATGTTTGCGAACGGGCGAACCCGGCAAACCGCCATAGACTTCAATAGGCAGTCCCCCACAGGGACTCTTTCTGGCCACAATAGTGATGGAAAATTTGTTTCAAGGGGACTAACACCTGGACTGTGGCATGCCGGAGGGGGATCCATGGCAAAACTCTCATGGAAAATTACATAGTTGATGCAGAGTCTGGTTTTAATCCATAAAGGGCATAAATCACCTAACATTCCTAAATTGTTTGGAATAACGTGCTTTAAAACATCAGGCATTATGTTGTATCGTTTAGGTAGTGTAAGGGTTACGCCCGCTTCACAGTGACAGACCAAACTCCCCGTTTAACGCACAGCAAACAACCGCAAACAGTCCATTTGCACAACCGCAAACTCCCCATTTGCACAAGGTTGGATACCAAGCTAGCCATGTCCCGTTCCTTGTCCTCACTGATGTCATTGAAGGTCTCTTCCTCCACCCAGCCACGTACAACACCAAGGGTCCCCGAAAGGTGACAACAAGCCCCCTGTATTTTTTTTAAATGTACACTACTGTTACACCAGATATGAGTTGCACTGGTGTGACACTGTGCCCTGGCAGGCCCTGAAACGCACACGTGTGAAGGAAACTGACTGCTATTATTTCACACATTTTATATAGCATTTTATGTTTGTTTGAGACCACCTTAAAATATTGGATATCGCTAAAAATCATGATCACTATATACTTTCTCTACAAACCTCTAAAACGAACCAAACTACTCATCCATCCTCTATACCACTTTATCCCACCTAGAACTAGTGCCCAGTTAAAATACTTGACTCTTACTTACCCACACTCAGTCATGCCACACACATTTCACCACTACTCTCACTGAATCCCTCTCACTACATCTTCTACATCAGAACACTACTCCTAAGATTGGGTTGTATCCATGTCTCGGGTCTTTCATTTAGAATAGGGGCAGCTTTGGTCTCCTTCAACACTGACACTCCAGTGCATATTATTAAAAGATTGGGCAGATTGGGCAGATGGAAATCCTCAGTCTACAACCGATATATTCCTCATCCCGAGAAAGAAATGAGGAAAGCTTTTAAAAGTTTGGCTTTGTAAATTTGATGCAATAAGTGTGTTTTTCTTTAATACCTTTTCACCCTCTTTGCATGAACCCTCTTTGCATGAACCCGATTTACATATATTACTAATATGTTTCTGAACATATATATTATATTATTCACTCACTCACTCTCTGGGCCGGCCTAAGGCATCATGCTGCCTATGTCCAATGATAAATGACTATGGGGATAATGTATAATAAACACAGGTTACTGGCTATGGGAGGGATAATGTATAATAAACACAGGTTACTGGCTATGGGGGGATAATGTATAATAAAAACAGGTTACTGGCTATGGGAGGGATAATGTATAATAAACACAGGTTACTGGCTATGGGGGGATAATGTATAATAAACACAGGTTACTGGCTATGGAGGGATAATGTATAATAAACACAGGTTACTGGCTATGGGAGGATGATTTATAATAAACACAGGTTACTGGCTATGGGGGAGATGATGTATAATAAGCACAGGTTATTGGCTATGGGAGGATAATGTATAATAAACACAGGTTACTGGCTATGTGATGATAATCTATAATAAACACAAGTTACTGGCTATGGGAGGATAATGTATAATAAACACAAGTTACTTGCTATGGGGAGGATAATGTATAATAAACACAGGTTACTGGCTATGGGAGGATAATGTATAATAAACACAGGTTACTGGCTATGGGGGATAATGTATAATAAACACAGGTTACTGGCTATGGGGGATAATGTATAATAAACACAGGTTACTGGCTATGGAGGATAATGTATAATAAACACAAACACAAACAAAAATTATACAAAAAAAAAAGAATGCAGCTTCAGAATTAATCTAAATTGTATGCTGTCTAGGAGGTGGGAGGATCTGGGAGGGAGGGTCTGCTGCTGATTGGCTGGAATGTGTCTGCTGACTGTGAGGTACAGGGTCAAAGTTTACTCAATGATGACGAATAGGGGGCGGACCGAACATCGCTTATTCATATTCGCCAGCGAACCATTCGGGACATCACTAGTCACCAGAACAACTTCAGCTTAATGAGGTTGTTCAGGTGAGAACTATAGCTCCCTGCAGCCTCTCATGTAAACACTGAAGTTAGGAGCACCTTCAGTTGCAGTCACTCAGAGTGAACCAGAGGGACTTCGGAGTTGATGGAGGCATAATATGCCTCCATTCACTCAGATGTGCTGTCAACAGAGCTCAGGGCAGCACTGTGCACAGCATCCTGTGATTCAGTATCTCCTCCCTCTGCATGCAGACACTGAACTTTCCTCATAGAGATTAATTGATTCAATTCATCTCTGTGAGGAGATGCTTATTGGCCAGGGGTGTGTTTGAATTGTGCTGGCTCTGCCCCTGATCTGCCTCTTTGTCAGTCTCAGCCAATCCTATGGGGAAACATTGTGATTGGATCAGGCTACCACATGTCAGCAGACTGCTTGTTTTTCTGAGTCTAACAGCATGCAGACATACAGCTTCAGGCTTGAATACAGTAAGATTTTTACTATATTTATGGAGGCATGAGGGGCCCAGATGGTGGTGTTAACACTATAGGGTCAGGAATACATGTTTGTGTTCCTGACCATATAGTGATCCTTTAAGGGCTCCTTGAACCTATAAAGTTTGGGAGCCACAGGTCTAGGGCAAAGGAAATATTTTTTTTACAGTAAGAACAAGGATGTGGAATTCTCTGCCCGAAGAGGTGGTTATATTGGAGTCTATACAGATGTTTAAACAGAAACTAGATTAAATACGTGCAAAAACATAACATACAGGGATATCATTTTAATTAGTGTGGTAATAGCTTTTCGATCCAAGGAGGTTCATGTTTTGTGCCTTCTTTTAGATCAACAGCAAAAATAAATGTAAATAAGGCTGAACTTGACGGAATCATTCCTTGTTAGCTATGCAACTATATTACGTAATTGACACTGATCTTGGGTAGGCTAGTAACTAGTAAGCCAAAGATCAGTGGCAAGTGCGACAAAACACCTCTACATGCAGATGTAGCCACTATAGGTATCAAAATAAGGAAAAATGCTCTGGTCCCCATAACAACTTCAAAATGATGTTGTTATGATTCCAGCAGGCCACGATTGATCTCTTATGTTAAGTGGTTACATTTTTAATGAACGGTTTAACCCTGAAGGCTGCCACCAGAGCTAAATCTCTAGGTCGCCCAGGGGAATCTGGCTTTTGAAATTGTGTTTCAGCTGAAGCTCTAAGCCAATCAGTAGCTCCTCATTCACAATAAAGGGTATGTGTCGGGAATTTATGTTTTTTCTGCTGAAAAAAAGTTACATGGATAGGACTGCAGTATAATGAGCACACCAAAAAATGTTACACATAAATATTATCATTTATTTACATGGATTATCAGTTACTGATCATTAACTTCATTATTCTTTAACTGTAAAAATGAATGCAAAGTAAAAATGTTAATGACAGTGTTTTGGTGCGTACCTTTCTTAGTGTTATTTTGTTTAATTTACAGGTCCTTCAGAAATTAGGGAAAGCAGATGAAACAAAAGATGAACAATTTGAGGAATACGTGCAGAATTTCAAAAGACAGGAAGTAAGTGTGTGCTTATGTCTTTCATATAAATTCTAATTTTGTTGGGTTGTCTGAAATATGTGATTGAGCCAAAATGTATTTTATATAGATATCTTATAGAATATTCAGGCAAACTGGTAACTACTTGGAAGGTGCAAGCCAGTAAACAATTCACCTCATCTCATAGACTACTTTGCAGCTTTCTGTGAAATAGACAAAGCTGAAATCATGTCTATAAACATTATTCATACACTTATAAAGTCATTTGTTGTAAAGGTGACATTTTCTTGTAACGGTTTGATGGACAGGTGTCCTGGATATTACTAGCAAGAACATCAACTTTAAAAGTGTTTTCCCCCTAATATAGTTTATTATAATGCATTATCCATATAAGAATTGTTGTAGAAACTCCAAAGCTTTTATCCTACTTTTAAATTCACTATTGTTGAACAGCTCAATCAAACAACCTGTTAGCCATCCAGGGCCGGTGCATCCATATGGCGGCACAAGTGGCCGCCATAGGGCGCCAGAGCAGGGGGACGCAAAAATCCGAATCCCCTGCCTCTCGCTGGGGGCTCATATTTTTAAACTCACCTCACTCTCCCTGCAGCCAGTGGAGTTAGCAAACCTCTCCTTATGATGTCAGGAGGAGGGGGCATGACTTCCACTGCTCTCTCCCAGGATCGCTGGGGAGTCTAGGAAAAGAACAGTGGAAGATACACCCCGTCCTCCTGACATCATTAGGAGAGGTTGGCCGACTAATCTGACTGCAGACTCCCAGACTCCAGATCCTGTCCCACTCCTCCCTGGACCAAGGTAAGCCTCAGGAGGGGGGGGGGGGGGGGGAATACACTAAAGTTTTTTTTTTATCCCCCTCCACAGCCCCTGTCCCTCTTCCTCAGCTCTCCTGTCCCCCTCCTTAGCCCTGTCCCTTTCCTCAGCCCCTGTCCCTCCTATGCCTGTCCCCCTTTCTCAGCCCCTGTCCCTTTACTCAGCCCCTGTTCCTCTTCCTCAGCCCTGTCCCCTTACTCAGCACCTGTCGCCCTCCTCAGCCTTGTCTCCTTACTCAGCCCCTTTCCCCCTCCTCAGCCCTGTCTCCTTACTCAGCCCCTGTCCCCCTCCTCAGCCTCTGTCCCCCTCCTCAGCCTCTGTCCCCCTCCTATAATTCTTCTGATCTGGCACTCTGAGATGAAATCTGGAGGGCAGACTGGAGAACCTGGAGCCTGAATTCTGACCCTCTCACAGAGCACCGAAACCGTGAGGAAATGTGTCTGCATCATGGACCACTAGGGAAGGATTTTTTAATCTCACTATTGGTTCGCAGCTGGCCAGATCAGAATAAATCTGTGTCATGCTCAATGAAAAAGGGCTGGTCAGGGAGATCTTTTGATTGATCTCCCTGCCGGTTTGTGCTGAAGCCTTGGCACAACCCATGTGCACGCCTATAACTATATGTCACATAAGTAGTCCATAACAGCTACTGTGACAATGGAAATGGAAATTTGAATTCTCTCATTAGGCCCATCAACATATAGCTTCCCAATCTAAATGCTAATTGCTCTTTTCTACATGTCCATTTTCTAAATTTGGGGTTGACCATCTTGTCCAATAATTATAATGTTGAAAGGTAATAGGATTTTTTAACAGTGAATTGTGGATTTTGTCAAAAAAGTATGCAAATGAATTATAGAAAACCCCAAATAAAAAAAGAGCAACATTTTTTATAATAATCATATGTGTAACAAAAACAAAATGGTCCAGGTAATCAGGAGGGAATGCTGTTAGCAGTCCTCACATTTTATAGTGAGACGTCACAACTTTGTCTTAGTAAAAACAGACTGCACAAACTTTTGAAAAAAAGATAAATGACATTGCAGTCTACAGCGGTGGCATTAAATTTTAGGCCATGCTATTCAGCATATTGCCTTTCATAATGCTGTATGATCAGCAAAAAACGAGACACAGTTTCCAGCGTCCACCTGAAGGTCGCTAACAAACACAATAATAGTATCACTCAAGGACAAATCTTTGTTTCACTAAACTTACACCTGGCACTCTGTGTTTGACCCTTTAAAGTCCACATTCATGACCCCTTAAGGATCCCAGTCTAGTCTGGTCCCTAAAAACCCCCATGCTGATGACCAGAGGAGATACTCAGGACCTCCTGAAAATATCTGCAGATCTGGATGTAGTTTAAGCGAAAATTATTACCCAGACAGGTTATGTCAAGGCCTATGAGTAGGATATGGCTGAGTTGCTACTATAAGATTATTATTATGCAATTATTATTCTAATTGTTTAATCACTACTATCCAGGGATAGCAAGGAAGGCAAAGGGGCAATTTCCCCCTGGGCCACTAACAGAATTTGTAAACTTCTGCCTCATGCTATTCTCAGATTAAAAGTAACTGGAGGTGTGTTAGCATGTCTGTTAGCATAATGCAGGAGTAAGGTAACAGGCAAGAATTGTGTAGGACCTTTACCAGTCCAGTACTGTTTAGGTTGGTGTTCCAGAATCTCAATGGTCTCCATGGCTTGACTGGCCCACTGGGATATTTCCCAGAAGACATGCAGGTTACCAGTGATGTAGATTAATTTAGAAATAAACAAATATGTTTAAATGTCTATCTGTTCCTGTCCAAATCTGAGATGATTAAATTGCGTATACGCAGAAGTACCGTATATACTCGAGTATAAGCCGAGTTTTTCAGCACATTTTTTGTGCTGAAAAACCGGAACTCGGCTTATACTCGAGTCAATAGTCTGTATTATGGCAATTTACATTGCCATAATACAGACTGAGGGAGAGGGGGCTGGCAGAGATCTTACTTACCCGTCCTGCAGCTCCTGTCAGCTCCCTCCTCCTCCGCCGGTCCGTTCAGCACCTCGGTCAGCTCCCAGTGTAAGTCTCGCGAGAGCCGCGGCTCTCGCGAGACTTACAGTGTGAGCTGACAGAAGAGCTGAACGGACCGGCGGAGGAGGAGAGAGCTGACAGGAGCTGCAGGACGGGTAAGTAAGATCACTGCCAGCCCCCTCCCCCCCCCCCCCACTGAACTGCCAATGCTGGACCACTAGGGAAGGAGCCCCCCTCCCTGCCATGTAACAAGCAGGGAGGGGGGACGAAAAAAAAAATAATTTAAATAAAAAATAATAAGGAAAAAAATATATTAAAATAATACAAAATAATAATAAATAAAATAATAAAATTGCCCACCCCCCCACCACTGCAACACACACACACACACACTGCACACACACACACTGCACACATACATACACACACTGCACACATACACACACACTGCACTCATACACACACACACTGCATTCATACACACACACACTGCATTCATACACACACACACTGCACTCATACACACTGCACACATACACACACACTGCACACATACACACACACTGCACTCATACACACACACTGCACTCATACACACACACACTGCATTCATACACACACACTGCACTCATACACACACACTGCACACATACACACACACACTGCACACATACACTGCACTCATACACACACTGCATTCATACACACACACACTGCATTCATACACACACACTGCACTCATACACATACACTGCACACATACACTGCACTCATACACACACTGCATTCATACACACACACACTGCACACATACACACACACACTGCACTTATACACACACTGCACACATACACACACACTCATACACACGCTGCACTCATACACACACGCTGCACTCATACACATACGCTGCATTCATACACACACACTGCATTCATACATACACACTGCATTCATTATACACACACTGCATTCATTATACACACACTGTAAATAAATATTCAATTCATATATTTTTTTTTAGGATCTAATTTTATTTAGAAATTTACCAGTAGCTGCTGCATTTCCCACCCTAGTCTTATACTCGAGTCAATAAGTTTTCCCAGTTTTTTGGGGTAAAATTAGGGGCCTCGGCTTATATTCGGGTCGGCTTATACTCGAGTATATACGGTAAGTTCACACTGACACATGGAGTTCAGGTTAAAAGCACTTCGAGAAAATTTAATGGCATCTGGCAAAAAACAGGCTTGCAAGCCCTAATAAGAGCAAAATTACATCATCATTGAATATCAAGATTACAGTAAATAAACATCATTAATTGGATTAAGTGTTAAGTGGTTAGTTAAATGCCCTCCCATCTGTATTAGTAATTGGCTTAGGGATTTGAGTGACTAGTGGGGCATCCTCCCATCATGGGATGTCGTAATTTCTGACAAGGATTCAGTCGCCATTGCTCTTTAGCACGAGGCTCTCTCGATGGGAGGGGGAATCTGGCAGCTAGCCATTTTGAGTACTTGGCACCGTTTTTGGTCAGTTAGTGATGTCAGACTCGTGGTCAGATTCAGGGTCCTTTTTATGAATAGAACATTTCATCTGGGCAGCTTTCTCATGGCCTTGGCTATACTTTGTTGCATGTTACAGGAGCTCAATCATTCCGGTTTGTTAGTCATGTCTTTCTAGAAAATACATTCTCTATTCAGTATTCTAAATGCTGTTAGAAAATCTTGTCATGTAATGAAGTTAAGATGGAGAATCTGTCATGAAATGTAGTTAAAATGGAGTTAGTACAACAATTCAATACAGGTTTAATAAAGGTTTTTAATAATTCTACATCAGTCCCCCCTATGAAATGTTAGATTCTAAAAAAGATAAACTTTATTGGTTAGTTCCAGAAGACATGTTAGCCCAAAGGCACAAAACCCTATGAAGTAACGGTTCTTAAAGTCTTCTTAGTTCTTCAGAGGGACATCATAAAATAGACAAGCTTACATTACCATATGGACCTGTGTTATCTGGAGTATAGGCACAACAAGTCATGGTGACAGGTAAACGTTGTTGGTTGCAATAGATATAATAAATGCAAATCAAAATATTATTATTATTAGCAGTGACGTTGGGAAAATGGACTCAAACTTTCCTTTAACTGCGAAATCATCTGGTACCCCCCCTTGGCACACCTATGGCATCAATATATATATATATATATATATATATATATATGTGTCAAACTTCCCTTTAGAGGGGTGCTCCTCTTTGTGCTCCTCTTTGTGTTCTGAAGCATGAATGTGGTGTGTCAAGAGTACCTTGTCATTGGTTAGGGCACATTTACTTATTCATCACAGTATTAAACCTGTCCCACGCTACATCAGTGTAGGTGGACTCGGATCATTTAGTCAATATTAATATCGCCACAAACTCAGGATGGGCAGATAATCCTGAGGAAGCTTGGCGTTTGGATCTCTTTAGCTTCACGAGGTCTCCTTTTGTGGGTCCCCGGCTTTCCATCGATGGCAGGTGGTCAGGCATTATTACGGCCATCAACCACCTACTTGTTGATATCTTTTTGTCTTCTAACAAGTAATTTTTCCTTTAGAGTCAAAGGTTTGTCAAAATCAACAAATGTTACTTCCCATGTTGCAGAGAGAGTCCTGAATCTGGAACAGTGAATCCACTGGGTGATCTCTGCAACTTTCACAATGCACTATTGGGTATATGGTCTTGGTTGTCACATTGATGTCCGGCTAGGCTTCTGGCCATCCTGGCAAAATGTCTATTATAACTAGTGCATATTTGACCCAGCAGCTCTTTGGCACCTGGATATAGTCACTTGGATTCTTGAAAGGGATAGTGAGAGTTAGCTAGGTGCTTAGGATTCTCCTCCTCTTCTGCCGGAGCTGTCCTTGGCACAAATGACACAGGATCGACAGTAACTGATGATTAGAGGAGTAATTCTAGGCGCTTCAGAGTATTTAGAGATCAAAGAGTTCATGAGGGTCTTGGATAGGTATAAAGTTCCATGGGCCCACTGCCCAGTACATGTTTTTGGGTAAACAGAACTTGAGAGTGTTGGAGTACAGCCCGTCTTCAAGGGTTGCCCCTTTCTGTTTTCCAGCTTTGTATTTCTTCAGGGTCAACAGCTGCTTGCCATTCTTTCAGAAGCTTGAGATCTGTGGATAGGATCTACATGGGGAGTATAGAAGTTTCTTCAGCGGACACCCTTCTGTCCACTTCCCTTGGTGCACTTGTGGCTTGGTTGGCAGCTTGGTCAGCTGAGTGGTGCTTCTTATCTTCCAGATTGATCCAAAATAATGTGCCGCACCCAGGGCATATCTTGAGTGTAGGTATTGGCATGTCTTTCTTCAGGCATTTTGCATGCCACTGAGAAGGCTGTCAATTCAGCGTCTTGAGCAGATGTGGGTGAGGAAAGTGAAGATGCTTGACGTACCTGATCTTCTGTATCAACAGCAAATCCAGTATGGTACCTTTCCTCTTTATCCGCAAACAGAGTGGAGTCAGGATCTGGTAAAGCTACTGCATGCTCTGTTGAGAGGTGTCTTGTTTCTTCTTTCATCTGTTCAAAGCAACCATGAGGAGCAGTAGAAGAGGTTTCCTCACCTATTTCTGTGTGAGATTGGGGGTATTTGTCTTTCTATTTACAGTTCTCTTGCTGACCCCTCTCTGTAGAGAGCTGATATTGATCTTTTAGTGTTTCATGTTTTTTTGTTCTAATGAGTCAGGTTCCTTTCATGAGATTTCTGGGGACTTAGTGAAGAAAACATGAGGGACAGCCACCTCCCAGTGATGATACAGGTGTCTTACTTCCATGGGAATCTGGGTCAGGACCGCACTATTTCCTTGAGAGTGCCCAAAACAGGTCTTTCATGATGAAGTGCACCTCCACCAGTCTGAATAATTTTTCGTTAGTGTGGTATTCCCCCCTGGGAAGTGGCGGAAGAGTGGCCAGAGCAACTTTTCTTCAAAATATAATGTTGTCAGGTAGAGGCAGAGTTGTCTATGGGCGGAGGAAATTGGTAAGGAATAAGAAGGGAGGAAGCATATAAAGGATATAGATATGGTGGTGGGGAGATGGAGGAATGAGTAGTGGATAGAGCGAGAGGGGAAGAAGGTGGAGTAGGAAGGACAGGGGAAGTAGGAAGAGGAGAAGGTGGAGTAGGAGGAGGAGAAGGTGGAGTAGAGGGAGGAGTAGGAAGAGGGGTAGAGGACAAGGTGGAGTAGAGAGAGGAGTAGGAGGAGGAGGAAGGAGTAGAAGGAGGAGAAGGTGGAGTAGGAGGAGGAGTAGAGGAGAAGTAGGAGGAGAGAGGAGAAGGTGGAGTAGAGGTAGGAGGAGAAAGTGGAGTAGAGGGAGGAGTAGAAAGAGGAGGGAGGAGTAAGAGCAGGAAGAAGGAGTAGGAGTAGGAGAAGGTGGAGTAGAGGGAGGAGTAGGAGGAGGAGGGAGGAGTAAGAGCAGGAGGAAGGAGTAGGAGGAGGAGAAGGAGGAGTAGAGGAGAAGCAGGAGGAGAGAGGAGAAGGTGGAGTAGAGGGAGGAGTAGGAGGAGAAAGTGGAGTAGAGGGAGGAGTAGAAAGAGGAGGGAGGAGTAAGAGCAGGAAGAAGGAGTAGGAGGAGGAGTAGAGGAGAAGTAGGAGGAGAGCGGAGAAGGTGGAGTAGAGGGAGGAGTAGGAGGAGAAAGTGGAGTAGAGGGAGGAGTAGAAAGAGGAGGGAGGAGTAAGAGCAGGAAGAAGGAGTAGGAGGAGGAGTAGAGGAGAAGTAGGAGGAGAGAGGAGAAGGTGGAGTAGAGGAAGGAGTAGGAGGAGGAGGGAGGAGTAAGAGCAGGAAGAAGGAGTAGGAGGAGGAGTAGAGGAGAAGTAGGAGGAGAGAGGAGAAGGTGGAGTAGAGGGAGGAGTAGGAGGAGAAAGTGGAGTAGAGGGAGGAGTAGAAAGAGGAGGGAGGAGTAAGAGCAGGAAGAAGGAGTAGGAAGAGGAGAAGGTGGAGTAGAGGGAGGAGTAGGAGGAGGAGTAGAGGAGAAGTAGGAGGAGAGAGGAGAAGGTGGAGTAGAGGGAGGAGTAGGAGGAGAAAGTGGGGGACTGTAGATGAAGGGGAGGGATCGGTGGAAGGAGTAAGCGGGGGTGGGCAGGTAAGGGAGCAGACAGGTGATGTAGCAATGGAGGATACATCAGAAATCAAGACTAGGTAGAAATGCAATGGAGGCTGCAAATAGCCCATGTACAACAACTATTAACTGGCCCTATGCTTTCCCTAGAGAAAAATAATAAAAGGCTAACATGCTCATCTTGTCTGCACAGGCCTCGAACGCTTCACTCCGTGGGTGCCCCGCAGTGGCTAGCCCACTACTTCTCCCACACCAGACTTGTGCCCGTGGAGACAGACGCTATCCCTGACTCTCGTTCTTTATTTTATTTATATCTATCTTCTCAAAACGTAATTCTTACTTATATCACAAATATACATTATCACAATTTTATGTCTCGCAAATGGGATAAAACTTATTCTACTCTTCACTGATAATGTATTTTTTTTTTATTTTAAGCATACAAACTAGACAAATAACATTGTCTTCTGTGAAATAAATGAAAAAAATAATGAGGATTTTGTTAAGCATTATAAACAGCTATACATTAATTCACCTTTCTTGTTTTCCAGTTTCTGGCTGTTAATGACAATGTACAATGTAATAGAGCAGCAGGAAATGCTAGCAGAATGCTTGGTTGCATAGGGAGAGGTATTAGCAGTAGGAAGAGGGAAATGCTCATGCCATTGTACAGAACACTGGTGAGACCTCACTTGGAGCACTGTATACAGTACTGGAGACCATATCCTCAGAAGGATATGGATACCTTAGAGAGAGTTCAAAGAAGGGCTACTAAACTGGTTCACGGATTGTAGGATAAAACTTACCAGGAAAGGTTAAAGGATCTTAACATGTATAGCTTGGTGGAAAGACGAGACAGGGGAAATATGATAAAGGCATTTAAATACATAAAAGGAAACAACACAGTAAAAGTGGAGACTATATTTAAAAGAAGGAAAACTACCACAACAAGAGGACATAGTCTTAAAAATAGAGGAACAAAGGTTTAAAAATAATATCAGGAAGTATTACTTTACTGAGAGGGTAGTGGATGCATGGAATAGCCTTCCAACTGGAGTGGTAGAGGTTAACACGGTAAAAGTGTTTAAGCATGCGTGGGATAGGCATAAGGCCAAGCACTTGCTGCTAGTAACAGATCTAGAATCAATACACTATAATGCCCAAAGTCTCAACTTCTATGCATATGCAATAATAAAATACCTGGGCTTACATCAAAAATTATGTTAGTCAGTCTTTAATCTTGGAGGCAAACATTATCCAATAAAGACAGATTGGAGCACACTCCCACCTTATCCATTTGTTAATAGTTAGGCTTATAATGTTTACTGGTTCCTTTTCAATTAGATCAAAACATTTTGAAACCAATCCTTAATTGTATTACCATTTGTTCAAGAAATCTTTGTTTATTAGAAATTTCTTTTAGTAAATATTCTTTAAGATAACCCTTCTTCCAGCATGTTATCAATATTTGTACACAAAGTTAAAAACCATTTGTTACTTACACGTGAATCGATATATATATATATATATATATATATATATATATATATATAAATTCTATCTACATATTAACCATCACTTGTCACAGACACTTTTCTGATATAGGGAAACTAATAGCAGGATTATTATAGTAATTGTAACTTTCTTGTTCATAATATGTGGGATTCAAGGAAAACAGTATGTCTTAAGATGGGATGAGCCTGACACGATATATGGGCAGATATGACCTCACTGATATGGTAAGGGCAGAGTGAGGGCAGGAGCCAGGACTGACATGTCACTTAAGGACAACCTTCTTTTGTTCTAGGGGCCATTTTCTTTTAGGGCATTTCAGCTTTACACTAAATTATAGCTTAATAAAATAAATCAGAGAAGCAACATTCTGTTCGGCAAAATGAAATACTAAACTGTGGACATACTTGACGGATTAAATAAGACAGTTTAAAACATTATACATTTAACAGCCCGTGAAGCTGTCTCTATACTTTGAAATAACATGATGCAAAAATAAACTCACGGAATGCAACTAACCTCCCTCATCATTCACCAGCTATTAATCACTTAACACGTCCAAATATATATATAACGCTACGGAATCTGTTGGCGTCATATAAATGGTAACAACAATAACAATATACAAACCCTAGAAACCTCCTATACGACACATCACTCCTATGTAAGTAGCAAAATACACAATTAGAACATTTTCTAGCAAAAACTTCCGTTGCCAACTCAGTATTTTCTGAATAACTCTACAGAAGAAACAAATCTGAATTTGCAAGCATGCAACCCCCCTCCCTCCCCCCCGAACCTCCGCACACGGAGACCAGAAGCAGGAGGGGGAGAGGGGGGGGGGAGCAAGAGAGGAGAGAAACAAGCACAGGCACAAGATTTAACCATGTCAGCACTGGAAGGACAGTAACAAAACAGAAGGATAGTTGCATTACAATTATTGCAAAAGCAAAGAGACACAAAGACACAACATTTAGTAATACTCTCAGTGAAACTGGGCTTTTACCATCTAATGGCTAACACAAAATACAAAAACCCCACAGCATTTAAGATTGGGGACCAGGGATGGTGACCGTCATTACTGACGGGATGATGGGAGTGGTCACCTCCTGGATGCCATGACAGGGCTCTGGCTGGGAGAGCTTCCCAGTAACACAATTATTATGATATACATACATTCTTAACCCTTTGTGATCTAGTTCTTCCTCAACCCAACCTTCCTGCTGAATAGCTCTTGCTACTCTGTACCAGTAAAGCATTATCTGTAAGCTTGCTTTCTTCTCTGTCAGTAATCTACGCCAGCTCTCTGGCTGCAATTTACCACATGAAGGCACAGCAATTTCACACACTTTAGCAATCTTTTCAACTCCCTTAACCATCTCTTCACCCTCTCTGCCTTCAACTAGATCACACGCTAGCCAGCCCTTACCGGGCTTTCCCAATCCCTGTCCCATACCCCCTTTAAAAGGCGTCCCAGATATAGGGGAAAGAAGATGAAACAGAGTGTCTACAATGGTCGACTGCCACTCAGAAAGGGTGGGTCCCCCCAAGTGCGTCTTCCCAAAACGTAGACTAGTCACTAATTCTGCCTAGAAGCGAGGTGAGAAGTGTGTGACCAATCACTTCTCTCACAAGAGAAATAGGAGTGGATAGTGTAAATAACACAGGAAGTAGAGTAAAAAGTTAAAGTGAAGTGAAAGTAGAGACAGACACAGGAGTTTGAATGACTCCCAAATAAAACAACAATTCAATTGAAATACAGTGCATGCATCACAGTTCAAATAAAATCAACAGTAATCCCTTTCCTTTACTCATGTGGCCAAAGCCACCTCCCTCAACCTCGTAGTGTCCCCGCTCGGAGAATGACTTCGGCCACAGGAAACAGCAACCATCTCCGACCCGAATCCTGTATAGCCTCCCTTGTTACAGCAGTCCACTAAGTGTGGCCACCACTATCCTCACCCTCGTAGCGCCCCTACGGACCCACCCGTAAGTCTCACTACCACGTGGTGCTGGAGACAGCAATGCCTGCTTGAATCCACCCGCCACAAATAAAATTGGAATTCCACCAGCCTCAGCGCTCGAAGCTGGAGGGTACCACCTCTCTGCAAGCAGAGTTATGTGCACAATGAGGCTAGCTAGGCTATCAAAGTGACACCATGGGGAATCCCCAGGAAGCAATGAGTCTACACCCCTCCACAGATTCCCCCCTCCTCTTTTTCCTTACTGCTGCAGCTACCCAGCACCTAAAAGAGGTAAACAGGCAAAGAAGACCCCCAGGAAAACTTCCACAGGTCCACCCCCCTTTTTCCATACAGCCACAGCCACGTGGCTCCTAAGAGGAGTAAACAGGCAACAGAGGACCCCCAGGCAAACACCCACAGGTCCACCCCCCTTTATCCCAAAAGGGGTAAACAGACAAACAGAGGACTCCCAGGCAAACTACCACAGGTCCACCCCCCTTTATCCCAAAAGGGGTACACAGATAAACACTCTACCCGGGCACTTAAGCTAAAGACAGACCAATACAAACACACCCAGGCAACAGATAGACTAAATGCAGGTAAACAGGTGGGTAACAACAAGACACCGGGCAAGTTATTACCTGCCTTTGATGTCCTCCCGGTAGCAGTCACAGACACTTGGACGGGTTAATCAAAGGGGCTGGAACATACCGGCTAGGCTCTGCAGTAGTCTCTACCGTGTACAGGGAGGTGATCAGTCTCCTTTCCTTCCCCCAGGATTCCCCCGTCCAACAGCATCTTCCTTAGGACGGCTTACCGGCCAGAGGCCATAGCCCAGTGCCCCACGTTCTGGACGCCAAATTGATGTAGATTCATTTAGAAATAAACAAATATGTTTAAATGTCTATCTGTTCCTGTCCAAATCTGAGATGATTAAATTGCGTATACGCAGAAGTAAGTTCACACTGACACATGGAGTTCAGGTTAAAAGCACTTCGAGAAAATTTAATGGCATCTGGCAAAAAACAGGCTTGCAAGCCCTTATAAGAGCAAAATTACATCATCATTGAATATCAAGATTACAGTAAATAAACATCATTAATTGGATTACGTGTTAAGTGGTTAGTTAAATGCCCTCCCATCTGTATTAGTAATTGGCTTAGGGATTTGAGTGACTAGTGGGGCATCCTCCCATCATGGGATGTCGTAATTTCTGACAAGGATTCAGTCGCCATTGCTCTTTAGCACGAGGCTCTCTCGATGGGAGGGGGAATCTGGCAGCTAGCCATTTTGAGTACTTGGCACCGTTTTTGGTCAGTTAGTGATGTCAGACTCGTGGTCAGATTCAGGGTCCTTTTTATGAATAGAACATTTCATCTGGGCAGCTTTCTCATGGCCTTGGCTATACTTTGTTGCATGTTACAGGAGCTCAATCATTCCGGTTTGTTAGTCATGTCTTTCTAGAAAATACATTCTCTATTCAGTATTCTAAATGCTGTTAGGAAATCTTGTCATGTAATGAAGTTAAAATGGAGAATCTGTCATGAAATGTAGTTAAAATGGAGTTAGTACAACAATTCAATACAGGATTAATAAAGGTTTTTAATAATTCTACATCACCAGGTGTTGGGAATAATACACTTTGCCTATGCTGACCCAAGGCTCAAGCTACAGATGATAGGATGTTCAGTCTGTTTAAAATTGGCTAACTTGGAACATGTCAGCTATTTGAAATAATATACTTTATCTATATCCAATGCTTAGTGAATATACACCTAGACAAGAGCTATAGAACATTGTGTAACAAGTGTTATTGTTATATCCTGTATGTTTCTGATGTTGGCCTTATTTTCTGTGTTTCTCCCTTTGATCATAACTGCATAGTAATGTGTAATTTAGAACTGCATAGTAAATATCTTTAATTCTAAGTGTGTATGCATATTAATCCTAAATGCGTAGTTATAGTGAAACTTAGCTTTGAGCACAGTCCAAACATGAAGATACACCTGCAAGCTTGATATAGGTTAAGATGTTAAGATAAGGTAGATGATTTTATTAGGATTGGATAATGCTTGTAAAGACCACCCCTGTTTCCTTCTGAATATAACCTGTTACACCGCCCATTAAATGTCAGAAGTCACTTTGAACCTTACTTTGTCTTACCTCGTTCATTGGGGCTCCTCACCAGCTGATTTGCAGACAGAGGAGAAATGCAGAAACTCATGGGCAGGCCCTGTGGACAAACTGGGGGGTAGGCCCCAGGGGCCCAGACCTTGAGCTGTCTTAGAGGCCCAGAATTTCTGATGGCAGCCCTGCACAGGTTATATCTATGAAGAAAGCAGCACAGTATTATATATACACATGTGATTTTAAATGTGTAGATTAATGGTGCCATAGTAAAACTTGCATCCTTTATTGTGGCTCTGCTCCTGTTTGGGATCATCATTACTGATGATTTCGATTTCAGGCAGTCTGATGCCTCTCCAGAGCAGCAATGGGGATCTACAGTGGAATCACCTTGATGCACTAATCTGCATTTCCTCATAGAGATACATTATCCCATTGCATATCTATGGGTAGGTAATTTTCATGCAGAATGTGAAGGCTCCTAATGTCATTAGAGGTGTCCTTCGGGACAAATGTAAACACTGCAATGATATTATGCTTTAGTGCTTCTGGTGCCTAAAGGTTTTTAAAATAAGTCTTATAGAAATCTCTGTAATGCTAAGGGGTATAAAAGGGGTATGAGAGATACCTATCACTGCTCCTACCCTGACTGTAGGAATGATATCTTTGAAGTTTACATCCAATACTGTTTGGAAACGGGGTAGGGAGGCTTTAATTTGTAGGACATTGTTGGAAAGGACTCCAGAGACAGTTGTTTCTTTAGAAGCGTATTTCTGTTGTATAAATGTTGGTAAGTGATGCTTTACAGATTGAATTTCACTTTGCAAAGTAAATTAAAGTTGTATAAAAAAAAATGGGTTAACATATTTGGACACAGTCCCCAACATGAGCTATATTATATCTACAGGTTCCAGTTTAGGTGGTGTGAATGTGCACATCTGCCTTCAAAGGGCACCTCAAGCTCATTAGGTATTCCAATTACCACGGGCAGCTTATTATATCCAATTTAAGTGAAAGCTGTTTGGCATACACTATAGGGTATGTTCCTCACCTCTGCCTGATTGCATTCCTTAATGTCCTGCAAGTTTTTAAATAGTCTTTTGTTATTACTTGACTTGATATTTATGGACATTTTGATATTCACAGTGCCATACTGCATAAAAAAAAAAAAAAAACTGAAAATCCTGGAATACTTTTAAATAATACATTGCCTCATTTTAATACCCTGATTTTAGCAAGGAATCGCTACTTTTTACAAATGTGCAACCTTTGCAGATGACATTGTGAACGTGTGACATTCATTTGACATATGTTCATTTGACATGTTACTGCAGTTGTCAACATTTCTGAAATTGTCATTATTTTGTACTTAGGTAATTGGGATCATTACCGTAAATGGATGCTTTTGAAAAATAAATCAGCTTGTAACAACATTATTGTTTCAGTATTTATAAAGTCACGATTTCCATTTTGTGCCCAATGTTATACAACTCATTATCATTAACCTTTAACTCAGTGTAGTTTCTTTCAGATATAGAAAAAATAATCTGACAATAGTTTGTACCTTATGAATTACAATTAAATGTATAGCAGCAAAGCACAATTTAGTAAAAGTGCAAATTAAGTGTCAGCATTGCTAACGTGATAATTAATTATTTATGTTAAATACAAACGGCACACTCAGTGCATCTCAATGATGTTGTTGTAGTGCCTGGAGGAATTTATCTTATCTTACTGTTTACGAATAGTTTAACCCGTAAGTGCCCCTGATGGCTCTCCTGCCTCCTCCTTTAGTCAAGACTTGCATGCGAAAGCCTTTCCATGAATACCGATAGTAGATTGAGAGCAGCAGCATACCACATTGACTCTGATGGGAGGTTAAACTGTTAGTTAAAAATTTAACCCCTTAAGATAATGCAGCACCTCCAGCACCATAGTAACTGAGATGACACAAGTCAGGTCTGGTGCCAGGCCCTTTAACAGTGTGACCGGGCCTCTGTCAGGCCGTCAGTGTGTATGTTTATTTGTGTCAGTGTGTATATCCTAGCATTCAAACGCCAACACTATACACAAATACACCCCTGTATTCAAGCACCAACATTGCACACTGCATTCAAATGTCAACACTACATATACACCTCTGCATTAAAACACGACACACAAATACACATCGGCGTTTGAATGCCAACACTACAAACACAGAATTAAAATGGCAAGAGTACATACAAATACACTCCTATATTCACACACATATTCCATACAAATGCATGCTTTCATCCACAAGGATACTGCTCAGAATTACAACTCTTCTTGCCTTTTGGCTTCCCTTGAGCTAGCCCCAGGGCCCAGTCTAGTTAGTTCTGTGACTGAGTGCACAGAATGTAGAACAAGTAACACAGTGTAGAGGTTTAGCTAGGTGAAATGCATACAAGAATAATTCATTCAAAGAAACAAAAGAGTGGGGACCTGCAGAGCAGGATCAATAAATATTATTTAAGTAGATGGACTGGTGCCTAGACATCTGGAACAGAGGAATAGACTGTGGGCAATGAGAAGAAAAAAATCAGTAAGCAACAGAATAACTAGTGAATCTCCTTAACAGCTCAACACAAATGGATTGATATAGTCCTATTTTGTAGATCCTTTATAGTGATGTACCGAACTGTCCGCCGGTGAACAGTTCCCGGCGAACTTAGCGTGTTCGCGTTCGCCGCGGCGGGCGGACACATGCGCAGTTCGATACGCCCCCTATTCGTCATCATTGGGCAAACTTTGACCCTGTGCCTCTCGGTCAGCAGACACATTCCAGCCAATCAGCAGCACTCCCTCCCTTCCACACCCTCCAACCTCCCTCCCAGCATCCATTTTCGATTCATTCTGAAGCTGCATGCTTAGTGAGAGGAGGGAAAGTTTAGCTGCTGCTGATTAGATAGGGAAATTGATAGCTAGGCTAGGGTATTCAGTGTCCACTACAATCCTGAAGGACTCATCTGATCTCTGCTGTAAGGACAGCACCCCAAAAAGCCCTTTTTAGGGCTATAACATCAGGCTGCTTTTTTTTTTTTTTTTCCTGTGTAATGTAATTGCAGGTGCCTGCCTGCCAGCTTCTGTGTGAGGTTCACATTGGATACTGTGCCTACTTGCCCAGTGCCACCACTCATATCTGTTTTAACAATAGGTTAAGCTTTACATTTAAAATAAATATTTTTTTTTTCACTGTAATAGAAGAGCAGTTGCCTGCCTGCCAGCTTCTGTGTCAGGTTGGATGCCTTGCCCATTTGCACAGTCAGTGCCACCACTCATATCTGTTTTAACAATAGGTTAAGCTTTACATTTAAAATAAATATTTTTTTTTCACTGTAATAGAAGAGCAGTTGCCTGCCTGCCAGCTTCTGTGTCAGGTTGGATGCCTTGCCCATTTGCACAGTCAGTGCCACCACTCATATCTGTTTTAACAATAGGTTAAGCTTTACATTTAAAAGAAATATTTTTTTTTCACTGTAATAGAAGAGCAGTTGCCTGCCTGCCAGCTTCTGTGTCAGGTTGGATGCCTTGCCAATTTGCACAGTCAGTGCCACCACTCATATCTGTTTTAACAATAGGTTAAGCTTTACATTTAAAAGAAATATTTTTTTTTCACTGTAATAGAAGAGCAGTTAGTTGTCTGCAAGCGTCTGGGTGTCAGGCCTACTTCAGCGTGTGCTCTGCAGACCTGTGCCAGCGTGCTTTGACAGTTGCCAATCATATCTGGTGTCTCTTTAGCGTGCTTTTACAAAGAAAAAAGGTTTCTAGTGTAAGCTAATAGCAGCCAGTCAGTGTCCTTCAAGCGGCTCTGTCAGTCCTTCCTTCAGCGTGTGCTCTGCAGAACTGTTCCAGTGCACATTGCCAATCATATCTGGTGTCTCTATAGCGTGCTTTTAAAACCAAAATTTTTTTTTCACTGTTATAGATTGAATAGTAGTTACTTGTCTTCAAGCGGGTGTGTCAGGCCTACAGTGTGTGCTCTGCAGAACTGTTCAAGTGCACATTGCCAATCATATCTGGTGTCTCTATAGCGTGCTTTTACAAAGAAAAAAGGTTTCTAGTGTAAGCTAATAGCAGCCAGTCAGTGTCCTTCAAGTGGCTCTGTCAGTCCTTCCTTCAGCGTGTGCTCTGCAGAACTATTCTATTCTATTCTGCTCTGTGTCAGTGTGTATCATGGTCTCTGTGGACAGGGAACAGTCTCTATTCTGCTCTGTGTCAGTGTGTATCAGGGGTTTTGAGGACAGGTGTCAATCCATATCTGCCAAGTGACCCTATGTAGGGGGAACAGTCTCTATTCTGCTCTGTGTCAGTGTGTATCAGGGATCATTAGGATAGGTGTCAATCCATATCTGCCAAGTGACCCTATGTAGGGGGAACAGTCCCTATTCTGCTCTGTGTCAGTGTGTATCAGGGGTTTTGAGGACAGGTGTCAATCCATATCTGCCAAGTGACCCTATGTAGGAGGAACAGTCCCTATTCTGCTCTGTGTCAGTGTGTATCAGGGGTTTTGAGGACAGGTGTCAATCCATATCTGCCAAGTGACCCTATGTAGGGGGAACAGTCCCTATTCTGCTCTGTGTCAGTGTGTATCAGGGGTTTTGAGGACAGGTGTCAATCCATATCTGCCAAGTGACCCTATGTAGGGGGAACAGTCTCTATTCTGCTCTGTGTCAGTGTGTATCAGGGATCATTAGGATAGGTGTCAATCCATATCTGCCAAGTGACCCTATGTATGGGGGAACAGTCCCTATTCTGCTCTGTGTCAGTGTGTATCAGGGATTTGACTATCTTTATTCAGATTGAAAAATTACAATTCCAGGAAAAATTTAACAAACATTTACAAGAACATGTTATGCACATCATAGAAACAACGTAAACCTCTTTAAAGCCACAAACTTAAGACAAAAAATACGTACACACAATGTGTAAGGGTTTGAAAGAATATTCTGAATCCTTACACGTTTACTTTATCGTTTGTTTGATTTTTGTGAACCATATATAAACTACAAGCAGCGTGAAAACTATAAAAACTCAAGTGGCCATGCTGATCAAATTAAATAGTATGCTTTACACAGCGTATAAGGGTGATGTCACAGCACAACGGGAATGTAACAGGGGAAGAGGTGAAAGTCATCCTCCCCCTCCCACGACCCCGCCATATCTGCCAAGTGACCCTATGTAGGGGTAACAGTCTCTATTCTGCTCTGTGTCAGTGTGTATCATGGTCTCTGAGGACGGGGAACAGTCTCTATTCTGCTCTGTGTCAGTGTGTATCAGGGCAGGGCTTTGAGGACAGGTGTCAATGTTAGGTGATTTCTGCCCTTCATGGATTAAAAGCAGACTCTGCATCAACTGTGCAATTTTCCATGGGAGTTTTGCCATGGATCCCCCTCCGGCATGCCACAGTCCAGGTGTTAGTCCCCTTGAAACAACTTTTCCATCACTTTTGTGGCCAGAAAGAGTCCCTGTTGGTTTTAAAATTCGCCTGCCCATTGAAGTCAATGGCGATTCACGCGGTTTGCGCGGTTCGCGCGGTTCGCCGGTTCGCGAACATTTGCGGAAGTTCGCGTTCGCTGTTCGCGAACCGAAAATTTCGGGTTCGTGACAACACTAATCCTTTACAATATCAAGTATGATGTTGCATACACAAACTAGCATGTAGTTGGTGCTCCATCCCATCTGTATCTTATTTTCTTGCCATTTCTCCTTCCCACCTGCCTTTTATATTATTTATGAATTAGGAAAACATCAATAGAAGTAACATACTAAAAGTTTCCAATGTTAACGGGTTACTCCAAGCACCATGACCACTTCAGTGATTAGAAGTAGTCATGGTGTCTGGAGTCTGTATGTGCAATCTTTCCCTTAATTGCTGGAGGTGTAACTGCACCTCCTGCAGTGTCATCAACCAGCTTGGAACTAGAGTTCGGATGTTCTTAGCCAATGAATGTCGACATCCGTCACTTCTGGCTTCTGCAGAAGCAAGAAACTGGACCAACACAGAGCACTGGAGCCCAGCAATGACGCAGGTAAGGAAACAAACTGTTGCTTAACGGGGCCAGGGTTCTCCTGGTATTATAACCAATGCAGTGGGTTGCAGGACTAAGTGGGACAGGGACACTGCACCCAGACCACTTCAATGAGCTGAAGTGGTCTGGGTACCTATAGTGCCCCTTTAATAACTACAATATTCATCTCTGGTTCCTTTTTACTCACTCTCTTTACTTTCCATGCACAAATTATTTAATATAAATAATAGTAAAGAATAGTATTATCCAAATGATTAAACCAAAATAAAAACCACAATAATGGATATTTTGCATAGCTATTTCCAAGGGCTTAATAGATTCAGAACAAGTTAATTGCTGGCATGTTTTGCTTTTCAATCAAGTCTAGACTTCTCTCATGTTGTTTGAACACTAAGCTGCAAACCGAGTTCTGCTTCAAATGCACTGTGTGTGCTTCAGAAATATAATTCGCCTGGCACAAAAATGCATATTAATTGCTATATCTGCTATGCTCGTTTGTCAGAGATTAGAGCAATGTTTTCGTTAGTTCGACCTCACATAATTATGAAGTCAGTTGGAATAGTTTGTTTTGTGATGAAAGCTCTACATGGCATAGATGTTATGGATACACATCTACAATTATTTCTAGATAAAATTAGTACTTCCAAGATTTAATTACATTATTAATCAACACTGCATGTTATTTTTTTTAGTGAAAACACAACATTTACTGCAGTGCTCAAAAGTTCAAATCCTATTCCTATGCTACTAGCCACATGTAAAAGTTACTTGCCATTGCAAACCTCCTTCTGCATGGTGACCACTGGGAACACTTAGGACAGTAGTAGCACATGTACCCACCTTGCACCTAAATAACCTGTCCAAATCACATTGGTAGTCTTTGTAGCTTTGGTGATTGCATAGCATCAAAGGCTAAAGAAGTTGAGTAAATAAAATGGAAATAACTTTTATTCTATATATTTCGAAGCAATGTGGATTTTGAATTTAAAATACTACACATGCTCATCAGAATAAAGTTAAGAGAAAACAAAATTAAAAATGAATTATTATTAACTTCACTGTAATTAACAATAGTCTTTTGTTTAAGATGCAGTGCTAGAGAGTCTCACAATCTGTATAATAATATACCAGGCAGTAACTGCAGATGGGAGGAAGAAGAGGAAGCAGTGTGATTTGGTTTAAAGGGTACCTGTCATCCTAAATACAACATATGCTATTTTTAAAGAGCGTAAAATTCTATCTTCACATTGTGCAAGCAGATTTGTTAGCAAATGTATAAATGTGGAGAAAGACTTCTTTTTACATAGAAGAAAAACCTATCAATCAGCTATTCGTGTAGACTGTGCTGAAGAATTAAGGGACAAGGAGAGCAGAAGAGACATTTCTCCAGCAGTTCTAACCAAAATAACTGCAGGTGAATGTGCATCAAAATCACATATATCAACCTTCTCTGCTCCCCCACAAGCAGCATGCGGTTTCTGAATTTTTACTTACAGAAAGCATGGAGTGCTGATTGGCTGGGAGCGGTGAGCTGATGCTTTCAGCCAATAAATGACTCCGTATTCACAAAACTGGCTTGGAAAGAAACATGCCTTTTCCAAGCCAGTTTTGTGAATGGAGAGTCACTTATTGACTGAGAGCATAAACTGACCGCTCCCAGCCAATCAGCGGCACCCCTGTCCGGCAGTACTCTGCGTTTCCTTACGCAAAAATTTCAAAAACTGGATGATGTCTTATTGTAAGCTCGTGTCTCTTGTTTTCACAAATATAAGCAATAGTTTCTGACCCAGTAGGTAATTGTGATGTTTTCCAGTAACGTGGTAATATTGAAGTAGTTGAGATCAATATATGAGAAATAATGATCTTATCTACCTTATGCAGAACTTTTTGTATACTTGATGTATGTACCTGTATATACAATTTGACACATTTGTATTCATTGTAAAAGTATATATTGATGTAAAATATAAAACCTTTAAAAATATATATTTGAAAAGAAACTGGATGCTGTCTGGGGGTACCTGAGATGGGTGCTGGAAGCAACTTCAGGGTTAAACCGTTTGAGTGTGCCAGGGGCCTCCTGTCACCAGAACAACTTCATTTAGATTAAGTCATTATGGTGACTTGCATAGTCTAAACGGTCCCTTTCATCATTAGCAAAAAATAAATAAAGCCTACATATTCATATATAGGAGATCTTAAACCTCCTTCAAACCCTAACCCAACATGCTGCAGGTAAGAGCATGTGGATCAAATTAGTGCCTAACTGTTGGTTTTCATACACCGTCCAACCAAAGGATGTATATGGCTGGAGTATTCTGTCATATACTGAAGGCACAGATTAGTTTTTCTCATTTTTTTATGCATGTTTCATGAAAAAAAAATATATAGATTTCCTTCAAAACTTCACAAAAGGATTATTTTATTAAATCTTTTTTGAGGTGAAGGTAGCCTTTAAGCCAAGATATGCACTAAAAAGCAGGTATTTTCTTATTTGTGTGCATAACAAAATAATGCACAGATACTCCAGTAGTGATTACGTGATGCATTTATATTATAAATTGGAACTAATAGTATATTATATGTTTTTAAGTAATATAACCATAAAAGTGTGTATTATATTCAGAGTGTTTAATTGATTTCTATAAAAATAGAGCCAGACTGATTACTGATTCACATTGCATATCCTGTTATTGTGAATATTTCAACCACGGTTTGGAATAAATGCAAATGTTCTATAGAAAATATACAGCACAGCATCTGGACAACACAGCTATTTCTGGTTTCAAATTAACATATTGTGTTAATGCTTGTTATAATAATATAATGCTGATATAATTTTTTAACTAATTACCATTTCAATAAAATTCACTATTCAATTCAAGACATGGATTTTGTTTTACATTGTGGCATTACTTTACTGGCCCAGTATGATAGTATTAATATCAATATATTTAGCCAGGAAGGGTATAATTAACTTTGCTAGTTTTCAAAAATGCTCTGGAGTCAATTTGATGTTACATTTGTTATAGTTTTCAAAAATGCTCTGGAGTCAATTTAATGTTTAAGGTGCAATTAAGTATCCACACTAGTAAATCAGTCATAACCCCTACAGTGCATTCCACTGGTTATGCATTTGAGAATGGGACAGTAACAGGTCGTCAGCAACAATATTGTGGGAAACACGCAAGTCTATTATGATGGGGCATCATATCAAAGCTGGCACAGGAAAAATATGCAACAATGCAAACCCAGTGAACTGGATAACTAGGCTGTGGTAGCAGTCTGTAACTTAAAGGGAACACTATAATCATCAGAACCACTACAACCTAATATCGAGGTTCTGGGGAATATAGTCTGTCTGTGTTTTCATAGCTGCTTAAGGCCACCTATATGGGCTGTCACATGGGCAGCCACTTGAGGGCTTTCTGCAAAGATTGCAGGACTTACTTCAGCGTCTCCACCATGTGCATGGAGACACTGAATGCTTCCCATAGGTAAACATAGGGAATAATAGTTTCAATGCATCTCATGGCGATTTGCAGCACATGCACACTAGCCTCCCAATATTCCCCTATGGGAAAGCATTGGATTGGCATTGAGAACGATGAGCTCAGCCAATCCAATGCCTTTCAATACGAAACCATTAAAAAGCTACTGTGCTGGTTTTACTCCACTTTTCAGTGGAAGTGCCTCTGAGACAGCCACAAGAGAACGGTTATATATTTATTTAGATTTTTTTTAAATACATTTTCCATAACTAAGGGGTATGCAGGGTGGGTAGAAATTGTAGTGTTTGGGGATGGTGGGAGCTGCAGAGTGTTGATCTCCCCACTCATGACAACCCTCTGTGGCTTGATTATTGTTAAGAAACATCACTCCCTTAGAATCACAACCCTCAGACACACCTGGAGGCAAGAACAGAGCCCTGATAGGTCAGTGGTAGCATAGGGGCCTCTAATAATAAAAAGGGTACCAGGTAGTGGAATCCAATAGGGAGGAGAAAAGAGGCCCAGTCAGATGATCCAATAGTCATGGCAGGCAGCGATAAGGCATGGTGAAGAGAGAAGTCAGAGTCAGGAACAAAGAGATCAAGCAGAAGAGAGGCAGGTCAGGAAACAGGAAAATATAGCTTAGAACAACCAAGCACTGATCAGGAGGCATTCTGGAGTTATTTATATGACAGAGTCACATGACTAGCCACCTCACACCTGTAGGTGGATCACTATGGAGCTATATACATGGTTCAGGTGCTCAGGACATCTGTGTTTGTAACATTGTCCCAGGACCACCTCTAGAACACAGTAGGTGCCCAGGAGCATGTGAGTGGTGCTGAGTGTAGTAACACCACTGGCCATTAAGTCCTCCTTCTGGGCTGGAGGTCCTGTAGCATTGTCACTGCAAGGGCTGGACAGGGAGATCCTTTGATTTCTCTGGTCCATCTGGGCCCATGTTCATCTTGACCCACCCTCAAGCATTTGCATGGTTTGCCCTAAGGTGTAACATAAATGAAGTGGAATATAAAGGAGTAGAACATTCATTTAGGTAGCATAGAGCTGTATAACTGGTCAAATCAAAATCACATTGAAAATAAATATTATAAATAAAATTGGGACACTTATATAGATTGTGATAGACACAACTAGATGAATTGTGTGTCTGCTGACATTGCATTACCGCAGTAACTAAATAAATGAAAAAAATGGACCAACCCGAAATATATATATATACAGTAGAAAGGACCGCACTCCAAGGTCTTTGTAATAGTTTTCAAATAAAATTTTACTGTTTAATCCATATAAAAGTCAATGTTTCAGCCCCCGCATGGAGCTTTCATCAGGACAAGAAATGCTCCATGATGAAAGCTCCATGTGGGGGCTGAAACTTTGACTTTTATATGGATTAAATAAAAGTTAAGTTTTATTTGAAAATGATTACAAAGACCTTGGAGTGCGGTCCTTTCTACTGTATCTACATGATTTTGCCAGACCTGCACCGGGCATAAAGAATTTAACCAGGAGTACAAGCCCTTGTTAAATATATATATATATGTGTGTGTGTGTGTGTGTGTGTTTTGATACATTCATATATGTTCAAAGTTCACATGACAATTGTCTAAAATTAAACTATATTGCTGAAAGTATATGAATATATTTATAATTCAATTACATTTACCAATAGACAATAAAGCCTATTTTGAACTCAATTTAGTTATCAGGGCTGCAAAAAAAAAAGTTTTATTTTTAATACCTAAATGCTATTTAAGTTCCCAGTGTTCATCTATGGCTTCACATTAGACTAGGTATGGAGATGTCTCTTTTACTGTGTCGGTATTGTATGTATTTAATTTTTCATAAGTAACAGTACCAGGGCAAAATACAAGACATACAGCAGGGCTCAAAAGGTCAAGTGAAAAGCTGCTAGTCAAGTATAAAAGCTAATTGTCACTACAAAATGTATGAATCCAGTTTCTTGATCCAAGGCCTTTCCACATCAAACAAGCCCACACTGGTACAGTACTCTGACGATGAACATGGACATCAAGGGTTTTCTTTGTCATATCAGACAGTTGATCTATAGCTAACTTAGTGTTGTGAGTCTCACTTGGTGCATTCATGTAGTCAAAGACAAGAGCGGTCTACACGATTAATACATCTCCTTGGAGACATTTCACTTAGCAGTTATCAAGGTCAATACACCTTAGAGTCCAAAATAAAACTGTCACAATGTCTGCATAAGAAGAATCTTAGAGGAACTGGAACCAGGTAACCTCCCATCATAGGCTCCATTCCATTTATCTTGCTTTCCACTGTACATGGGCACTGTAACTTCATCTCACTGAAGTGGTTATAGTATTTCATGTTCCCTGGCACTGTGATTCTCTTCAGTGTTAAACCATCATTAACATTGTATTGCTAGACTAGAGTCCTGTTTGGGCTAATAAGGAAGTATTAGCCTGAGCAGCAATGGGCAATTGTGAGTAAAAGTGTCAGCTGACTCAGTGGCGGATCCAGAGCCTGATCTCGGGAGGGGCACTTGTAGATTATTTAAATAAATAATCCTGGCACAATAACCACTACAACTCAGTGTAGTAGTTATGGTGCCAGTAGTAGTGCCAGGATCCCACCCCAGAGTAAGTAGTCATACCGTTTAAGAACAGTTTGACAACTTACCTGGGGTCTGCTGGGATATAGGGCATAGGAGCAGTGGTCTGTGTTAGGGGTGAAGTGTGTGTGAAAGGTGCAGTGTGTGTGTGTGTGTGTGAGGGCGGCAGTGTATGTCAGGGTTGCAGTGTATGTGTGGGGCAGTGTGTGTGTGTGTGTGTGAGGGGGGCAGTGTGTGTGTGTGTATGGGGGGCAGTGTATATGTGTATGGGGGCAGTGTGTGTGTATGGGGCAGTGTGTGTATGTGGACAGTGTTTGTGGGGCAGTGTGTGTATGGGGGCAGTGTTTGTGGGGCAGTGTGTGTATGTGGGGCAGTGTGTGTATGGGGGCAGTGTGTGTATGTGAGGGCGGCAGTGTGTGTATGTATGGGGGGCAATGTATGTATGGGGGCAGTGTGTGTGTATGGGGCAGTGTTTGCGGGGCAGTGTGTGTTTGCGGGGCAGTGTGTGTATGTGGGGCAGTGTGTGTATGGGGACAGTGTATGGGGACAGTGTTTGTGGGGCAGTGTGTGTATGGGGACAGTGTATGGGGACAGTGTTTGTGGGGCAGTGTGTGTATGGGGGCAGTGTTTGTGGGGCAGTGTGTGTATGGGGCAGTGTTTGTGGGGCAGTGTGTGTGGGGCAGTGTGTGTATGGGGACAGTGTTTGTGGGGCATTGTGTGTATGGGGGCAGTGTGTGTATGGGGGCAGTGTTTGTGGGGCAGTGTGTGGATGTGAGGGTGGCAGTGTGTGTATATGGGGGCAGTGTGTGTGTATGGGGGGCAGTTTATGAGTGTATGGGGGCAGTGTATGTGTGTATGGGGGGCAGTGTGTGTGTATGGGGGGGAAGGAGGGTAGGGAGGCTTTTTAATTAAAAAAAAATATTTAATAAAATATATATATTTATGTCCCCCCTCCCTTCTTACCTTTATTGAGGAGGAGGGGGGACATTCTTCCATCCCTGGTGGTCCCAGTGGTAATCCCTGGTGGTCCCAGTGGTTACAGTGAACTCTAGCCCGCGCTTCGGTGCTAGAGTTCACTCTCGCGAGATTTGGAGCATTGCCGTGGTAACCGCGGCAACGCTCCAAATCTCGCGAGAGGAGGACCCGGAGGAGCTGCGGGCTGAGCTCCTGGGTCCTCTCTCCTCCCTCTCCCTCCCCTGCCGGCTGTCAGCACAGTGTCTGCGGACCGGGGAGGGAGAGCTCTGATCTCTGATCTCCTTGGTCCACAGGCACATTGCAGGGCTGGCAATTGCCCCGTTGCCCCCCCCCCCCCCGGATCCGCAAATGAGATGACTATTTACAGACTATCAAAACACCAATTGGTGGTATGATTTGGTAATACTAAAAGTAAAGTATCCGTAAAGTATCCATAAAATAAAGTATCCATAAACATTGTTTAACAATGAATTGTGGGACAATGCCAGAGATACTATTTCCAGATCAATTAAATGTAAAGGGATCCTATAGTGCCAGGAAAACAAACCCGTTTTACTCGCACTATAGAGTCATTAGGTCCCCCCCTCCCTCGGGACCCCCCTTCCGCGGGGCTGAAGGGGTTAACCACTTACCTGAATCCAGCGCCGCTGTCCCTTGGCGCTGGGTCAGGCTCCGCCGAAGCTCCTCCCCCACTGACGTCCCCAGCAGGGGAGACCTAATGTGCATGCGCGCATTAGACCTCCTCATAGGAAAACATTATTCAATGCTTTCCTATGGGGAAAATCTGACGCTGGAAGTCCGTGAGGACGTCCAGGGTCAGATAACCGACCAAAGGTCGGTTTGGATTTCGGAAGCACTCTAGTGGCTGCCTTTTAGACAGCCACAGAGGGCAGACTGAGAGCTGCAATGTAAACACTGCATTTCTCTGAAACTGCAATTAGCATTGCAGCACTAAGTGCAAAAGGGTCACAGCACCCAGATTACTTCAATTAGCTGAAGTGATCTGGGTGCTTACAGTGTCCCTTTAATGGCTATTGTGCCTACAGTGTTTGCACAACAAGTGTGATGTTACCTGCAGCTATGTGTTCTATAACTGAAATCCCCATAACCACTCATCTTAAAACCTAGTTGGCATAAATATACTAATGGGATCTATTATTTTTATATAATATAATTCTTTCTTTAGTCTTATTGTATTAGCTATAATTATATTAAGAATTCTGTTACCTTTTGAACTTTCAGCCTTTGCATATCAATATTTTTCTATAATTAGCTAGTTTCTTTCTTTGCTACTTTAATACATTAAAGATCGAATTTCCATTATACAAATGAATGCATATTTTCACAAAGCAACACTTGTATTTTAAATACTAGACAAATATTAATAATATTAGCCTTAATTTGCTCTATTTTGGATAATTTGGAGTTGAAATTGAGATAGATCGTAAAAAAAAAAAAAAAAAAAAAAGCATGTGCATACATTTAATTTGCTAGAAGCAAATCATTATTGAATTCCGATCTGGAGTCTTTCCTCCTACCATTCCCTTTGATATACTAACATGATTATATGTTTTAATACATCAAAAAGAAGTTAATATATGCAACCATCACTTTTCTAGTAGGTTTCTCAATAGGAATTGTTTAAATTACAATAAACACTAGAAAAGCTACAATTTCTGGGGAAATTGTGTGAAGTGTTCTTGTCACTGGGTGGAGTGGCTTGAGGAACTGTTGTGTGGTTGGAGTGGCTGGAGTAACTGTGGAAAGATTGAACTGGGCAGAGTAACTGTGTGGAGTGCTTAGAGTGAGTAAAGATAGTAAACATTCCACTAACCAATTAAATTATCAAATTTAAAAAGTGCAAATGGCAAGCTTGATAGAGTGAGAAATGCATTTCAACTTTTATTTATTCATATAGCACATTTAATTGCAACGTTGTTGCCCAAAGTGCTTCACAGTTACATTAAAACATACATTTATAAAAACATTAGCAAGTTGCCATTTTCAAACGGTCGTATTTTAAAAACTATAAATCCTACAGCGAAGAGCTTTAGATTGTGAGAATCACAAGAGCCAGACTTACATTTTGGTGCATAGTATGTCTCTGAAATATTAACAATGAAGGCACAGTCGCAGTTTAGAAATTGCCCTTCAAATTTGAGCTGGCTAGAGTGGAGTTTCAATGAATGTCAATGGACGGCGTGAGTTGCAAACAAATGGTCATATTGTGAAAACTATCCGGACTATGGGTTAGCCGTGGACATTTTTAGTGGCAGCAGGTATAGCTGAATGTTTTAATATAAGATTTGTGTAGGTGGGCTTGAAAATGAGGGAGTGGTGGCAGTTTAAAAATCATGTCCTGATTTTTCAGCTTTTGCCAACTCCCACTCTAGTTTTGAACATTTTGCCTATGGGACCAATTTCGCCACAAGAACGACGATATTCCGTGAACCATTCGGCGAAACGTTCCACAAAGTAATAGCAATCCAATCGGGAACAATCCGCACGTTTTGGTATATTATTGTCTATGTAGTGTAAAAACTGTGGGAGGAGTTAGAGTGGTAAATTTGGCTATAATAAGAATAATAATATATATGTGAGATAACATTAAGTGGTCTTGCTATGCAAGAACACTTAATAACAGGTTTTTGCAGCTTTGATGACATCATACAACAATTAAAAGAGGGGCAGAGGTTTAACCCCTTAATGACACAACTTCTGGAATAAAAGGGAATCATGACGGAATATATCCGTCGTCTGTCCTTAAGGGGTTAATTTTATAATTTCTTACTCGCAGACATTCAGGGTTGTCAAAAAATAGGGCATCAAAATGCTTGCCCTAAACCCCACTGCCTATTCTTTCATGGAAGTGGTGGAAGAACCTGCTAGTATAATTACTGCTATTAAAACAAATTCTCCATTTTCCATCACAGTTGCATTGTTGCCTGAGTATTGTCATGCCTAGGGCAGCACAACACCAGGATACACCACTGGTCCTATGCCCACAATAGTTCCAGGGCGTTTGGTGCTTTTGCCGGTCAACTTTTGGGAGCTCCGCCTAGCTCTTGTGTTTGTTTCTCTTAGTCTCAGGCACTTTTCCTCCAAAAGTGCTCTCCTGGCGGAATTAGTGGCTCAAAACCACGAACCAAGTTGTCCAGGAACCGCACGGTCACCTCATGCCGAAAACAGTTCCATAGCATTAGTGGCCGGGAACCCACAAAGTCCTCATGCCACAATTAGTTCCATAGTGGTCGCGGCTAAGTACCGCTGATGACTATTCGTGGGTTTGGTTCATGCGAACAGCCACTAGAGAGCTAGCGTTCGGTTCCATTCACATGAAGGGAAAGTGCCGAATCAGGGGCACCCAGGAAAAGCTATTTATGGCAGCTGGGTAGGGTAACTCCCAAATGGTGTTCCAGACTTGGACCATAGCCGGCTTCCACATTCCTTCAGGAGTCCATGGCAAACGTACGTGGGAAAGAGCGTTTGTCAAATCTACATTTGTGGCAGATGTCTTAAAATGATTTATCACCTTATTTACACCAAGTTAAATACCCTCTTCCTATGTAAGAATGCCAGGGAAGAGGTTTTGTCATTTATAATATGGGCAGCAGATCCCTAATGTTAATTACACACAGCTCCTACCATAGCATACATTCTAGCACACATGCATACATACAGCTAGTGGCATACTAAGGGAGAGCGGGGGGGCGGTCCGCCCCGGGTGCCAAACACTAGACTGCAATGCCCCTCCTGCGCCGATTGCCGAGACCGGCGGTCTGCAGCTCTGCAGTGTGCAGAGCTGCAGACCATGTGTCTCGTGAGCACTGCCCAATCAGAGCGTTGCCACGGGTAACCACGGCAATGCTCTGATTGGGTCTTGCGAGATCCATGGTCTGCAGCTCTGTGGAGCTGCAGACTATAAATGATGACCACCGGACCACCAGGGACCCCACCGGACCACCAGGCAGCCCCCACTGGACCACCAGGGATTTAAGGTAATTTTTTTAGTCCCCCCTGCATCACCCCCCCTCTGCTCATCACCCCCCCTCCGTCTCACAATCACCCACCCTCTCACAATCACCCCCCTCCCTCTTCTCATCAGCCCCCTCCCTCTCACAATCACCCCCTCCCTCTCACAATCACCCCCTCTCACTATGACCCCCTCCCTCTCATCCTCACCCCCCCTCCCTGAGCTCCCTCTCACTTCACCCCCCCACACCATCACCCACCCTCCCTCTCACAATCACCCACCCTCCCTCTCCTCAACATCCCCTCCCTCTCACAATCACCCCCCTCCCTCTCACAATCACCCCCCTCACAATCAACCCCCTCCCTCCCCTCATCACCCCCTCCCTCTCACAATCACCCCCCTCTCACTATGACCCCCTCCCTCTCATCCTCACCCCCCTCCCTGAGCTCCCTCTCACTTCACCCCCCCGCACACCATCACCCTTCCCCCTCCCTCTCACAATCACCCACCCTCCCTCATCACCCCTCTCACAATCACCCCCTCCCTCTCCTCATCAAGTCCCCTCCCTCTCACAATCACCCCCTCCCTCTCACAATCACCCCGTCCCTCTCACAATCACCCCCCTCCCTCTCACAATCACCCCCTCTCACTATGACCCCTCCCTCTCATCCTCACCCCCCCTGAGCTCCCTCTCATTTCACCCCCCCACACCATCACCCACCCCCCTCCCTCTCACAATCACCCCTTCCCTCTCACAATCACCCTCTCACAATCACCCCCCCTCACAATCACCCCTCCATCTCATCCTCACCCCCCCTCCTGAGCTCCCTCTCACTTCACCCCTTCCCTCACACCATTATCCACTATACAAGCACAGACACTGCATTCACTATACAAACACACACAGACACACACTGTGTATCTGTATGTGTGTTGGTATATGTGTATCTGTATGTGTCAGTGTGTGTCTGTGTATCTGTTTGTGTGTCTGTATCAATGTGTCTGTATGTGTGTCTGTGCCTGTGTGTCTGTATGTGTGTGTGTTTTTATCTATATGTGTGTATCTGTGTCTGTATGTGCCAGTATTTGTCTGTGTATGACTGTTTCTATGTAACTGCATGTGTGTACCTATGTGTCTGTGTATGTGTGCCAGTGTGTGTATATGTATGTATGTATGTATGTATATGTGCATACATCTCAGCATTTCGCCTACACTACACACAAATACAACCCTGCATCCAAATGTCAACCCTACATAAAAACACACCACCTTATTCAAAAACCACACTACAGAAAAATGCACTCCTGCATTCAAATGCCAATACGTGCAAACACACCCGTACATTCACTCACACATACTCCATACAAAAACATGCTTACATTCAAACACACAAACAGTGTTTGGTGCTAAATACATAAAAATAAAAATAAAAACACTGCTCAGTGCTAAAGACATCATTTTTACATTTTTAAGAGGAGAGGGGTGGAGGGAGGGGGGGTGCCAAATGCTCCAGGCACACCCCTGCATACAGCAGCAGCAGTATGAAAATGAAAATGACACCTGTCTTATCCATGCATACCAAGCAACAGCAGACCCTTGTGCATATTCAGAAATCATGATGTCATGTGCAAGTGTGTGGAATATATGTATACTTAGCAGGCATTTTTAATGATATACTTAATGTGTCGTCAGGTAATATAAATAAAATAGGAGTGACAGAGAGATTTCAGACACCTGATCTGGGAAGAGTTGTCAACATACTCTGCAAATTCAGTGTATATCTGAGATAAACAAAAGCGCTGTTTTTTGTTTTGTTTATTGTGTGCTCATATTTTTAATGAACAAAAATCCCTATCTAACACACCCTCCCATATTCACAGTCTTGTCTGCACTATCCATTTACACAGACATAACCACATGCTGCCATGCATACAGGAATTCACACAATTCATCATATTTATCTAGAGTCTCAAATGTGTAGGTAAACCCACACTCTGCTTTGGATGCCTCAGGGATCAATGAGTGAAATACAGAGAGATTACCTCTTTGTTTGCAATGCTGGGTTACAGATCCTACATGCAGAATGAGCAGGAGGAGGACAGAGAGAGCATTATTCAGGGATATTCTTAATATCATGCCTCTGTAAGCCTTATATTTCTATAGATTTATATAGAGTTCTATTCGTAAGATGTCCCAGAATTGAGAGTGACCAATCGGAAGCCCCTGCTTTATCCATTCCTTAAACATAATGCTCAGGGCTAGATTAAGAAATTCCTGGACCTGTAGAAAGTTGGATGGGTTTAAAGACTCAGATGTTGAATTTACACTTCCATTGACACTGTTGCTGCGGCCTGCGGCTATGGACTACACATAGCAGATGTACCAATGACCAATACAACCTTTGGATTCTTCTTCATGGGGTTTCCAAGCCACCATCTGTCATAGAGGCTGTGGAAACCCAGCCTCTATGCACAGTACTGACTGAGTACTGCAAATGGGAAGCAATTAATAAAAGACAATTCTAATGCATGATGAATAGAGCACTACAGCAGAAAAAAAAGGTATTTCATAACAAAGAAAGGAAAAACAACAAGATTTCTATTGCTACTTTAGACAATTTGCAAAGCACGGGCTTGAAGCTGCCGCTCCAATAGTATCAGTGTTTATCTGGCCCTAATAATACTTGCAGCTGGTGTGAAGGTGAAATAGAATATTTTGATATCCCATTTAATCCAAGAGCAACACATTAGAGGGACACTATAGGCACCAAGACCACTTCATCTCATTGCAGTGGCTATTGAAGTGGTCTAGGTGCAGTTTTTCTGTCCTAGCTAAAAAAAAACCAGTGCAGCTTTACAGAAAGGGTTAAGACTGCTTTTAGTGGCTGTCTACCAGACAGCCACTAGAGGCACTTCCTTGTTTTTCACAATGTTTAACTCTAAATGACATTAGATGTCCTTGCAGTTTGAATGAGGACACCCAGCATCTTCTAAATCTCCATAGGAAAACATGGAGTCAATGCTTACATATGAATGACACCTAATGCTCAATGTGGCGCTCGCCGCGCTTGCGCATTAAGTTCCACCTCGCGATGATGTCGTAGAAGATGGAGACAGCTCTAGAAAAAATATAAGAAACATCTGCCAATTGCTGTGTATGCGCTGTATGCCTCCAATTCAGAGGGTGCCCAATACGAGTCAATAAAAAAAAGAAATAAAATAAAATGGATTGTTACTTTAAAAGTTTTGGAAATGTAACAAATGTTTTTGTTAATCGTTACTGCTGACAGAAATGTGAAAGAAAATTAAAAGAAGTCTGGGAACGCAACAGCATCTTGTCAGGCTCAGCAGTTTTATTAGCTCAAGAAACAGGTGAACAACATTGGCGGAAGACGGAAGTGTTGCTCACCTATTCCTCGATCTAATAAAAATACTGACAAAAAGTCGCTGTTTGTCCAGACTGCAGTTAATTGTTGTATGCTGTTTAGAAAATCTGTCACCTCCTGTTTTTGCGCACCAACTATGGGCCTTTTGATTGAGTGTGGTCCCTCTCTGTATTATGTTAGATATCTGGATTCGAATCATTAGCCAAAATATACAAACATATGAAATAACAAGGTCACGTTACATTAACTTTACATTAATAATAATAATAATAGTCACATTACATTAACTTTACATTTATAGAATGCAGTCCCATTTTAAGAACAACATAGCTATTCTGAATTGAGTGAAATATTTCACTAACGTACATATCTGGAAGTTGAATTAAACTGGTTCTAAAAATATGTTACTTCAGTTGCCAATCATATTGGCCTGCCAAGAACCTCTGAATGCTTTGCAGATAATGTTTGCATCAATGTAGATCAATAATTTACTGCTTATAGTGCTTTACATGAAGACATATCCCTTGCAGACAATGTGTCACGGTGCTGGGGATCGTATCGGCGGTGCAGCGTTCTAAGGGATCCTGGTCGCTGCGGTCCTGTTCTTACAAGTATATTACACAGTGCCCACACAAAAGATGGAGCTGGCGTGTGTGTGACGTCACGGTGTCGACGCTTGTTTTGGGGTCAAATGCCATGAACTGACCAATTACAGCACTGAGAGGCATTTTTACACCCTGTAATGCCTTTTCTCAGTGCCCTGTCGTGGTTTCCACTTGTTGGTTGTCAGAGAGCGCATTCTTGGTAATATTTTCAGTTTTTTTACTCTGGCTTGTATTTTGACTTTCCATACTTCTGGTATCCTGACCTTTGGCTAGCATTTTCGCATTGTCTAATTCTGTATCCCAGACCTTGACTTGTTTATTGACCTTTCTCTTTAACGTTAAGTCTGGCCATTCTAAGGCCCGGTATATGTTGTTTGTGTTATCATAGGTTTGCGTGTTGGGTCATACAGTACTTGTGACACAATGAGAGCAAGAACCCAAGTGAATGTGTTCTGGTATCAAAATAAACATTTTGTGGGGCATGGCTTGATCGGCACTAAGAGCGGCTGCATGTAAGCAGAGCTCCGGTACTTATGCCTAATAACCACCAGAAATCAGAACTTACCTTACAGAAATCTGCCCCCTGATACTAGGAGCGGCATGTGGAATTGTTTAACCTGTGGTCCAGGCCAAAGATGGTGGCACATCCAGACCTGCCTGACTTGTCTTCCTCCTAGGAACTACTGGATGCCCCAGATACTAAACCAGAGGCAGAACTGGAGACTCTTGGTCCTCCAGGTCACGTAGGCACTCAGAGAGGCCAACATCAACTACTGATGGGGCCCATCACACACCTTTGCTGCCACCATCAAAAGCAATACCCACCGACTCTCAACTCCAGAGGCCTCTGAGTCCTTTCTCCCCGAATTAGGTCTTGTTCCATATAAGGCCCCTAAACCAACAGCAAGTCACTCATGGGAAGTGCAAAATGTGCCCTGTTCAGGAACGGATACTGGCTGATAAAGGCCTTTTCTTTTTACCCTACCTCTGGGCTATACACAGTCCTCAAGATTGCACGTTCCACAGTTCGAATATTTCCTCAATTCCATAAAAATTACAGTTGTCATCTGCTGATTGCTATCTGTATGTATCTTTTTTTCTTTTCTCTTTTATTTTATGTTCTGACATTTGCTTTTATTTTGAACTAAGCTGAATCGTGGTTTATCAACACACTCAACTCATCCCCCCCCCCTCCCCAGTGGTGTCCAGGGGATATTAGACACTATTATTACTCTGATTTATCACAGTAGTGCTGCACACTGTCACTCCATACAGTCGCCCGCACTTAGTACTTACTACCTCAGTGGCGCTACTCTGCTTCCACACCTACAGTTGCACAGGTGGCAATCAGCGGCCTTACCCGTGTATAAAGGCCCTTACCAGTGAATCAGGCTTCTATTTTTTCATACATATGTCGATGGCCACTGCCATTATGGACAACTCTAGAATACTATGATAGACTCCACTTGTTCTAGCTGCCCACACTCGAGCCATTATACTTTTCTCTTCCTAATATTTTATACAAAACTTAGGTTTATGTTGTCTTTTTAGTGGCTCTTGCATGTATTGCATATCTCCAGTTTCATCGTTATATGGTCATTTATATGCCAATGCCCATATTGATTAAGATTTCTTATAAAAAAAAAAAAATGTGCTGTATCATCATAATGTGTTGTATACTGAGTCTGCTATATCTGCTGTTGGGGCATTGCTGACTAATATGTAATGATTTTATGCACAACAAAAACTAAAAAAAGTACAAAAATAAATACAATTTAAAAAAACTGGATTGACAAACTTGTACAAGATTAAGGTATTGTTCTCTTAAACTAGCGTATAGTCAAAAGGGAATGCAGAAAAAGCAGAAAAGGTAAAATACATACACACACACATACAATTTTCGCACTTGCAGAATATTTAGTCCCAATTCCTTTTTAAACTGGGCTCTCGTTCAAATCAGTCCTTTAGCTGTTGAGAAAGCACCATCTGGCACTCGAGTCTAATATGAATTGGTTTTAAAATATAGGTTTCTATCTCCCTCTCTGCTGAGTTTATTTAAAGGGACATGAATCATCTTGAGAAAACTATCTCATTCAAAAGCTTCAGCTTTGAATGAGACAGTAGCCTCACTCTGCAGGGTGAAAACACAGGTAAATATGAATTTTTTCATGTTTACCTGCTTATCTCTTATGCTTTCCAGACCCGATTAAAGGGGACCACTGGTCTAACTACCCAGTGCCCTGGCCCTAGCAATGCTTAAAAAGTGCATTAAACATGCGTGACAGATTTACACATGTGCACTTATAAGATATCTTCCTGACAGGAAAGAAGAGAGGGACCCTGATCAGTGTGATCATGCAGAGCAGGCTCCAGTGTGTAATGAACCTATAATCTGTAATCCCAATAGTATAGTTAAGAAAAATAATTTTACTCTCCCTTGGCACTGCCACACATTCTTCCACGTGTGATGTCATCCTGGAGGCATGCCTTAAGGAGGATGGTCTAATCCTATGCATTGGGGACTGTAGTTGCATGTGCAGTCCTTGCATCAATCCACTAATGATCCCTGCATGCAATGATTTTCTATGACTGACCCTGATGGCAATGCCCATGATGTTATGGTATGCCTGCTTATGAGAGCTAGTTTGTTTCAGTCTTAGCTCCAGTATGGAGAAGGCTTAGAGTTGTGGCATGAATCCACACTTCTAAGTCTACTAATTATTAAAATAAAGTAATTTGGGACAACTGAGTAGGCACTATAACAACTTCAGTTAGATTACGTTGTTATAGTGAGTACAGTGTTCCTATAAGGACTTAAAACTAAGATGAATTCTTACAGAAACATAGAATGTGACGGCAGATAAGAACCATTCGGCCCATCTAGTCTGCCCAATTGTCAGGGTTTCCTTGCTGTTTTAAACAGCAACCCTTTCTGTTTCAGTGAATGAGTTTTCAGCTGCAATTACTATGAGCTCCTTCTGCTTGTTGCCACGGTTACTCACCTGAGAGTAGTAATCAACCCTGCTGCTAATCAGTTCTGCCTATTTAAGCAGCAAATCCCAGAACCTCCTTGCCCCTTGCGTGGTTTCCTGTTTCCCAGAAGTCTCCTTGTTCCTGTGTTTCCTGTTTGTTCCTGTGTTTCCTGTTTGTTCCTGGTTCCTGACTCCGGCCTTGTTCCTGACAACGCTGCTCTCCGTGCTCCTGATCCTGGCTTGTCTGACTACCCACTCTGGTGACTGACCCCTGCTTGATTCCTGGACTTTGCTTCTGTTATTTAATTGTTATTTATTAATAAAGGTGTGTTTGCATCTAGTTCTGTCTCTGTCTGGTTCCTGGTCCCTGACATTACGCAAGGGCCATGAATACCGATGGTACAGGCAAGACACCTATACCTAACCTACTTACCCGGTGGGACCAGCAGAACCACCATTTGGACCAGTATGCCCATCTGGATCCAGTACCCGGCCAGCCTGCGATTGCGGCCGCCTCTGCCTCACTTCCTGTTCTAGCACCGGTTGTAGCCTCCAAACCTGTAGCGGCTAGAGGAATGACTGGGTCTGTCCCGCTCCCTCAGTATTTTGGGGGCAACCCAGCTCAGTGCAGAGAATTTATAAATCAGGTTAAAGGATACCTTGAAATCCTGCCCCAGGCATTTCCTACAGACAGTGACAAAGTTCACTTCATGATTTATTTGCTGTCTGAAAAGGCTCTAGCTTGGGCAAAACCTCTCTGGGAGGCAGAGAGGTCTATTATTTACAATTACCCTGAATTTGTTGCGTCCTTCAAAAGGGTTTTTGATGTTCCAGCTCGCTCCACCCCTACCGCTGAACTACTCATGTCTAATGCTCAGGGCACAAAAACTATTGTCGAGTATGCCAGTGAATTCCGTACCATGGCAGCAGAAGGTGGCTGGAACAACGAGACTCTCATGGCTGTCTTTGCACAGGGTCTCTCCGATGTGTTTAAAAATGAGATTGCAGCCAGAGAATTACCTAAAGATCTCGAGGAACTGATATCATTTGTCACCCTCATTGACATCAGACTCCGAGAGAGATCCTCATCCAGGGAGCGCCTGCGGAGGCCTCTTGTAGATTTGACACCAAGCTTTTCTTGCCCACCCAAACCTCCCTCACCTCCCATGCCTCCTGGTCCTGAAACCTCTGTCTGTGTGGAGCCAAGGCGGTTAGGCTTCTCACGCCTCTCGGTCGAGGAGAGAGCCTTTAGGAGGAGGGAGGGTCGGTGCCTATACTGCGGACACCACGGTCACATGTTAAAGTTTTGCCCGATTCGTCCGGCAAAGGGCCCGCACCCAAGATACTGTCAGGGGCAGATCTTGGGTGGTCTTTCTGCAGACCCAGAGATATGTGTGGGCAAACCCTTGGTGCCTATTATCCTCTCCTGGCCTGATTCATCCATTAAAACCCGGGCATTTCTTGATTCTGGGGCCGAAGGCTCGTTTATAGATTGTGCATTTGCATCAAAGCACTCTATACCCTTACAGTCTCGCAACTTTCCACTAGCCTTCGAAGCCATCGATGGCAGACCAATACAGCCAACCCACGTGACCCAAGAAACCGTGCCCATATCTCTGGCTGTAGGGGCTCTACATCATGAGACGATCCAATTCCAGGTCATTTCCTCTCCATATTACCAGGTTGTTTTGGGATACCCTTGGTTACAGAAGCATAACCCCACAATTGATTGGCGCAAAGCTGAGATATTATCATGGTCCCAGCAATGCACATTGTCCTGTCTCCAGAAACCGGTCAAAGTTTTGGGCACATGTTCTGCCTCTTCCTTACCCGCTGAGTACCAAGAATTCCAAGATGTATTTGGCAAAGGTCAAGCCAGCGTTCTGCCACCACACCGTCCGTACGACTGTGGTATCGAACTCCAACCTGGTGCCAATCCTCCCCGTGGCCGGATTTACCCACTGTCTGTAGCAGAGAATCGAGCCATGGAGGAGTATGTTACCGATGCACTGTCTAAGGGTTTTATTCGGAAGTCATCTTCTCCTGCCGGGGCCAGCTTTTTCTTTGTAAAAAAAAAATATGGCGAGTTGAGACCCTGTATCGACTATAGGGGTCTCAATCGCATTACTATTAAGAATGCCTACCCCATTCCATTAATCACGGAGTTATTTGACTGCCTCAAGGGAGCAACGGTCTTCACCAAACTTGATCTGAGAGGGGCATATAATCTCGTCCGGATAAAAGAGGGCCACAAATGGAAAACTGCATTTAACAACAGGAGCGGCCATTACGAATACCTAGTAATGCCCTTTGGTCTTTGCAATGCTCCGGCGGTTTTCCAAGAATTTATAAATGACGTCCTGCGAGATATGCTGCAGCAATGTGTGGTGGTTTATCTTGATGATATTCTTATCCATTCCACATCTCTCGAGAACCATCACGCAGACGTTTCTCGTGTTCTACAGAGACTTAGAGAGAATAATCTGTTCTGCAAATTGGAGAAATGTGAATTTAACTGCAAACAGGTCACATTCTTGGGATATGTTATCTCAGATGCTGGATTCTCTATGGATCCTGAGAAACTTTCGGCTGTACTAAAATGGCCTCGACCTACGAGTCTTCGCTCTATACAACGTTTTCTGGGCTTCGCCAATTATTATCGGAAGTTCATACGCAACTTTTCTTCCTTGGTTAAACCTCTCACGGACATGACCAGGAGAGATGCTGATCCACAGCATTGGTCACAAGAAGCCATTACTGCCTTTGAGTCTCTCAAAGTCGCCTTTGCTGCTGCTCCTATACTGGCACACCCTAACCCTGCCTTACCATTCATTCTTGAAGTCGATGCGTCTGAGACAGGAGTAGGCGCCCTCCTGTCTCAACGTCCTAACCCTGAGAGCTCCAGGCATCAGTGCGGGTATTTCTCGAGGAAATTGAACCCGGCGGAATGCAATTACCAGATTGGTGATAGAGAACTTCTAGCCATAATTTTAGCTCTCAAAGAATGGAGGCACCTTCTTGAGGGTACTTCAGTGCCAATCCTCATTCTCACAGACCACAAGAATCTTACATATCTTTCCGAAGCTAAGCGGCTTTCCCCCGGCAAGCTAGATGAGCTCTCTTCCTATTAAGATTCAATTATGTGGTTTCTTACTTGCCCGGTACTAAAAACATTCGGGCTGATGCCTTGTCTCGACAGTTCTCCCCTCCATCTAGAGAGGAGATAACCCCTACTCCTGTGATTCCTCCGGACCATATACTATCAACCTTCCGTACTAACCTCACCTCACCCCTAGGCGAGGAGATTCTGGCTGCACAAATTAATGCTCCTCCAGAGAAACCTAATGGCCGTTGTTTTGTACCTATTAACCTCCGTACGAAACTATTGAGTACATACCACGACCCCAAAGCAGCTGGACATCCAGGCAAAAACCAGTTAATCTGGTCTGTCTCCCGGCAATTTTGGTGGCCTAGTCTCCGTTCGGATGTCACCGCTTTTGTAGCTGCCTGTCCTGTGTGCGCTCAAAATAAAACCACACGACGCCCTCCAGTGGGTCTCCTGCAAACCATACCTAATGGTGAACGACTCTGGACCCACTTGTCCATGGATTTTATCGTAGATCTTCCGGTCTCCCGTGGCAATACAGTCGTTCTCATGGTTGTTGACCGATTCTCGAAGATGTCGCATTGCATTCCCTTGAAAAAACTACCAACTTCCCAGGAACTTGCAACAATTTTTGCTCGGGAGGTCTTTCGTTTGCATGGGTTACCCAAAGTGATAGTCTCAGATAGGGGTAGCCAGTTCGTGTCCAGATTTTGGAGAGCCTTTTGTACACAGATGGGAATTCAGCTTTCCTTCTCCTCGGCCTACCACCCGCAATCTAATGGTGCAGCGGAACAAGCTAACCAAACACTGGAACAGTTTCTGCATTGCTACATTTCTGACCACCAGAACAACTGGTCTGATCTGCTACCCTGGGCGGAGTTTGCCCACAATAGTGCGATTAATGCCTCCTCCCGGCTATCCCCATTCTTGGCAAACTATGGGTTTCAACCATCCATGTTGCCTGATACGTTCTTGCCACATGGGATACCGGCATTGGAGGAACATCTCAGGGAACTCCGTTCCACTTGGGTGCAGGTTCAGAATTCTTTGCAACGCGCAATGCAGAACTACAAACTCCAGGCCGACCGCAGACGCCTTCCTGCACCTACCTATCAGGTCGGAGAGAGGGTCTGGCTGTCTTCCCGCAACCTACGCCTCCGTGTCCCCTCACAAAAACTGGCACCCCGATACGTTGGGCCATTTCGTATACTTCGAAGGGTTAACCCTGTACCTTACGCACTTGACCTTCCTGCTAACATGCGCATCTCAAATGTTTTCCATGTTTCCCTCTTGAAACCGTTGTAATCGCTACACCACCTCAGTGCCATGTCCACGTCCTGTTCTGGTTGACAATCATGAGGAATATGAAATACGCAGCATCATTGACTCACGGGTCTTCAGAGGACAGATCCAATACTTGGTGCACTGGAAAGGATACGGTCCAGAGGAACGCTCCTGGGTTCCAGCCTCTGATGTCCATGCACCATCCCTCCTTCGTTCCTATCACGCCCGCTTCCCCATGAAGCCCGGACCCACCAGCAGAGATGGGGGGAGTCGTTGAGGGGGAGGTACTGTCAGGGTTTCCTTGCTGTTTTAAACAGCAACCCTTTCTGTTTCAGTGAATGAGTTTTCAGCTGCAATTACTATGAGCTCCTTCTGCTTGTTGCCACGGTTACTCACCTGAGAGTAGTAATCAATCAGTTCTGCCTATTTAAGCAGCAAATCCCAGAACCTCCTTGCCCCTTGCGTGGTTTCCTGTTTCCCAGAAGTCTCCTTGTTCCTGTGTTTCCTGTTTGTTCCTGGTTCCTGACTCTGGTCTTGTTCCTGACTCCGCTGCTCTCCGTGCTCCTGATCCTGGCTTGTCTGACTACCCACTCTGGTGACTGACCCCTGCTTAATTCCTGGACTTTGCTTTTGTTATTTAATTGTTATTTATTAATAAAGGTGTGTTTGCATCTAGTTCTGTCTCTGTCTGGTTCCTGGTCCCTGACACCAATACAGTATCAGATTGGAGAGACAGAGACACAATTGTGGAGGAATTAGTTGAGCAAGTACTAGAATTTTAAATGTAATCTTCATGATTCATGATGGAAGATGTTGTTAGGACTGGCAATGGGGAGTGGTAAGAATAGAGCGAAGTTTTCAATAGTGATCCAAGATCAGCATTCAATGTAGCTTAAGGTGGTACTGTGAAAATAACAATAACTGTAAAGTTAAATTCTGTCATCGATATGGAATTTGCATTGCTTCTCCCAGTAGAGAAGGATAGGAGTCGACCGTTAGAATCACAGATTGTCATTGACTCCTATGTACAATATGTCCCTGAAGGGTTGCCACTTGAGATGCAAAATCATGGTGCCACTGAAAATGTTATATTTTAATATTACTTGTGGAGCTTTATAAGACAAACCACAAAATTACCATTATAAATGACGTGAAACAATGTAAGCAGCCAAGAGCATTGCGAGGGACTGAGCTCAAGCAATGTAGATACAAGTCTTTGCAGCTGTCAGCTGTAAGACATTTGTAAAAATATTCCACAAAAAACACTTGAATTAATTTTCAGATTAAAACTAGTGGTGAGTGGAATGATAGCTGAGATGGTATTGAGGTTGGAAGAATTGGAGGGACAGAGTAAAAGTTACTTTTATTTTAGGTAGACAATGCATATAGATTCAGGTAGAATAGTTTTGGTAGAGTGGAGTTGGATGTCGGGGCAGCATATCAAAATGTTACTATTGAGAAGACTGGTACAGATAGTGATCTTGAAAATTATCTTTGTACTGAGCACCGAAATATTGCCCTCAAATAACTATAATAACTCAGGTGTCATACAATGTATAATAAAGTATTTTGGCATCATCCCCTAATGAGTAAGAAAACACAAACATGCCATGCTCGATCTTCTCAAACAATATCTGTCTCACTGTTCTACCTGGTGCAGGAGTCAGCATGTCTGTGCCCTGTTTCTCCCCTGTGCCGAGCAACATGAGCCTCTGAAACATTTGTCGTGTTTGGCATCGTGCCTGTGACTTGTATTGACAGCCTGAAGCACCCAAACAAGCCTGATTCTGAAACACTGCATATGTGTTCTCTCCATAAGGATGTCTAAAAATTTCATCTTGCACCAATGGTCTGAAGGAATCATAGAAGTTTCCAGGAGTGCATTGCAACTATTGCTTTTGCTCCAGTCAAGTAGGTTAGAAAGAAACATTAAAAATACCCATTTATTCCCATTATACCCATTTTTCGAATCAGAAAAAAACAGGCAAGAATCAGTTACATGAATATACCGCTATATATATGTCCATATAGTTAATGTAACAAAAATGTAAACCAGTATATTACATGAAGTAAAGTCATGATTTTATTAAAGACACGGAGGCTCATATTGCATATCCCTTTGTTTACTGTCCACCAATAGCAGCAAAGAATACAAAATAGAATGAAAAATTAATGCATACATAATAACATAGGCCATTCCCAGCCAAGTCCAGTATAATAGTAGGTACCACCCTCAGATCTCCCTCTTTCTTGAAGATGCGACACACCACAACAGAAAAGTCTGCAAAACAGGAAACCAGCAGACATAATTCTTCAGCAACCAAAACGTAGAAGTTCATGATTGAGAACAGAGGACCATTTAATCCACAACAGGAAACAAATTCGGAACATCCAAGGAACAGCTCCAACAAGATACCGCTCCCCCAAGGTAGATGAAAGAGACATGAAACAGGACCGGATCATGCTGTGAAAACATAAAGAACAGGAGCCCAAGGGTTAAATCGGTACCATAGACCAACATCAGGGCCAGAAGCATTATAGGCAATAATCTACATCCCATAACGAGCAACAGCCCTCATAAATACAATGCCCCACGTACCATACCAATGAATCCAATCGCCTATAATAAACAATACGGGTGGGAAAAACAGAAAACAAAACTGAGAAATGTCTTCATAATGCGTGGGACAATACTCGCCTCCATGTCTTTAATAAAATCATGACTTTATGTCTTGTAATATGAAAATCATGTAATTTTAATCACAAGACACAGAGGCTCATATTGCAAGTTTAAAGCTAATCAACCACCGCAGAAAACACATGAGTAATAGGCCGAAAATTAAATTCATGAAACATTGATTCCCACAATCAATCGGCCATCCTCATTAGGTCCTCCAAACATGCGCACGATGCCAGCATCGATGATGTAGAGGTTCCCCTAACAGAATGCGCTCCAAAAACAGAAACATCGATACCAGCTTAGTCCAGAATCCACTTCAACCATCGGGACAACGTAGAACTTGCAACTGGGGCAAAATGGGATGAAAAGACAAGAAAAGTTGAGGTGTAGATGCGGAACGATGCGGCCTGGTACGACCTTCATATTCAAGTAAACACGCTACCGGGCATAAAGCCGGCGTCAAAGGGAAAGTTGGATACGATACTGACTTAATAAAAGTCTTAGTATGTCTGGAAATATTGAAAGTCACACCCTCAGAGTGTATGATCTGGCATACAAGAAATTGATCAAGAAATTAGGCAAAAAAGACAAACCAATTTAGCTGACAACTGACGTAATGAGAGATCCCAGTTTGAAGGCCAGGCAGAGAGAAAAGACAGAACAACCGAGACATCCCAAGTGGATGAATAATGTGACCTAGGCAGACGGGAAAATTGGAAACCACGTAGGAGTCGACATACTAAACGGTGGGTGGAAGATATTGCCAATCTGTACAGATTGATCGGTCGGTAAGCAATGCCAGCATCAACCAGAGAAGTCAGGAATTCCAGAATCACTGTCAGAGGGGCTAAAATGGGATCCACATCCCTAGCCAGGCACCAGCCAGCCCAAGCTTGTCAAGTTGACCCATATGATCGTGTAGTTCCGGGAGCCAATGCGTCTGCCAACAATCGTTGAGTAGTCTCCGAGACCCCCATGACTTCCCAGGGTCCCCTGAAATCCGCCACGCCATGAGAAGGAGGTGTCCATCCACCATCAGAGGATGACAACCACCTGCCGGATTGTGAAGCAGGCCTGGGAAAGATGGTAACAGCCTGGGACAATCCACCGACATCTCCAGAAGTTGAGGGAACCATGACTGCATCCCCCCAAAAATGCACCAAAAGCACCAGTTCAGTTTGTTGGCATTGAACCTGAAGGAGTGTGCGTGGAATCATGGAGAAGGGGGGGAAACGCGTACAGGAGACGTCCTTTGAAGTCCTGCAGGAAAGTGTCCACTGCCTCTGCCGTCAGGTCTGGTCTCCAGCTGAAAAACCATGGGAGCTGGGCGTTGAGCAGTGAGGTGAAGAGGTCGATAACAAAAAGACCCCAGAGAGACGATACAATTGAGAACACTTCTGTGTCCAATTTCCAGTCACTGTTGTCCGAAAGATACAGTGAATTCCAATCCGCCTGGACATTGTGTAGGCCTGTTTGATATTCCACTTGGACCACCAAATTCCGAGCTAGACAGAACTCCCAACATTCTCTCGCCAATCTGGCCAAGACAGCCGACTGGGTGCCGCCCATGTGGTTGACATACCACCGAGATGTTGTCCATGCAGAGGCGAATGCCTGTGCCTGATCCCTCATGAAACTCCAACATGTTGATGTGGAGCCGTGATTTGGAGTCCGACCAACGACCTCCCATCGACACACCTTCACAGTGGGCACCCCAGTCTTGGACACTCGCGTCTGAGTCTATGGTAAACTCTGGTTGCAGACAGGTTCACGATCCACCACTGCAGTTCGTCCCTCGTTTCGCCATCCAGGGTAACCATATCCATGTAAGATGCACCCTCTTGCAGATGAGCTATTTTCAACCTTTGGAGTGCCCTTTAATGGAGTGAAGGCCAGGAAAACCGCCTGGATAGACAAGGCCAGCAGGCTGATAATCCGTGCCAAGTGACGCAGGATGATCCTTGGACTGAGGAGCGCCCTGCGAAGTACCTTGCGAATCGTCTGAATCTTGGAGGATGGAAGACTCAACAATTCCTCCTCCGAATCCATGAGGAAACCAAGAAATTCCATCAGCCCGGATAGGTTCAGGCAGGATTTTTCCCAGTTGATGATGAACCCCAGATGACTGAGCAGGTCTGCGGTCCATCGCAGATGGTGTATGAGGAGGTAGCGTTCCTGATCAGGATGTCATCCAGGTAGACGATTAGGCAAACGCCTTGACTGTGGAGCCAGGCCATCACCGGACGAAGCAGCTTCGTGAAGCACCAGGGTGCCGAGGAGAGACCATAAGGAAGACAAGTAAAGCGTCAAACTCTGTCCAATGAAATCAAAGTTGATCTATTGAAGTTTTGGCTACCAGCACCGTCAGTTACGCGTCCTTCAAATCTAGTTTTGCCAGCCAATCTCTGTGCAGGAGTAGGTCCCTCAGAAGATGGATGCCCTCCATCTTGAAATGGCGGTAGCGAACCATAGCATTGAGCGGATGCAAGTTGATGACAGGGCGCCTTTGCCCACCTTTCTTTTCCACTAGGAACATATAGCTTAAGACCCCTTTGGGATTCAGAGGGGCCAGCTTGATTGCCTCCTTGACGCGAAGAGCCAACAATTCCTCGTCGATCAACCTGCGGTCTCTGAGTGAGAAACAGATCAGCCGAGGACTTGGAATATTGCAAGGCGTGCTCCCGAGTTCTATATGAAAACCTCGAACCGTGTCAAGTACCCACGTGTCTGAGGTAATTGTTGACCAAACTGGGAAAAATTATGGAGTCTGCCCCTTACACAAACATGAGAAAAAAACTTGAGGTGTAAGTAAACTTACTGTGATGGGAAGAAGGGGGACCGGGTCCTCGTCTCCTGGAAATTGGAGCAGTGCCAGAAAGAGCCCCGTCCCGAGCCGCGGGACCGGGAATAGTTGTGGCCGGCCAGACAGCCCCTGAATATGTCAGCCCTGGTAGAGACCCGCCCCTGGAAAACCCTTCTCATGGAAGATTGGGCCTTATCAAGGGCAGTAAATGCCCCTACAAAGCGACCCAGATCCTTAATAAAGGAATCGCCAAATAATAAGCTCTGGACATCTTTACCAGCTTCCGTGAGGGTGAGATTGGCCAACTTGGGCTCTATTTTAAACAGGATGTCTTTACGCCGTTCCATGGACATCGAGACAGTGACACTCCCGGCAATGCAAATCGCTCTCTGGACCCAACCACGGAGTTCATCCGAGTCTATCATATGGTTTTCGGCTCTGGCATCCTCTGCCAAGTCAAATCATTTTATAAGGAGACCAAACAAATCAAGGTGTTTGTCTTGGCATGATCTAAGTTGCGAATCCAGTCCCTTGCGTGGGTTACAACCCAATTTAGCCAGAAACTGGGTCATCTTAGGGACTACCTCCAGGGTGTCCCATACTTTGTTAGGCACTACACAAGTTTGCTGCGGGCCGCCGTACCCAGTTCTCAAGGTATCGGGCCACATGGTCCGCAAGGAGCCACTTAGCCGACCTCAGATGCTGGAGCTCATCCGGGTTGAATAAGGGCTCGCCCAATGGGTTTTGTGAGGGCAGTCCCCACATCTGCGGAAGGAACAGCCCCCAGATCGCCTCCAGACATCTCTGCCTGTGCGGAAGAAAAGAAGTCAAGGGCCAACAGACTTTCTTGGGTGCCTCACCTGAAGCATCTGCTGCCTGACGCGCGTGGCAAAATGGAGCGTCTGCTGGACGCGTGAGTAGGGCGTGTGAGATAGTTTGAGACAGCACTGATGACATGGACCCCATGACTGCCATAATGGCCTCAATAACTGAGCACTGTAGCGCTCAGGCCTTCGCACCCTCGTCATGGCCAGACAGGCCCACCAACAGGGGTGGGGAGCCGAGGTAGTGGGAGTCTCCCCCATAGTGTGTGGGGTATCCATCTCCCCAGTGGTAGGTGAACAGGCAAGCACCCTAGGTTTAGGCATGATACAAGAGTATGAATATATATTAATTGACACTCTAACAGCTGTAAAGTAAGCAGCACAGTAAGGGTTAATCACACAAACTAAGCAAACCAGGGAAAAAGGTAAGTAGGAGAGATCTCACCAGGGCCCAGACCCGCAGTAACTACACGAGGCATGCAAGGTAAAACGAAGGAGGGGGAGGTGAGACAAAACCAGAAGGAAAAACACAGTCCCCCAAGCTCACGAAACTCAGAGGCAAATAATCCGCAAACGCAGCTAAAAACTATTACCGAACGGGTGCGTTCGGCTTGCGAACAAAGCTTGTTCATGGGTCGAACACGTCCAGTAAGTCAAAACCCGCGAACGGGTAAAAACAGCAAAACGTGCAGTTACAAATCCGCGAATGCGAAATAGCGTTCGCAAAACGAACGCGGCCACGAAACATGTGGCTCAGGCGTTTATGAAAAGCAAACAGTCGAACGCCAGCCCCAAACAGCCAAACGGAGCTTAACAGGGGGCCAAAAAGGGTGCAAAACGGTCCGTGACTCCAGGAATTTCTTTAACAGAGGGTAAACACAGGGGAACTAAAAGAAAAACAGAGCAGGACAAGACAAAGGCAGCAGGTACCAAAACAGGAAAAAAATGCAAGTATAGATGAAAGAAAATAGATAAAATGAGAAAGGATAGGGGTACAACAAAAGACCCACAAACAGGTAAAAAGAGAGCCTTCAGCTGTCTGGGACCCCAAATCTACCATAAACATCGTAAATACAAACTAAAAATACATGTAATATAACAGCAAATACTAACAAATAACCAAATTAGCACACACAAAAAAAAACACAGAACAGAGAAAATTAGGTACTTATCTGACTGTGGAGCAGCAAAGAAAGAGGGAGATCTGAGGGTGGTGCCTACTATTATACTGGGACTTGGTTGGGAGTGGCCTATGTTATGATGTATGCATTATTTTTTCATTCTGTTTTGTGTTCTTTGCTGCTATTGGTGGACAGTAAAGAAAGTGATATGCAATATGAGTCTCCGTGCCTTGTAATAAAATCGAACTGATACATTGGGTCTGGTAATAGGAGGGTTGATAGACAAAAGTATATGCTCAGAAGTATAATTGCTTAGCAGTATAACTATTTTGTACAGAATTTTTTTATTATTTTTTTTGCAAATAAGGTTTTTAAGGTGTGTGAGGAGTTGTCCTACTCCCAATTACAAGAGTATACTTTCCTGTTAGGACAATAGACAAACAATTATGTATACTAAGCTTGCCAAGATGAAATTCCTTTTTTAAATGTTTTATTCCCTTTCACTGATATTATGTATATATGCAAAATCTTAATGTGTATGTGCTCTCAGTTTTGACTGTTTCTTCTCTATTGCAATCACTGTGATACATTCACTATTCCAGCCTCTGACTGGTACATTTGAAAATACCTTTTGGAGGATATTGGTTCTTTGTATAATAATATCATGGCAGTACATCTATCTTCCGTTTATCCCTTTCTGTCTGCTACCACAACAGTGTATATACACACCGCAGTGGTAAGCAGATCCCCAGTTTTTTCCTTCCATGCTTTAATAAAAGCTATTCAGTAAATTAAGTAACCCCCACACACTACAGCCTCTATTCCCCCATCATACACAACAGATTATATTCTCCCATCATACACTACAGCCCCTATTGCTCAATCATACACTACAGTCTCTATTACCCCATCATACACTATAACCTCTATTCCCCTATTATACACTACAACCCCTATTGGTCTCCAATACACAATACAGTCTACATCTACATACTTTGGGTTTGTTTTGTATTTAAGCACAATTTGTGACGTCATACATCTTGTTTTGCAGGCAGAAGGTACCAGACTACAGAGGGAAATGCGAGGATATCTGGCTGCAATTAAAGGTATATTGAAAGATATATTTTTTTGATTTTCATCTTACACACTGCAGTGTAAAAATGTTGCACAGATAATGCATGTTTACTTGGAAAGGATTGTAAAGCATAACGCAAATTAAGCTTCCAGAAATCACATAAAATGGTGTGACAGCTTGTTCCATGTTGTTAACGAAGGAAGAAATCATCTGTTTACCTAATCAATGTGAATTAAATTAGTATGAAGAATACATTACAAATGCATCAAAGATTTTAAGAAATTATTCACTTAATTGAGCAAATGGACACTGTTAATCAGATTAATGCACATATCAGTGGGAACACTAGATTCAGATCAGGATCAACCATAAGGCGACCTTAAGGCCCTGGGGTTGGAAAAGGGCCCCTGGAACCATGAATTTGATTGGTCTCATTAACCATCGCCATGTGAAGAATGAAGGGAAGGGGGGGGGGGGGGAGCTGGAAACCTGCCTAGTACTCTGAGATTTTAATATTTCTTTGTCTAGGAAAACTGTCTCAGTACATATAACAGGCAAGTTAGCCTGACAATCGTAATGTTAGAAATATATGAAACATACCTTTTTTTTTTCTTAATTAGAGTTTAGATTTACTAATGAAATAGATCATATTACATTATAGTTCCTAAAGAATGTAAGGTCATTTTGTGACTGTAAATGATATTATAAGTGATGCAAAGCCCTAACAGCAAGATTATTTATAGTATTAGTAGAATAATGCAAAAAAATTCTATTGACCTTGTTTATATGCTTCCAAAAACAGAACAATAGGGAATAGGACCACATTGAATTGGACTATATTTCTCTTTAGAAATCATTTTTCTACTCAGATTAAATATTGTTACTGCTAGGTGGTGTGTTATTATCTAGATTACCAAAAGGTCAAGGATACATATAAGCCAAACAAGAGAATTATAGGGATTTACCGAAGGACGAGCTATTACGTTTTTGTCTGTTCTCAGAGTTTTCATAATCTTTGGGGTTTTTTATGCATTTGCTTAGGTTCTTTCTAAACTAAAATGGTTATACAGACCTAGACCCCATGCTCACTGTGCCTAAAAGGGTTTCATCTACACCTCACTGACAAGGCCCAGAGAAGACTGAAAGATAATCTAGTGTTGTTGTATCTTTCATGCAGAGGGAACTTGCCAACATTTCAGATCTGGACTACAATTATATCCTTTTCTTCTTTTTAAGTTCACACTGGCCGCCAATTTAAACCCACTCCTTTAAGAATTGCTATCATCTACTTGGCCCTAACTCCCCATCCAACTATCGTCCTATCTCGCTACTGCCTTTTGCATCCAAGATCCTTGAAAGAATTGTGTATGCGAGATTGACAGACTTCCTCAAGTCCAACTCTCTGCTAGACCCGCTTCAGTCTGGTTCCGCGCTAAGTACTCTGTGGAAATGACACTGACCAAAGTATCAAATGATCTACTCGCTGCAAAATCTCGTGGTCACTATTCTATCCTAATTCTCCTTGACCTATCTGCGGCTTTTGACACTGTTGATCATCAACAGCTTCTTCTGATCCTCCGCAATATCGGTCTACAAGATATTGCTCTCTCCTGGTGCTCCTCCTACCTCTCCCAGCGCTCTTTCAGTGTTTCTTTCTCTTGCTCTGCTTCTTCTCCCCAACTCCTCTCTGTTGGTCTCCCCCAAGGTCCAGTCCTTGGTCCCCTACTGTTCTCCATCTATACTGCCTCCCTTGGTAAACGCATTAGCTCCTTTGGCTTCCAATATCATTTCTATGCAGATGACACGCAAATCTACCTGTCCTCTCCTGATCTCTCCCCATCCCTCTTGACTAGTGTCTCTGACTGCCTCTCTGTTGACTGCCTCTCTGTTGTTTCCTTAAACTAAACTTGACCAAAACTGAAATTCTGGTCTTTCCCCCCTCAAGTGTTGTTACTCCTGTGTCTGTCTCCCTCCAAGTCAACGGTGCTACCATCAGCTCCACCACGCAGGCTCGCTGCCTAGGTGTTCTCTTTGACTCCAACCTCTCCTTCAAGCCCCATGTTCAATCTATCACCAAATCCTGTCATTTCCACCTCAAAAACATTGCACGCATCTGCCCCTACTTAACCCCAGATGCGACTAAGGTGTTGGTCCATTCCACTATCCTTTCTGGCCTTGACTACTGTAATCCGCTTCCATGCTCCCAACTTGCGCCGTTACAGTCCATAATGGCTGCGGCAGCGAGGCTCATCTTCCTGTCCACCCGCACCTCTCATGCCTCACCCTTTTGTCAGTCCCTACATTGGCTTCCTATAAAATATAGAGCTCAATTTAAAATTCTGGTTCTTGCTTTCAAATCTCTACATAATGCTGCTCCCACCTATCTATCCTCCCTTATACACAAGTATGTCCCGTCTAGGACCTTACGATCTGCTGAAGACTTATGTCTATCTTCTGTCCGTACTCCCACCTCTGATGCTCGCCTTCAAGATTTCTCGAGGGCTGCACTGTTCCTGTGGAACTCGCTTCCCTCCTCCGTTAGAGGCTCACCCAGTCTCCACTACTTAAAAAAATCGTTAAAAACCCACTTCTTCATAAAAGCGTATCAATTAAACTGTTAATAGCTCCTGACTGATTGCTCTTCTGCAACTGTCACTAGTCTAATACTATCCTTACCTTTTTGTGTCATTTTACCCCACTCCCTCTAGCATGTAAGTTCATTGAGCAAGGCCCTCAACCCCTCTGTTCCTGTGTGTCCAACTTTTCTGGTTACAACTACATGTCAGTTTGTCCACCCATTGTAAAGCGCTGCGGAATTTGATGGCGCTATATAAATATCATAATAATAATAATAATAATAATAATAATATGCAAATGGTATAGGTTAACTTTATAATGGAACAAGTGAGCACAGACTATTTGTGACGGGAGCAGTGATTTACTTAATGGCAAGCATTGTTTCTCTAAGCATGTGTCTGTTCTCAGAGTTCTCATATTCTTGACTTTTGCTTTCACACTTATTGTTTCGTTAGGAGATAGTGGACCATACATTGTAAATGTAGGGTTGTTTTATGTTGACTGACAAATTTATTTTTGAGCGTCAACTTAATATTGTAGAATGTAATAATATTGTAGGGTAAACTTTTCAAATTATTTAATATTTTGGGATAAACTTTTAAAATGTTTTGATATTATGAAAAATATTTACATTTTGTGATATTTTTATATTATAATGTGTTGAAATAAAATCATTTGGAAAGCTTATCCAACAATATTAAAACTTGAGGCCTATGTTAGATTGTGTTATGGCAACATAAATAAGATACACATTTTGTAAATGAGTGGTAACTAGTAACAAATTTGCAAGTACACAAAAAGTAAGGCATTTATATAAAATATTACACAAATAAATGTTACTTATTTATTCTTTATTTTGCATTTTTAAATAAGTAACACAAATATTAATAGTACACATCAGTTTTTACAAACAGGAATACAACATTTGATGACATCATGTACTGCGTACAAAATAATAACTACTATCGTGCATCCTACATTAGTGTGGTATTCGAATAGCATTCTTAGAAATCACAGCACATTTATTTCAAATTACATATAGCAGCATTGATAGATAGGTTAGCTAAAGCAGTTATAAAGGGAATATAGTGGAACCTCAGAAATCGAACGGTCCCTTACCCAAACAATTCGGTAGTCGAACAAAAAACCATGCCACCAACATTTTCAACTATAAAGCTATGTCTCCCTTAAGACACATTTGAAATGCCAGAATTTCCTATCCCCATCCAACCTATAATATCTTCTCCTTTCCACATATGCCGTCAACTCTCATCATAACAGGTAAAGTGAAGTTACATTTTCTTTTCATTTACTGTACACTGGGTTTATTATTATTTTTTCTATATGAATGTATGCATGTAAGGCATTATTAAACCATACCATTTGTGTTAAAATGCTGTAATTGTGGGGGTCTGGAACAGATAAATCACATTTACATTAATTCTTATGGGAAATGTTTATTCGGTTCTCGAATTCGAACAGCCTTCTGAAACGGATTAAGTTTGAGTTCTGAGGTTCAACTAGGTATAAAGTTAAAGTTAATTGAGTAAGGACCTGTCTCCTCCTAAACCACAGTAACAAAAAGGTGTAACAAATGTGAAGAAAGTATGTAGATCTGTTCATGCAAACTAACTCTTTCGGTAGGAAAGACATCCAGAAAAGTATAGTATAGTATAGAAAAGTATAGATGAGGGCTTATGGTGCAGCTATCTATATCCATCTGTGCCTGTTGTATGTTGTGCACAGAATGCACACATTACAGGATTAAAGGAACACTCCAAGCAGCATAACCACCACAGCTCACTGTAGTGGGCACAGTGCCAAGAGTTCCCTGGTACATGCCCAAGTATAAGGAGTCAAACAGTTTGGATCATTGTCTCTCTGCCCACACTTATCCAGTCTGAAGGATATTCTGATGCCCTTGCTTACTCTTGGCATACAGCTTGATGTCGTCCATGTAGAGTAGGTGGCTGATGGTAGGATATTATCCATATCCACTCTTCATGATATTCTGGCTGAGGCATTTGAGGACTATGTAGAACAGCATCAGGGGTAGCACATCACCTTGGTTTATGCCACATTTGATATTCACTTGTGTAAATGTTCTTGAAATTGGCTTCTAGAGTTCTTTACTTGCCCAACAAGTTCTTGAAAAAGGCTCTTAGTGTCTTGTTGACCTTGCAAGCATTCTAGTTTCCATGTGTGTGGCATTGTGGCTTTATTTTAGTCAAGCCAGGCTGTGCACAGATTAGTTTGGCTGTTCTTCAAATCCCATGTGACTGGTTTGTAAACAAACAGCTGTTTTTTGAGCTTCTGGTGTTGTTTCCATACCCTGCTTTGTACTCCTCAATTATAGACTTATATGCCCATTGATCTGGGAGGCTAAACTGCTTGACAGGACCTTTCATTTTATGGGGAGACCGATGATTGGTCAATAGATGTATGGAGTTGTTTCCTTGTGATGGTACTTCATGACAAGTATTGTTTTGCCTTGTGGGAGCCTGTTCCTAGTAGCCAGTTCATTTGTGCTAATTGGCATTCATGCAGCATTGTTTGTTTCTTTTTTCAGTAGGTGGGAATCGTGTTATGTCCTGACCAACTCTTCATGTGGACTATTAGTTGTTGGAGTGATTGGTTCTGGTTCTAAAATCAAGTAGTGGTTGTCTTTCAGGTCTAGTAGATACTAGGCCTTCGTGTTATGTGATGCTTCTTTATGGGTGGGTCTTGGGTGGCTTGTGCCATTATGCTACAACTGTAGTTAAACCCTGGATGGTTGTTAATAGATAGGGCATTTAAGCCTCTGCTTCTCTGGTGTATCTGCTCAGTCTGTTTGCCACTGCTGTCACTAGTGCTAAGCGGCTTCCAGTGCTTCCAATACGGGTATACTCTTGTATTTCATCAGTAACCAGGATCTATCCTTGATCTTTCCACCTCTGTAAGATGAACCAGCTTACTGGCTTCCAATTTTAGTCTCTGTGGGCAGTGTTGTTTCTTCTTCAGCCTCACCTTGTAGTCAAGCTTGTTACCACTACTGCTGTGGCACAGCGGCGTACATACCACGGTCGCAGGGGTTGCAGCTGCGACCGGGCCCGCCACTCCAGGGTGCCCGGCTCCCCTGCAGACCCCTGTGACCGGGTATCTGCTGCCATCATCTTCTGAGGCCCCGGCCCATGCGGCAAACCGCCGGGGCCGCAGTCCAAGGGGTCCATCTGGTGGCCCATGCTGTCAGGGCCACCCGATGGATGTGGATTGTCAGGGGGCCCGGTTAGCACTGGGCACTTTAACAGCGCGACCGGGCCCCCTGTGATGAGATCGCAAGCTGGGAGGAAGTGACCGCACGTCGCTCCTCCCAGCTAACACTGAGAGCCGCGCGAGAGGAAGCAGAGGGAGTCAGAGTGGGAACTCTGACTCCCATCCACCTGAGCCACCACTGGACCCCAGGGAAAGTCACCCTCCTGCATCTTAAAGGTAGGAAACAGGAGGGTGACTTAAACATTTTGTGTGTGTGTGTGTTTTTATGTATGTGTGTCTGTCTGTATGTGTGTGCCTGTCTGTCTGTATGTATGTGTGTCTGTCTGTATGTATGTGTGTCTGTCTGTATGTATGTGTGTCTGTCTGTGTGTGTGTGCCTGCCTGTTTGTATGTATGTCTTTGTATGTATGTGTGTGTGTGTGTGCCTGTCTGTGTATGTATGTGTGTCTGTCTGCCTGTGTGTGTGTGTGTCTGTCTATATGTGTGTGTCTGTCTGTCTGTATGTGTCTGCCTGTGTGTATGTGTGCCTGTCTGTTTTTTTATGTATGTGTCTTTGTATGTATGTGTGCCTCTCTGTTTGTATGTATGTGTATGTGTGCCTGTCTGTGTGTATGTATGTATGTGTGTGTATCTCTATGTGTGCCTGTCTGTCTGTATGTGTGTATGTGTGTCTGTATGTGTGCCTGTCTGTTTGTATGTATGTGTCTGTATGTGTGCCTCTCTGTTTGTATGTATGTGTCTGTGTGCCTGTCTGTGTGTCTGTATGTATGTGTCTGTGTGTGTCTGTCTGTATGTATATATGTGTGCCTGTCTGTATGTATGTGTCTATGTGTATATGTGTGTGTATCTATGTATGTGTGAGTGTGTGTTTGTGTATGTCCGGGGGGGAATAGGAAGGGCCACGGATCATTTTCGCTCCGGGGCCCCATGGTTTGTGTGTACGCAACTGCTGTGCCATATATACGCTTGTTGGTCTCTGTGACAGTGTTGGTTGGGATTGTTGATGGTGCCTCATTAACCACTGCCAGTATACTGTCTGGTGACAAATGTCCAGTGATCTTTGGTAGTCAAGTCTGATGTTCCGGTTTTCTATGATATTTTTTCTTAAATCTGTTATGCCAACTTGGGGCACAGACACAGTTTGGCAACCTTCTGTGGGTATAGTAATTTCTTCCTTTTCATGGCTCATGTACGATGTTTGATTTGTGTTACTCTCATATTATTGAGGCAAGCAGGTGTATATTGTTAGTGCTCTCATCTAGTGACAATAACTGGTCAGGTGGTCTGACTGTGATTTAAACCAGGATATCTTCATTCTGATGCAGTGGAAAAAAATAAATAAAAATGTATATATATATATATGTGGATTTGCACCATCTCTGTCAAAGATGCATCATTCCAGGGCCTTATTTAACTGTGAGAAAGTCCCACGAGGAAGGATTACCTAAATAAGTGGTTAATTTCATAAGAGCAGGCATTATTAGGTTACTAGGAAACGACCTGCCAGAAATGGGGTTCATTGGCTCTGTGACAGGTTATGCCGGCTGTGGTGTTATGGCAGTTTAGAGAGATATTATATACATACATATACAGGTGGTCCTCACTTTATGATCTGTTTTATGATGGTTCGCACTTACAACCAGCTCTCTTGCGTGGGGATTCAAGAGATTCCCCACTTTAGAGAGCTGGTCTATATTCGGGAAAGTTTTCCAAAACATAGATTTGCAGGATTCCCTGCGCTAGTGAACTGGTCTATGTTCAGGGGAATTCCCCCGAACGTAGACCTGCTCTCTTGCACATGCTCGCTAGCGCATCAGAACGGAACCCAGTCAGTAAGTGAGGAGTGTCTGTATACACATATATATATATATATATATATATATACATATATATACATATATATATATATATATATATATATATATATATATATATATATATATATACCTATCTCTATCAAGAAGAGGCGTACTCCAGAGGCCTCAAATAAAGATATGGATAAAAGTCTCACTAAGATTGGAACGTCAATTGTATTATGCACTAGCTGTATAATATATGTATATTATATAGCTAGCATATATATATATATATATATATATAGCATGTACTTTACTTTCAATACAAATCCTTGAGTGTGACCCTCTTCTTGGTAGATGGAACACACACACTTTGAACTTAACCTGAAACCAAAAATGCTTGAAATTCCCCCTCCAATATTTTCTCTTGCGATTTTATATAAAAACTATTTTAGTTAGAAATAGCAGCATATATGGATCTGCAGTTCTTCCATTCCTACTAATAGATCTAGCTGCCAAACACCAGTGTTTCACTCTGTCTGCATACAAATTATTTATTAGATGTGAAATCACATCTGCCAGCTGACCCAAACTCTTCCACGTGATGACAATCGTGTTTCGCTTTTCTTTTATTGCTGATAGCATGGTTCTATCACATGTATTATTTCTAGTCCGGATCACTAAACAGAAGTCCTTTAATTCTTCTTTAATATACAAAAACACAAAACGTTGCAGGTAGCATCCTTTTAAAAATGTATTACAATCACTCAACTAATTATCAAGCACATTTAACAATACTCTCTACATAATTATTTTTCTTGCAGGACTAAGGGCTAATAAAAGCCTACGTGTTTAAACAGGAATATTCATAGTATGTAGTGTATACATTGGAACAAGCAGCTCAATATGAGAGTATAAATATATATATTTGTTTTATTATGCTAGTATTTATTGTGAGTCAGGGCATTCAATATTTATATGCTGCTGTGTACAATTATAGAACTTTAGTACGCTGGCAAGTACAATGCATGCCCAAAGCCTTTTAATAATTTCTGCCTGATTTGCATCTTGTGCAAGTAAATACAAGTTTATTCTCTATATTGTAAACCACAGTACAGTATTTTTAAACCAGCCTGCAACGTGAAGACTAAATGAATCAGTTTGGAAAATATATTTACTTAAATAAGATTTTCCTAATCTGTGCTGTCTAGTCTAACAGTCCATTCTTTAGCAGAAAAAAACACATTACATAAAATAGATGCTAGAACCTTTGCAAAATAAATATGTAAAATACTGCTTGACCTTTGGTGTAAACATTATGGAGACAGTTTGATTATGTTGTTAAATTGCAGTAATGTTACGCATTGAAATTGTATTAAACTATTTTTACATATTGTATGGTTATCAGGTATGCAGGAGGCTTCTTTAAAACTTACTGAATCTTTGCATGAAGTTTATGAACCTGAATGGTATGGAAGAGATGATGTCAAAATTGTGGGGGAGGTAAGTAATACACTCCAACAAGAAAATATTAAAAATATTAAACATCACTTGTGTATTAAATAGGTTACACTATTTTGTTTTTAAAATATTTTAGCAAACAGATTTATTGTAAGTGAAAAACCCTAAAATAAGAGAAGCATTCTTGTGAGTTTCCATCCCAAAACACATATGTGTGTCACAGAACATTGATATATGTATGTATGTATACCATCAACTGAGTATGAAGTTCATTTGATGCCGGTGGTACATGAAATGCAATAAATCAATGGATCCAGCTTCTTAAGCAATGACTGGGTTGAAAAATTCAGAAAAAAAAGCCCAGTTAAGAAGAAGAAAGAAAAACTTCAGAGAAAGAGTTAACTCAGTTGGAATTCATATTACATATTAAGCATATTAAGCCTGAATAACTAAAATGATTCAATATTATACTGCATGCAAATCTGTGTCTACGGCAACTTTTCACACATTAAGAGCAACAGTGAGGTACCGGCTGTCACTACTCAAAACCAGTTAATAAGTAGCACCTAATGGCTCCTGTTATTTTCTATGAAAGAGGCTAACCAGTATTTCGCTATCGCTACTCAACACCAACTGCCTGCCACTAACCTCCCAAAAACGTAATACCAACCACTTGACCCGGTGGAAAGTGGTTAATGAGAACAAAATTCCTATACATCCTATTGAAACAAAAATTCTTGTTCCAACCCTGTCACCATGTTTTACGGTTTACCTGCCTGTTGCTACATACTACACAGGATAAACCTGCTTGCTTAACCAGCAAGCTGCTAATAGAAGAGTTGTTGGTATCGGTGGTAGCAGCTTTTATTACCAATAGGCTGAAACATTTTTTGCAAACAGGCTACAAGATACAGGCTCTTCGGAGTGACAGCTATTTATTTAATAGAGGACCACTCCACAGGTAAAATTATAAAGAAAATAAAAATCACTGTTTAGTAGATATACCCCCAAGGAATATGTGCATGTATTTTACATACATGTAGTCATTTGTGGTATATGTTAAAAGAGCTTGCAAAAGCTGCAATATGTATGGACTGCAGCCTTTGAATGCTTCCCAATTTCCCCTGGAAAATATATAACAGATATATATATCAGAGGCTTCTTATCGTGAATGCATGCACACGCACTAAATTCTGACCTGACGTCTAAAAAGCAGATATGGTGGGGGGAGGGAGGGAGGCAGGCACGCTTAAGTGGATGCGGGAAGAAACCTCCCTGGCTATTTGGGGTAGTTCATTATTTAATAATAAAAATGCAGATTTCTCATATACTTTGGCACTTTATCAAGTTCTTTTTTTTGTAATGGGGTACTCCTCACCCATAATGCACTTCAGCAAGTGCTTTATTGTTGAGGAGTGGTCATTTAATTATTTTATTGCTTTGACAGATCCTTTCACATGTTCTGTTAACTTTATTTTCTTACAGAAATGTGATGTACTTTGGGAAGATTTTCATCAGAAACTTGTGGATGGAGCCTTGTTAACACTCGATACATATTTAGGTCAATTTCCCGACATAAAGGTATGTTATATAGAAGTATAATTAGCTGTTTTGTTTTTTTTTTAATTATGGAAATAGTGAAAAATGTTCCATTTATTTGTTGTACTTTATTTTAACTATAATTTTATAAAGGGCATTTTGGTATGCTATGTTACTATTTTATGTATTTCTGATTACAGATGACTGTGATTGTGGAAAAAATAAGAGGGGATTATTTTAGTAAATGTAAAATTTTTCAAATAGGCAAATTGGAAAATAAAATATTCACAATCCACCAAAACTGAAAAATTGAGGTTAATTAAATTAAAGGGACACTATTATTCAGCCAGACCACTTCAGTTCAATGAAGTGTTCTGGGTGCCAGGTCCCTCATGTTTTAACCTTTCAGATGTAAACATAGCTGTTTCTGAGAAACTGCTATGTTTACATTGCAGGGTTAATCCAGCCTCTATAGCTGTCTTCCTGACAGCCGCTAGAGGCGCTTCTGCAACGCTGGATGCGAAAATTGCATCCAGCGTGTAGAACGTCCATAGGAAAGCATTGAGAAATGCTTTCTTATGGACTGTTTGAATGCTCGCGCGACTGTTACGGCGCATGCGCATTCCGCTCCACTTGGGAGCTGACGGCGGGGGAGGAGAGGTCACTAGCGCCGAGGGAGCCCGGCGCTGGATTAAGGTTAAGTAGCTGAATGGGTTTTAACCCCTTCAGCGCCAAGGGAGGGGGACCCTGAGAGTGGGGAGGTCCCAAGGATGATATAGTGTCAGGAAAAGGAGTTTGTTTTCCTGACACTATAGTGATCCTTTATGGTTTCATTTTAATATTTGATATGCTTTTTAAATGATTAAATATTTTAGATACACAATATTAATATATGAAAAAAGTACATAAAACTTGAAAAAAAAAAAAAATATATATATATATAAATATTTTTCAACAAATTAAATCATTATAAAGGGTTAAAGAAAATGATTAAAATAAGGTTTAATTTGCTAAAATTTAGTGTTCAGTAAAGCACCCGGCAAGCGAACCATGTTTTAAGTTCAGCTATTTTAATTTAAAAAGTGAAATTAACTTTAAATTTGGGAGGGTAGATAATGTACTATGCCTGGTGACGTCAGACACCAAATTTGCACAATATTGACATTGACCACATAGAATTCTTGTTCTGGGCTGGCTCATGGCACCTCTTTATTTTTATCTTTTACACGTTTAGCAGATAACTTCCCTGTGTACTATCTTTATGTAAGATTGCCATACTTAAGGGCACCAAATAAAGGAACTATCTGCTAAACAGTGCACTAATTTGATATACTTAAATATGGAACTCTCACATAAAAAAAGAAAAAAAATCACAAATGGGGGAGTTGTCTACAAAACAGCAGAAAGATCAAAATGAAGATCTTTCACTTGTTTAGCAGATAACTAATGTTTTGCTATCCTTATGTGGGATTTAAGGATACCAAATTAGGAGCCAGCTACTAAACACACTCACATTTACATGTGCACACACAACCACAGACAAACACACAGACATATATACACACACAATTACCCACATACACACAATTATTCATACATACATTTTTTTTTATAAACGTAATTTTTTATTAGGTTTTTTTTTTCATACATAGTTACTTTGGTATGACAATTGTACAGTACATTGTGCATAAATTAGTGGGATCCGAGTATACATACTCTTTTTTTTAAGTTTAGCCAGTGGTTGGATCTGAAATAACTGTGCTCACCCTGCACAGGTCCCATGTGCGCCCTCTAGAGATGCTGATGCTGGGATGTTGTCATATCCCGGTTGCCAGCACAGTAAGTATAGGGATCCCTCACCGCCTGCACTCCCCTCCAGTCCGGACAAGAATACATTGGGGCAGAGTAGGCATCCTCTTTGTGTAGGTAGGCAGGTGCCTACTCTGCCAAGTACAGTTAGCGGCATGCACCACCCAAGTATTGGTGCTTTAGGCAAAGGAAACAGGTAGGGAGAATTGCCCCTTATAGCTAAGCCAGAAAGTTCTGTGTTACACTCAGACACAAACCATCAATAGGGACATAAAGGATAGAAGGGTCCACAGGCACAGGAATATGGGTCCAAAATAGGAATTGTCCATCCAAATAGGGACACTTGGGAGGTATGATAGTTACTGTGTGGGGTTTTATTTATTATATGTTTAAATGTACCAATTTGGAAACCAAATGGCAAAATTTAGGAAAGCTGAGCCATTTTGGATACATTTTCCAAATCAGATGTTGTCTTTTAACTTGACTATTTGGATTCTAGTCTTCTACATTTTGGGGTTTAGTGAATACACCTTTTAAATGTGGATATATTTATATGTAGTCTAAATTGTACAATTGATTGTATAATTTTGAAGTAGGAGAAATAAAATGTGAGAGCAGTGTCTATTAATAAATTACACCAATCCATTAGGTGATATATTATTGTATTTGACCTGTTTATTAAAAATAAATAAATTATGTCCGCACTAACGTATTATATGTTTAACAGAGTCGAATTGCCAAGCGAAGTCGAAAACTGGTTGATTATGACAGTGCTAGGCATCACTTGGAAGCTTTACAGAACTCCAAGAGAAGAGATGAAGGAAGGATAACAAAGGTAATGAAAGTCCTCAAATATTTCTGTAGCCTGCTTGTTTCCGGCAGTCCTTTGATGCTCCCATGTGGATCTGCATGTATTGAAGGAAATGTAGGCTTCTAGCTAGAATGCTTTCTACCAGATGTTTAATACAGAAGTTAATTAGAGAAGTTACAGGTGATAGTGATGATCCATGTGGGACCCAGGCTGTTACTTTAGCTGATTACTTTCCATTAGAGCTATAATTTTTAATGAAGAAAAGCAAATGTGTATGCGTATATTTATATTATTTAAAAAGGATTTATTTTGGTAAATTGAATAAGCTAGTAGAATAAAATAATATTTTTTTTGGCTACACATCTTGTTAATGTTTTATAAAGCGCAGACTGAATGAGTTGCTGCTTGGCAGCTTGTCACATGAATGCACCGGTTGTGATGTGCCTTCAGCAGAATCAAGGTCACATTACACAGTGAGACAATGATGGGTATATTTTGACCCATGGGTAGATTCATGACCACAGATTTCAACTCTAACTAAATTTGTTGATGTAAAACTAGTGCAACTTTCTGTTTGGTAATTTGATCAGCTCTCGAAAAATGAAAAGCTAAATAAAGAAGTTTCAGGTTGAGACACAGTCCAACAGAAAATGGGATCTATTTGTAAGGAAAAATAAACATTTGGAATGCTTAATGTTTACTCGCCATGACCACCATACCTTACTAGTAAGTTGAAGGAGACTGCACTCACCAGGCTAAAACGGTTCACTGGATCAGGGGCAGGCCAGACCCCACATTGAATATGTAAAATAAAGTGATGATCCAGGCACTCAAGTAAATAGCATAACAGCAGCTTCATTGGGGCAAACACACAGCAAAGATTCCATCCGCTCGGTTCGAAACGTTGCTGTGTGTTTGCCCCAATAAAGCTACTTTATGCTATTCACTTGAGTGCTGGATCATCAAAATGGATAGAATTGTATCTGCTGAGTGTGATTCGTCAGTTGTGCTCAAATGTATAGATAATAAGGTATCTAGCAAACCTTCATGGGGTTTACTGCTATGTTGTTGGCAAAGCAGTTGAGAATTCTAACTCCTGGCATGTACCATTGGTCTCAGTTAGATGCACGCTAAACTTCTCTGCTTGGGTGAGATGGGATAGAGACATTAGGTAAGTATATATTTTAGTCTATACACTTCCTGGTGAGGCTGTGATCAGAATGTATTGATAGGATATATACCAACCTGAATTCTAAGGTTTTTAGATAAATTACTTAAAAAGCAGTGCAAATTCCCCCAGAATATAGAAGCCAAAACCTTTCACACCCACATGATTACCCACTCTCACATACACATGCCAAATTAGCCACATACTCCAGATATATAAATAGCAGCTCACACATGTAGACATACTAACTAGCTATTCGCAGGTATATAAAATACATGACTAGAAACACATACATGCACAACGAGCAACATATTCTGCACACTTTATTCTAGAGGTCACAGCAACTAGTAGCATGGCCTGTCTACAGTCTGTAACATCTTAAATTTTTCCCTCTTGACTTGTGCTCCTATCAGCAGACATCACGGATTGTGTGCAATCTTGTAAGTAGTAGTAGAAAGTACTGTTTTTCCTCTTGAATTGCTGCAAATCGGTGCTTCCTTTACCCTTTTCCAAATCAAAACTGTACCCGATGAATACGACCTCTCGTACAATGAAATGTGCTCTATATTCCATTAGCCAAAGCTTTATTTAGATGATATGGGACACTAAGCACCACAGCACTAGAGCGCACTGTAGTGGTTATGGTGAAAGAAATTTACGTGAACTCCCTCTTTTCTGTCAAGCCATTCCTGAGTGTTGTGCCACCTCCAGTACTTGCATTCTATCACTATCATTTTCCATAGATAATATGGAAGTGAAAGTCACTCATTATCTTTGCATTTTGAATGCCGAGAGAGACTCCATGTATGTCAAACTGTTTGAAAAATGTAATGGAAACTATAGGGACTGTAACCAAAGATTCCTTGCACTAAAACCACAACAATAAACTTTATAGGTTAGGGTGCTTAGAATGTCTTTTTACATTGCAGAATACAAAAAATAGTAGATGTTAAACTATCAAGCTTATAGTAACTTACATGACATGTTTGATTCTACTCTAGGCAGAAGAGGAGTTTCAAAAAGCTCAGAAGGTATTCGAAGATTTCAATACAGACCTCCAAGAGGAACTGCCTTCATTATGGTCCAGGTATAGCATAGCTTTTTATAACCTTAGTAAGCATTATGTATAATTATTTGATCATAAGAGCTGATAAAGTATGCTGGGTAAAAATTCCATATGTGGATGTTGTTTTAAATATTGAATGGTGTCTTTGGTCGTGAACAATGTAAACTAGGTCTCCATTTGCACTGCTTAGAATGGTGCACCTACAATCAGGGATCATATTAAAAACACCTCTAGTAGAATATGAGTTTCTGTGTTTGCTGATATTTTAGTTATGCAAACCTACAGCTGCTAATGGTTGAACCTAATCATAGATCCAACTTTAGAATTCTGGAATGTTTTTAATTGTGTTGATCATTTCATTCATGCATTTATAATTGCCAGCATCCTCTTGATGTTGCAATGCAACATTGCATTATTGCCAGCCTATTTTGGATAAGACTCAGGAATTGCACATCATTTAGTGCTGAAGTGTTGCAGGTTGCCTCACATTTATGAAGAGTTTGTATTCATTCATGGAAATGCTTAACTATAATTATCTCCATCTGTTTTGTTTATGCTTTCAACTGTGACTTCTCAATTATAAAGACGCATTGGTTTCTACGTAAACACGTTCCAAAACATATCAAGTTTGGAGTCAAAGTTCCACAAGGAAATCACAGGGGTAAGTCAAAACTCATTTACCAACATTACAAGTGAATTTCAAGAATTAGAATATTATAATTAACTAATATTTTAAAACTACTTCTCTGGAATTTACATGATTGAATAAAACATAAAAAAAAATATATATATATATATATATATCTATATATATATATATATATATATATATATATATATATATACATATAATCTCAACTATTTGTGTTAACTTGTTTTAAGATGATGCTCTGTATACTTTTATATTCATTTTAAAGGTTTCCCAATTGACATTATAATACTGTTCAGCCATTGCAAACAAGGAGGAGAAACAAAAACATCCCTTCAATTGCTTCATATCTCCTGTTCTCTGTACTTTTCAGTCAGCATAGAGATATGCTCTTGGGGACACCAAGGAACTGTTTCCAAAAATTGTACCACAAGCGCAACATGCTTAGACATGCTCTTGCGACACTCAGGGCACTAGGACCCTGCAGAGAGCACTGAAACAGACCTGCCAGTAAGTCTGCAAACCCTTTGGGTGAAACCAGTGACTTGATAGCATCACTGGCCTGCCCCCTTTACTCCTTCTTAAAACGCCAATGCCAGTGAGGTATGTGTGCGCCGTCTGCGGGACCGACTGGCTGACACACATTTTGTTTGGAGGTCTAGTACACATGCATGGCAATTGCTCCGCTGCGTCAATCAGCATCTCATAGAGATGCATTAACTTAGAAGTAACTCTCTGGGCTCCATAACAGATTAATCAAAGTGAAGGTGCTCGGGTGCCAGGAAGTCCTGGTGGTGGCTTATAACAGTTCATAAACGGTTTAACCCTAAAGTATCACTTTAGCACCATTTCACTCTGCACCCCCACCCCCCAACATGGGTGAAGAAAAATGAGTTGGATTCCCAACAAGGGGAAACAACTTCATGTGTGTCCAGGGGCGACCAGACCAGGGGATAACCCTTACAAAAATGTATAAAAATAGAAAAGCAGACCTGGTGGGTAAGAGAAAATAGGGCGCCCCCTAGTGAATATCCATGCATATATACAGAGGATAAAACATAACCTTTAATAAATGCTGTATAAAAAATATGCCTACAATAGGATTGCAAAAAACGAAAAGTAATAAAAAATGAAAAAATGGGAGGATATAATCAAGAGAACATGCTGGATGGGGTAAAGTATCCTAAAATAAACACCTGAAGGATACTTAGTAGTCCCCCCAACATGTATAGTATCTCTCAAGTACACTGATATCTCGATGCAATTGCAATTAAATGCAGAGGACCCTCCAGTTAGCACCCACAAATTGAAACCAAAAACCGGAATCAGAGGGGGTGAACGAAGTAGCAAAAAAATAGCATACTTGGGGGGGAACTGTAACAACAGAGGATAACAGAACGAGGTCATTGTACCATATAATTGAACACTGTCCGGGATATATACAATGTATCTGAAAAAACGATATGGTTACTAGAGCACAGCCTCAGGGGGCCAGAAAAATAGATCTGTCGTGGAGAGGGCAAACTGTGATGAACAGAATTCTCAACACATAACCCTTCGCCCCTTCCCCCCTGCTTCTAGTGTAACTAGCTCAAATTTCAGATTTCTAGTATAACTCGCTTAGTTTTCTAAGTTTACTAGCTAATCATAGAGGAGAACAGTGTCATCGGATATCCTCCCTGCCGGCCTGACACTATCTGCGCCTTCTTCGGAGGCTAACCAAAAGGTATGTGAGCTTCGGGGGCTCCTTAAATACCCCTTAACACTGAATCTAATCTATGGGCGTATACAATGCGTCCGCGCCAAAATTGGCCGAAATCGAACAAGCCACTCCCCTAGATGACGTGCCGGAATGGGATAGGGTTATGCTGATAAGATGACCGAGACCTGGTTAACTCCTCAAGTGCCAGTGTCATACTGTTGAAGAGATTAGTCCGTGATGTATATAGTCATTAGACATAAAGGTAGCATATAGGTGTAAATGAATAGAATCAGGATTCAGCACAGTTATGTGTTAAATAGCTGATATTAGTGCGAGCATACGTCCCAATGTGTCAGCATTAAAAAGAGGGCAAATATAGCTCAGGTAGAGTGTCTACAGAACTATACAGCCAGACCTGTAAATAGCTGATACGAGCATATCTCCCAATGTGTCAGTATTAGAACGAGGGCAATAATAGCTCAGATAGAGTGTCCACTGAACTATACAGCCAAACCTGTCCTCAAGTCTCAGAGGGCTGATTATGGTATCATAAGTTCCAGTTTATACGTGTCCCTCTCTGCAGCGACACTGAGGGATAGACCAACATAAACAGGGGAGTGCTTGTTATATATAAGTGTGTATATACAGGGTTTAACTGAACCCCCGATGCTAGAAAAAAGGAAAAAAAAAATAACGGATAAAGATAACAAAAGTATATACAGTCTTAATAAAAAATAATATGTACATATATGGTATAATCGTATAATGATTGCCTTGGTGTGGTTATTTTTCAATAAAGGGAGTGAATGTAAAGCCCTCATTTAGACCATTGGGGGCCAAAGTTTTGAACCTATAGATCCAATAACACTCTCTTTTAAGCAAAATGTGATCCATGTCACCGCCTCTATGACCTACAGTCACCTTTTCAATACCTGCGAACCTCACACCTTTGGGGTCTCCAGAGTGTTTCCTTCAGATTTCTCACGGAGTGTATATGCTCCATGATTCGTCTTTTGAAGGGGCGGATTGTTTTACCCACATATCTGAGACCACATGTACAGATCAAGAGATACACTATACCTTTAGTGCGGCAATTAAAAAATTGCTTAACACTGCAGGCTACTTGATCGCACGAATCCTTGAGATGTTTGGAGTCTTTGCAAATGTAGCTGCACGCCACACATTTGCCACATTTGTATGTACCCTGTACAGAAAGCCAGTTGTAACCAGCTTTTTTAGAGGATAAATGGCTGGGCACTAATGTCTCTTTTAGATTTCTACCTCTCCTTGCTGTAAGGGATACATAAGGGGTGATTGCTCCTTTAAAGTGGGGGTCTTGTGATATGAGTGGCCAGAACCTCCCTAATATCTTTTTTGCCTGATCCCAGCCTGAATCGAAATTCGCAATACAACGAATCGGCGTTTGCTCATTGGGAATCGATTTGTCTTGGAGGAGGTCCATTCTATCGCTGTGTAAAGCTCTCTGGTATGCCTGCTTCAGACAGCGATTGGGATAGCCTCTCTCCTTGAACCTGAGTCTTAGGAGTTTAGCCTGAGTGGTGAATTCCTCCAAGTTTGAACAGTTCCTTCTAAGCCGGAGATATTGTCCCACGGGAATGCCTCTCTTTAATGTGGTCGGGTGATGACTTTCCCACCTCAACATAGTGTTAGTTGATGTGGGTTTCCTAAATAAAGTTGTTTCAATTGTCTGTTTAGAGGTAGTGCTGAACGTGCAGTCAAGGAAATTTAAAGAAGAGCCCCCTATCTCCATTGTGAACTTCAAGTTGAGGTCATTGGAGTTCAGGCTCTCCACAAACAACGTGAAATGATTCCTTGTGCCAGTCCAGACCACTAGGACGTCATCTATGTATCTCTTCCACATAAAGATGAACTTGGTGTATTCACTGTTTGTGTCACTGAAGACCACATTCTCCTCCCACCATCCCAGGTGCAGGTTAGCATATGATGGGGCACAAGACGTACCCATAGCTGTTCCCTTCACCTGGTGATAGTATTGACCATCAAACAGAAAGAAGTTATGGGTCAAGACAAACTGCAGCAGGTCTAGTACAAAATAAGTGTGACATTGATGTCTAGAGCCACGGGTTTCCAAGTAGTGCTTAGTGTGCCTTAATCCAAGAGAGTGTGGAATGGATGAATATAAAGCCTCTACATCCAGACTACACAGGATGGCATCCTTAGGAAGGGTAGTGGAGGCTAGGCATTTGAGAGTGTCTTTGGTGTCCCTAAGATAGGAGGGTAGCTTCTCTACAAAAGGGCGAAGGATCTTGTCTATATAGATGCTTGCTTTACATGTTAGGTTGTTAGATCCGGACACAATGGGTCTACCTGTCAGGTTCTCATACTGTTTGTGAACCTTCGGTAGACAGTAAAATGTCGACACAGTAGGACACTTTACATAGATAAATGAGTATTCATCCTTCCCCAGAACACCATCATCAAAGGCCTTATCCAAGAGGTTTTTCAGGAGCGATAGAAATTTGGCTGAGGGATCTGTGGGCAATTTTTTGTAAGTGGTACTGTCTTTAAGTATGTTTTGAGTCATTTGTATATACTGTATTTTATTTTGTACCACAATATTCCCCCCCTTGCCTGCTGGCTTGATGATAATATCGTCATCTCCCTGTAGATCACAGAGGGCCTGCCATTCAGTCCTTGAAAGGTTACTGTGTGGTCGGAGTTGAAGGGAGTCCATCTTAAGATCTTGTATCATCTTACAGGTGGAATCCACGAACATGTCAATGTTCTTGTAATCTTTAATGTTGGGGGTAAACTTGCTTTTGGTTCGTAAATCGGTGTAGGGTAGCATCTCCGGGCCATCATTCTCATCTAGTAGAGATACTAGATCATTCAGGCACTGATATTCCCTCATACTGAAACCCAGATCTTTAGCTCTTTTTTCTCTCTCAATGAGAAAGAATTTGTGAAGGGCCAATCGTCGCCCAAAGAGGTGAATATCCTTTATCCATTCAAATTTGTTGAATGTAGGAACAGGGACAAAGGATAACCCTTTTGCGAGAACCTGGATCTGGGATTCAGTGAGTGCCTTATCAGAGAGATTGATGACTTTGTTACTAGAGTTTAATACCGTTTGCGTGCCCTCCCCCTGTAACGTGTTTGCCTGTATTGTGATTGGGGTTCCCCCTCTCGGGGGTTTTGGCCTAAAAAAGCCACTCCTTTTTTCAAAATGCCTCTTGTTTGGGTAGTGTTGGGGGGTACTGAACTTGTATTTGAACCATCAGTATCTGTATCGGAGGTCTCGTACTCCGATGTCGAGTATTGGTCTGAGTCTGTACGTACAACTTTTCTATTGAACTTCCTGTACACCCTACCATTTTTATAGTCCAAATTATCCCTAATGAATTTTTTATGTTTTCGATTTTTGATGGTGTCCTTATATTTATTCAAATTATGCTGAAGTTTCAGTTCTTGTGAGTCAAAGGATGGATCATCCTTGTGATTTTGTACAGCCTCAACTGCTTCTTTAACATTAGTGTTAATCTGTTCCAATCTTTGACTCTCAAACTTACAGATGATATTCATGAAGGTACGGGAGCATAAATTAGCTGCTTCCTCCCATTCTTTTAGGAGGGCAGTATCCTCCATTTGCATGTTGGGCATAACTTGTATTCTAAGACCCCTAGGGATCATAGATTTATTAAGGTAATTTTGGATAGATGAAATTTCCCACCCTAGCCTAATTTGCTGTTCACAGGCATTAGATACAAGACTAAATTTAGTCTCAATGCGGGTGTCCTGGGAAATAAAAACTCTCTTTATCCGTGAACACATTTTCGGCGTCTAAACACCATTGGTTCGGATCTTTAAGTTGATTCAAAAAATTGGCCATTATTATGAAAACCACACACAAGGATATATATTGTCTCAGAATATCGCTCAACTGGGTTGAAATTTCAAGGAAATTTCAACACAGTCAATATGAGTATGTCATAAAGATTTTTATCTTTCTGAAATGACTCGGTTTTCAGAGGGAGTGACAATGCCAGTGTAACAATGCAATATGAATGTGGCATAATTTCCCAAAATATAATGTAGTTCATAGAAGATTGTGGTGAACATTTAGCCCACCTACAGCTGTATCCCTTTTTTTTTTTCACTTTTTCACAAATTCACTTTTGTATCACACGGCCATGTTACAATGCTGCCGTCCACCTCATGTGTTTCCTATTAAGAGTTAATAAGCATGTAGGGGTTTAGAAAAACACCCCTCTCTGTCTCATTATATATTTCTTTGCCTGAAACTCAAGGAAGCAAGGTGAATAGTCAGTGTAGGACCCACCTAAGAGGTTTGCCTTGACGTGGCAAGTGGGCTTGCATCTAATGGTCATTGGAGTTACCAAATAACTTCCATTTGTTTAAATATGCATAGAGATTTAGGACGTGCACCGGTAACTTTTTTTCTTTGGTTTTTACTGTATGTATTGGGGCTGATGTGTACTATGGTCGTTGCTGCTGCCCAAGAGTAGTGGGAGTTTGAGCGCAGGACTTATTTTTGTGATTTTGTAGTTAACAAGAAAGGTTAAATTTTATTACATAATCATCATTATTCGCCAATAAATGTGTGTTAGTGTAGCTAACCAAACATATTTCACAGCAGTACTAAAACTACACTATGGCCATGATTTAATATTGTTGGATACATTTTGTTAAATGGTTTAATATTTTTGACTAAACTTTGAAAATGATTTACTATGAAAAATACTTTAATGTTCTGCAAAAAATAATTTGAAAGCTTGTTTAACAATATTAAAATCAAGTCCTATATGAGAAAATATTCTCCTCAAACACAATATTTTCTTTTAGAAGAGCTAGCGGATGAAACTAAATAAGAAAATAGTCCAATATTCGGATAATATTCATACACACTTTCAAAAGTTTTGATGTACATCAAAATACCATTTTTTTTTTTTGAGTGCAATTTGATGCAATATATCATGAAAACACACGCACAATAGAAGGTACTGTTTTGTATTGTTTTCAAAATTATGCCATTACTTGCAGGTTAATATTGGTATCCACAATCCCTGTGTGTGTTAACTGTTGCCTTTTTTGACAGCTTTGTCACAAATTGTACGAAGTAATGACCAAATTAGGAGAGCAGCATTCTGACAAGGCATTTACCATCCAGGGTGCGCCAAGGTAAGTACCCGTGTATGTCTGCATTCCTTAAATGATGATCAAGGCAAAATATCATTCACACTGATAGATCTTTGTTAGATCTGGCATGATCAAGTGGTTTCTATCATAGATCTCACATAATTACAGACATTTTTAACACACAAATGAAAGATAAAAGGTGTATTATATGCAAGAAACACAAAAGAATAACAATTACAAAACAGATAACTTAATATAAGGAAGGGAGCAAGGCCTTTGGATACAGGGATCAAGGCCTCTGGAACACTAGGGATTTGCACTGGAACGCAGCTTGCTCTGGAACAAAAATAGTTCGAACAGGAAAGCAGCCTGTTCTGGAACACTGAGGCTAGCCCCCTTAAATGACAATTTTAGCAAAAAAGTATTCAGACTGCTAGACCTTTGTTGGAACAGGTAGAACCTCTTGTATTTGTCTGTGTATATTGTATGTTTCTCCACTAATTGTACAGCGCTGTGGAATCTGTTGGTACTTTATAAATAGCAGTAATAAATAAAAAATAAATAAGATGTTACTGTGTTACAGCTCACATTTACAGAGATATATCACATAATTACGAATATATGACATTTAATAAGTATTTCATGAAATATACGAATACATCAGTAATTTTGTTTACCCCTTAAGGACATGTGACATGTCACGATTCCCTTTTATTCCAGAAGTTTGGTCCTTAGGGGGTTAAAAGGACACTATAGTCACCAGAACAACCACAGCTTCAATACATCTCTATGAGGAGGTGTTGATTGGCCAAAATTGTGTTTGGCCCTGCCCCCTTGCCGGTTTAAGCAAATCCAATGCTTTTCATTTCCTCATTCAATACCTAACCTCTGTAATTATGAGATGGCTAGCAAAACTATCCGATTATACCTGAACTAAAAAATGTCTTACAAAATAGCTAGCTTTTTGTCTCAATTATTGTTAGGGGGTAGCAGGCTAATGACAGGTTAGCCCTCCCCTTCCCCCAGCAAATAATTGTTAATTGCTTTTCTATGTTAGATTTAATGCAAGGAAGTACAGCTCTCTGTATACGTTTTTGTTAAAAAAATTAAACATTAAAATTTTATATCAGGAACTGTGCCATTGTGGTGTCTATGGAAACAAAGTGGTAGAAGTTTGGTACAATTGCTGCTCACTTTTAAAAATATCAAAGTCTCACAGTTAATGTGTGAAAACAGCTTTATTTTTCTTTGTGTAATTATATATGAACAGCAACTTTGAGATGTTAATAGTGCTATCTTGATCAACCAGTGGGTCTTTTCTTATATTTAAAACTCTATAACAGCATTTGTTGAAACAAGGTTATCACTGTCTGCTAAAATCTTTCCTGTAAACTGAAGCATAAAACACCTTGCTTTATTAATTTGGATTGGAAAAAGGAAATTTAAAGAAAAAAAATCCTCAACGCATTTTTACAAAAAGTAAAAAATAAAAATAGTGTATGTATGTATGTGTATATATATATATATATATATATATATATATGTTATATATATATATATATATAACACACACATACAAATAAATATATATATATATATATATATATATATATATATATATGCACACAAAAAGTAAAAAAAAAAATAGTATATATATAAATATATGTAAAAAGCAGATCAAATTTGTATCTTGTAATACCTTTTTTTATTGGACTAACAGATTTTTTTTAATGACAAGCTTTCTGGAGAACCTCCCTTTCTCAAGTCTAAAGCATTTCTGAGCAAGACGACACATAGAATTCAAAGTGGAGTTGTGATACAGGGGTTAAAGCGACATGAGTGCAGATAAGACACAGGTTTGTTAGAAAATAGATACTATTCTCGAGGAGGGTCATAAATATCTTTCTGAAGAGCAGAATGAGGGGGAAGAGGGAGAAAAAAAACAAGCAGACAGTGCAGAAGATGGTACACTTTATATATACACACACACATAAATATGTATATGCAAACGCATAAACACATGAACACATACATATACATACACATATATGCATGTGAACTCATATACACAAAGAAATGCACAGTCACATATATAAGCATACATGCATAAGAGTATGGGGAAGCATATGTCTACATATATTGATAGAATAAACATATTGGAATGCATTTTAAAATGTTGATACATGTGACAGAACAGTAAGATAATGTGAGGGGAGTGTTCATGTAAAGTGTTGGTAGTGGGACAGGAAACTCAAATCAATATTTAGTCCTCTATTCTTGCTGTTAAACAATGTGATCATTCTGGTTTCAAAAGTTTTTCTTTCTTGGGTATTTTTAAAACCCCCTCTTAGTACTTTGATTTTTAGGTCATATATATATATGGTCTAGAATAGGGAAGAAGTGACCCAGGAGACTCTACCTTCCACCTCTAGCAGGTCTTCTCAGGAGCCATGACTGTCAGAGCGTTGCTTCAGATTACCAGATCAATGCTCTGATGTAGCACAATGCCGTGGCTCGCATTAGAGGGAAAGGACCTGCCGCCTGCTGGAGGTGGAAGCTGGAGTCTCCTGGGCCCACTCTTACCTTTACAAGCAAGTTGGGAGATTGCATTGTGCCACTGGATTACTAGGTAATGATGGCAGGTAGGAGGGAGTAAACCATTGTATATATATATATATATATATATATGTGTGTGTGTGTGTGTGTATATATATATTTAAAACTGCTCACCACCACAGCCCATATCCTTCCCCTCAAATTTACACAGACACATTGCATCCACCATACACACACAGCATCTTTCTTGGAGGACTCGCTGGTGGTACCTGTGTGGCAGACTCAGGGGTGGGTCCTGGGGCTGTGTAAGGGGCCCCTAAATATCTTATGACTGCCCTTCGCACATAAACACACACATATATATACAACTTTGGATGGTATATTGTCCCTGCCACAAGTACGTATTTAGAGTTGATGTACACATGTACACTCCACAGCCTATTTTAGTAGTTCTCGCAGAGTAATCCGTCATACAGTTTTAGAACAGTTTGACAACTTATCCAGGTCTTTCCGGGCACTGTGGCTGCAGCTCTGTTTCTTTATTCTTCTTGCAGGGGCATCCAGTTAGATCCATTGAGCACATGGCAAGCAGGGACATTCTTACTGGCTGAGAGTGCCAGCTGGGCTCCTTCAGCTAATTAGTGTGGTACTGTATTGTACCTGCTTAGTTCAGGAAAGACATTTGGCTTCTCGTGAAGAAGCGGACCAAATGGTAGATGAAGGACCTGGGTAAATTGTCAAACATTCTAAAAACTGCTTGACAAATCACTCTGGAAGGGCACCATAGCGCTCCAGGCACCATAATCCCTACAGTGGGCTGTAGTGCGTATGGTGCTTGCAGTATTCCTTTAAGTTCGCACTTACTTTTCATTGCTTTTACTGTATTTATAATATGTCTTCCTTTTAAAAGCTTGTTCCTTGGCTAAATTTTCCTTAATTGTATTGAACCTACTACTTCAAATATATAGGACACAGTAGTCTAAATAGGATCATTTCATATCACTGGACACCTTGTTGTGAGATATTTATGCTAGCATGTATTCTTCTCAATTCATATTTGCCGGCCTCTGAATATGGAAATTTGTCCTATTGACCAAATAGAGCTAAAACGAGTATTTTTGTCATACAGAAAGAGGAAATTTGCAACATCCCACAGTTATGGAACTCATAAATGTTATATTAAGAGTTTCTTTTCTATCCATTTAAATGGATGCTGTGTCTTATTTGTCTACATTCCTGTATATATTCATCATATACACACACGTATATAGTGCTATATCCACTATACTCTATATATGCAATTGTATTGTTATTCACTCTTGTAACCATTAATCATTCCATTTTTTTCACACGTTCACAGAATAATATGGTGAGTAGCTTAACAATCTTGGAGCAAAGCAAGGAGATACTTCTTTGCTTACAAATCAAAAATGCAATCCTGAGCAGCTGAATAGTTTTTTCTTGCTGTTATAATATGCTAGCAGTTTGTAAACTCTAGTTTAGTACTGCAAATAAGTATTTTGCAGCTTATTATTACATTAGTAAATATAATTTTGTATACCTATACATTTAAATTCTACATTACATAACACCATACAGGGAGTGCAGAATTATTAGGCAAATTAGTATTTTGACCACATCATCCTCTTTATGCATGTTGTCTTACTCCAAGCTGTATAGGCTTGAAAGCCTACTACCAATTAAGCATATTAGGTGATGTGCATCTCTGTAATGAGAAGGGGTGTGGTCTAATGACATCAACACCCTATATCAGGTGTGCATAATTATTAGGCAACTTCCTTTCCTTTGGCAAAATGGGTCAAAAGAAGGACTTGACAGGCTCAGAAAAGTTAAAAATAGTGAGATATCTTGCAGAGGGATGCAGCACTCTTAAAATTGCAAAGCTTCTGAAGCATGATCATCGAACAATCAAGCGTTTCATTCAAAATAGTCAACAGGGTCGCAAAAAGCGTGTGGAAAAACCAAGGCGCAAAATAACTGCCCATGAACTGAGAAAAGTCAAGCGTGCAGCTGCCAAGATGCCACTTGCCACCAGTTTGGCCATATTTCAGAGCTGCAACATCACTGGAGTGCCCAAAAGCACAAGGTGTGCAATACTCAGAGACATGGCCAAGGTAAGAAAGGCTGAAAGACGACCACCACTGAACAAGACACACAAGCTGAAACGTCAAGACTGGGCCAAGAAATATCTCAAGACTGATTTTTCTAAAGTTTTATGGACTGATGAAATGAGAGTGAGTCTTGATGGGCCAGATGGATGGGCCCGTGGCTGGATTGGTAAAGGGCAGAGAGCTCCAGTCCGACTCAGACGCCAGCAAGGTGGAGGTGGAGTACTGGTTTGGGCTGGTATCATCAAAGATGAGCTTGTGGGGCCTTTTCGGGTTGAGGATGGAGTCAAGCTCAACTCCCAGTCCTACTGCCAGTTTCTGGAAGACACCTTCTTCAAGCAGTGGTACAGGAAGAAGTCTGCATCCTTCAAGAAAAACATGATTTTCATGCAGGACAATGCTCCATCACACGCGTCCAAGTACTCCACAGCGTGGCTGGCAAGAAAGGGTATAAAAGAAGAAAGTCTAATGACATGGCCTCCTTGTTCACCTGATCTGAACCCCATTGAGAACCTGTGGTCCATCATCAAATGTGAGATTTACAAGGAGGGAAAACAGTACACCTCTCTGAACAGTGTCTGGGAGGCTGTGGTTGCTTCTGCACGCAATGTTGATGGTGAACAGATCAAAACACTGACAGAATCCATGGATGGCAGGCTTTTGAGTGTCCTTGCAAAGAAAGGTGGCTATATTGGTCACTGATTTGTTTTTGTTTTGTTTTTGAATGTCAGAAATGTATATTTGTGAATGTTGAGATGTTATATTGGTTTCACTGGTAAAAATAAATAATTGAAATGGGTATATATTTGTTTTTTGTTAAGTTGCCTAATAATTATGCACAGTAATAGTCACCTGCACACACAGATATCCCCCTAAAATAGCTAACACTAAAAACAAACTAAAAACTACTTCCAAAAATATTCAGCTTTGATATTAATGAGTTTTTTGGGTTCATTGAGAACATGGTTGTTGTTCAATAATAAAATTAATCCTCAAGGGGGGCGTGGCCAACCTAGAGACTGAACAGACGTGTTTTGTGGAGCTCCGCTAAACCACGACGGATAAATACATTACTCGACGAAAATTACACCCGGAGAGAACCCTCCACAATCCCACCCCACCAGAGTCAACATGGGGCGCAAGCACCGCAAGTTTCAAGCGCCTGAAATCACCACACAAAGAGATATAAGGCTCTCATTTGAGCGGCATACCCCGCCAGCACGGCCGAAAATGGCGCCCGTGGAAGGCCGCACAGCAGACTCGTCGGAAGACTCCCACGAGGAGAGGGAAGCATCACCTACCTCTCCGAGACGGGGAGACCTGTACCGGGAAGCTAACTCCGACGAAGACTCGTCCCCAGCAACCAAGGGGGACATCAAACACATGCTCCTGGAGATGCGACAACTATGGAAGTCGGACCTCCAGGACATACAGCAGGAAATGGGGGCATTACAGAATAAGCTCCAAGTGGTGGAGGGTAAAGGCAATGCCTGGGAAATCCGGCTCCTAGCCACAGAAAACACCCTGGACGGCTTGACCCAGCAGGTACAACGGCTACACCGCTCTGTGGCGACCCTAGAGGCCAGGCATAGACGCCGCAATGTACGCTTGAGGGGGATACCCGAGGCCGTTAAAGGGGACGCACTCTTACCATATACCCAAAAGCTACTTACATCCATTGGCTTGCAGGGTCAAGCAGACCCCACAATAATTACTGCGGCTTTTAGGGTCAGGAAAGCCCCGACGGCACCAGAGGCAGCACCCAGAGACACCATAATAGTAACCAGAGACACAGTCGTACGAGCGGCCATCATGACACGCTCCAGAGAGATGGGGAGCGCGAAATTTGAAGGAGCTACTATCCTGTTCTTTAGTGACATCCCCTTTGCTGCACTCCTAGAAAAAAGAAAACTGGCCCCAATAGCTAAAAAACTGAGAGAAAACGCAGTGAGGTACCGCTGGGGAGCTGATGGAACCCTGATGGTGCCACATGACGGCCAAACCCTCACACTTACCTCAGATGAAGATCCAGAGAAACTAAGCTGCTGTATGGCAGGAGAGAACCAGCCGGCAAGATTGAGCGCAAACAACCACAAACGAGAGGAGAGGGGAGCAACAGGGGAAGACAAGTTGCGAAACCACCTCAAGAATGTCAACCCGGGAGTTCGCAGACTGAGCACATCGGAACGTCGGGAGAGCAGAGACTACCCGAATCACCAACATAGACTAAAACCCAGGGACTGCCCTGATTGCTGACTGCCTGTCACCACTCCGATCCCCAACCCACACACGGGCTCCCCCATTGCCGGCACTGTACCACGGACAGACTTGCCAGTACCATGGACATATGCCAGAGGGCAGCACCACCGGGTCTAAGACTCACTGAGGTCTATACAGACTGTCCAACTCGGAACGCCCCATGCCCAATATACTGCACGATATACCACCCAAGACATAGCCCAACACATATCCCAATATATTGTATATTGTATATTGCTATGACAAATAACCCTTTTTCTAACATCAATACACTGACGTGAATGTTTGCCCATGCGCATAAAATTCAATAAAATACAAATTTAAAATGTAAAATTAATCCTCAAAAATACAACTTGCCTAATAATCCCGCACTCCCTGTATACAGATCAGCCACATCAATAAAACCACTGACAGTGAAATGAATAACATTGATTATATTGTCAAGCGGTGGGATATTTTAGTAAACAGTCAGTCCTTGAATGTCATGTGTTGAAAGCAAGGAAAATGGTTAAGCGAAAATATCTGAATTTTTGCAAAGGACAAATAATGATGGCTAGACTACTGGGTCAGGGCATCTTTTAAATGGCAAGTTTTGTGGGGTGTTCATGGTATGCAGTGGTTAGTACCTATCAAAACTGGTGCAAGGAAGGACAACTGGAATCGGGGTCAAGGGTCATAAGTCCAAAGCTTATTGATGCACATGTGGAGCAAAGGCTAGACGCTCTGGTCCGATCACACAGAAGAGTTGTAGCTCAAATTGATGAAAAAAAACACACAGAGCATTGCTGTTTGCTGTGTATGGGGGTGCATAGCCGCAGACCAGTCAAAGTGCCCATGATGACCCCTGTCCACCACATAAAGTGCCTTCAATGGGGACATGAGCATCAGAACTGGACCATGGAACAATGAAAAAAAAGTTGCTTGGCTTGATGAATCATGTTTTCTTTTAGATTAGGTGGTGGCTGGGTGTGTGCATTGTTTACCTGGGAAAGAGATGGCAACAGGATGCACTATGGGAAGAAGGCAAGCCGGCCTTCTGGGCAATGTTCTGCTAGGAAACCTTGGGTCCTGACATTCATGTGAATGTTAGCTTGACCCGTACCACCTACCTAGATATTGTTGCAGACCACATACACCCGTTTATGCCAATGGTGTTACCTAATGACAGTGGCCTCTTTCAGCAGCATAATATACCCTGCCACACAGCAAACAAAATTCAGGAATGGTTTGAATAATATGATAGGAGTTTAAGCTGTTGCCTTAGCATCTGTTGGATGTGCTGAAACATTCCATCCACAGAGATCCCATCTTCAACTCGCAGGGCTTAAAGGATCTGCTGCTAATGTTTTGTGGAATACATGCCTTGATGCATTAGAGCAGTTTTGGTAGCATGAAGGTGACCTACACGATAATAGGTGGGTGATTTTAATGTTGTGACTGATCAGTGTATGAATTATTGGACCATTGGATCAAAGTAATGAGCAGACAATTGTGTTTAGAATTTCCTTTTGCTACCCTTAAACAGAGGAAGTGTGTTGGAAAGGTTTTAGAACATGAATCCAGATGCTATCTACACGTCTTCTTTTATCCCAGACTGAAATGTAGGGAGTATAGGTGTATGGTTGCCATCAAAGAAGCTCCTTACTTTCTGAGGTTACTAAAAAGTTCACCCCCCCCCCCCCCCAAAAAAAACAAAAACACAGAGAAAGAAAAACAACAACAAAATATAGGGTTTTAATACCAGGTATAACCTATGAATTTCCTACACCATCTCCACCACATGAGACTTGAGCTCCTAATCAGCCAATGAAGGAATAATCTGAGATTGCCACTGACACAGCAGAGGCATTTAGGCATAAACAATTTATGGCAGAGTGAATGTTTTGGACATCTGGCCATTTTTACATAATATATAAAATGGAGGAGTAACAACGACAAGACTTTTTTTTATTTTTCAGAAATATATACTGGAAAATGGTCTAGGTTTACATTAAATAACATAAAGTGCTTGACAGGAAAGTGTACAGTTTTTATATTTCAAATAACTGTCCATTACACAATTCATATTTTTATATAATATCAAGTTCATCTACACATGTAAGAATATTTTGTATACACAGCAAAAAAAGAAAAAGCTGATACTCTAGAAATGAAAGAATACACAAAACATAGTGTAAATCTGTAAAACTGAATTATATGAGCTATAATAAGATGCACTCACAAGAATGTAGTAAAAGCAGGTATTCATAAGGGGACTCCCCAGATGATGGGGATGTGGAGGCACCTTATGAATGCCTGCTTTTACTACATTCTTGTGAGTGCATCTTATTATAGCACATGTAATTCTCTTATATGTTTAGTGTGTTCTTTTATTTATAGATTATCAGCTGTTTCCCTTTTTGCTGTGTATACATTTTGGTTGTTTTAAGGTGGCTGACCGGGAAGTGATCTGAGGGAGGCTAAACACTTTATTAATTGGATGAGTATAATTTTTTTTACCACCATTATATTTTATTCTTTGTTGAAGGTATATAAAGGATATTTTGTTTGTTTTCAAGCAGAAACAGGAACACTCTGTACACCATGACTACTTTATCAAAATGGTGCCAAGAGGCTATCGGTTGCTTTTTTTTACCTGAAGGGGTTACATCGTTCTCGAACAGTTTAACCTCAAAGGTTGTCTCCAGCTCCGGATTTCCAAATCATCTTAATTAAGTTGTTATGGTGCCCACAGTGTTCCTTTAATTCTTATTATGTCACACACATATATGCATTAAATCTTTATATGATTTAGTATTGTGCTATGCTATATTTTATGGTTTTATTAATCTTTTCTAACCTGTGCATGATTGTATTATAATTTCAGTGATTCTGGACCACTTCGTATTGCAAAGACCCCATCTCCTCCTGAGGATCTCCCACAAATACCTAGTCCTTTAGCAAGCCCCAACCACACATTAGCACCTGCATCGCCTGCACCAGCAAGGCCAAAATCACCTTCACAGGTATGTATAAATAGATCTTGAATACATGAAATAAAATATATTGTGTGCAATACGTATACCATCAATTGTCATTTAACTTTTAAGGTCAAAACTTGAGCTGGAGAAAAAAAAAAAGAAAAATTAATTATATAGTCACTTTGAATTCAAGTGGCTTAGTTGAAAATCCTTTTAAGCCCCAACATATTAAGTATTTCATTAACACATGTATGCAATTGAGTAGTTAAAGGTGGGAGTGGGGGGGGGGGGGGGGGGGAGGTTGTTGGTCAAATGTCCCATGCAGGTGTATACAATCTTGTGCATCTTCATTGTTAACTATACTTATTTCTAGGGGTTGTGCTTTTAAGAAAACAAGTGTTTGGACATGGAAATTGCAGAAGAAAGTGTTTTATACCTTCAGTACTACTTGCAAGTAGTTGAAATTGCTAAACTGTTGTGTTACATTTTCAATTTTCCCATCAGCTGAGGAAAGGTCCTCCTGTCCCACCATTACCAAAACTTACTCCGTCGAAAGAGCTACAACAAGAAAACATAATTAGCTTCTTTGAAGACAATTTTGTGCCGGAGATCAATGTCACAACTCCATCACAGGTCAGTTGTATAACCAATTAAACATATCTGTTGAGTTCTTACTTACAAAAAATCATCTATAAGTAGTTCAAAATCGCAGCACCATGGATCTAAATTCTATTTTAAAAAATCTGTAACAAACCTATAAAATGCATCTAGGTCAGCGTTTCCCAATTGGTGTTCCGCGAAAACCTAGAGAACACAAATGGGATTCCACCAAAATGTTTAAAAACAAAATGGCCGCAGCCGGCGAGGGAGCAGTGGCCAGTGATCTCCCTGCTTAACTCACTCACGCGCACCTCAGTGATTCCGGAGCCGGAATATGATGTCACTCCGGCTCCACTAAGATGTGCGCAAGGGAGCAGAGCAGGGAGATCGCTGCTCCCTCGCCGCCCACACGCCAGCCGCTCAGCAGCCCCACTGGACCCCAGGGACCGCAAGCTCAGCCCAGGAGCCCCACTGGACAACAGGGACATAGAGAATCCATGCCAGCACTCCCAAAGATAGGGAGGCTGGGTGGGGTAAAAATAAAATTGTATGTGTGTCTGTTAGGGAGTTTGTATGTGCTTGTGTGTCTGTCAAAGAGTATATGAGTATATGTGTGTCAGTGAGAATGTATGTGTGCTTGTCAGTTAGAGTGTATGTGTGTGAATCTGTGTGTATCTAAGTGTGTGTGTGTGTATGTGCCAGTTTATATCAGTGCGTTTAATCTGTGTGTTTAATTTTATCAGTGTGTCACACACACAGATACACCTTGACACACAAATACATACGCACACACACACACACAGAGATACACACTGTGTGCATCTGTGTGCCACTATGTGTCAGTGTGTGTATCTGTGTGTCAGATACACACACACACACACACTGCTACATACAAACACAGATACACACACCTTGACACACCGATACATAAATAAACTGTGCCTTTTTGTTTTTTGCTGGGGGGGGTTCCACGATATTAAACAAATGTCCTTTGTTATTGTTAGTTAGAGCACAGGTGCCCACCACCATTTTTCTGACGGATAAGAAGGATTCAATGTTTCAAACGGTGTTATATTTAAAATGAGATGGTTTTGATATCTGACGGACAGGACTATCTCCTGTAAAACTATGCAGAAATATCTAACTGTTGTTAGGTGCAGCAGTTGTACAATTTGTCTGAAACTTACACAAGTATTTTCCGGAAACATTAAATACCTTAAATAGTTTATTCAAGCAACGCACAACAAAACAAGTGAAAATGAGAAATGGCCTCATCTATTTTCTTTTGTTCGCATTCTCCTTTTTTTTTTAAATTTGTTTTGATTTAACAGAATGAAGCTGGCGAGGAGATGAAAGAGGAATCATTATTAGATCTGGATTTTGATCCATTCAAGCCAGAAGGTGTATCAGCGGGAATAACACAATCTCACTCTCCAATGTCACAGGTACATGTCACCCACTTAAATAAATACAGTACCTAAGGTTTAGTAAAATGGTATCAATCCCTTAATGACCCATGACAGGATGACAGGAGACATGCATCCATCAAGTTCAGCCTCACATCTGTTTTTGCTGTTGATCCACCGTCATGGTTGTTCTTCTCTTGAAGGAAAACTATAGCGTTAGGAATGCAATTGTGTATTCCTAATGCTATTGTGCCCTAGTGGCCATTTAAGTCTCTGACCTCCACCTGCAGTAGGAGAAAAAAAAAAAAAAAAACTAATCATCAATGTTCTCAGCTAATCCAATGCTTAAATCCCTGCTCACCCCAGGGAATTAATCAATATCTGGGGTTCCCCTTTGTCAGCTGGCATGCAGCACTTTAAATTTATAGAGAGCATTTATGGGTTTGGTTTAGGATTAGGAAATGTATTAAAATTGTTACTTGACAAAAGTACACATATTAGGTAATGTTGTGCTCAGGAGATGTTGCTAAGTAAAGCTAAGATCCTTTTATGACCTTGGGACACATGAAATTTAAAACTGCACTGTCATCGCCTGGACACTTTGCAATATTTGCAAAGTTCCCCGACTGTGACATCACCGCTGGAGGTTCAATGGCCAGGGCAGGTGAAGGTATGTTCTACTTATCTGAACCTGTATCTCCTGGGTGCTGATATTTTCCTCCAGCGCGTCATTTTCAACTGCTGGTGCATCTCGTGCATGCGCAAGAGTACAGCATTAAGGTCTATGGAGGATCCCTGAAGACAATCCATAGACAGAACCAATTCCCTGCAGCCATCACTGATGACGGTTGTCGGGACTAACACTGTAGCTGTGCCGAATGTCTACACAAGTCATACATGGGAAAAATACATGAGGCAAAGTATTGCCTACTTTGTGTTATGTTTTTAGTTAGAAATAGATTAAAATAAAAAAAAAGAAAGAAAGTAGAAAAAAGGAAAAGAAGAGGAAGCGACTAGGTAAAGGCAAGTAGGGCGTGACAGTACTACGTTAAAAAATAAGCAGTAAAAATACCGCAAACTTTGGGAGAAAAAATGGTGGAAAAAAACTGTAATCTCAATCGCAATGTCAATAAAATTCTACTTTCACAAATGGTATACATTTATGGGGTAATTTGAACTGTCAAACTGTTACAATAACCCACAATCAGACATACGCCCATCAAATCCATCTATCAAAATTATAACAGCAAATACTGAAACGACCAGGTCTTTTATATGGCACACTAACGTCATAGGATAGTGACAAATGCATACATTTGGGGTACTCTTGTACTCAGAAGATGTAGCTGAACACAAGATGGGGTTTTGTACAGGAATAACACACATCAGCAGATAAATTGCCATGTAAAGAGTATCAAAATGCTTCAAGGTAAATATTCTGTGATATCTACTTTATATAAATATAGACATTTGTGTAATTCAGCTTGCAAGAATTCCGACGCAATAGTGTCAAATTTACTGTGGCCTTTCTGGAACAGTGTACTTTTAATTCCTGTCATTCTGGCCTAATCAAAACTAAAATTATCTATGTTGGGTTCTATTTTATTTGGCATTTCTTCTCACGCACTGAAGAGAAATAATGCAATTAGAAATGCTAAGATCTGGTCCTAATGAAACCCCAGTGCCTTTTTGTGGTTTTAGAACCCTTGACTGCATTATTTAGCCTTTTCAGGTCCTGACCTGGCTTGTCCTGACTGTTTTAGGCTTTCTGGTTTTCTTTTACCCTGCTAGATTTCTGACCCTAAATTTGCCTATTCCCTGTACCACATGGATTTATATTGTTCCTGACCTGGCTTGTCTTTGAGTTTAGCTTGGATTGTGTTTATTGTTACTTTAGCACTGATATTTCCAATTTCTAAGTGTTAAAGGATCACTGTAGTCACCAGAAAAACTACAGCTTAATGTAGTTGTTCTGGTGCGTATAGTCAGTCCCTCAGGCATTTTCATGTAAACACTGCCTTTTCAGAGAAAAGGGATACGTTCAGTGACAGTCAGCCACTAGAGGTACTTCCTGGGTCAGTGCTGCAGAATGTGAAGTACTAAAGTTCAGTTGACCTTTACCCATGATTCAATGCATCTCTATGAGAAGATGCTGATTGGCCAGGGTGGCATTTGGCTCTGAATTAACAATCTCAACCAACCCAATGCTTCCTATGGAAAAAAAAAAAAGTTTTCTACCTTTTTAAGGAGTGACGGTTCTGGTGTCTATAGAATGTCCCTGAAGTTTTAGAATGTAGAAAACAAACCATCAGCAACTTAAAGTTCCCTTTTTAAGGATTATTGGTTAAATGTTACATGTACATGTTCTCCCCTCTATCACTACCTATAGATTCTTACTGGATTTGAGAATTTTTGACTTATATTGTATAATAAAACTATGAAAAAAATCCTAGATTAGTGTCATGTACTAAAAATAAAATACAAATGAAGTTCACTGACAGCTCAAGATTCACCCACAAAACTCTGACATTTAAAAACTCTTGAAATAATGACAGTATCACTTCACACAGCATCTTTGTTCTTTAAAATAATTTAAGCACAGTGGGTGCATCTGTCTTATTATGTGTGTACAAAAATAGAAACAGAACCTGCTTAAAATGATAGATTAGCCAAGGTGCTACTAAAAAATCTGTTTCACGTTCACAGCAAATAACTATGATTTAATATTGAAATGCATTGAATTAAATATAATCAGGAGTGGTGTGAACACTGTGCTAAGGTAACCTGTGTTTTGTGCTGATCAACCATCATGAAGCTTTCTTGTATCTAGCTTTGTAGGCTTCAAATAATCTCTCAATAAAATGAATAAAGTGAAATCTTAAAGGTACACTCCAAATCCCTAAAGCAATTCATAATACTGAAGCAATTTAGGGGTTTGACAGCCTTGCATATCGGTCTTATATTATAAAAGTGAATTGAGAAAGTGAAATTAGCTTTTATAAACCCCCATTGAGAGTTGGAAAGGTTCCCTTCCTCACTTAATTTGAACTGTAAAAGTGAGTGCTTTTCATAGAAAATAAATGGTTTTAATGCTAATTCTATTTGAGAAGTATTGCAGATGGGTAGTGGTGATCACCTCTGTGTCCTAATGCATCTCTAGAAAAATCAATGAATTGACTCAGAGATTTGAGGTAAACTTTTATTTAGTTGAAATCGGGAGTCTCCCTTTTTTTCCAATATCTGGCAAGGCATAATTTTGTCACTAGCAAAATTCCTCACTTAATTTGAACTGTGAAAATGAGTGCTTTTCATAGAGAAGAATTGGTTTTAATGTTTGTCTTTGAGAAGTATTGCTGATGGACAGTGGTGATCACATGCACTGTGTCCTAATGCATCTCTATAAAAAGCAATGAATTGACTTAGAGATATGAAGTAAACTCCAGAATTAAAGTTTAGAGCATGGACTTGAATTTACAATTACCGGTATATAAAACAATATTTGCATCTACAGTATGCTAACAGTAATGCAAAATCTAGATATAAACCACAAAGATCTTCATAAAGTAGCAGGGCTGACTAAGCCCCAAATTGTAGCTAAATAAAATCCAAATTACTTTGGTAAATAACGCTGTAGGTATATTTTCAAGCGGTGTGTAATAATCAGTCTATAACATAGATGAATGAAAAAGTCAATGATCCTTTAATTGAACTGTATGAAAAACAGAAGCATTACCTGTTGAGTGGAAAGATTCCTCAACAACTGATGTGAATGGCTACTCCACCTGACATCTAATAACTGTAGAAATGTATTACATTAATTCAAGTAAATATACATATATAGCGATAAAATCCATTATAAAACATGGTAAACAATTGTTTGCTGCACCAACAGGTTTCAGTCCACACCTCAAGGTGTTCATACACATCAAATTTAAGGTGTGTGTCACTCATACAGTACCTTGCAAAAGTATTCACCCCCCTGGCATTTTTCGTGAACATGCCCACAACTTTGAAGATGTTTTTTTTTTTTTATTGTGAAGCAAACAACAAATAGGACAAAATAACAGAAAAAGTCAATGTGCATAACTATTCACCCCCCTAAAGTCAATACTTTATAGAGCCACCTTTTGCGGCAATCACAGCTCCAAGTCACTTTGTATAGTCTCTATGAGCTTGCCTCATCTTACCACTAGGATTTTTGCCCATTCCTCCTTGCAAAACTGCTCCTGCTCCTTCAAGTTGGATGGTTTGCGCTTGTAAACAGCAATCTTTAAGTCTGACCACAGATTTTCTATTGGATTGAGGTCTGGGCTTTGACTAGGTCATTCCAACACATTTACGTGTTTCCCCTTAAAGCTTTAGCAGTGTGTTTGGGGTCATTGTCCTGCTGGAAGGTGAACCTCCATCCTTGCCTCAAATCATGCACAGAGTGGTACAGGTTTTGCTCAAGAATATCCCTGTATTTAGCACCATGCATCTTTCCCTCAACTCTGACCAGTTTCCCAGTCCCGACTGCTAAACAAAAACATCTTCACAGCATGATGCTGCCACCACCATGTTTCACTGTGGGGATGGTGTTCTTTGGGTGATGTGATGGGTTTGCGCCAGACATAGCATTTTCTTTGATGGCTGAAAAGCCATGTTCTTTCCATTTGGTTATGATAGATTGATGGTGCTCCTGGGGATCATCAAAGATTTGGATATTTTTTTATAACCTAACCCTGACTTGTACTTCTCAACAACATTGTCCCTTACTTGTTTGGAGAATTCCTTGGTCTTCATGGCAGTGTTTGGTTAGTGGTGCCACTTGCTTAGGTGTTGCAGCCTCTGGGCCTTTCAAAAAAGGTGTGTATATTTAATGACAGATCATGTGACACTTAGATTGCACACAGGTGGACATCATTTCACTAATTATGTGACTTCTGAAGGTAATTGGCTGCACCAGAGCTTTTTATGGGCTTCATAACAAAGGGGGTGAATACATACGCACATGCCAATTTTCTGTTTTCTATTTCTAAAAAAATTGTTTTATGTTCTGATCCATCACATAAAATTCAGATTAATAAAACATTGAATTTAACGCTGTAATGTAACAAAATAGGTAAAAAGTCAAGGGGAGTGAATACTTTTGCAAGGCACTGTATGTTCTACACCTTAATCAGCAAGTTTGGAAATTTAACTCTGAAGTCACCAATACATTAAAGTTGGTATCTATTTAAAGGGACACTATAATCACCAAAACAACATTAGCTTAATAAAGTAATTTTAGCATATAGGTCATACTCTTGCAGTCTCACTGCTCAATTCTCTGCCATTTAGGGGTTAAATAACTTTGTTTATGCATCACTAGTTATATCTCCTTTATGCAACTTACATAGCCTTCCTCAACACTTCCTGTAAAGAGTCATCTAATGTTTACACTTCTTTTATTGTACAGTCTGTTAAATGTAGATTTTCTTACCTCCTGCTCTGTCAATAGCTTCATAGACCTTGCAGGAGCCTCCTTTGAGTGCTTAAAGTTCAATTTACAGAGCAGGAGATAAAAACACCTGGAGTAAGTTAACATGCAATTAAAAATGAAACCATTTTTTATGCATGCTGTTTCAGTCACAGCCAGGGGAATTGTGGCTAGGGCTGCATGCACAGAAATAAGTTATTTAACTCCTAAATGGCAGAGAATTGAGTATTGAGACTGCAGAGGCATTATATATACACCAACATTGCTTCAGTATGCTAGTTATGTTGTTTTTGCTGACTATAGTGTACCTTTAATTCAGTCTTGTTTTCTGAAATTCTAAAATTGTTGGGGATTTTTAGAATGTTATTTGAGTTTGCCAGATACTATACCACATTTAGTTATGCTTTTGCTGCACTTGACAAGGGTCTTCAGCTATGGAAACAGAAGGCATTTTTGTTATAAATAATTCAACTATAATACAGTTTTGGAAATTATGAAGAACAGGAATAAGATTACAATTACAGCATCAAAACACACCATCTGACAATGTGGGTGTGGGGAGCTGTAACCAAAATAAAAAGCCCAACAGTCCTAGTTATTCACGCCCATCAAGGGGAATAGAGGAATGGGAAAGTGAAAATAAATTATAAATATGTCATAGGGAAAAAGCTTGACATTTAGAAGACCTGTTCTGGTGTGGATATTGTAAAGCAGGAAGCTACACTGTGGTCCCCAACATGTTAACATGTTAATGGCCTCCACTCTCAGAATTTTGTGAGTGTGGCACATAGCCAGTTGTAATTCAGTAACATGGGGGGTTTGGCAGAGGGGGACAGAGTTTGAGATAGATTTTTTTTTTCTGCGTATTTCTTACATTAATCATACATTTTCTGATCATTTCAGACATTACCATGGGATCTCTGGACGGTAAGGCCTCTTTTTGTTTCTTTACATGTACTTTATAGTATTTTAATGTGTGTATATCACTCTACGATTACATATAAGAATGTACTAATGTCAGAAACGCATGTATACAATTGTGAATAAGAATTCACAATAAAGTCCTACATTATGTGGGGATATTTATGGGATAATAATTGTAAACAGAGAGAATTGCCCACGATTTCAATTCTCAGATCCTTAATCGTTATCGTGTTAAATGAAATGTATAACCATATACCGGTAATTAAAAATCACAAATTGTTATAAAAATAGATATTTATTTCTTAACAATTTAAATAATAATGATGAGTAACATGCATGATAATAATCAATGGAATTTGAGTATAACATGAATATGTAATACAATATGGCAATAATAATTAATATGCAGTATAAAAACAATATGCAATACAATAGGCAATTTACTTCCTGGTTAGTACAGCATAGACTCCATTAGCTGTCAAGACTGATTTACGACCCTTTCTTTACAGCTAAGGAAACAAAGTTTTAAGGAGACAGAGCATTCCTTAGAGCTGCAGTAAAACTTTCTGGCAGAAGTAACCCTTTCAATGCTGGTTAGACCTCCTAAGTAGTTAAGATTTACTCCTATGTAATATTAAATAAAAATAATATTTAAATAGTCAGTAATCACTCCTTGATCCATCCAATGAGAAATCTACATGTTACATAAGCTGATATTTTAATTAATTTGCCTAAATAGATATTTTATCTTATTTTAGAGCCAATCAATACAGCTGGATAAATGGTCATGATATGCTAACGTGATATTAATCACACAAATACATTAATGATTATATTGATCCCAGCTGCAGATAGGATGCTATAACCATATATATATTCTTTAATAATTAAGATCTCTAAATATGAAATCAAACATGATTTATCCAGTCATATATCATGCTATTAATTTTAATTAATTTAAATTAATTAATTAAATGCCTGTATATTTACCAGTTATGTAGATATTTTCTCATCAGATATCCTCAGGTAGCTAAATGTCATAGATCTCTTTCTCTGCATGGAGTGTGAGAGTTTCTTGGTTACTCTGGTCGCCCGATTCTGCCTGGATCTCTCTGAATCCCCAGAGTGTCGTAATGTCTCTCTCTTCAATCTTTGAATCTCCGAATTTCTGAATCTCCCTCTCTTCCCTTGTCTTAACTTTTTAAAGGGAAAAATTCCTTAGGTGATAGCCAATCACAAATGTGGGGTGTGGTTGCCTTCTAGGTAATCATTTTAATATTCGAACTCAAGAGGGCAGCCTTGTTCCACTAGACATACCTATCCAGGAAAGAGTTAACTTTTCCTGGTGGCTATTTTTGACGTCATTTACGTTATCTTTATGTAGCCATAATTTTATATTCACTTGTCAGATCACACAGTTTTTCTCAGTTTTGTCCAGACTATGCGTCTGCAAATTCTGCTATAATTCCTAAAATTGATAGTTTGGGAACTAAGTTTCACCTTAAACTATAATGGGACGTTGTACAATATCGAAAGTAAAATTTACTTATTTAATCTCCTCTGTCACCTAAGTCTGGGAATATAATTTATACAGTCTGTCCATCCCCCGTTCTCAATGTCTTATCTCTTTGTTGTTTATATACACATTCCATTCAGCTTGGGCAAAGCAGTCAGTTTTTAGAGAAAAGATAGAATTTTGTGTCTTTGTTAACTTGAGAATAACAAAATGGAGTCTGGTCTGTTTAGCAATGACTTCAGAATATACACTTTGTACTTCTATCATAGCACAAAATGTCTGCAGATATAAATACCCTGACATAACCCCCCTTTAGTGCCTGTCATAGCCAAATAATTTAGCTTATGAATAGGCACTATGGAAGTCACAAGACATAGTGTGCAATCACATCATTTCTGACATAGGCTCATGCGTGGAATGAACATTTTTGTATAGATTTGTACCTGTAAGTGTTTTGAACTTTACGCTTAGTACAATCAACCATAATATCATCATTATCATAACACACCCAATAACAATCTTAACATGGATGAACCAGTCAACACGATCAATAAGGTCAGTATCTAACTCAGAGTATTTAAATGTGTCCACAGAAATGTTATCTTTCTTGATCGACATTTGTATAGTGTGGTTGGGCTTATGGTCCAGCAAGAACTTTAGATTAGGATCTAGAGGGATATCTAGATTCTGGAAGGGATCTACCATCTCAATAGCACTTTCGAGGACGTCAGTGTACACTGGGTATAGCGTAACGTCACCGATGGTGATACGAGAGTCGTGGGGTACCTTGATCAGTGATACAGGTGCTGGTAAGGCAATTACTTTATTAGTCACCTGGTCCCTGCGAAAAACACTCATGTTTTTAAGACACGTGCTTACCAACCACTTATCTTTTACTAAGATAGCATGCACTAACGCATTGCTGTCGGTTTTTGACATAGTCACTTGACATGTTTCAGAGCCATGTTTAAGGTACTCGATGCCACACAAAGCATTGGTAGAATCGTACACAAAAGGTTTTCCATCACATTGGAAATTATTGTCTTTGAATTTCTCACAGTCATTCAAAATGGGTATTGAATACCAATCTGGTATCCACGGTTGAAAAGCCAAAACATCTGGGGTTTGGACTTTTACATGGATATTTTCCTTCCATGTACCAACGTTGTAAATTGTTTTCATTTAAAAAATGTTTTTGGGAGTTACATATGGTATGGCCAATAAAAAGCAAATCTCCATACGTTCCGGGTCAATTAAGAGAGGTATAGCGCTCCCCATCTCAAAGGCCAGATTTAATTGCATGGGCTCAATTGTTTCTCCATCCACATTGGCGAGCATCGCATGAACAATATCCTTGGATACAAAATACAGAGGTATGCGTCCCCCTGCCAATTCGATCATTCCAGTTTGTACTTCGTCGAGAAAAGCAGGTGTGTGGAACAATATTGGGTCATGCAGAAATAGAAGTTCACGCTTAAATAAGTCATGACTTTGGTGCAACTCAGTGGATTTGGCAATTAACTCCGAATGCAAATTTGTTGTAACAACTGTGTCTTCCACAATAGTTAACACGTCTTGGAGAAGTGTTCTTTGCTCTTTTATCACCTGATGAATATCGTTAATGTGTTGCTTTAGCGCATAGATTTCCATATCCAGCTTTTGGACAGTAATAGAGTTGGCTGCAGACATTCCAGTTGCGACAACTGCACCAACAGTGGCACAAACTAATGCAACAATTATAGCGGTCAGGAACCTTTTGGGTCGGTTACTCATCGAAATAGAACTGGATACAAATGGTTTCCGGGCTTGCTCCAAGATGTTTCGCACACGGTCCTGTGCTCTTTGGAGGTGCATCTGGTACCAAGTCTGTAACTCAGGAAGTTGCATCGATGAAATGTTGTACGCCTTCTCGATGGAAATCTTGGGGTCCAAGCTGACGAGCACACGTTGGGTAAGGATCCTCTTCTCTGTTAAGATGAACCCTGGTGTCTCTTGAATCAGGATGCCGGAAGATGGTCCCATCTCTGCGATCGGGTCAGTCCGTAGCTCTTGGCACAGGAGCAGTACGATCCAGAAACACGCCACATCCTTCTTGGACATCTTTCGACAGTCACGGATCAGGAACTCGTTTCAGACTTATCTACTAATGATTCAAGGTTTGTTAAGTATACAAACTTATAACAGTGTGACATCACTTGGCCTAGGACAAAACATTATTACGATTCATCAACATATGTATTCTCTCTAATTCTATTTTTATAACTTCATCCCTCACTACATTTATTACTGACTCCTCAGCAATATGCCTATAGCAGTTATACTAGCTAGTAACCTGCTTAGAAAATGTAGTTATTGGATGGCAAGGAAATGGTTAATGACATGAACGTACATGAGATCATGACACATCACAACATTTCACATCATACGATACCACGTGAATCAAGCATTCATCCAGGTTAGTCGTTCACCCTTCTGCATCTGAATCCACACCTATAATCCTTAATTGAGATTTAGGATGACAAGCACGCAACTGGTTAATGTGAACCCACTTTTCCATAAAATCACCATCCTTAGGAATTTTTATTTTGTACGCTACTGGGGAAATTTTGTCAATGATGACATATGGCCCTTTCCAAGAAGGTAAAAATTTCTTTTCCTTGACTTGATTTCGCGCAAAATTATACAGATAGACTTGATCTGTTATCTCATATTCCTTTTTCGTGGTTTTTAAATCGTAATAGGTCTTAACCCCTGTCGCTGCTTTCTCTAGATTCTTTTGGGCAAAAGCAAACGCATGTTGTAAATGCTTGCGCAAATCTTCGATATACTGATGCGTAGTGGCAGCATTGATCAAATTATGATCCGAAGTACGATATAGTAAATGCTGTGGTAAAACCATCTTTCTTCCTGTCATCAATTCAAAAGGTGACAATTTGGTAGCAGTGCTAGGTGTAGCTCTAATCGCCATTAAAACTAGGGGCAATTTAATGTCCCAGTCTTTACCAGACTCCTTAACGTACTTCTTCAGAATATTAATGATAGACTGGTTATATCGCTCTACCCCCCCGCTAGACGCAGCGCGGTATGCAATATGTAGCTTTCGTTTAACACCTAGAATATTCCACATCTTAGCCATTACTTCGCTGGTAAAATGACTACCTCTGTCTGACTCAATTCTTTGAGGCAGACCGAACCTGGAAAAGACATGGTTAATCAACAAAGTGGCGCACACGGTACTCGTGTTCTCTTTACAAGGCAAACATTCTATCCACTTTGTGTACATACATGTAACGGTTAACATGTATTTGTTACCTCTTGAAGATCTTGTTACAGGACCTATAAAGTCAATTTGGATATCAGACCAGGGTAATGACACCCCCCTCTTCTGAAGTGGTGCACGATGGGTTGGACCATGGGGTTGATATTGCGGACAAATCAAGCATCCCTGACAGTATGTCTTATCATCTCTTAACATGTGTGGCCAATATGCATAATCACGCAATATCTCATATGTGATCTTATCACCACGATGCCCAGATGTAGGTGCATCATGTGCGTGTTGGAGCATTAACCCTCGGAATACAGTTGGGACTACCCATTGTTGAATACCATGTTTAGAAGTTCTGACCAGCAACCCATCCATGATACTAAATTGGACTTTATATCTTATCAAGATTCGTAAATCTTCATTATCTTTGCAATCCTCATCTGTGATGGGATTTGCAGTAGGTTCTTCTATATGTTTATAGAATATACCTATGACAGGATCGTTCTTCTGACTGGTAATCAGGTCCTCACTAGGAGCTTCTTGACTCCATTGCACGACATTTAAGTCGGCATTATCTCTAGCCTGTCGTCTAGTTATGGCTTCAACGTGAATTGAACCCATAAGATCATCAATGTTTAGGGTTTCACCATTGATGGCCGCTTGTTTTGCCAGTGAATCGGCTAAGTCATTACCATCCTTGTCAATACCTTCTATTTTAGAATGGCCTTTGGTTTTCTTCCAATATATGGTTAAACCATGTTCCTTAACCAACTCATCAATTTTACAAAACAATTTCCCATGTTTAACAGGTTTGTTATTGCTTTTCAGCATTTGGTTACGTTTCCAGCTAGGCAGATATTCGACGAAACTGTTGCGAACATAGTTGGAATCAGTTATGATAACAAATTCTGTGATACTATATTCTATTGCCATTTGAATGGTCTTATATACTGCACAGAGTTCGGCTATCTGACTGCTTTTGGGACCAATACTGTATCCTATAGATACATTGGGATAATCACCTATCCAGGCAATTCCGATACCTGCAACTAACTTCCGTTCAGCACCAGCGACGTGGTGATATGAACAACCATCAATGTATACCCACGGTAGTGGTCGACAGTATTCCTTGTCATAAACTTTATAAGGGGATAGCAATTGCTCTTCTAGGAAGTCATCTCCGGTGTCATTATCATCCAGAGATGGAGCAGTACAGTCATGTAATTCTGCTAAACCTTGGGCAACTGGGCTTCTCTTATTATGTTTATAACGAACTTCTAATGGCCATCCCTGTAAGGATAGAGTCCATGCAGTAATCCGACTGTTAGAGAGATTACCGTCTCTAATTCTTTCACTCTGCAGATACTGTAGAGGTTGGTGAGCTGTTTCTACAATTATTTTCTCACCTTGGATATAGCTACGAAAATTTTGTAGTGCCCAAATAGTCGACAATAACGCCTTCTCACACGTGTTGAATTTAACTTCAACAGGTGACAAAGTCTTGCTAGCATATGCAATAACTTTGTTTAAACTGTCCTGCTTCTGATACAGAACAGCACTTATGCTTAAATCGGTATATCCTGTCTCCAGATAGAAGGGTTTACCCCCCTCTGGGTATGCTAAACAGGGTGCCTGAGTGAGCTTCCTCCTCAGTTCACTTACCGCTAGGTCCTGAGGCTCCCCCCAGTTCCAGGTAGTTTCCTTTTTAAGCAGGTGTAAGAGTGGTTTCGTTATTTCTGCATAGTTATCTATAAACTTACGGGAGTAGTTAGTCATACCAAGGAACGATCTTAATTCCCTGATATTTGAAGGTGTTTTAGCCTTCAGTACGGCTTCAACCTTCTTCCTCTGGGGATTTAATCCTTCAGAGGTTACCTCATGTCCTAGGAAATTGACATGGGTGCGACACCATTGTGCCTTATGTAAAGACAGTTTAATCCCTGCCTCTCTTAACTGAGTGAGAACATGTCTAATCTCTATGATATGTTTATCAAAGGAAGTGCTTTTCAGCAAGACATCGTCGACATATGATAACGTTCCTCTCTCGAGTGCATCAGGCATAGCTTTATGCATGAACACAGCGAATTTATGACCAGAGTTTATGTAACCGAAAGGCATACGGGTCCAGGTATACTGCTGCTTTCCAAATGTGAAGGCCAATTTGTATTGGTCTTCATTATGGACTGGTACAGTCCAATATCCCTGCGCACAGTCAATGGCAGTGAATATTTTGGATCCCTGCATTTGTACCAAACATTGGTCTATGTATGGCACTGGCCAACCAGACATATAGACGCGTTTATTTAGCTGTCGTAAGTCAGCGCATAAACGCCATTGTCCATTAGGTTTCAGAATCCCCAAGATCGGATTATTATACGAACTGTGCACTGGACGTATAATACCCCTTTCCTTTAAGTTCTGAATGATGTCTTGTAGACCATCGTATGACGCTAATGGGAGTCTATATTGTTTGATAAATACAGGTGGTAAATTTGGGTCAGTTTGTATTCTGGCTACGTGGAGGTTAGTTAACCCACAGTCGTAGGAATCTTTGGCAAAAATATCTTGGAATTCCAAAAGGATTTCCTTTAGCTGCTGCCGCTCAGCATCGTTGGAGCAACCGTCAGCTAAAGATATTTGCTCTACTAGCCTTTCCTGAAATCCTGGAAAGATTTCAGGCTGGCCTATCTCATAAGCTTCTTCAAGCCTAGAAGTTAGGTCAGTTCGGTGTTGACTTACCTTTTCTCTTTGGTCGTGATACTCTTGTGATTCCTGCTCATTGAGCGGATGATCGAAGGTGATTGACGCTTCTTCGATTTTACACGAGCCGTCTTCGACGTTGAAGGGATATACAGATAGGATAGTAAATAATCCTTCTGGGGAGGAATGGAATATTTGATCGACAATTTCGTCCTCAGTTAAGTATTCTTCAGGGATGAGGCCTATAATTTGGTTTTGGAAACCAAATGTATAGTACTCTGCATCCAATGCTAGACCTAATAATGTTCCTTTTGGTAAAGTAACACTATTGGGTGTAACATTGTTAACCATTATACAGGTGGGATTCTTACCAATACTTACCATTGGTGTATGCGTTACCACCATCCCTAATTGTTGTATCCTGTTGGATAAACAGATTAGGGCATCAGGGTTTTCTAATCTCTGACCCTCCTTGACCTGTAGGGGTAAAAGAAAGTTATTTGTCCCTTGTGGAATGGTTATGTCATCAGGAACTTGGATACTTACCGCATATGGTAGTATTTGTCCTGATTTCAGGGCGTTTTCCTCGTGTAGGTATCCACAAGGATTGCCTTTTAACCTTGTCCACAAGTTGGAATTAATCAGGTCAAGGTGTATGGCAAAGCGATGTATGACATCATTGCCAATGTAAACCTGATAGCGAGGTTCGTCTATCACTAGGAATAGATGTTTAACTGTCTTATTTCCGATGGAAATAGATAGTAAACATTTTGCTATCACATTGTGACTCTCTGATTCGCCATCCAGGTTCTGGATCCACCTGTCATGTGGGGAAGCGTACCTGAACATTTTAGGATTAGCGATCTGCTTTAACAGACCTCTGCTAATATAGCTGTTCTCACTCTGTAAGACCAGCTTTGCATTCCTATTTCTTCCTAAGTCATTTATCTGAATAGGAAAGAATAAGTTGTTATTAACCCTTTCAATTATGGCAAGGAATTGAGCATGACCTGCCAGATCTACAGATTCAACATAGTCCCTGTGGAGAGAAATGGTTAAAACATCACCTTCCAGAGAGACATTCTGGATTCTCTCTGGAGCAATTCTTACGGAATGCTCATCTACAGGTGCGATTGCATCATTCACCTGCAGGATAGTCACGTCAGGTGACTGACTATTCCTAAAATGTACCTCTATCGAGTCAGGTCTTTCCTCTATTACATGGCAGTTACGATCAGATTGTACATGTGATTTCTCATAGGTTATAGGAACCTTAGCTTGTGACCATACAATTCCATTCACACAGTCAATAATTGTGTTAAGTCTTCTGAGTATGTCTATACCCAGAATCAGTCGGTTATAGGGAAGATCTACCACTATCACCGGGTGTCTAAAGGTTTTGTTACCTATTTTAAACTTTAACCAGGTATTGCCAATAACATGAAGTGCATTTCCTTCAACACTCAATAGAGCATTGGGGAAATCTCTTAGCTTCGGCTTATCCGTTGCTAAGTCCATTACCTGCTGGAAGTAGGTATTGGATAAGATCGTGGCTTGTGAACCAGTATCTATTAACCCTTTGAAAGGCTGGGGTAGCGAATCCTGTATTTCTACAGACATGTAGTACCTTCCTTCATGTTCTTCTAATTCACATAAGAATTTAGAATGTGTCAACATATTACTTGTTTTCCATACATTACCGGTCACAGCAGTAGTTTCTACCTGTACTGAGGAATGCTCAGTCTTACCCACAGGCCCATCCTTTTTAGGATTATCTTGAACTGTCAAGCGGGAACTAGTGGTCGGCATCTCATCAGTTAACCCTTTCAGGGCTGGATCCTGGAAACTAGTGGTTGCTGGGGCTATTTTAGCCTTTGGCTGAAATGAAAAAACAGAGGAACACGTTGCGCCTCCTTCACCCGGAAGTGAAGTGACGGGATTGGCAATAGGTTTCCTAACACAACTATCGTTTATTTGACTGTTAGTACCTGGAAAGGAAACAGGGTTAGGCATTACATCTACTGACAACCTATCCTGTTTAGTCACTGTAGCTATATTTGCTGCGGCACTTGTTGTTGTTGCTGTTGCAATTGCACAGGTGTCTCTGCAATTTGAGCTGTTCCTAAAAAAGGATTGATAGCAAAGACTTGGTTGATTTTTGTCATTTGCTCCATTAATTTGCACATCTGATCTGTCAATTGACCAACCTGATGACGCAAATTATTTCCCCCATTGCCGTTTTGTCTTTGACCATTAGAGTTTGGCTGGGATGGCTGAGACTGCTGGGAGTTATTGGAAGCAGATTGGTTGTTTCTGTTTCCATATCTCCTATTTCCTTGAGGATTCCTTCTCCATTGGGAATTGCCTTGGTTTTTATTAACCCAGGGGCGTTTATTCCCATTGGCATTGGATTTTTCAGAGTTATTGTCAGAGGAGTTTGCAGAATTGGTTCTGGTATTTTCCTGTTTCTGAGGCTTTGGTGTTTTCAAAACCTCAGAATAGGTCCTCTTTTTCTGTTGGGTTTCTAAACCTAACTGAATTTTAGTCTCTGATACCATTTTATCACCAGGTTTCTTAACCTTTGGCTGATTTTCGTCATGTGCATGGTGTATGGTATACAATTTCATGCACTGACTGACTAGCCATTCTAATGGTAGCTTACAATCATAATCTCTTGCAAGATTCATTTGTATACTTACCGGCATGGCATGAAAATACAGATCTTTGAAGTCTGTGCTTTCATACCTGGGTTTTCTTTGGGCCACGGAGTATGCATTCTTAAGAATTACTAAAATTCTCTGGGGCTTTGATCTGGACGGCACTTTAAGTTATAAAGCGCCTTCTTTGCAGAAGCAACGGTTTTATACTTACCATATTCCATGATTATTTCATATTTCATTTTGGACCAGGACATTAACTGCATAGCTTGAAGACTTTCAAGATAAACACGGCACATTGAATCAAAGGTCCATGTAATGAACCATTTCTTTTGAATGTCATCATACATGCCCAATGAATTCATTGCTCTATCATAATTTTCCAGATGTTCAGATATGTTTCCTGAACCTCTAGAAAATTGTGGGACAGTCTCTCTAAGGAACTTAACAACCTTTGGCGATTCATAAACAGGCGTCGTTGATTTACGACTTCTGTTTCTGTTTAAACGTCTATGCGATCTGTCTGCCGAAGAGGAATTAGACCCGTACAACAGTGCAGATGGCATATCAGTCACATGGCCTTCAGAGTGGACAGTGCAATCACTTTCACTCCCATCACTCTGAGCTTCTTGTTCACTGTCACAATTCTGATCAGCATCAGAATCCTGCCAGTGTACAGAACCATGTCTGTTTTCATTCCTATCACCTTGAACTGGACTCTCCCTCTCAAGTTTGGCCAAGACAGCTTTTTCAAACTGTTCTGCCCAAGATTGCCAAGGTTGTTTGGCAATGCCAGGAGATGGAGAATTCTGTTTCACAGGTGATATTCCTGAATTACTCACCTCATTCCTTATAGACTGTTTTATGAAAACTTGGTCTGGTGTGGGAAAAACATGACAAGGAGGGGATTTATAGATAGTCTTTTCTTTCATTTTTGTGCAACTTTTTGGCACAGAATGATGGCTATCAACCTCACTGCCTGATTTCGGACTCTCCTCTTCATATTTATCCAATTGCATTTTGAGCTGATTTATTTCCTGTGCATATTTGTCCATCAAAGCTGTCATTTCTTTTTCATGATCAGCCTGACGAGTTTTATGCTCAGCAAGTAAATCTTGGAGTTTCCCATCTTGAATGCCAAATTGTTCACTGTACGTGTCCAGTTTGGTATTCAATACCTTGTTTTCATCTAACGCCTTAAGAAGTGCTGTCATAAAGAAAGGCCAGGAGTGTATTATGTACCCCATCTTTTTCTCTATGTTCTTTTGTTCAGCAATTACTTTAAGTTGTTTCAGTATGTGTTCATCAGTCATAAGCGTCCGTTTAGCATCCCATTCTACGCTCTTTAACCAAACGTCATAGCTTAAATCATTTTTCATATGTTTATGAATATTGATTAGAGCATTTTTTCTTAAGTCTTCAATTATTTCAGTATTATCTGTTACAGATGTATCGCTGGCCATATTTTATACAATGATTTAATCTCAATACAAAACTCTTTTCTATATTAAGATTAATTGCATGAATTACACAAATATTATTATTGTATGGAATATAATTTCAACTTAAACGATCTCAGCGACAGTGCCTCCAATTTGTGGGGATATTTATGGGATAATAATTGTAAACAGAGAGAATTGCCCACGATTTCAATTCTCAGATCCTTAATCGTTATCGTGTTAAATGAAATGTATAACCATATACCGGTAATTAAAAATCACAAATTGTTATAAAAATAGATATTTATTTCTTAACAATTTAAATAATAATGATGAGTAACATGCATGATAATAATCAATGGAATTCGAGTATAACATGAATATGTAATACAATATGGCAATAATAATTAATATGCAGTATAAAAACAATATGCAATACAATAGGCAATTTACTTCCTGGTTAGTACAGCATAGACTCCATTAGCTGTCAAGACTGATTTACGACCCTTTCTTTACAGCTAAGGAAACAAAGTTTTAAGGAGACAGAACATTCCTTAGAGCTGCAGTAAAACTTTCTGGCAGAAGTAACCCTTTCAATGCTGGTTAGACCTCCTAAGTAGTTAAGATTTACTCCTATGTAATATTAAATAAAAATAATATTTAAATAGTCAGTAATCACTCCTTGATCCATCCAATGAGAAATCTACATGTTACATAAGCTGATATTTTAATTAATTTGCCTAAATAGATATTTTATCTTATTTTAGAGCCAATCAATACAGCTGGATAAATGGTCATGATATGCTAACGTGATATTAATCACACAAATACATTAATGATTATATTGATCCCAGCTGCAGATAGGATGCTATAACCATATATATATTCTTTAATAATTAAGATCTCTAAATATGAAATCAAACATGATGTATCCAGTCATATATCATGCTATTAATTTTAATTAATTTAAATTAATTAATTAAATGCCTGTATATTTACCAGTTATGTAGATATTTTCTCATCAGATATCCTCAGGTAGCTAAATGTCATAGATCTCTTTCTCTGCATGGAGTGTGAGAGTTTCTTGGTTACTCTGGTCGCCCGATTCTGCCTGGATCTCTCTGAATCCCCAGAGTGTCGTAATGTCTCTCTCTTCAATCTTTGAATCTCCGAATTTCTGAATCTCCCTCTCTTCCCTTGTCTTAACTTTTTAAAGGGAAAAATTCCTTAGGTGATAGCCAATCACAAATGTGGGGTGTGGTTGCCTTCTAGGTAATCATTTTAATATTCGAACTCAAGAGGGCAGCCTTGTTCCACTAGACATACCTATCCAGGAAAGAGTTAACTTTTCCTGGTGGCTATTTTTGACGTCATTTACGTTATCTTTATGTAGCCATAATTTTATATTCACTTGTCAGATCACACAGTTTTTCTCAGTTTTGTCCAGACTATGCGTCTGCAAATTCTGCTATAATTCCTAAAATTGATAGTTTGGGAACTAAGTTTCACCTTAAACTATAATGGGACGTTGTACAATATCGAAAGTAAAATTTACTTATTTAATCTCCTCTGTCACCTAAGTCTGGGAATAGAATTTATACAGTCTGTCCATCCCCCGTTCTCAATGTCTTATCTCTTTGTTGTTTATATACACATTCCATTCAGCTTGGGCAAAGCAGTCAGTTTTTAGAGAAAAGATAGAATTTTGTGTCTTTGTTAACTTGAGAATAACAAAATGGAGTCTGGTCTGTTTAGCAATGACTTCAGAATATACACTTTGTACTTCTATCATAGCACAAAATGTCTGCCGATATAAATACCCTGACAATTAGGTACTTTTATCAAAGACTTGGTAGAATTAAAATCCATCCCAATCCAGGAAAAAAGTAACAGCACCTCTGAGAAGCAGGAACAATAGGTATACTAAAACAAACAGTAAAATTAAGAATAAAGCAGACACTATACAAGTCTATAACATTGCTTATTAAAATTAAAATAGAAAATTATGCAATCCATGTAGGATATACGTGTCATCTTGTACTATGTAACAGAATGTATGAGAGTGAGGTAACAAACAACAAAGTAACACAAACTATTTGCCTAGCAAACCATGAAAATTATATATCATCCTGTTTAAAATGCATCATCACAATTTATTTTCCATGACTTTTTTTAATTTAACTTTAATTTTTCCTTGTAGACAAATAATGACCTGGCACAGCCGGTAAGTACATTTCTAATATGTTTGTCTTTCCACACAAATATTTTGTTTTTTACAGGAACTCTTGTGTTTCCCTTATAGAAATACAAACCATTCCTATGTAATGGCTGATGTCTATTCTCATTTCTGTTTTCACATCATTTCCATAATTCTTCTCTTCTTTGTTTGTTTCTTTACTTCCATTCTTCATAAAGTCTGACACATCAAAAAGTCTGTCATTATATAACCTGATCAATACTGGGAGCACGAATTATGAATCAGAAGAAGATTTAAACATACCTCAAAGTGAAATAGGTTCAGATGACTGGGGACTTCAGAGTAATGCAGTCAGATATAGGCAGGAAGAATATGATAATATTAACACTGAAGATTTACATGTCATTACTCATGAAGAGCAAGCAGAGTATAAATCTGACCAGTACATTGACCCAGACGCAAAAGAATCAGTTGAAGAAAGAGAAGATGAGAATTTAAATCAAGACATTGTTATGAGTGAGGATAGCCTAAATGAGAAAACTCAAAATGAAGAAGAGGTGAATGAAATGGATAAGGAGTGCAATGAAAGCAGCTTTCATGTATATGAAATGAGAGAGACAAGTGATATAAATATAAGCGGAACATCTAAAGAAGATCTTGAAGAAAAAAAATACATAGAACAAAAAATATATGAGGTAGACCACTTGGAATCTTCAAAAAAAGAAGTCCTCGAAGACATGGAAAATATAGAGGTAGAATATTCAGTAGAACAAGAATATATCATGGAACATAATAGTTGTACTTCAGAAAGTCACAAGGGTAATCATAACTTATATGATATGAGAGTGATAAAGGAACAGGATGCTACATTTTTAAAATCTTTTTCTTTGGAAACTAGATCAGATACCATAACACCTGAGGAAAAAAACTGTGAAAATCATTTAATTGGTTTATTTAATCAAAAAGTTGGTTTGGGGAATTCTGAGCAGCTTACTGAAACAAGAAATGCCAGTGAGCCTCAGATGGATAGTGGAGAGTTTTCTTATACTGAGATACAAAACAAGACAGAAAGTCTTTGTAAGAATGAAACATCCTCGACAGAAGATACTTATATTTTAGAGAACACTACTTATAATACCAAATACAATTCAGAGAGGCATGAGTCAATTCAGAACAGTGCCATCTTACATTTAGAATCAAATGAGGAAAATAATCCTGACAATATCAGGCAAAATCTTTCAGAGCAGAACAAATTACCTACATGTGATTCTAACACACCTAATAGTATGATTAACATTAATGTTGACATAGATACAGATGAGATATGGCCACCTAACTGGGAACCAACATGCACCACTGATTCATGGGGACAGTCTACTCTGTCAGATTGCCAAACAGATGAATTTTGGATTTCTGACCAGATGTCAGCAGAATTTGATATTTGGAATTCACATGAAAATGCTGATACAGATATTAATGTAAAATGTACATTAAAAACTACTGGCCATGAGATACAGGAAATACCCCAAATATCTTTGCCAATTTGTGAAACATATAGTAATATTCTTGAAATAAATCAGGAAGTTGATAGTTCCCAAGAGCTGTATTGTCAGGGAATGTTCCTAAATAACAGCATTGATAATTCCTCTAACACTAAAGACAATGAGGCCAACAGCTCAGATTTATCGGAAGATGAAATTGCTAACCGGAGATATGGATTTCTATACCAGGATATAGAGCCTGAGCAAGAAGAGGTATCTCTGCATTTCCCCAGTGCCTAGTATAGTCTAGATAGCACATAGCTTGTATATTTTTTTTCTTGATTCAGTGTTTTACTCCCTCTCCGTTTCTTATACTGTTTCCTTTCAAAGGTACTGTATGTTCAATAAAAACTTTAGAAATAGTTGTTTGCCCTTTAATAATGAATCAATCTAAAGTTGTCTTTCAGAAAAGTATATCTACATAAAGATATATATATATATAAAACTTGGCTGCCCCTATGTTTCTTTGAATTCCACATTCTGTTTTGGGTTTTTTTTCCAGCAGTATTGTCGTTTCCACTCTAGGAAGAGTTGTAAATTACAATAATGTTTAGCAATATATAGCTATTAAGTAGTAAATCCTTTATGGATTCATAGATTCCATTTTGCTTAGTTAGAAACTATTAGACACATACATTTTTTTTATTATCTGATATACTTTTCTGAACTTCCACTTTTTTGCAGCCTGAGCAGTAGCTTTACATTGAAGTTTATTATTTTCTTTTTAACTTTAATTCATATATTTTTTTTTCATTATTATTTCACACAGGCATCCGGCAGTGCGTTTAATGGATTCAAACAGGTAGGAAATATACTTAATATACTTACAATAACCTCTTAAGTACAGAGGCAATTGTCCAACATTTGAACCAAAGCAAAAACTAGAATCTGTGCTATCCATATGCTCTACTGTAATTTAAGGGTTTCTTCCATGTAGTCCTAAGAGCTTTCAACCCACTCTGGGAGGGTATATCCTAATGTTGTCAAGGCTTTAATGTAAAATATCAAATAATTAAACCGTAAACATATGTTAACAGTGCGTATAGATGCAAATTTTACACTGTTAGCTGACAATCAACTATTTTTTTTTTATATACATTCTTTCGACTGTTGGAACCAGTAACATACAATCTTTCTTAGTCCAGTGTGTGCAAATAATGGAACGCTAATGATCCCTTAAGCTGTTTCAGGCTTACAGTTGATAAACCAGCCTGAAAAGCCACGAATCCCTAGATCATAATTGTTGTGTTTCCATCAAAGTGCCAGGGGGATCCTGGACCTGCATCCATCCCATTAAGTATAATGCCAGAAGGTACCTATCATCTCCTGACCTCTAAATATAAATAGGAATATATAACTTTTTTTTCTAGTAAAAAAAAAATATATATATATATATATATATATATATATATATATATATATACAATAAAATAAAGAAATACAATATTATATTACATATGATCTATTCTGGCAGATATAGTTTATTTACAATTTATTTTATACAATAAAAAAAACAAAGAAAATAGTTTATTAGATATTTAATATTTTTAAAATAAACTAAATCTTCTACAATAAATGTCATTTTATCTATTTTGGCAGATTTAGTTTATTTTTTATTTATTTTATTTCTAGATTAAATGTATTATATATTAATGTATATATAAAATTATTTTTTTAAATATGTAAAGGGAAAATAATATTTATTTTGTTGATCTTTTTTTTATTAAAGACAATAAAAATACTTCATGCAAGAAGCAGATTGCAAGTTCTGAAACTACCAAAATAAGAGTATCACTTATTTTTTATTATCAAAAAGAAAAACAAAGAAAAATCAAATGGTTAGCTTTAGGTAAATTAGGTTTACCATGCAGGCTAGGCTTATTTTAGGTGTCTCCTAGAATGCAGACAATGACTAGGAAATTATCCCATGTGGTAAAAGACATGGAAGAGAGCATCTACAGGCAAAGCAAAATATAAAATGTGTTGTTAAAGTAGCATTACATGTACCTGATCCTGTGCTCCAGTATAAACCGATCAGATGGATGTACAAAATCCACCAAGTGCAACTTGAGCTCATGTTTTCTAAAACTCTGATTTGGACACGGTGGCCCTCTTGCTGACGTTACAATATTTAATATATGCATTGTTGATAATGATCAAAATACAAGACATAAGAGGAGTAGACTAAAATAACCCACTTTGTTCAAAAGGTGGAATGGGAAACCTGGTTCTGAATGTTGCCTGCTTCAAGTTTAGGGTATGGCTGCTACTTCTCAAGGGCACAGAGAAGGCCTCAATCTAGAAAGCTCAGGCACATTAAAGGATAGCTATCAGACCTCTCCCTCATTTGTAATTATATAAAGACTCTGGGCACATAATATTTTCAAAGTGCAGACTTTGAATTCCAAGTCACAGTGTCAATGTTTCAACCACACAATGCGGTCTTTGTTGAGTCTTGTTGATTTGATGTGTGTGCAGTCCCTTTTCTGGTGAATTGAATATCTCACGTATTTGCTGACCACCAGCTGAGTGTCCAGAAAGGTCACAGTCTGTTATCTAATAACAATTAGACAGTTTGCATGCATGGAACAGTTGTCAGGCATTGCATTCATCCAACATTTCAGTCAGACCGGAACCCTTGAGTAATTATTTTTAATAACTGAAAACGCATTGTGATAGATGCCAGATAGAAAGCAAGACTGAAGCCACCTTGGGGCCCTCAAAGCATTTTAGCACAAATTGTCAGATTTTAGTTGATTTGGTAGTGAATTTGAGGATACTGTTGGAATACATGTACATACGTGTGTGTGTATATATAAAGATCCAGCACACTAACCTATCCACTAAACAGCAACTTTATTGTTGACAGATTTTATTAGTTTTTTTTTTTTTTTTTAAACACCTTGTCTAGGCAAGAACAATGGGGGTTTAGTTACATTATATGATCATACATTGCATAAGCCTGCCACAACGTCAATGTACCCCATCTGTCCACTTTCAAGATGCTGTTTAGTGGTGAGGTGAGTGCGCTGGATCTAGTGTATTGTATTAATTGGCCCCCAGCAGCTCCCCATTTATGCATGTTCAGGTGAGTGCAGCCCCCTGGTTTCATATATATATATATATATATATATATATATATATATATATATACATATGTCTATAAACTATTAATTTATCATAGTATGATTTTTAGTGTAATCTGACTTGTATGTTTTTCCCCTTTTTTTCTATTTTTTTAAGCCTGACGCTTCCACATCCTTGTTTACAATACAGTCAGAGCAAGCTGCTGCTACTGAGGTAAAGGTGAGTCCCTTGCTTCTAAAATTTGTTTTTTAATAGATTAATGGAATGAGGTTACACAAAAGGTGTGGGAGATTGTCTTGCTATCCTTTTCTAAAATGTGTTAGGAAATGGTAAATATAATTTTTATTTTATATTGTAGGTGTGTCACTGTAAAATATAAAATAGACAAATGCCTTGCTAATGGGTATTTGTAATAGATCTGCTTCTACTGAAATGCTGAATGTAAAAAATATGTCTATATGTGGTCATGATGCCACATTGAGCCTTGCACGTTCCATTAGCATAGTGTGTATCTGTGTTCAAGAGTGGACATCATGTAAAATCTATACATTTGAAGCAGAAAAAAACCCACTAGACTAGAGTATCAGAGCACTGGCAAAAAATAAGAATTTTCAGATTTTTTTTTTAAACAAAGCACACTTTGTGCCAAATTTTACACACTATAAGTAGTTTAATTTACATCTGAAAGCAATCATCTATAATTTGTATCTTATATTGGATGGAACACACAACTCCCAATTCAGGTCATACAGTTAATATATTGATTGTGATGGCCAAGGAAGTGTCACGAAAATGCAAAAGCTCTCTTCATCTGATTTCTTTCTTTGTTTTTGTTTAGTACTACATTGGGTATTGTTCTTTATGCATGAGCTGAATGACTGCATGAGGATGTCCAGCGTAAAGCAAAACCCCATAGCATTGCAGCAATGCTTTCCTATGCTGTCCCTGCTCCTCCTACAAGGCATTTTCTACGTGAGTGGCTTTAGGTGGGCAAATGGGAAATTATCGTTTCCACTTCCTGTCCAGCCTCACACACTGGAGAAGTTGGGACTGACTTTTACACCCTATATAACTGTTCTTGCAGCTGAATAGACTATAAGGAACACTGGCCAAAATAGTATATTTAACTATAGAAGAACTATAGTTTATCCAGTTACAGTTTCCTGGGAAGGATTTTTTTTCCTTTTATTTCCTTTCATTTTGTGCTTTTATTACATGCTTTATATAACATGCTGTTATTACATGTTTGCCCATAATACTTTCTGATGTTTCTAATACCACGACGGTGAAAGATGTATATTTTCAATTATTGAAATTGAAAAAGAAAGAAATCGATTTAGACCTGCATGGTCTGTTTCTCTCGGACTATCACCGGGCCAAACAGATCCCGCGAGGATTTCGTGTGAGTAATATTCCCACCATAGGTCGCCTTAAGGCCCACGTTTGCAGAGACTGGACGGCCGTTCTAAATAAGTGTTCCCTGGACCTCATGTTGGTCATCATCAAAGATGTGAAGGATGATTTACAGAACATTTCCAATAAGATCTTAGAACTAGAAGATCAACATGCAATACTCTTGAGCTCACAAGAGGGTGTCACCCTGAAGCTGAAATTGGCAGAGGAAAGCCTGAAATATAAAAAACAATTGATAAAATTCAAGAGACAAAAACAAGAGAGAGTCCAGCAGGACTATAAAGAACACCAAGTGTATCGGTGGCTCTCAGGCGATAGACGCCCTAGACCAAGGCGCATGAGGAAACGTATTGTTAAGCCAAATATCAACCCTATTGATATCACATCAGGTGAATCTGGTTCCGAACAAGAAAATTCCCACACTCAAAAGTCGGACAATTTTTTAGCCCCAGGGATGTCACAAGATCAACAGGGCACGGTTACAAGGAGCAGAAACAAAAACGTAAACGAGGGAACACAAGGAGAGGCCGGAAAGGGCACCCACATTGGTCTCGGAGGGAAACCCCCGATACGACCTTGACTCCAGTATTCAACCTCTCAGATAGAACATTGACAGACCCGGAATTGGACATCTTAAGCAAAGGACTCTCTTTTATTCCTACCTCTCAGCCGAACAAATTCCAATGGCAGGTAGAAATGTTTAAATTTGGCAGAAACCTTCGGCTCAAAGAATTCTTTGGGAAAGATAATAGGCGACAACAACAGATCAATCCAACATCTAGATTTAAAATTAAAAGTTCATTTGACCCTCCGACAAGCCATCCTGCCATTAAGACCTTCCTTACATCTTTGAAGACAGACATGGACAGAGTCCTTAAAGAACATCGAGTTAAACATAGCAATCTTTCTAAAACCCAACATAAACTTATACAGGGTCTTTCCAGCGACCCATCTATTGTGTTGAGACCGGCGGACAAGGGAGGAGGGATCGTGCTTCTCAATTATAAGGATTATGCAACCGAAATCAATAGACAACTAGCAGATCGTAATACATATACTCCTTTGAAATATGATCCAACTATTGAAGTTATGCATAAGATTGAAGACACTCTCATCACCGGACTACGAGCAGGGTATATTGAGTTGGAACTATTCAATTTTTTGAAGAAGAGTGATCCCAGAACGCCAATTATATACACACTGCCAAAAATACATAAGAACTTGCAGTCTCCCCCTGGGCGCCCGATAGTCTCAGCTATTGACGGGGTCTTAGAACCGGTTGCAAAATACCTTGACTTCCTATTCAAAGAACCAGTGGAGCGTCTTCCAACATGTATAAAGGATACACAAGACTTGATTGGTAGATTAAAGAAAATTTAACATATTCCCACGGATCTGGTGCTGATCACATTAGACGTACAGAGTCTTTATACTGCCATCCCTCACGAGGGAGGCATAGATGCTATGCGACAAATACTATGTGAATCTCCTTTCTACAAGGGTCCCCCCATAGAATTCATCATGGAACTACTTATGCTTACTCTTCAACTCAACTACTTTAGATTTGAAACTCGGTGGTATATGCAATGTTCGGGAACATCGATGGGTGCAGCAATGGCGCCAATGTATGCGAATGCATACATGCATATATTTGAAAAAGAGTATATTCTCCATCCGTATAAAGAACAGATTGTACAGTATGTACGTTTCATTGACGATATTTTAATCCTCTGGAAGGGTTCTATCATGGAAGCCGAGCAGTTTGTGAAGGACATCAATGACTTGCCTTGTCCCATTAAAATCACGGCCAACATCAATGATAAAATTGTACAGTACTTGGATTTGGAGATTTTCATCGAGAAGGGCAGAATTGAATATCAACTATACTCGAAGCCCACAGATAGGAACACCATACTCCATTTCTCAAGTGCGCACCCAGCACACAGTAAAAGATCATTACCATATACCCAGTTTCTCCGGGTTTTTCGGAATAACTCTCTGACTGAACGAGTTGAGAATCAAGTTGAAATTATGTATAACAAATTCCTTACGAGGGGATACAATCGGCACACAATTGATACAGCGCTAAGCAAAGCACGTTTGGAAGTCGAGAATACCACGAGTACTCAGGCACCATTAAAAGCACCTAGATTGACTTTCCCAATGAAGTTCAATTCGGCTAGCACCAAATTAGCGCAATCTGTGAAGAGGAATTGGAATACCTTGACGGGAGATCCAACTTTACCAACTATTTTTACTCAAAAACCAATGCTTTGTTATAAAAGGGAGAGAAATTTGCGAGACTTGTTAGTCCGCACTGATCCGGAACAGAGTTATCTGCGCGATCAAAATAAATTCCTCAACCCAGGATGCTTCCGCTGTCTAGGATGTGTCACGTGTGGGCACTTGATTCCCACAAAATCATTTGTTCATCCACATACCCAGAAGAAATATCTGATTCGACATCGCATCTCGTGTAAAACCGACCATGTTATCTACAAGCTGTCATGCCCCTGTGGATTGAACTATGTGGGGAAAACGGATACACAACTTTGCGAAAGAATTAGGGGGCATCGTTCGAGTATACGTACAGCAATCAGAGATGGCCACACTGATAAACCAGTGGCACGTCACTTTCTCGAACAGAAACATCCGCTGACAACACTCAAGTGTATCGCCATTGACCATATTCCAGCGTCCAGGAGAGGAGGAAATCGATCCGTAGCATTACTACGTAAAGAGGTCTTTTGGATTCGAGAATTCAATACATTGGCACCGCTGGGTCTCAATGAAAAACTATCTTATATATCTTTCCTTTGATTGGATAAGCTCTCTTAAGTTATTTTTAATTATTAATTTCTTTGTACTTTATTTGGTTACGTATGCTCTGTGATGAGGCCAGATGGATTAATACATCGTTTTTTCAACTAGACCTCTTATAATTTAGTTCAGAGGCTGTTGGTTTCCTTATAATATAATCTATAACTGAAATGAAATTGGTAGAAGTGACTCTAAACTATGTTCTCGAGCTCCACACGGAAGTACAGAGGTTAATTATTTTATATACCGAGCGTGTGAAACACACTCAATTTATGTTTTATTCTCTTTATTATTTACATGTCACTTTGCAACCCCAGAACAGCGTATTGTTCCCGTTCTATAGTGTTTTATAAATGACACAGATTACACAGAGTAATATCTAGTACCAGCACATGTCACTTTAGAATAAATCACTAGTGTATCAAGTACATTAACACATGGCACTTTAAGTGGAGATTATTATTCACATTACTTATATATTTGTATATTCTCACCATATTTCAGTTGTCTTTTCTCACAAGGATGATACACAATATTAAATATCCATGTTTATGCATATTCAGCATGGATGACTGAGATACATATTTAGACCATGTGACTTGGTTCACTTATTTAACTACGGTCCCTTTAAAAGCATTTGATGACTGTATTATAGATTTGAGTTCACATTAGATATTATTTATTAGAGATCAGCACACACAGATCACATACTATCTCAAGTATGGTCACGTATTCACGATATGACTATTGAATAATTAGCACATATTGTTCGATAAGTTTAATTTGTATTCACGTAACCATGGTGACGGGCACGGCATTGTGTATACCCGGAAGTGTTCCGTACGGAGCTGCAACTTAGGGACTCTAAGTAACCTATGCAACCTTCCACACAGCAACATCAAAGTGGATACACGTTTGTTTGGTGCACCCTATCGATCTAACTGGGTACATAGCCGAGCTCTATTTTTCACTTCACGTTACTCAGCAGACATAGATCGCCGTTCGGCGATTTGTTGATATGTTGCCTTGGTGATGGGGTTAACACAGACACACCGGAAGGGGAAGTACTGATAATCACACTTGCGCACAGGGGAACAGACCACGCTAACACACAGGAGGTGGAGGTTAGGTAAGTTAAGTATTTCCTATTTAAACTGAATGTTGTAACATTGTATTTTGTGTCCTGATGAAAGTCCACAACGGTGGACTGAAACGTCGACCTACAGACATTTCGGAATAAAAGGTTTTTACTTTTTATTAATTACAAAAGTCCTTGAGTGCTGGCTTTTTTTTTGATACAGTATATATATATATATATATATATATATATATACACACATATGTCTATAAACTATTAATTTATCATAGTATGATTTTTAGTGTAATCTGACTTGTATGTTTTTCCCCTTTTTTTCTATTTTTTTAAGCCTGACGCTTCCACATCCTTGTTTACAATACAGTCAGAGCAAGCTGCTGCTACTGAGGTAAAGGTGAGTCCCTTGCTTCTAAAATTTGTTTTTTAATAGATTAATGGAATGAGGTTACACAAAAGGTGTGGGAGATTGTCTTGCTATCCTTTTCTAAAATGTGTTAGGAAATGGTAAATATAATTTTTATTTTATATTGTAGGTGTGTCACTGTAAAATATAAAATAGACAAATGCCTTGCTAATGGGTATTTGTAATAGATCTGCTTCTACTGAAATGCTGAATGTAAAAATTATGTCTATATGTGGTCATGATGCCACATTGAGCCTTGCACGTTCCATTAGCATAGTGTGTATCTGTGTTCAAGAGTGGACATCATGTAAAATCTATACATTTGAAGCAGAAAAAAAACCACTAGACTAGAGTATCAGAGCACTGGCAAAAAATAAGAATTTTCAGAATTTTTTTTTAAACAAAGTACACTTTGTGCCAAATTTTACACACTATAAGTAGTTTAATTTACATCTGAAAGCAATCATCTATAATTTGTATCTTATATTGGATGGAACACACAACTCCCAATTCAGGTCATACAGTTAATATATTGATTGTGATGGCCAAGGAAGTGTCACGAAAATGCAAAAGCTCTCTTCATCTGATTTCTTTCTTTGTTTTTGTTTAGTACTACATTGGGTATTGTTCTTTATGCATGAGCTGAATGACTGCATGAGGATGTCCAGCGTAAAGCAAAACCCCATAGCATTGCAGCAATGCTTTCCTATGCTGTCCCTGCTCCTCCTACAAGGCATTTTCTACGTGAGTGGCTTTAGGTGGGCAAATGGGAAATTATCGTTTCCACTTCCTGTCCAGCCTCACACACTGGAGAAGTTGGGACAGCACTGACTTTTACACCCTATATAACTGTTCTTGCAGCTGAATAGACTATAAGGAACACTGGCCAAAATAGTATATTTAACTATAGAAGAACTATAGTTTATCCAGTTACAGTTTCCTGGGAAGGATTTTTTTTTCCTTTTATTTCCTTTCATTTTGTGCTTTTATTACATGCTTTATATAACATGCTGTTATTACATGTTTGCCCATAATACTTTCTGATGTTTCTGTTGAGAGCATCACAGTTGCAGAACAAAAGAGGACACAATTACACTAGCAGTGCATTTGGAGACTCTATGGATGCATTCACTAAACTTCAGTGATTTAAAATCCAAACTGCAAAAGTTAGGCTAACATAGCTAAATCTGCTATAGTGACAGCTTGACATTTTAGCCTAAATGTTGCCTTTCAGCTTTGAACTCACACACATTTGGCATTTTGTGAATAAATCGATGTTTCATAACAAGTATTGACTCGTTGGTTTATAGATAAAGCAAATGGGTGGAGTCAAATCCCAGGGGCAGGATCACCACCTTAAAACGCCACCAGCCACCTGTGGCTATAGTCACAACAAGTGTTATAATAAAATATAAAAACACACATGCAAGTTTATGCCTTTTAAAAAGGGAGATATCACCTAAACAACCACTTTCCTGCAGTTAAAATATATAAACCACACTCCACTTAAATCTGTAATTATTAATAAACAAATTAATCGATGGATATTATGACCCTTGTCCCAATTTTGGGTAGTTTTAACATCCTAAAATACACAATCCGCTGCTTCCCCATTATACAGAGCAAGAAGCTAGCTACTATGAGCCAAGTAATCAATAAATCCAAAACAAAGGCATGCTTACTTTGCATCAGCAATACATCTTGTCAAAAGGTACAGCATCCAACAAAAATAGTGTTCTGGGCTGCTAATAAAGCTGCTGGGGGTGCTGCAGTTCATTACCTCTGTACGTTAAGTGTTTCATTCTAAAATCAAGCAAATACAATCTACATCGCCATGACCACTTCAAATGACGTAAGTGGTCATGTTTCCTGTGGAGCAACCCATTAATAAATTAATTTGTTACATACCTGCCTTGTTACATAAAAAAAATGCAATGACATTAATTACTTGGTGGTATTGTAGACACTGTCTATTTACTTACCGTAAGTCCAAATGGGGAAAACCATATGATTGCACATGGGACCATTTGCACAACAAAATTGGGACATTGTTCACACTATTTAACAAAGCTTGGATTGTGCATTTCTGGCTCTAAATAAGACTGAATCGTGTTTGGATTTCAGTCTGTTCAAATACTTCTGGATGGCTGAGATCTAAGCCCAGACTTTAAACATCCAAATTATTTTTCAGCAAGCAAACAATCTAAATATATATATATATATATATATTCACTTTTCATGTAAATCACTAAATGAAATATCAATCTAAAAGCAAATATATCTGCCACATTAAAAGAAAAGAAAAGATTTGCATTGAGAAGAATTGTTGCATGCCATTTCAAGACACTACAGTTACTAAAGTGAGAAATGTGGGGAATTCATAGTAGAATCAAAGAGAATTCAAAGGTCAAATTTCTAAGTCAGGTATGGTTCCAGCATGGCTACTTTGACTTTAATGGACACTATAGACTGCGTGTCTAAAGTGTCCATTAAGGCAAAGTAGCCATGCTGCAATTTCAGCTCATTAAAGTGGTCTGGGTGCAGTGTCCCAGTTCCCTTAACCCCTTAAGGACACATGACATGTGTGACATGTCATGATTCCCTTTTATTCCAGAAGTTTGGTCCTTAAGGGGTTAAAGGACCACTCTAGGCACCCAGACCACTTCAGCTTAATGAAGTGGTCTGGGTGCCAGGTCCAGCTAGGGTTAACTAATTGTTTTATAAACATAGCAGTTTCAGAGAAACTGCTATGTTTATCAATTAGTTAAGCCTTCCCCTTTTTCCTCTAGTGGCTGTCTCACTGACAGCCGCACGAGGCGCTTGCGTGATTCTCACTGTGAAAATCACAGTGAGAGCACGCAAGCGTCCATAGGAAAACATTATGAATGCTTTCCTATGTGACCGGCTGAATGCGCGAGGAGGAGAGCAGGAGGAGATCTCTCCGCCCAGCGCTGGAAAAAGGTAAGATTCAACCCCTTTCCCCTTTCCAGAGCCGGGCGGGAGGGGGTCCCTGAGGGTGGGGGCACCCTCAGGGCACTCTAGTGCCAGGAAAACGAGTATGCTTTCCTGGCACTAGAGTGGTCCTTTAACGCTGCAAAGGTAATTATTGCCATTTTAAAAAAAATAAACTTTACAGATGGGGAAGCTGTAGTGCCAGGGGTTTGTTTTACTGGCACGATAGTCACGAAAATCACTTTGAATTTTCATTTTAGTAAATAACCCTTCTAGAGTTTAATCTTGCACATACAGGGTTATTCACTCAAGTGAGAATTCAAAGTGACTTTAAAATCTATGGTCTAAATAGCCAAACGAGAAACATTCTCTAAATTAACCGTTATTCCAGTTCAGCTACTTTAACCTAACATTTGAAATTCACTGTGAATTCTCGCTTTAGTGAATATCCCTGAAGGGACCATATCAGTAACACATAACATTTAAACGTAGTTTATGTTTAGTGAACATTTTCTTTATCATGGCAAAACAAGGTGGACTCAGAGGTAGCTGCTCCTGTGGATACAAAGCCTGACGAGCCCCAGGAACTTTCTGATGTTTCTGTTGAGAGCACCACAGTTGCAGAACAAAATGAGGCGGCAGAGGACACAATGGTGAGTTCCATTACACACCATCTCATAAACTCATTTACTGCCATCTCATCAAATGCACCCTCCCATCTATTTCAATCAGCCTATGTCAGCGTCACAATACCATCCTCACCTCAAAAGTACAAAAATGATCTCTAAACAGTACTATTGTGTAGACTGAGAACTTAAGTGTTATAGTTATATGTATGTACTATGTATACAGTTATAATACATGTAATAGTTCTCTTTTGTAGTGATCGATCTCATAAATGTGAGTTCAAACTTGTATTATTATTATGTTATTATTTATATAGTGCCAACAAATTCCGCAGCGCTTTACAGTGGGTGGACGAACAAACAAGTAGTTGTAACCAGACAAGTTGGACACACAGGAACAGAGGGGTTGAGGGCCCTGCTCAATGAGCTTACATGCTAGAGGGAGTGGGGTAAAATGACACAAAAGGTAAGGATAGTATTAGACTAATGACAGTTACAAGAGAGGAATCAGTCGGGAGCTATTAACAGTTTAATTGATACGCTTTTATGAAGAAGTGGGTTTTTAATGATTTTTTGAAGTTGTGGAGACTGGGTGAGCATCTAATGGAGGAGGGAAGTGAGTTCCACAGGAACTGTACAGCCCTCAAAGTCTTGAAGGCGAGCATCAGAGGTGGGAGTACGGACAGACGATAGACGTAAGTTTTCAGCAGAGCGTAAGGGCATAGACGGGACATACTTGTGTATTAGAGAGGGTAGATAGGTGGGAGCAGCATTATGTAGAGATTTGAAAGCAAGAACCAGATTTTTAAATTGAGCCCTATATCTTACAGGAAGCCAATGTAGGGACTCACAGAAGGGTGAGGAGTGGGAGGTGCGGGTGGACAGGAAGATGAGCCTTGCCGCCGCATTCATTATGGACTGTAACGACGCAAGTTGGGAGCATGTAAGACCACTGAGAATCGTATTACAGTAGTCAAGGCGAGAAAGGACAGTGGAATGGACCTGCACCTTAGTTGCATCTGGCTTTAAGTAGGGTTGGATGCGTACAATGTTGTTGAGATGGAAGCGGCAGGATTTGGCGATAGACTGAACATGAGGCATGGAGGAGAGGTCGAAGTCAAAGAGAACACATAGGCAGCGAGCCTGCGTGGTGGAGCTGATGGTAGCACCGTTGACTTGGAGGGAGACAGACACAGGAGTAGTAACACTTCAGGGAGGAAACACCAGAATTTCAGTTTTGGTCAAGTTGAGTTTAAGGAAGTGGGCAGCCATCCAGTTAGAAATAGCAGAGAAGCAGTCAGAGACACTAGTCAAGAGGGACAGGGAGACATTAGGAGAGGGCAGATAGATTTGCGTGCCATCCGCATAATGAAATTGGAAGCCAAAGGAGCTAATGGGTTTACCAAGGGAGGCAGTATAGATAACAAACAGTAGGGGACCAAGGACTGAACCTTGAGGGGACACCAACAGAGAGGAGTTGGGGAGAAAAAGCAGAGCCAGACAAAAGAAACACTGAAAGAGCGCTGGGAGAGAGCAATATCTTGTAGACCAATATTGCGGAGGATGAGAAGAAGCTGTTGATGATCAACAGTGTCAAAAGCCGCAGAAAGGTCAAGGAGAATTTGGATAGAGTAGTGACCACGAGATTTTGCAGCGAGTAGATCATTGGATACTTTGGTCAGTGCCGTTTCCACAGAGTGCTTAGCGTGGAAACCGGACTGAAGCGTATCTAGCAGAGAGTTGGACTCGAGGAAGTCTGTCAATCTCGCATACACAACTTTGTCAAGGATCTTGGACGCAAAAGGCAGTATCGAAATAGGACGGTAGTTGGACGGGGAGTTAGGATCAAGGTTGGGCTTCTTTAGATTTGGGGTTACAGTTGCATGTTTGAAGGGCGATGGAAATATGCCAGAGGGGAGAGAGAGACACTGAGAATTTTAGTGAGAGGTAGAGAAAGAGAAGAAGACAGAGTATGAATTAGATGTGAGGGAATTGCATCTAGGGAGCAGGTGGTGGGGCGGGAGGACTGGAGCAGAGCAGAAGCCTCTTCCGCCGTAGCGGGTCCGAATGAACATAGAAGAGCAGAGGGAGTGAGGTTAGGGGAATTATTGTGAGGGGAAGAAGAAAGATGAGAGATCTCTTCCCTGAGCGTAGATATCTTGTCAGTGAAGTGAGTTGCAAAGTCTGAGGTGGTCAAGTTAGTAGGTGGAGAAGGAACAATAGGGCGAAGAAGAGAGTTAAATGTGTGAAAAAGTCTTTTGGGTTCGCGGGCGAGTGTGATTATGAGGGTACTGAAGTCATTTACTTTTGCAGAATAAAGAGCCAAGCTGTATGAGCGCAGCATAAATTTATAGTGGAGAAAGTCAGATGCACAGTGAGACTTTCTCCAACAGCGTTCAGCAGTTCTGGAGCATTTTTGGAGGTATCGAGTCAGCTTGGTGTGCCAAAGTTGCCATGATGTCTAGTGGATAGGGTGGAATTGTAGAAGGAGGTTGCAGAGCTATGACAGGTGAGATTTAAGATAGGTAAAAGAAAAGTTTGGAGATTAGTGGAGAAATGCTCTAGGTCAAGACATTGGAGGTTTCTGTGAGATTGATGTTCAGACAGTGGTGTCAATTCGGGTCTTGGGTATGCCGATGTCAAAAGTCAGCAGGAGGAGTCAAAGCATGGAAATAGACTATCAGGGCCTGATGCAGGGTAACCACACGCCCCCTGGTGTTGAGCACCAGCGTTTGTGCGGCCACATACCAGGGCCCTGATGCAGCAACGGATCCCAGGAGCTAGATGATAATATGCAGACCTCCCAGGATCTGGATAGGGAGGCACTGCAGCAGAAATGTATCCAGTACTAGAAACAAGGAAAGACTAGAAGAACCCAGGCACCAAACAATATTACAAGACTAGAAGAACTCAGAACCGGAGCAGGACAGAAAGCAGAACCCAGAACATGTACACAATACATGAGGGAAACATGAACAGGACATGGGCAGGGCAGGACAGGGCTGTACATGAACTGGGAATACAAGACAAATTAAAACAAGACAAGAGATACAAGGCAAAACAAGGAGACAGTGCTATATATACTATATAGTACTATATATGTAATAAACATTGGAGATTTAGACATACATAAACTGCCAAGATGCATGCAGTCAAACACTGTGCCAAAGTACTCCAAATACAGTGGGACCTAACTGCCTAGATATGCATGACTAAATAAACAACAATAAAACACACACCGTACTTACCTGCAAAGAAATGGGCAGAGGAAATGAGACCACTGCTTGCAGGAACAGACTGAAACAAAAAGGATTAATGGCAAAAGAATGGGTGTGGCAACAAAAAAAAACATTTAAAGGAATCCAGGAGACTGGGAATTCCATGAACGGAATAAAGGAATGAACCCAGCATAAATAAAACCAGACATAGAATAGAAAACCAGAAAAACCAAGAAAAACTAAACCAGCATTGTAAAAAGAGTACTGGATATCAGAAGCCAAGAAAGAAATGATCCGCAATAGGAGCAGGATGTGACCGGTACATTAAGGGGAGAGAAGGATGCCTACACCACCTCCTTACAGTTGAGTCTAGGAGTATGAGAGAATTGTAGCCCACCAAAACCTAAAGAGACAGGAGTAGCGCTATCAGAGGGGGACAGCCAGGTCTCTGTAAGTGCAAGTAGTGTGAGTGAGTTTGAGATGAAAAAGTTGTGTATGGCTGTTGATTTCAGATTGCTGCAGACGGAGCGGGCATTCCAGAGTGCTCACTGAATGTTTGTGAGGGTAAAGGGCAGGGTATTGTAATGACGTTTCTGGTTTTCAGAGTGTGTGCAGAGAATGTGAAGGGCCCTGGATTGGGAGAGACATCACCAGATTCTAGAAGCAGAAGGAGAGAAAGTGACAGGTGGTGTAAATGGGTTTTGTATGCATGGGGTCTAGGATGAGATCGATTGTAGGTAGGAGTGATAGAGTAGAAAAATGAGTGCAAGGCATAAGATGAGAGAAGGGGGAGTGTAGCAGAGAGAGGCATCAGTAAAAGTGGTTGGGGGGATGAGTGAAGTGGGTGTAAGGAGAGATTTTTATACTGACAGAGAAAATAAAGAGGAGGAGAAGACAGATCATTGCTAAACTGGGAAAAAGTAAATTGGAAATAACTGGAATATCAAGAATAGGTGAAGGTAGGGTAAAAGTTTTTTATGGGTTAAGAAAGTGCAGCAGTGTACTAATAAGAGGCAGTTTGTACACCTGTTACTTTTACTTATCTAAAATTTGGGTGTGACAGACAATCTAAATGTAATAATGAGCATGGGGTGGTGAGGGGAGGGCGGGTATCGGACTTTCTTACGGTAGTATTGGAGCTTGATAGTTTTGAAATCAATCTGTTGAATAAAGATATGTAAGGGTCAGATAGGCTTGCAATAAAGCTGAGGGAGGGGGATATGTATCTAGGCACAGAGATGAAGGGATGGTTATTCAAATAAAAACAAACGTATCAATAAAAGAAGGGAGGGATCAGAGGTCAGTCAAATATCAGAGGGGAAATAGAGGAATGCATATAGGTGAATACAACAATTCCATATAGGGCTAGAAAAACTACACTTTAGCATGACAGACAAGATATAAAGGCAAGAAAATATTCAATGCACACAAGATATATACAATAAATGTACAGGGTGGTTAAATTAAATATAAATGATGCTTACTCTGCAGGATAGAGTCTTAGTGTGGTCTTCCAGAAGGCTACCTTGCTTATTGCAAACGATCAGCTGATGGAGCACTGAGTTTTTTAAAGCAATATTGAGGCTTGAAAGTTTTGAAATCAGGCTAGCTTATTGCAGACTATCAGCTGATGGAGCACAGACTCGCTTACTATTATTATAGATAGCTTATGTTATAACGCAGTGGTAATTGTACTAAAGCAAAAGAAGGCTGGCAAGTGTCAAGTGGGCAATTGCTTCTCAGTACATAACGGGTTTGTGGGCAACAGACACAGTTCTATTTTTTGCTGATTAAAAACAGCTGGAGGTGGGAGGGAACATCTGTTGGCAGTGTAGGATCGGGCAATAATTGTGCAGGAATGTTGCTAGCACAGTCCTTGGGCTGTGGGCCCGTATCTTCAATGTGAGGGATGAGCCACTATGATGTTTCCTGGGAAACTTCTGTATCTGAAGCTGGACAGGCTGCCTGACTATGAGTCCCTGAAGGTGTTAGCTAGTGGCTGAGGGTAGACACAAGCTGTCTCTGTGAATGATACATCATGCCATGTAGCTCATACTGACAGAGGTTGCAGATATATAATTTCTTTACATACAATTACTTTGCTACTCCAGACATTTGCAATTTGAATGTGGGGTTCTTTTGACTGATGGATTGTGGGTAAATTAGCTTTGCAACTGAAATTAAACTTAAACTCTGATCATTACTTTAAACTAAAAAAATAATAAAACTAAAAAGGAAAAACTTAAAAGCAAGGGGAAATAGAGGGACATGAGAGGATGGATTTAAAAAGCATAACTGGCTAAGTTACAGTGTCAACAATCTAAGCACCTCTACAGGAAAACTATTATATGATTACATTCTGGATGGATTACTTTTTAATGTTCTAAAACACACTGCTTTTAGTTTTTATATAGTTTCCTACCTTTCTGTTGAGTAGTTTACACATTCACATATGATCTTTATGAAAAATGTACATACTGTTTGAATTATTTTAAACTTCTTTTTATACAAATAAAAGTGATGCAGTGGCATATAATGCTTTGTAATCTCTTGGAAAAAATTGTACTTGAAAATCAAAGATCATGATCATTAATTTTCTGCTCCTGGGTCACTTTATCAGGTGGTGGGTAGCTATGAATTTTCTAATATAATATATACATTGTCTGTCTGTATATAGTGAATGAAAACACAATTACAATGTATAAGTGTATAGTCAATGACTTTCTGTTTGTGTCCTTTTCCGTCTTCTGCTGTGACAGTAATCCCCCCTACACTGTTAACAACTGCAATATGCCTGCTTGTATTTTGAGCATCTGGTTCCGATGTCCCCATGGCCAATAATTAGGTACATCACAAATCCCTTCTTATAGACCAGGCATGTGCAATATCTGCTGAGACATGACATTTTTTTTTTACAATTTACTTATGACTTTGACATGATTAGTTGCTCTCAACAGCTTCTCCAGACTGCCACCAGGTGGTGGTGTGGAGGGGGTGAGGTGACCTGCAGCAAATGGAATTATTACAAAAAGGCAGCTAGCCGTTTTTTAACACACAAAACCTAGTGTAAGATTACTTTTTTATGAATGTTTCCAACTTAAAGGGACACTATAGTCACCTGAACAACTTTAGCTTAATGAAGCAGTTTTGGTGTATAGAACATGCCCCATGCAGCCTCACACCTCTCACTCCTCTGCCATTTAGGAGTTAAATACCTTTGTTTATTGACCCTAGTCACACCTCCCTGCATGTGACTTGCACAGCCTTCCATAAACACTTCCTGTAAAGAGAGCCCTATTTAGGCTTTCTTTATTGCAAGTTCTGTTTAATTAAGATTTTCTTATCCCCTGCTATGTTAATAGCTTGCTGGACCCTTCAAGAGCCTCCTGTATGTGATTAAAGTTCAATTTAGAGATTGAGATACAATTATTTAAGGTAAATTACATCTGTTTGAAAGTGAAACCAGTTGTTTTTTTCATGCAGGGTGTGTCATTAGGGGGTTAACTCCTAAATGACAGTGAATTGAGCAGTGAATGATCTATACACTAAAACTGCTTTATTTAGCTAAAGTAATTTAGGTGACTATCGCTCCATCATTACACATAAATTAATACATTCATTTATTGATAACATTGGTCTGTTTTCTAGCCCATTTAGATTACTGCAGCCCCCCTGCCGACACCAAATAAACAAGTAATTTACCTCTAATTTAGCAGTAAAAGGTTTCCTTGCCTTGTGCCACTTCCATTTCGCTCCTGGTGTCAGGCACATGAGCGACAAATTCACACTGCATCCACAATCTTCTCAAAGCAAGTGAAGAGCAACCTCTTGGCTTTCTAAATTGGTAGCCAGAAGGATACAACTCAAAGATGTATCTTGAAATCACCACTTTTAAAAAGTGTAAACAAGAAGGGTGGACTTTGTTAATCTTTAAAGCAGTTCCAAAAGATTATTTTTTAATTAAATTAGGGGCTTCCCTCATGGACCAGCCTTCACGGATTGCAGGAGAGGAGACAAAAAATGAATAATTCCCCCACCTCTGTTACACTCCTTGTGGTTTGTTACTTTACTAGATATTAAATACATCTTACTTAACCCATCATTTCTTTCCATCAAATCATTGAGTCATTTTTTTAGTTTGTTAACCTTTTTAAAATCCCAATCATCATGGTAAAGCTGACAAATGTATATTATACTGTTTCCTCCTTGTGAAGGAACACGTTGTTGAAGAAGAAGCTAAGGACACTAACCAGCCTGAGAACGAGGTCGCCGAGGTAGGTCCCATCTACCAATGATCAGATCAATTGGTATATTCCCATTTGATCTTTGCACAGGTTGTATATATTGTGTATATTAGAGCTTGAGCCATTGATGGTCTGCACAAATATGTTATCTAGACAAATGTGCGAATTTATTGGTCACTGCGTTGCAACATTGTTGTATCTTCTTACTTTCTCTATTTTGCACATTGTGTTATTGCTTCTTCAATAGGCATACTTTACCTACTACTTCATGTTAACAATGGAGGGCTGCAAAGATCTGGCACAGTCAGATCCTGCAATACAAATATTTCAGACAGAAAGTGAAACTTTCTCATTGCATCACCAGAAGCAGAGGTGCATAATTTGACTAAATGTGAATTCTCTGTTTTTCACAAACTGCTTAAAAATGGTTAGTAACTATTTATCTCTTTTAACCCCTTAAGGACCAAACTTCTGGAATAAAAGGGAATCATGACGTGTCACACATGTCATGTGTCCTTAAGGGGTTAATAAGCATTCTAAATTATTCAATATTGTTTGAAAAAAAAAATACCAAATGATACCCATACACGTTGAAGGCCGACTTCTGTAGAGCATTTGGAAAGTTTTTCTAACAGTGTTGAATCATTTGGAAAACGTATGAATGCAAGGCCATAGATAGATACTATTAGATGTTATTAGGGTGTGTGACATTTGATGGTGGTGACATGTTAACATGGCAGGGTGCTAATAAGCTTTCCAAATAATACAATACAATACTATTCTAAAAACATAACATGTGAATTTATCTACTGTTGTCACCATTAAAGTCTATGGGGATTTCTGTAGATAAATCGTTTGGAAAGTGTTTCTAGCAGTATTAATATTTTTTGTAATCTTAAGATTGAGACCTATGTCTATACTTCACTCATGCCCAATAAGACATCAAGCCCTGATCAACAAGATACACCTAAAGAAACATGTAGTAATACATGAAAACTAAACCGGTATGTAAGAAAAATATATGTTTTACTTTTGTTGAATTATATAAAAAAAAATATGATTCATATTTTTCCTACATATATCTCTATGATAAGTTTACAGTAGGGTCACCAGATCCAACCATGCTTCATGGACATACATATTGATTATAGATTTGATGGGCAGCACATAATTTTTTTTTTTTTAAATGTTGCAGGAAGGAAGTTGAGCAATCAATTAATTAATTAATGTGATATCCTGCAGCATATACTTTGTATATGCTTGCCCAACAACAAGTTGTATCTGTCCAAGAAAAAATAGTGGCAACCAGTTATCTAGAAGGATGCCACTATGGACAAGCCACCATGGTATTTGGATTTTGTTTATTTAAGTGATATTGCAATATCATGAAGAGGAAAATATTAACAAAATCAAGTTAAAAAAAAGTATATATTATATATTGTTTCAATTTAACTTTCTGAATGTACAAGTGAAGAGTTACTGCAGTACATGAAACTTTAAAGTTTGTAAAATCAGTAATAAAACATAAATTCATTAATATATGACATGGTTTTCATATTAAATTGTGTAATCAAGTACTGTGTTATTTGCATTTAAATGTGAAGCTGTAAAAGTGACAAGTATAAACATATGCTGAACAGTTGCAAGCTCTAGAGAAGATATAGGGATCAAATGTCATGTGAGTGCTTAGATAGATAGATCAACTGACCTATATTAATATTTTTTATATCGTAGATGGAACCTGAAGGCCAGATTGAAGTTGAAAGCACCACTGAGTCTGTAAAGAATGTTGTTGAACAGGAAAAAGATTCTGAAGTGGACGATTCGTTAGAGGTTGCTGTGGCTCAGAAAAGTGATGTACGTGATGTTGACCAGTCAAGATTGTTTTCCATTAATATCCAAGAGTATGCAAGTAAATGTTTGTGGAAAGGCATTTTTTGAAAAGCAGTGACCACAAATGTCCTTTATTGACATTCTAATTTAAATACATCTGTGTAAATGTGTATATTTTGTTGAAAACCACTGTGCATGTGTTATTCTTCTTCATTTGAAGCTGTGCCTTTTTAAATGTATTCCAGCCCCGTAATATTATAACAAATAAAAAATACTACACCAAACAATAGATAAATATAGACGTTCTCAGGACTGGAACAATCTAAAATACAAAGATAAAATATATAGTGCAGACGGTAAGCATATAAAAATAAGCCCCTATGTAGGATAAAACTCACAGGATGTAGAGCCGTCCCAGGCGCTATATTGTAGACTTGAGGGTGCGTAAACAGGCGAAGGCGACATCATTAAAGGAGAACAGGACAAAATAAGATAAAAGTATAACATAAATTTATTATAAAGAAATATATTTAAAAAGGACAATTAAGCAGTGATACTCGTAAGTATAAAAGGCATATAGCCTAAGAACACTGCAATAAGATTAAGAAGTCCCAAAATCCAACATGGAATAAACAAAAGTAAACAGCAGAAGCGTTTCAACTCCCGATGGAGTCCTCCTCAGTGCTGCAATGCTGTCTCCTTGGTCGCAATAAGTACCGTCTGTAACGATCTTCAAGCCGGTACAGCTGTGTGATTTCCTATTTCTGGCCTTCTATCCCCAGCGCGGCATATACACGTCATCATGCCGCCGCTCTTTAATATGGTAACCTGCTAACACCAACTTATGAAATGTGCTGATTTTTAAAAGGACAAACCCTAATGGATCTCATCATTTGTCCTATACTTAAGACCACACTATATATATATATATATATATATATATATATATATATATATAAATGGTTTGTTGTCCCACAAAGCAGAGTCCTGGACTTTCATGGCACCACGGCAATTCTTTTAAAAGAACATTTTTATAATTAGACTGACACTCTAGCTCGACTGACACTGTAGCTCTGCCCTGAGTCTAAGAAAGTCAGGCAGAAGAGTCCTTACTTTGTCTCTGTATATCTCTTGACTGGGTCGGAATTTCAGTGAAATTCTTCACCATAATGTCATTCTTAGGATTGAAGTGTTTATCTCATATATCATCAACCATAAACACAATATATAAGAACATTTTGGCCCACATTTACACTTTAACGGTAACCAGTAAATGAAAGTGCTTACTGGGTAATAGAGCTCAGCTAATGCTTCTCAGCCAACTAGCCAGCCCTGCACAACAGAGCTCAGCTCGATGGAGCATAAGGAAGCTCCTTGCAGGAGCTTTTGGTTTCAGGGGAGGCAGTGATCTGGGCTCCCGTTTGCCACTTACGACTTGGGAGGGGCTTCAGGTCACCATAATCGGAACAATATAACAAGCTGTAGTGATGTTGGTGCATAGAGTGACCATAATCTTCCAAAAAGCCTAACACTTTGCATTATAAACCATTGTTTATGTAAAAAAATGCATTTCAATATTAATGGTGTCTAGCATTTTCTAACACTACCAATGGTTGTTTCAAGCAGTTCACTTTCATATGTACTACACTCATGTTACATACCCTACAGGGACATATTATGCACTAGCTTTAGAAATCCAAACTTATCAAAGTTGTGCATGTGAACTTTGGGCACAACATGCCCAACGTTTTGTGAAGTTGGAGGATTAAGCTAATGCTGTGGAAAGCCTAATTCATTAAACTATTGCATGTGCAACTGCAGCAACTTTTAGAACTTTGAACGTTTTTCAAAGGTTTTCCCGTCAATTTTTTAATATATGTATATATTAACTGTATATTTATAAAATGATTTAAAACAATGTTCACTTCCAGACCTAGAGTGTCCATCAAAATATTACATTAAACCTCAAATCTAGCTAAATTATATCTACAAAATGTAACATTTAACACGTTCATTGACATGTCATTTATTTCGTTTATAATGGGCATTGATCATGACTGACCAAAATAAGAAAGGCATTAAAGCACTACAGAATCAAAGTTTTGATTCATGGTCATTGGTACCAGGCCAGATCTACTTGTTTTAGTTTGTGATAGCTAATTATTGTTTAATTTTCTTGTGACTGAAGGAAGCACCCTGCATACCATCAGTTGTAATAGAGCCAGCATCAAACCATGAGGAGGAAGATGAATATGAATACAGTGGAACTCCCGAAGTCCTAGATGCTGTAGAAGTTGCAAGCAATGCAGTTCAGGATTCATCCTTAGAACAAACTATGACAAGTAGCAGTGAGGTAGCTGACTCACTCACTACACCAGCAAGTGCTACATCCCAGGACACGCCACCTGGTTTCCTTTTTAAGGTATGTGCTTTCTTCTATTAAGATAGTTTTTGTCTAATATAATAAAACAATAAAGTTAATAAACACAGTATAAGTCACATACTGATTGCTCAAGTACACATTATAGAGCAATTTTTAGCTCGGTGATTTCAAAGCAGGACAATCACTAGGCATCTCTACCAAACATGCAGTAATTTCTCAGATTTTCCAGGACAGTATCAACAAATATTATGAATATCCTTCTGGGAACCAAGGAAAAAAATTGTCTTCCAATTTATTTTTTGTGACGAGCTGGGTTTCAGGAGGATATCATGGATTTGTGCATGCTAAACTGGTGAATAACTTGTACCTGAATCTTAGCAGAGCGGATATATGTAATTTCAGGGTTTCTACCTGTCCTCGTGTGTGAAGTCACATCCCGGCAAGTCTCATTTGTTTCAAGGGAAATAGGATACTTTGTAAACAAACATTTTATGTTTTTAACATTTAAAAATTGATATCAAAGAATTCACACTTTTAGTTTGGCACCGAAAAAAAATAAATTAGCAGACTATTAAAGGGGAGCAGACACTTCTCAGGATTTTTAATATTATGTTTACTTGTCTCCTATATATAACAAATATGTGTTTGTGTTGTCTGAAAACTAAAATGAAATCTAGTAATCCACATCTCTGTATTTACTCTCGTCTGAAACTGAGCTCTTGTGTTTTTAATATATAAAATAGCCATTGCACCGGTCAGAGCTTTGAGAGAAAAAAAAAACATTTTTTTACTATCTCTCCTCCTTCAATGCAATGTGTACCCTGGCTGTTTAAAAAAAAAAAAAACATTGCACACAAAAAAGGTTAACACAAGCTATGAAGGGTTTTCTATCGTTTATTTAATGATGCAATTTCCAGAGAAGTGTTATTTTCCATGTAACTGTCTAGCAAGGTCATGGTTTGGGGTGGGATGGAATGGATAAAATGTCTGACTTATTACTAAGGACCCAAAATACTTCAAGAACTTACCATATTGTTTCTGGTTTTGGTGAACATGAGTATATTCTATAAATAAATATCCTGTTTATCCTAAACAAAAGAAAAGAAAGCAAAATATTTTAATATAAAAAGTCAGTCCTTCATATAAATCACAGTGAAATTAGATATTCCTAGATTTATTCTAGTGCTATTGCTTTCATAAAGATTTACTAAATGGTTAATGATAACATGCAGACTATTATCTGTGCTCAAGTCCTATTTCGTAGAATATGTCATGATTTGGTGCCCTATGGTTACATACTCACCTCCCTCCCCCTAAAAAAAACAATGGCCAACCTCACTACGTTTTACCAAATTCAAATGGTTACTGCTAACTGCTGAGGATACATTGGGAATCATTGTTCAATACACTTTCATCACTAGGCCTTCCTTTACATAGCTCCAGACATAACTCAAACTAACCAATAACTTTCTTTCAAACAAGGAAATCTTACATTGACTATATCCATAATATAGAAAAAGAAAAAAAAAACACCACTGCAAGCACTCAAAATCCACAGGAGGTTTAATCACCACAAAACAAAAAGTAACAAACAGGGGGAAAGGGATCAATAAACACCTAACATGAGTAGTTCAACTATGTACTATAAAGAATTCAAACAACTGCTAGTCCTACATCTGATTAAATTGTTCAATGTTTTTCTATATAACACATTAAACACTATTATTTAAGAGAGAAAGTGTATGATTACTCATTTTAAAGAATGGGGGGGGGGGGGGGGGGGAGGAGCAGTGGGGAGCAGGAAGACTGAGCCCTAGAGAAGATCCCCACTGGACCCCAGGGAGAGGTCCCACACCAGCTCCCAAAAGTAGGGAGGAATAAAGAAAATGGTGTTAGTATGCGCAGGAATGTGGAAATGTGTGTGTGTGTCTGTCTGTCAGTGAGTGTGCTTGGAAGAAGAGAGTAGCTGACATTTCCAGCATACATACAGACATTAAATAAATGTCTAGTGGATTCTGGCATAGAAATGTGTTGCTCTACATTCCTGGTATATAAATGTGGACGAGGAAGACTTCATAGGCTACATTTTATTTTGCAAAGTAAATAAAGGTAAACATTTATACACACAATGTTTTTTATTCTATGAAATATTTATATTGCTTTGGAGGGAGAAAAAAGTGCTAAATATAAATTATTGGAAATTCAGACACTTCAGAGTGTTAAATCAAGAATGTAACTGTTTTTATATTTTTTGCAGGCTGAAGCACTACATGATTTTGAAGCAGCAAACGAGGATGAGTTAAATTTAAAGAGAGGTGAAATTGTTCTGGTTGTAAGTTCAATAACAACTGCAGATCAGGTAATGCAACCATCTCCTTGTACAATAATCTGTATTGATTATATCCCAAAGCACATCAGTTTCTATTTATGACAGAAACTGCTAGTGAGGCCATAATTTAAGATTAAAGAGGGGAAAATAATATATAACAGGGCTATTTACATTTATCAGCTACAACATTAAAACCATTGACAGGTGAAGTGAATAAAGTCAGTTTTGTCATTCATGTGTTGGAAGCAGGAAAAATGGGCAAGCGAAAAGATCTGAGTGACTGACAAGGACCAAATAGTTATGGCTAGATGACTGGGTCAGAACATCTAAAAAAACGTCAGGTCTTTTTGGATGTTCTCGGTATGCAATGCTTAGTACCTACCAAAAGTGGTGCAAGGAAGGACAAACCGTGAACCTGAGTCAGGTTAATTGAAGCCCAAGGTTCGTGCAGGTTGGGAGCAAAGGCTAGTGCATCTGGTCTGATCACACAAAAGAGCTAATATAACTCAAATTGATTTAAACCTTAATGCTGGTCGTGCATCAGTTTGTTGTGTATGGGGCTGCTTAGGTGCAGAGCGGCCAGCTTGCCGATGAGGACCACTGTCCACCACCAAAAGTGTTCGAGAGAGGTGAGCATCAGAATTGAACTATCGAGAAATGGAAGAAGGTTGCCTGGTCTGATGAATCACATTTTCTGTTAGATATGATGCATGGCCTGGTACATGTTCATTGCTTACCTGGGGATGAGATGAGCAGGATGCACTATAAGAAAAAACCAGGCTAGTGGATTCAGTGTTATGGTCTAGGCAATGTTCTTCTGGGAAACCTTGGGTTCCGGCATTAATGTGGATGTTACTTTGACATGTACCACCTACTTGGATATTATTGCAGACCACACACACCGCCTCATGCAAATGGTGTTCCCTGATGGCAGTGGCCTCTTTTAGCAGGATAATGCAACCTGACACAAAAATTGCTCAGGAATGGTTTGAGGAACATGATAAAGAGTTCAAGGTGTTGCCTTTGCCTCCAAATTCCCCAGATGTAAATCCGATTGTGCATCTGTGGAATGTGCAGGAACAACAAATCAGATTTGTGAAAGCCCCACCTCGCAACTTGCAGGACGTAAAGGATCTGCTGCTAATGTCTTGGTGCCAGATACCACAGGACACATTCAGCAGTCTTGTGAAGCCCATGCATGGACACATCAGCATCAGGGGGGCTACATTATATTAGGCAGGTGTTTTAATGTTGTGGCTGATCAGTGTATTAAATAAACTGTAGCAGACAAGATTATAATCAAAGTAAAGTAATCACCCAAAACATTCCATAGTTGTTCATGGTGATCAAGTTTTACAAGTTTAAACCACAGTTGCTCAATATTAAAAGAAATACAAAATTAATAATGTGGTGATAAATAAAACTTTTAATAATATATTTCAAATAGGATCTTAAAAACATAGCATTAGCTAAGTTCTAACAAAAATATTTAAACTGTAATCGCTGGCGTAATTTAACCACAACGTAAATATAAAAGATGTGCTAGATGTGTAAAAATCGATCGTTACTAATCTAGAAACTTCTAGAGTACATGACAGCAGAGATGGATCAACAATTTTTTAACAGTTTGGCTTATAATTCGAGAAAAAAAGAAAAGATACACATAAATAAATATATTATTGCTGAAGAAATTGTGATTTGAAACCAGTTCATAATAAAATAACAATAAAAAACAGTCAATAGTCCATAGACATTTATTCAATTAAATAAAGCCAATTTCCTCCTTTTCCCGGAAAACCACACACAACCAAAGCTAATTTATGGTCCACTAGGGGTCACCATGGTCCATGCTGATTGATAATAGTAGTCATTCACCTAGTGGCATACGTCAAAAACAAAACAGAGGGTGTGCAGTAATATAAACTATATAATATAGGTCTCATGTATCCCCAAAACTGCAGCTTGCTAAATCAAATAAATTTAATAAGATAAAGGTTGAACAGACTGTTCCCAAGTATTGCTAGTCTCAGAAGGTAACTGCCAAGTCCCTACTTATTTGCCAGCCTGTCAACCTTATCTAATCATAAATGACAAATGAAATCACAAAGATAAATAGCTGAATGAATCGTCACTCAAGTACGCTATATAGTTACATAGCTGAAAAGAGACTTGCGTCCATCAAGTTCAGCCTTCCTCACATTTGTTTTTTTGCTGTTGATCCAAAAGAAGGCAACGTGAAGGCAAAGTGATAGCAATCAACACGCATTTCACCCGTGGCATTGGAATCATCAGGAATGCACTCAAATACTTTTGTCAGAATTTAACTTGTGATGTGTTTTTAAGACGCTTTTTTAAATTTGATTTTTAAAACATAAGTTCTATTTATCACCACATTATTCATTTTGTGTTTCAATTCTCCAAGAAAGCTAAAACCCCTCACTCTTGTGGTAGACCAACAGAGTCTCTTAGGAATGAATGGAAGACTCATTAATTAAAAAAAAGCTAAAGTCAAGTCAGTGAATGTTTCCCAGCTCTTCAATTTAAAAATGCTCTCTTTGTGGTGGTTAACATATCTGTGTATGCAATGTCACATTCTTTCTTTTTTATGTAACATGTTGCACTGTCGGAATAAAGCAAAGCTTTGGGGACAATATACATTTCATAATTGTGATGCTGTTGTAAAGACCGAAAGAAATAACAGCACACATACAAAAAACAATAATACAGTTGCAAATATAACAAGGCTACTTATAATTGCACCATAAAAAAATTTAGATAGGAATTTAGTCACACCATATGGCCATATTGTATTTAAAGGAATAGTCTGGCTCTTATCCAGAACACTTTACATAGCTTCACAAACTATACAATTAATAAAAAAAAGAAAAACAAACATATTTTAATGCATTTTAACAAGGTAAAATAAACATGCAATATGTTTTTAAAATATCTAATCCTAAGTAAACCATACCTTGTAATGGCTGCACAATTTAGTTTGGGCAGCTATGGTAAAACGCCTCCTTTTCCTCTACCGTATAAACGTCATTGTTTATGCTTGGCAGTAGCCAATCAAATGCTTATCAGAGGGAAGAATTGTGGACACAGTGTATATGCACAGATATTTCCCCAATCAAGCTAATGCTTCTCTATGGGAAGAAATGTAAACATATCCAGTGTTAAAAAACAAAACAAAAAAAAAAACACAAAGGGTTAAAAAACATTTTACCACTTACCTGACTTCAGAACCAAGGGCTCTGGTGCTCGGTAGGGCTCCATCTCCTCTAAAGTCAGCGATTAGGTCTTTCCTATAGGAAAACATTAAATCAATGCTTCCTATGGGGATTTAGGAAGTGCGAGGACGTCCAGCATCATTTCATGGAGTTAAACTGTATTTCTGACCCTATGGTGTTAGAACCACCTGTGACGGGTCACCTCTGTCCCTGGAATTGTAATCCCTTTGTTTCATTCGCCTATGGGTTTGAGATATTTCATTCACCTTAGTTTTTGTATTCTATTCCATTCCCCTACCGAATGAACTACCGAACAACTGGACCACCCGTATGAGGAGTGTGCCACTCATTAACCCCTGTCACTTCATTAACACTCCTAAACTGCAAGCGTTCTAAGCAGTCGGCTGGGTGGTCGCTGTTCGACATGCGAACACATGGTGGCAGCCATCTTTAGCCACGAACACAAACAGCGGTGATGAGTGCATGGAAACCCAAATCGGACACTCAATGGCGCGAACACAGCTCGAACATCCCTTTCATCGACGTTCGGCTAAACGGATGGGAACTGGACAGTGTTCGGTGGGAGCAAGCTCCCAAACCAGTCATAGACTGAACCTACCCACAAACAGTTCCGTTCGGTATTTGTGACTATATTGGGTATTCCAGAAAGAAACAAACTGCACAGCCTGAATTCATGGAACTCTTTTGGGCAAGAGCCTTGTGTGCGGTCGGTTAAAATATCACTTCCATGGAAATCCCGTACACCTGAACCGATCTGGGTGATTTTTGGATATGTTGGTCACCCAGATCGGGGTTATCAGGGAATGTAACTTTTGTGGTGTTTCCATGGGTTTTAGGGGTACCTTTGGGGTACTGCTAAAAGGTGTGTTTTTGTGCCTGGAGATAATTAAGTTAGCACAGTTCCTGATCCAATTATCTCACAGGCACAGTGAGGGATTGTCTCATTTTGTATATTTCCCCATATTTTTCCTAGGCCCACATCTAAATTATCTTTTATGAAATCATGGGAAAGAGATTTGGGAGTTCAATATGAACTGGAGGATTGGATAAATTTTATTCTCACCCTGAGAGGTATCACGCAGTGTGCTAGTCATCATGAGAATCATTTAAACATTCTCTATCCTTGGTACCTGGCTCCATCATGCCTTCATAAAATAAATCCTAAAGTCTCAGACAGATGTTGGAAGGAGTGTGATGAGATGGGTACCATGTCACACATTTGGTGGTATTGCCTAAACTCGCTATATTCTGGAGTGATATTCATAAACTAAGATTGTTGATCCAAATATTTCCATCTTTACATCAGAACAGGCTCTTTAGATTCTGTTAAATTTATATTAACAGAATCTGTTAATAAAGTAGACAGAGTAATCATAGGACATATTCTTATAGCCGCCACATCCTACCCACCCAAATATTGGAAATCCCTTGCTATACCCTCTATAGTTGATGTACTAAAGTTAGTATTAGAAAACAAATTGCATGAGATGGCTATAAAGACAGCCATCATTATTATGGGATCAGCTTTATTATGTCTGGACTGAGGTTAAAAATTCTTATCATTTATAATTCAAGATTTTCAAACTGTAAATTATTAGTAGTACAACCCTGTTTTATTCATTTTACATAGATATATTATAATTATTGTATTATCATTGATAAATATAGACATATCGATATTGCACAATAATATTGTAAATTCGGATGGATACTTCCCCAAGTTTCCCCGTCCCAATTTGTTATTGTTCATTTAATTGTAATTTTTATTTTATTATATTATTAAATACCTAATAAAAACTATTTGAAAAGAATACTTGTCTTATTAGACTAATACTTTCCTATGGAAGCTCTGACTTCCACTTGAACGTTCAAGCAATATAGGGATATAATTTTTAACAATAATGAGTGCCGGATGTCTCTTTTTTGATATTTATCTGGGAAGGTGGAGCTGGAGTGATTGCACCCTTAAGAAAAATAAAAGTGAGTGTTCTCACTCTCATTATTATGAAATGTTCAAGCAAAAAGAACCTGGGAGCATTCCTATATTCATTTATAAACGTGCTGATTTCTCGTGAAATCTGTACATTTTGACCTTAGACAAGAAGAGCATGCAGCTTCCGTCCCTAAAGTATTTCACTAATCTTACCACTAAACGAAGACACAACTTAGGTAAATTCAATTAGTTAATGCCAATATGCAACAAAATAAAATCCATGGAGAATTAATTAAGTTAGAGATGAGTCTCTCCTGCTTATGGCTTGATAAAGGGAAGTTCTCCTGGAATACTTGACATTGCATTTATCAACATTGCTTCATCAAAAATGTATAGCTAATCTCAGGATTCATAGTTTATTTAAAGGTACACTGTGGCTTTAAGAATACAAATCTGTATTTCTAGCACTGTAGTATTCCTGTCCCTACTTGTAGGCAGGTCCTGCCTCCTGATGCAAAAAAATAAATTACAAAAATAAAGTTGTATTTACCTTGATCCATACTGCAAGCCACTAGAGGAGGACTTAACCCTGGAATGCAAACATTGCAGTTTCTCAAAAACTGCAATGTTTTACATCGCAGAATTAAGGGACAGCAACACTGCACCCAGACTACTTCAGTGAGATGGATGTTAATCCTGCCTTCTCCTCCTTGTTCTCTATAAGCTGTTTCATTATATAAAGTATATATGTTTTTAGTATTCTTATAGATCAGGAGAAATTATGTTTTGTTTTTTTTTATGGTGAAGAAATCACAGTAAAGAGATGCTGTGAAACGCAACTTATTGTAGATTCATTTTAATAGATTGTGTTTTAATACATGGTTATTTAGTAAATGCTTATATCATAATTCTTAGTTTGTGACTATTTCTACGTTTTTCTTTACAGGAGGCTGGTTGGCTGATTGGCATTCGAGAATCTGATTGGCAGCAGCACAAGGACTTGGATGGTTACAAAGGGTTATTTCCAGAGAACTTTACTCGTAGTTTAGAGTAATTTATTTCTTTTTATAATTCTAAGAGTGGAAAGTGCTGTTGGATGTCCAACAATTGTTTTTTTTTGGACCTTCTAAGAAGACAGGAACCTTGTAGGCTACATTGTTAACTGTCATCTAGATTGGGGCCTGTACCAGATGAAATTTGGTTAATTATATCAAACAAAATAAGCATGAATGCAAGAGTAAGCTATAAGCTATATCCTACTGAGTTGTAAATGGAAAAAAAAAGTCCTTATTTGTTCACATGTACGCAGCCACCGTTTTGTTTGTGCTTTGTCAATACTACAGTAAGGTTAAACATTCTTATAAGATCCTTATGAAGACATCAGTCCCACTTATTCAGTACAAATGAATATAATTATGTTAATAACTTAATTGCTTTCTAAATTATTTAAGAATCAATTGACATAACCAAACATTTAAAAAGAGTGGATAACAGCATAAATACCTTCATTCCCTTTCAAACAAGGCAATACATATAATACATACAAAAAAAAAAAGAACATATTATAGGACTCAATCAGCAGGAATCTTTTAGATCTTCATTACATTACAGAAAGTGATATAGGTCAGTTGGTTAAAACACCAGATTTACAAAATGTTAAACCATAAAGGCTTTAGTACCCTCATCTGCCTCAGATTGATACAATTGTAGTATTGATTTGGGTAAAACATTATCTATACCACAGGATATACTTGGTATAAATGGTAGAACATTTAATATAATTCTTCCAACTGAAATATTTGTTTATTGCATAATATCTCTTATAGCATGTGCGCCTTTTCAGTTAAATGCTTCCAGAAAGCAGAATGAGTAGTTATTTATTTTATTAGAAATGTTGAATCAAAAATTTAGTCACGTACATACATACTGAAAGAGGAACAGGTTAAAAGAACGCTGGTAACGCTGTTCTGTTTTACTTCAGGGAGACCTAATATGCAAATAAAGCACACAATAGAGCTCACATGTACTTGTTATATTCCAGTTAATTACTTAAAATCCAGTTAATTTGTTTATGAAGTCAGACTAACGAGATCATAGAGGAAGGCAGGGCTACTAAAATGTATTCATATTATGTCTACACTTTTAGGCTACTCCTGCTCAGGACTTATTGACGCTCACATTAATACACCACTGTGTAATATTATTGTAACTGCTTAAGTGGGATTGAAGCTTTATTGTTTTCAGCATATGAATCTGAATTTATGTGCACTAAGTCTATATTGTGTTGAGGTACTGCACTGCAGAAGATTTCAAGAGTAACTTTTTAATAACTAAAGCAGAATCTGAACAAAAACTATACAGTTTTATGTATCAATATTGAGGAATTGCTGCATTTTTTTCAGTGTTCATTTACAGACATATGTAACCCAGTATGTATCAAGTATGTTGTCTTTTATTGTAGATTCTTGAGTAAGTAGTACCATTAAAAAGTGCTTTGCTTTTTCTCATTTTGGCATTGAATGTATAGTATAGTGCTAAACAGCACTACTAGCTTTCCTTGCCAAAATATTTTTGGGGTATTTGTTCATAAATAACGTGACATTTTCTTTTTAGTAATGATGAACAGTGAAACCAGAATATATGAACACCTGACAGTTCTTTTCAATTATATAATATTAGCATCCTTTATCTTTGAGAAGAGCTTATATTTCACATGCACATAGCACTACTCAGATAATTTGAAATATAAACTGTTATCTATATGAATACAACATCCGTATCTACAATGTTTTTTTTCAATGTTGTGTCATCCCTAATAAAAATTTTGTTGAGTCACAGAGGATGTTTAATTTGAAAGTTTCAAATGCTTTCACATACAGTTTTGGAAAGAAAAAAAGAGATCCACATGGTTAATCACTAAAGTAAGAATTGTCTGGAGTTAAAAATGAATTCACAGAAAATGTCATAATTTAGACCAAAACAGCTGAACTCGAAGAGAGAAACTTTTAGAATGTTTTATCATCAGTTTAGCTATTTTGGCCTTACATTTGAAACGCACTTTGAGTTCTTGACAACTCTCACATTAGTAAATATTCTATACTTCATTCCCACTAACCAGTACATAAAAACATAGAGACACACATCCCTTAGAATTTGAAGTAGTATGCTACTAGCCAGGCCTTGTTAAAAATTAAAAATTTCTGCAAGTCATCGCATTCTCACCAGTGCTAAATTTTCCCTCGCCAATGTCTAGTGGTAAGTAGAAATTCTGGATATACAGTCATGGGTAAAAGAAAGTACACCCTCTTTGAATTCTATGGTTATATATATATATATATATATATATATATATATATATATATATATGAGTACATAATAACAATCATCTCTTCCTTAGCAAGTCTTACAATTAGGTAAACACAACCTCAGATGAATAACACATGACATATTACACAGTGTCATGATTTAGTTAACAAAAATAAAGCCAAAATGCAGAAGCCATGTATAAAAATAATGAAGTACACCCTTCATGCTTCCATAGGAATTAAGAAGCTAAGTAGAAAAAAAGCATTGTTTCAGCTTCGAATGAGCCTTTGTCAAGCTTTAACCTTGTACAGCCCTGAAGTCAATTTGTTTGTGGGACACTTTGGATTTGCTTTTGGCAAAACAGTATGTCCAGTAGGCATGTTGAAAACTATGGTAATTACTCATATTAGTTACTCTTTTGCACACTCATCTAAATGGTTTCTATGTCAATTTCCTCGTTGAGGCCTCTAGGGCTCCTGTTGTTAATGGTATATATATCTACCTTATTTCAGGCAACAAAAATAGCCATGTTGTTACAATGGGGAAGTTAGAGAATGTTTCCAAATCAAGCAATTTTTTTCACCATTTTTCCATTCAGTTTTAATGTGTGAAAATTCAGAGTTTATAAAATAGCCATATCAATGTCCATGGCTCTTGGCAGGTCTTTGTAATTATTATGTGTCACGACAAGTAGATAACTATGACAGACTAGTAGATTAAGCGCCTGATTTGGTTCTTTGGAGAAGTAATTGCTTTTTAAATTCCATACCCCAGCGCATAACAGTGATGCAACACATTAAACTAAAATAATAAGTCACCTAATCCTGTTCAAACTCACTTAGACAGTAAAATATATAATAATAATGACTCAAAATAATCATATACAGTAAACTTATACTGACACAAGATCCTTTATATGAATACAGGGGGGGTTATTTTAGTGTATTTTCACAAGCTCCTAATACACTTTAAGTATGCTGAGAAGCCTAAAAGTCACCTAGTAGACAGATTATTGCAATATATATAGCATTACCTGCTACCAAGAGAGCATGACACTTCTCATTTGAAAGTGAATTATCCTCTCATATAAGGGATGCTGGGATTGTGAAGTATGCTGTCTTTAGAAAATATGAACTTAATTTGAAACACTACCTCCATATACTATAAAGCTACTAGGTAGGCAACTGACACATTTATGGTAGTCATCTATTCATAAAAGGGAAGAGAAACCCTTCACAGAAAACATCAGTACCTCATCTTTCCAAAATGAGGTTTTGCACCTTTGTCTTACAGGGAGAGTTAGGGGCTCTAAAAGATTCCTTCACCCCTTTATAAAATGTCAACAATCACCTTTACCATCAAAGGGTATCATCTGTAGATCTGTAGATTAGAGGGCCATAAGACCTTTCATTCAAAATATATACCGTATTTATCGGCGTATAACACGCACTTTTTCTCCCTGAAAATAGGGAGAAAATCATGGGTGCGTGTTATACGCCGATATCCTACATTTACTTACCTGTCTTGAAGCGTGGGCCGGCTTCACAGCGCGCACCGCGGAACTGGAACTTAAATTTCAGGTTCCGGTTTCCAGGGGGACTGAAAGGAAGTGTGCACACTATTGTGTGCACACTTCCTTTCAGTCCCGCCGGTACTGGAACTTAAATTTCAGGTTCCGGTTTCCGGCGGGACTGAAAGGAAGTGTGCACACTATTGTGTGCACACTTCCTTTCAGTCCCGCCGGAAACCGGAACCTGAAATTTAAGTTCCAGTTCCGCGGTGCGCGCTGTGAAGCCGGCCCACGCTTCAAGACAGGTAAGTAAATATGGGACAGAGGGAAAGTGCACTAGGGGACACTATGGGAGGGGGGGGGGGACACACTATGGGGGGTGGAGAATACTATGGGGGGGAGAATACTATGGGAGGGGGGAGAGAATATTATGGGGGGGAATACTATGGGAGGGGGAAGAGAATACTATGGGAGGGGGGAGAGAATACTATGGGAGGGGGGGAGATTACTATGGAAAGGGGGGGAACACTATGGGATGAGGGGGGGGAATACTATGGGAGAGGTGGAAATTTCCTGGAATTTCCTTCTGGAAATGAGGTGCGTGTTATACGCCGGGGCGTGTTATACGCCGATAAATACGGTAAGTTCCCTCTTTCAAATGAAGAGTCTCATGTTTCTCTGTGATAAAAAGAGGGGCAGAAAGATACTCTTTCAGAGCCCCATTTCCCTCCATAAAATATAGTATTCCCATACTTTCTAAAGATTTGACATTACAAAGTTTACCCTTTCACATGAAAGATACCTTGCCTTTACATGTGGGACACACAACACAGGGGTAGTCCTTAATTATTGTAATGAGCTTGGTGTCAGGGTACCTGTGGTCTCTACCTCCGAAAGAGGTAGAGACTTAGCTGTTCCTCCATCCAGACGGTCTGATGGCTCCCTTCCCCGCGGTCTATCCGGTCATGCTAGGCCGGCCGCGAGGGAGTGACTGCCTTTTACAGCATCTAGGCAGGAAGTAGTCATCAGGACACTCCCCCGGAACAACCTGTCAGTCAATGGCTGCAGGACCAATCAGGACACCTTGGAGGCGTGGTTACTGCTCTGAACAGGGTATTTAACAGAGCTTCTTTCATTAGCTCATTGCCCTGTCGTGGTTCTAGCTTGTTCTAGTCACTCAGTGCTTGTGTATTCTATTATCCCTTTTGGTTTTGACCCGGCTTGTTTACCTTACTCTGCTTATCTCTGTTACCCTTGATTCGGCTTGTCTCTCGCTTACCTGTCTTCTGTTACCCTCGACCTCGGCTTGTCTTTGACCATTCTATACTGTACTACTTACGTTAGTCCGGCCATTCTAAGGTCCGGTATACGTATCTGGCTACTGTTTGTACTCTGCGTGTTGGATCCCTGTCCCGATCCTGACATTACGACAGGGCCAATGGATCCTGCAAGTACAAACAGTCAGCTGGCTGCTCCTGATCCTAGGTTTGAAGCCATGGATCACAGAATGGATCAGATGGCGCTTGCGCTACAGGCTCTATTAGCTTGTGCCAATAACCCACCAGAGGAGATACGTAATACCCCTGTTTCTCCTGTCTGTTCAGGTCTAGAGGTAACCACAGTGGGTGCTTCTTCTCGCATTACCCCCCCAGTACGCTATGGTGGGGCTCCTGATAAGTGTCGTGGTTTTTTAAACCAAATTAGTATCCACTTTGAATTGCAACCTCGCTCTTATCCTACAGATAGGGCAAAAGTAGGATTTATTATCACCCTACTCATTGAGAAAGCTCTGAGATGGGCCAACCCACTATGGGAGAACGATAACCCATTAGTTTATAACTATAACGCATTTGTAGCTGCTTTTAGAAGAACATTTGATCCTCCAGGTAGAAAGGTTAATGCAGCCAGATTACTGTTGCGCCTGAGACAGGAGAACCGAACACTGGTGGATTATGCACTAGAGTTCAGGTCTCTGGCGGCAGAAATCAAGTGGAATGAGCAGGCGTATATGGATGTATTTTTGAATGGCCTATCTGATGTAATCCTTGATGAGGTTGCTACCAGAGAACTCCCTGAGAATTTAGAGGATTTAATTTCGTTCATCTCTCGTATAGATGAACGTCTAAGAGAGAGACAGAACACTCGAGAGAGGAACCAGAGACCTTCTTTTAGGTTAGCTCCTGCTTTTCCAAGTCCTGACTCCATGATATCTTTGCTTACTGAACCTATGCAGATAGGGTATACCCGCCTCTCTGAGGAGGAAAGACAGCACAGGAGAAGAGAGGGTTTGTGTATGTATTGTGGAGCCAAGGGTCATTTACTCTCGAACTGTTCTAACCGCCCGGGAAACGCTCGCACCTAAGTCCCTCTAGAGGACAGGCCTTGGGTGTTTCTATTTTGTCCTCTACTCCTAATTATAAGGATCACAGGCTTCTGCTACCAGTTTCCTTAACTTGGGGGAAGGAAGTAGTAAGGGCTATGGCATTGATAGATTCCGGTGCTGCTGAGAATTTTATCGACCAAGCCTTTGCTAGTAAGAACAATTTTCCATCCCAGCTAAGGGAGACACCTTTGGCCGTTGAGGCCATAGATGGTAGACCACTACTAGACCCTGTTATCTTTCGTGAGACCGTACCCATTGATTTAAATGTTGGTATCCTACACGTGGAGAATTTATCTCTTCTGCTCATTTCGTCTCCTTCCGTTCCCATAGTTCTGGGGTACCCATGGTTGAAAAAACATAACCCTATTATCGATTGGGAGTTAGGAGAGATACTCTCGTGGGGCCAGGATCGGTGTTTGTGCAAGGTTTCTCCATTAGCTAATATTAACATACCGGAGAATCCTACTCAGTCCACAGAAAGACAAATACCAGACCTTTACCTAGACTTAAGGGCAGTGTTTGACAAGAAGAATGCCAATTCTTTGCCTCCACACAGGTCATTTGACTGTAAGATTAAGCTGCTACCCGGCACTATGCCTCCGAGGGGCCATGTATATCCTTTGTCTGTTCAGGAAAACTCGGTTCTAGAGGAGTATATTCGGGAGAATTTAGAAAAGGGATTCATCAGGAGGTCTTCTTCTCCGGCCGGGGCTGGGTTCTTTTTCATTAAGAAGAAGGATGGCACGCTGAGACCTTGTATCGATTACCGAGGCTTGAATAAAATAACTGTCAGAAATGCCTATCCTATCCCACTGATTACCGAGTTATTTGATCGTCTTAAGGGCTCCAAAATCTTCACCAAGTTAGATCTCAGAGGGGCTTACAATTTGGTGAGAATCCAGCAAGGTCACGAGTGGATGACGGCATTCAATACCCGGTATGGCCATTACGAATACACTGTTATGCCATTTGGACTATGCAATGCTCCTGCAGTATTTCAAGATTTGATTAATGAGGTACTTAGGGAGTTTCAGCATGATTGTGTTATTGTTTACCTGGACGACATACTAATACACTCTAAGGAGATTGAGACTCACCATAGACAGGTCAGAAAGGTATTACACAAGCTGCTGCAACATGGTCTATATTGCAAATTGGAAAAGTGCAGTTTTGATCAGTCTCAGGTAGACTTTCTTGGATACGTGATTTCTGGGGAGGGTTTTAAAATGGATCCTGTAAAACTCCAATCTATTTTAGACTGGCCCTTGCCCAAAGGACTCAAGGCTATCCAAAGGTTTATTGGTTTTTCCAACTACTATAGGCGCTTCATTAAAGGATACTCCTCTATCATTGCTCCTATTACCAATATGACCAAACAAGGGGCTGATACTAAGTTCTGGTCTAAGGAAGCTCTTGGTGCTTTCAAGACTCTCAAGGAACTTTTTGCCTCGGCTCCCATTCTAGTCCATCCTGATACGACTCTGCCTTTCTTGCTCGAGGTCGATGCCTCTGAGACAGCAGTTGGGGCTGTTCTGTCTCAAAGGTTAGGGGTGGATAAACCGTTACACCCTTGTGGTTTTTTCTCTAAGAAATTTTCTGGGCCTGAGAGCAGATATGACATCGGGGAAAGGGAACTGTTAGCAGTCATTAAAGCCTTAAAGGAGTGGAGACATTTGTTGGAGGGGACCCTACACCCTATTACGATTTTGACGGACCACAAAAACTTGTCCTATATTGGGGAGGCTAAGCGCTTCTCCTCTAGACAAGCTCGTTGGTCCTTATTCCTGACTCACTTCAATTATGTACTGACTTACAGACCTGGTTCTAAAAACTCTAAAGCCGATGCATTATCTCGCCAATATGAACCTTCTACTGTACCTGAACCAGTTCTTTCTTCTATAGTTCCGAAATGCAATATCATTGCTAATACGAATCTCAGGATTCATTCTCCATTACTGGCCGAGATCATTAAGTTGCAACATCTAGCACCTAAACAGACTCCTGCGGGCCGTCATTTCGTTCCTCCTGCTCTTCAACTGGAACTTTTACAGTGTTTACATAATAGCAAGATGGCGGGACATCCTGGTATTCGCAAAACTTACGCATTGATCTCTAAGGACTTCTGGTGGCCTGCTTTACGGAGGGATATTGAGGAGTTCATCGCTGCATGTGAAGTTTGTACTAAAACCAAACAACCCCATACGCTTCCATGTGGATTCCTGCACCCCTTGGAGGTTCCAGAAAAACCATGGTCCTGTTTGGCCATGGACTTTATTGTCGATCTACCTATGTCTAAAAGACAGACTGTTATCCTCACCGTGGTTGACAGGTTTACTAATATGGCACACTTCATTCCCCTGCCTAAACTCCCGTCTTCTCCCGAATTGGCAGAGATATTCGCTAAGGAGATTTTTCGCCTACATGGGATACCCTCTCAAATTGTATCGGACAGAGGCTCCCAATTTGTTTCCCGCTTATGGAGGTCCTTCTGCTCTCAACTTGGTATTAAATTAAACTTTTCTTCTGCCTATCATCCTCAGTCTAACGGAGCTGCTGAACGTACCAACCAGAAAATCGAACAATATTTACGATGCTTTGTTTCTGAACACCAGGATGATTGGGTCGGTTTGATTCCTTGGGCGGAGTTTGCACACAACAATCTCGTTTGCGATTCTACTCATTCAAGCCCCTTCTTCATGAATTGTTTTCATCCGTCTATTCTTCCTTCGGATTCCCCTTCCCAGGGGGTGCCGTCGGTTGATGTTCATGTTGCCAATTTGAGGAAGTTGTGGGATCAAACTCGACAAATCCTTGTGCACAACTCTATGTTGGTCAAGAAACACGCTGATAAACGTAGAAGGGCGGCTCCGGTCTTTGTTCCAGGTGATAGGGTATGGCTGAGCACGAGGAACATCCGTTTAAAAGTGCCCTCCATGAAGTTCGCTCCTCGTTATATTGGACCCTACAGGGTGCTGACCCGTATCAATCCAGTTGCGTATCGTTTAGCTCTTCCTAATACCTTACGCATTCCGAACTCGTTTCACGTTTCATTGCTGAAACCACTCATATGTAACAAATTTTCCTCCACAATAGCCCCTCCTCGCCCCGTTCAGGTGGAGGGTCAGGAGGAGTATGAGGTTAACTCTATTATTGATTCTCGAATCTCCCGGGGGAGAGTACAATATCTGGTTGATTGGAAGGGATATGGTCCTGAGGAGAGGAGTTGGGTACCTCAGGAGGATGTTCATGCTCCCCGTCTCCGCAGGGCGTATCACTCTCGCTTCCCATCTCGTCCCGGTTCATTCCGCCCGGTGGGCGTATCTGAGAGGGGGGCTACTGTCAGGGTACCTGTGGTCTCTACCTCCGAAAGAGGTAGAGACTTAGCTGTTCCTCCATCCAGACGGTCTGATGGCTCCCTTCCCCGCGGTCTATCCGGTCATGCTAGGCCGGCCGCGAGGGAGTGACTGCCTTTTACAGCATCTAGGCAGGAAGTAGTCATCAGGACACTCCCCCGGAACAACCTGTCAGTCAATGGCTGCAGGACCAATCAGGACGCCTTGGAGGCGTGGTTACTGCTCTGAACAGGGTATTTAACAGAGCTTCTTTCATTATCTCATTGCCCTGTCGTGGTTCTAGCTTGTTCTAGTCACTCAGTGCTTGTGTATTCTATTATCCCTTTTGGTTTTGACCCGGCTTGTTTACCTTACTCTGCTTATCTCTGTTACCCTTGATTCGGCTTGTCTCTCGCTTACCTGTCTTCTGTTACCCTCGACCTCGGCTTGTCTTTGACCATTCTATACTGTACTACTTACGTTAGTCCGGCCATTCTAAGGTCCGGTATACGTATCTGGCTACTGTTTGTACTCTGCGTGTTGGATCCCTGTCCCGATCCTGACACTTGGTTAGTCTGATACTTCTTTATTATACTTTCAGTTAGAATAATTGTGTAGACAACACTGTGGCTTCATTTGCACACCAGAAGTTGAACTGAAGGAGTTAAAGGGTTACTCCAAGCACCATAATCACTTCAGTGTTTCAAAGTGGTTATGGTGCAAGTAGCCTTAACCTCTGGTGTAAGCCGTGGTGGCTTATGTCACTTCTGTGCACTTTTCTTGCACAGAGTTACATTCATAGGCTAAGAGCGCTCAGTGGACTCAGTCAAATAAATTAATGGCTGGATTGATCAGCTGGTATTAGAAAAGGCTTGGCATGCTACGGGATTTAGGTAAGAGCCAAACCATTGAAAAGTGTCTTGCCCTTATTAGAAACTTATTAGTTTCAGCATATTCGTTGTCTATGTCAAATAATAATGAAAAACTTTCAATAAAGATATAATTAAAAAAAAAAAAGAAAAGTGTCTTGCCCCCTTACAGGAGAACAGAGTGCTCCTGGCATCTTAGCCACTACAGCAGGCTATAGTGATTATGATGCTTGAAGTAACCCTTCAGGAATTTAGCATCTGTGTGGTCCTCTAACAATAACAACATTTGGGAATGATTTCTTAATTCTGCAACTAGTTCTGAAGCATACTCCACTGTGGGCCCATCATGGACAAGGCTGTTTCTGTTGAAGTTCCTTGCAGTTAAACAGGCCTTCCTGACTAATTCAGAAAAAAAAGAAACAATTATAATACCATTTAATGGGACACTCCAGACCCCTAAAGCAACAAAGTGCAGCTATTTAACCCCTTAACGCCGTTACGGCGTGCTATGCCGTCACGGGTTAAGTGGGCTTTAAAGCCGTTATGACGGCATAGCACGCCGTAACGGCTTGCAGCCCCAGGAGGTAAGATGTACTTACCTCCGCCGCGATCCGCTTCGGGAGGACTGCCTCACAGCCCAGGCAGCCCTCCCACGGCAAATCAGGCCCCCGGGGGCCATGTGATCGCTCTCAAAGAGCGATCACATGGCCCCCTATAGCTGGCTGTGGATCTGCCAGCAGGGGGACTGTTTGAAATATCAGACAGTCCCCCTGCTGGTGGGAAGTATAAAAAATAAATAAAATACAAGTGTAAAAATAAATTAAATATATTTTTACATATATATAATATGTATATATATATTATATATATAATATATATACATATTATATATATGTAACGTCATACAAAGTGTATTTTAATATTAATATAAGTATATATATTAATATTAAAATACACTTAGAATGACGTTACATATATATAATATGTATATATATTATATATATAATAGATGTACATATATATATTATATATAAATACGTATAATTAAAATAATAAATAAATAAAATAATAAAATAAATAAATAAAATATTGAAACAAAATTTAATATAAATTATATATGCATATGTAATTTCATTCTAACTGTATTTTGTTATTAATATATATATATCGGTAACAAAATACACTTAGAATGACATTCTATATATATATCTATATATATATAAAATACAAATAACCGCAAATATATATATATATATATAGATAAATACATATAATTACATAAAAGATTACATTAGTATACACGTAGAATTTAAATACCTAGAAATGCATATATATTAAAATTCTACATGTATATTTAAATAATCTTTTAACGTAATTATGTGATTTGATTAATTAAAATTTGATTGACATGCCTGGCAACACAGGGAGAAAGTGCAGCGAATTTAATTCGCAGGCACTATATTTGACCCTGTAACTCTCCAAGACACCATAAAACCTGTACATAGGGGGTACTGTTTTACGCGGGAGACTTCACTGAACTCAAATATTCGTGTTTCAAACTGGTAAATTGTATTACAACGATAATATTTTAAGTAAAAGTGACGTTTTTTGCATTTTTTACAAGCGAACGGCACTTTTATGGTCTATATTATTGTTGTAATATGTTTTACTGTTTTAAAACACTAATATTTGTGTTTAGTGAAGTCTCCAGAGAATAACAGTACCCCCCATGTACAGGTTTTATGGTGTTTTGGAAAGTTAGAGAGTCACATATAAGGCTTGCATTTCATTTTTTTCACATTGAAATTTGCCAGATTGGTTATGTTGCCTTTGAGAGCGTATGGTAGCCCAGGAATGAGAATTACCCCCATGATGGCATACCATTTGCAAAAGTAGACAACCCGAGGTATTGCAAGTGGGGTATGTCCAGTCTTTCTTAGTAGCCACTTAGTCACAAACACTGGCCAAATATTCATTTTTTGCTTTTTTCACACAAAAACAAATATGAACGCTAACTTTGGCCAGTGTTTGTGACTAAGTGGCTACTAAAAAAGACTAAACATACCCCACTTTCAATACCTTGGCTTGTCTACTTTTTCAAATGGTATGCCATTATGGGGGTAATTCTCATTCCTGGGCTACCACACCGTCTCAAAGTTAACATTACCAATCTGGCAAATTTCAATTTGAAAATGGAACGTTCTATATTTGACCCTGTAACTTTCCAAAACAACATAAAACCTGTTAATGGGGGGTACTGTTGTACTCGTGAGACATCGCTGATTACAAATATGTGCATTTTTTTTTATTTTTTTTTAACAGTATTATGACATTCACAGTTAAAATGTCAGACGGATTTTTTTTTATTTTATTCATAATGAATTATGTTCCATATATGAATAGTTAATGATAGATTAAAGCCCTGTTTCTCCTGAACAAAATGATATATAATAAGTGTGGGTGCATATAATATGAAAGAGGGGAACTACGGGTGAACAGACATATAGCGCAAATTCCAGTTTTTGTTTACGTTTTGTTTTGATCAGAACGTGCACTATTGACTCCGTCCTGAAGGGGTTAACACCTTATAAATTGAGACTTTTTATAATTAATGGTTTAAGTGACAATGTATCAATATTCTGATGCACTAAGATAAAATAAACAGGGTTATTTGCTAAAGTGAGAATAGTCTGGAATTGAAAGACTTTCGTATTTTAGACCAAACTAGCTGGAAGCATAGCTGACTTTCTTTCAAATTCAGCTATTTGGGCCCTAAATTTAAGAAATACTTTTTAATTCAATTTAACTCTAAGCAATTCTCACTTTAGTAAATAATCCTGTGAGGGTTAATGCCTGTTCCTAAAAAAGGCACTGGGTGGCACTGTGATACCTCAACATGAATATTTTTGAGCAGCCTGTATTACATTTTGGATATTAAAAGGTACACAATTTAATTCAAAGGTTGAACACTGAATGAACTTTTGACATTTTAAAAAGAGACTTTTTTTTATTATTATTATTTGCCGGTGACCTTAAAATGGCTCTGTTACCTCAAACATGCCTTTGTACTAGTTTCACCTCTCTTCCTCTTTCAGAATCTATTCTTCTTTTCTGATCTATTTCTCTTTAAAACATAAGAAAAAGTAGGGAGTATGTTTTACTGTATTTTTCCTACATATTGCAATCTTGACAAAGGGTGGCACTTAAAGGACCACTATAGTGCCAGGAAAACAAACTCGTTTTCCTGGCCCTATAGTGTTAATAGGTCCCCCCCACCCTGGGGAGTCCCCTCCTGCCGCGCTCGAGAGGGGCTAAGGGGTTAAATATTTACCTTTCTCCAGCGCCGGGCTCCCTCAGTGCTGGGGACTCTCCTCCCTCTTCCGACGTCATCCGCCGAATGCACGGCAAGGGTCGCGCGCATTCAATCAGTCCATAGGAAAGCATTTCTCAATGCTTTCCTATGAATGGCAGCGTCTTCTCTCTGAAAATCACAGTGAGAAGCGCGGAAGCGCCTTTAGAGGCTGCCAATGAGAGCCAATAGGGGCTGGATTAGCCCTAATGTAAACATAGCAGTTTCTCTGAAACTGCTATGTTTACAGCTGCAGGGTTAACCCTAGATGGACTTGGCACCCAGACCACTTAATTGAGTTGAAGTGGTCGGGGTGCCTATAGTGGTCCTTTAAGGCAAGCTTCACCCTTTGTTAGTGTGACAGAGGAAGTGAAGCTTGTCCTTAACCCCTTAAGGACACATGACATGTGTGACATGTCATGATTCCCTTTTATTCCAGAAGTTTGGTCCTTAAGGGGTTAAGCTCCAATCTTTTGTCAAATTTGTCAGATGTAGGAAAATTATACAGTTTCTAAAAAAGGAATACATATTTACTGAGCAGGCTCTGTGGCTCAATGGGTAGCAAGCACACTGGACTTCTGATGTATTAAAGCAATACAGAGGTTGTGGATTCAAGTCTCCACTGTTTTTCTTTTAAAACAGATGTGCGTTTGCAGTAAATTTTATAACATGACAGGAGGCTTCGTATTTGCTTAAGTCTCTCTTTACTAGAACTCCACAGCAGCACAGAAAAACAACCAATCAGAAAAAAGTTAGGTACTATAAAACTCCCCTCCCCATGCATCATTTCCTCTTTCAAGCTGCGACAAGAACAGAATAAAAGGCAGAGAACATCATGGGGAAGAAACAAAGTCCTAGATACGATGAATATAACGATGTCCACCATCCGAGAGTAACCGTCAAACTAGATAGTGTTGATGGACTGTAAACTGAAACGAGAGAAAAACAGAATCGAACAGGTTGATTATCCAATGAAATGTACTCTGAATAAACATGTAGGTACCCAATGTAGCAACCAAAAGTACCTTAATATGTAGATATCCCAACCCTACTTATGAAAAAACACAGACATAAGGAACAAGCGACAGGTAGCAGAGACAACAAACAGAGTTGCATACGTACCTGATAATCTAAACTATAACATTAAACAAGGGAGGGACAAGAATGGGTGGGAAATACTCGCCTCCTGTCATTAATAAAATTAAGATTATAGGTACACTAAAGCTAGCATAATCTACAATTTTATAACATGACAGGAGGCTTCGTATTTGCTGTTTCAACGCTCAGACAACAAATCCAACGCTGTTTGTGTCGCTGGTATCTATTCCAGGAAATATCAGAGTAAACTTAATTGGACATTCCATGTACGATAAATGACAGCAGACGAATCAAAGAAAATGCCAGCCGACGAAGCATCTCAATTACGGAAAAAAGTACCATCCGCTGTTAAATCCATTGAACGTGATGTTGCGACCCGTTTCCTAGCAGTCGGTCCATGAGCAGGCAAGCTGACCTATCAGCCATATTCCTGTAGTTGTATAATATCGAAGGTCAATCTCGGACTTAGGGTCGCGAGAAGAAACTGCCACCATGTCTCAACTCACGATCCGTAAGGCGGCTCCTCCGATTGTGCCAGGGTCATTCGGCAATGCGACCTTGCGGGTAGATATACAACCTCAAGGAATGCGCCTAAGTCCACCACCAAAATCGCCATAGAAAACCGGGGAAGGGTCTTCCGTTCCTTCCTGTCCTCCCGGTGAGATGCCTCATCCGAGGATAAATTCACAATGCAGGCAAGAGTGTGACCAAACCAGCCGTATTCTAAGTGATACCAATATACCAAATGGACTGTGTAATCCTCGGACGCAGTAGAGAAAAGACTCCAAAGGACGTCCATTCAGGGTTCCGAACTGAACTTGTGTGGAGGAAACGGTGGTCGACTACTCTGAGAATAGTGAATCACAGAAATCTACAAAGGAATGGAAAAAACAAACCGGAACTCAGATTTCCATCCAGAAATGCCCTCGTCCAAAAGTGAAAGATCTCTGTGTAGGAGTCGGGGCACACCAGGTACTTCCATAGTCTCCTCGACGGTAGTTGAAAAATAGGTTAGCGCGAAACCAACAAAACAGCTCTCGTGAGGGATAAATAGAGCATGGACGGAGGATCCTCTATCTTCGAACCATGTTCACCAGGTACGCGCTCCGAGGAGACGGGGCAGTCCTGACATCTTATCCCAAGATCAGAATGACCGGGGAAGTCAAGACAAACGGGGTTTCCGGTCTTACCATGTGATCCATACGTACGATTATACCTTCAGACCGGGTACTAGGCCGTCCATAATCTTGTTACCCGAGCAAGGCAGTGCCCGTTTGCTCCATGAATGTCTCCGTATCACCTGACATCCTGAAATGGGAGAAACTGTCTGCGCAGTTTGTTCGAAATGGTCTGAATATCCAAAACAGAAAGCAATCACTGTATTATATGGTGCAGAATATGCCAAAAAACCTGCACTCTCAAATACCGGAGGGCCATCCGTTAGCCGTACCAACTCCAGGAGTGTGTGTAATAAGTGGGAGACTCCCCCCATTATATCACTGAGTATTCCTTGCGTGTTTTACAGCGGTCTGGATCCAGTAGATCCATTACAGGAGATCGAATAGAGGGATCTAGTCTAAACTAGTAATTCTTGCATGACCAGGCAGTCCTCTAGAACGAAGTCAGTAGCGTGGATGTCAGCTCTAATTGAATGCAGGAGGGACGCCCCTCTATGAAGTCAATGTCTTGCACAGGTACAAGCCTGTGTGATGAACAAATGGCCGGTACTGTAGAGCGCCGAGCGTATGAGAGAGCCGCGCTCTCTACTACTGTGATCGCATACCGTGAGAGCGTCCGGCTGCTAGCCTGAGCGGGCCAACCCGTAGTAACCAACAGCAGAGTCTACATCCGTGACCGGTTCTCTCTATGAGAATGGGTCTTCCCAACCTGTCCTCTGTATCCAGCCCAGTATCTGGTTGAGGACGAGTGCGGGCCGCGCCCACTAGTAACAAATCAGCATCCGGTTCTGTATGAGAGGGTTCGCCCTCTGTTCCTGAAAATAAATATACTCGGATCGAGGTGATGGAGGGCCGCACCCTCCCGTGGTGCAAACTAGAGTGCCTAGAGATTCAGGGTGACCAAACTGTAGGGCGTACCTATTATTAATGTCAGCATAAGGCTGAGGGCAATCTACGGAAACAACGATGGAAAACTATCAACCGACTATCCGGATCCCGTGCGCGCGCGCGGGGTCCAGGTAGACCATTGGTAGTCTGAGGAAAGCTGTAGACGTTCTCCGCGATCCACGAGTGCCCGGGAGGTCGGAGGAGGTCAAGTCAGGCCTCACGACGACCCGAGCGAAAAGGAAAAGGAAGTCATGAAAAAACAAAAAAGCCACAATTAACGTAGATAAGAGAAAATACACCAATTCTATCCCGGATAGAAGGCAAAACAGCAGTCCGGAAGGTAAGAAAAGTAAATCCCACTGGACCGGGCCAGGAGCTAACCTAACGCAGGAAAAAACAACTGAACCTATAAGGCTTCCGGGAGGCAGATACGGAATAGTTGGTAAAGGCAAGGAAAAAACACCGCTTTCTCCTGTAGGAGTCTGAGTACCGGTCCTTGCCTGTGCGAAGTTCACCTTGGAGACGTGCCGTCGCCGGTTTGGAATAAACCGCGGATGTGTCCAGGATCTTCATAAGAAACCTTGCCCTTCAGGCATGAGGTGTAGGGCCTTCACCCTTCCCACCAAATTCAGATGGCCGTATACTGGTGTCCTCTTGAACACGGTGGCAATGGTGTTTGTCTGGACACCTGCCTATCTCCATGTTACTGGTGGGCACTGGGCTTTCCTCAGTGATATTACCCCAGGCCTGCGGCCAAAAAAGGGGGTTCGGTACCAATAGTGTAGGCCCGCCAGTAGGGCACAGGCTCAGCAGGCCAAACGAATGGACACAGAAAGGTTAGCCAAGCAAATAGACACAGACATAGCAGGCCATTCAAGTAGGCACGACATAGCAGGCTATTCAATGGGACACAGACATAGCAGGCCAATCAATGGGGCACAGACATAGCAGGCTGTTCTTATGGGCACAGACATAGCAGGCCGTTCTTATGGGCACAGACATAGCAGGCCGTTCTTATGGGCACAGACATAGCAGGCCGTTCTTATGGGCACAGACATAGCAGGCCAATCTTATGGGCACAGGCACAGCAGGCCAATCTTACGGCACAGGTACAGCAGGCCAATCTTATGGGCACAGACATAGCAGGCCAATCTTATGGGCAAAGACACGGCAGGCCAATCTTATGGGCACAGACACAGCAGGCCAATCTTATGGGCACAGACACAGCAGGCCAATCTTATGGGCACAGACACAGCAGGCCAATCTTATGGGCACAGACACAGCAGGCCAATCTTATGGGCACAGACATAGCAGGCCAATCTTATGGGCACAGACATAGCAGGCCGTTTCAATGGGCACGGACATAGCAGGCCGTTTCAATGGGCACAGACATAGCAGGCCGTTTCAATGGGCACAGACATAGCAGGCCGTTTCAATGGGCACAGACATAGCAGGCCGTTTCAATGGGCACAGACATAGCAGGCCGTTTCAATGGGCACAGACATAGCAGGCCGTTTCAATGGGCACAGACATAGCAGGCTAGCAAAAATGGCACAGACAGAGCTGGCCAAGCCACCTATCGGTGGTGTATCATTCAGCGGCAAGGGTCCTAGTTAAGGAAGTGCTCCAAATCTGTGTCATAATAGGTCCTGGGGCACCATGCGCAAATGGGGCAGATGTAGGTCTCTGATACAGTAGTTATGGTGCATGCAGGTTACAGGCTCCCACTGGAAGCAAGTGCATGAAGTACGGTGTAGCACCCTGTGTGGGACAACTACAACTGTCCACCCCTGCACAACCACATGTAGAAACCAACAGTTAATCTGAAGGCAGGAACAGTATATTCACAGCCCACGTCCTTTAAAATATGAAACACTACTTATATGTAAGTAAGTATGCCTTCACACCAGAGAAGTACTAAAGGAAGCGGGAACAAAGCTTCTCCATCTGACTTAAAGAGCAAAATGTATGACATAAAGTCGTTTAACCAGCACCAGCATGGATACCTCATTTAACATGTGACTTGATCCTAAACAAAAAATAAAATGCCAGTGGTGTCATTTGGAAAGTAAAATAAAGCTGATGCAGGGATAAATAGGGTACAGTATAAACACAGTATAGTATAAATACAAAAAATCAAGCCATGTAAACTATCTCTAATAGACACAACATATAAAAATACTGCAGAATCTAAACTATGTGACTGTTAAACTAGACAGACTTGTCACTGGTGGAAATCAAAGGTACTTGCCAGCACCCTGGAGGGGAAGCCTGCCTCTGCCTTTAACGGCTTCCCGGTGCACCTCTGACAGTGGAGTGAGGTGAGGAGGGGGTTTGGGGGGGGCGAGCAGGTGATTGTTCTCACCTCCCCCGGCGGACACATGCGGTCCGCGGAAGGCAGCCACGTGTCGAGCCTCCGGTCGGCGGTATCGTAGCACCCGCGACCGGAGGAGAAGGAACCACAGGAGGTGGGGCAGCGTTAGTGCTCCCTACTCCCCCGGCGGACATGCGGTCCGCGGAAAAGCCGGCCGCGGCTAGGCGGCCACGTGTGTGAGTGGATCCGGCCGCCCGGTACTCGCGGCCGACCGCGAGTTACCCCGGGCGCCGGCAGGCTCACACTGCAGCTCGGGGAGTCAGAGGAGGCAGCCAAATGGCTAATCTCCTGACAACCCGAGCGGAGCGCCCATAGCCCGCGGAGGGCTAACAGGCAGGCGCTTGAGGGTGGAGGAAGGGTAAAATACAAAGGGGGAAGCTGACTGCAAGGGAAACCCCATAAACCACCACCCTGAAAGGCACACACCCCAAAGAAACAGGGGAAGCAAAGAGGAGGCAATAGGAAAGTTATACCAAACCGAAACAAATAGATAAAAATAAGATATAACTATATAATATAAAAAATAAATAGATAAACATAATATGACAACTAAATATAACTAAATAATATATATATATATATATATATATATAATATGGATAATATAAAAAAATAATATGACAACTAAATATAATAAATATAAATCATAAATATATCATAATAAAATCCCAAAGCCACCCACTAAAAGCAGGAGGCAGTGGTACTCTGACCTGTACTGATGCGGAGCAGCAAAGAAAAAGGAAATGATGCATGGGGAGGGGAGTTTTATAGTACCTAACTTTTTTCTGATTGGTTGTTTTTCTGTGCTGCTGTGGAGTTCTAGTAAAGAGAGACTTAAGCAAATACTCGCCTCCTGTCATTAATAAAATTAAGATTATAGGTACACTAAAGCTAGCATAATCTACAATTCTCCTCCATGAACATGAAAGCTGTCATCAAGGCTGGTGATTAATTAGATTGAATCAATAGAAATCTTAGAATGAGAAATTAAAAGGACTAGTTTGGACAACATTACAACTTAAGTAGAAATAAGTTATTATGGTGCAAGAGGTGCTGGTTTATTGAAGGTGTTAAACTGTTAACCAAGGGTTTACTCCCAAAGTATTCAGTCCGATGTCCGATTGCTCTGCCCCTACACATCCATTTTATTCCTAGGCTTCAATCAGGAAGCCTCGGACCAGTTGCCGCTAATTGTCTGAGAGAGTCAGCGTTGGAAGTACTGTGGGGCTAGTGTGCATAGATGGCAATTGTCGCGCTGCGCCAATAAGCATCTCCTCATTGAGATGCCTTGACTCAGAGCATCTTTACATGGATCATTTAGCATCTTCATACTCTACAAAGATTGCAGTAACACACCAGGAAGCACTTCTAGTGATTCTTTGAGTGAATGAGTTAAATCTGAATGGAAAAACTGAGGCAAAAGGTTGGGACTAAAGCCGAGTTGGGGTTGGATTTAGTTTAACCCCTTAAGGACCAAACTTCTGGAATAAAATGGAATAATGACGTGTCACACACGTCATGTGTCCTTAAGGGGTTAATGAATAACCCTGTCAATGTCCAGGGCTCTTAGCAGGTGCCCCAATCTGAAATTACAGTAGATTAAAGTAAATTTTGCTACCACTTTAGACCCTTGGACATGCATTTTGATTTTGTTTTGCGATTTCCACACCCGTGAACCTATTCCCAACACCAGGCAGTAGTGTTGTGTCCTACCTCCTTTGTAGGTCAGCCATCAGCTATTAGTATCTCTGCAGTTGCGACTGACATCAAATGGCTTCAACAAGCTTTTGCACATGTTAAAGATACACTACAAGTTCCGAAGTTATAGTAAAATTAAGCACTCTTTTTAATGCATATGATATTTATGTATTGACAAAGCACATTTAATAAAGTTTACAAAAAATAATTCTGCATATGTTTAACTTACCTACAGCTAGTCAAAGACTTCCTGTGAATATGTCAGCCTGATTCAGTTTAGTATAGGTGATTGAAGACCAATCATTGTATAGTACATTATTCTTTATGAGAATAATGTGCCTCAGCTGCTGCTTCAAAAAGTATCACTATGTGTGATCTGTGCTAATTGAAAACTGAAAGGATCATAAGATATCACTCTTTTCAGGAGCACCTAAAAGAAGAAGAGAGGCTTTAAATTCTCAGTACAGCTGCCTTGCCCTCACTGTAAAGCTGCTCAATGGGGAGCCAAGCATGCAGCAGCAGCACTGATACGATAGTAGATAATTTTGCCGACTATGGCTATATTGGTCAACCTCACAGACTTCATTTAGCTTTCCTTCTTTTAAGGAACATTCCAGAGTTATAAATCAATACATTTGATTGGAGTGTTGGGGGGGGGAGTCTCCTGGGCCCCCTGCACCTCAATATCAGTAAATAAAGCATTAACTTACCACAAATTTAAGATTGAGGCAGTCTCTCACAGCAGCTCCCAGCTTGTGACCTGCATAGAAGCCCTAAAATGCAGGTCACAAGCAATAGCCAGGAATAGCCAGCAATAAACAGGAAGAACACCCTCCCAGCTGCCTGATTTTCACTGGCTGTGCGTAATGTGTGCGCTCTGTTTTGCCACCCCTCCTGCTAAGCTTTCTATCTAGTTGGGGGGTCTTGGAATCCTAATGGTCTACAGGAGTGCATTTGATCTGTGCCTCTATAATCATGCTGCTTTTTCTCCTTGTTCAAATCTATTTAATTTTGGTAAAAAGAAAAAGAAAAAGGTTTTGCGGCTTTTTGCAACTATGCACTGTTAGACATGCTCTTTTCACAAAGCAACTTCTTTATTAGAAGTATTCTGAGTACATACTCAGCTCAGTCAATGGAAGATTAGTGGGAGCTGAGGTGCTGATTGACTGCGCCCACACAAAAAAAGAAATGTATTTCAAAGCTATGCTAAGGAAAAACAGTACAAAAAGTCTGGGGGAAAATTATTGACTGTGGGGCAAAATGATGAAAGCAGCTCAGCTCATGAGTATGTACAAAAAATATATCTTATAAGGAAGTTAAAACTGCTTTGTAAAAGGTTGGAGTGTAGCTAAAAAGTACAGGGACCTATTTTTGTTTTTAATGCAAAACTAATGATTTGAGAAAAAAAAATAGCATGTTATGAGGCCAATATTAATGAAATGCCCTTATGTTGGTGCCCAAAGTATGACGGGAGTATGCTTTTAAAGAATATAAAATCCTTCAAATTGAGAATGTGTGGGTTTTTTTTTTTTTTTTAATATTAACAATTTGTCTTACTTTGTGAATATAATCAATGTAAAATCATCAAGGGGAAAAGAAAACCTGAAATAGAAGTTAAACATGGCAGAAAGACAAATTACTTTGGCGCATTACAGAAAATGTTGGTGAAAAAAAAGTGACTAATATAGAAAAGGTTGATTAACAATTTGATAGATAATACAATGATGTATGCACACAAAAACTAGTACGTGGGGTAGGGTGCAGAGTAAACAAATAATATTCCAAGAACACAGGATTCCATAATAAAAATTGGATTTTGACAAAACAGGCGCCCACAAAGTAATGAAGCTGGCATTCCCATCATACTAGGCGTTTCAGTCAACGTTATGACTTGTTTTTTTACTGGAGAATGAAGAGCACTATAAAGTTTATTTGTTTTGTTTGGAACTGAGCTCTTACAATGAACACCTACCTGCTCGATACAAAATGCTATACATAAATAGATATAAGGAATGGATTTTGACTTCTCATGTTATCAAGGTGCAGCTGCCTCATGGTAGGTAAAAACCTTTTGCAGCTATTTCCCACTGAGCTAAACTGCACCAACAATACCCGACAACTATATGTACAGCTATATACACTTTATTGAGAGAACGTGTAGCCTAGAGATCCCAGATGTAGAGTAACGGCTACACTATACTCTATACTTACTGTCCCGGCAGTGCAGTCTCTCTTTACCTTAGATGTCAATGCTTCAGGCACCTCTAAGAAGGGCTCTGCGGAGCGCGGTTTCTGCCACCTCCAAGATGGCCGATATGGCGGAGCGCGGCTTCTGCCGCCTCCAATATGGCCGATGTGACGGAGCGCGGTTTCTGCCACCTCTAAGATGGCCCCCGCGGAGCTTTGTTTCAGTGCCTCCAGTTACAATGTACCGGAAGTAAACGAATTAGTCGCGCGGTTTCCTCTATTGCGTGCCCACGTGTCGCCTGGAGGTTACGTTGTAAACAGTTTAAACATACACAGCCGCTACAGTTACTGCATCCTGCCCTGTCTGCTCTGGAGGAGAGTGGTGGAAGAGAGTCATGGCCGCGTCTGAAGACAGGAGTAATGAAGCACCAGGCCCTGAATGTCTATCTCCTGATTCAAGCCAGTTATCGACAAATATCGAGTCAGAGGTCCTGCATCTGCTTCAAACCCCAGAGAGTGTCCCCAGCTTGGTGCCATGCAGTATGGTGGCTCTAGCAGGCACCATGCCAGACTCAGTCCAAGCTGCCTGTGGGCCAGTGAGGGGTACAGGCCCTGATACACAGGGAGATCACCCTGGTCAACACAGGTGTAAGCAGGTCACAGCAGCACTGATTACACCTGATACTGAGCATGATGAAAAGGCTCCAGTGGGCATAGTAAAGGAAGAGAGTAACAAGGCTGAGGCTCAAGCCATGTGTGTGCTCTCTTCCCAAAGTGCAGCTTCTAAAATAAGTGAACCAGACGCCCCTCAAGCTAAGAAACAACCACTGCCTATTTTGCCACAAGGAACACAGAACAGACATACTGGTGCTAGAGGCAGTAGGAATTTCTTCATAATAAAGAAAATGTGTGCACAGCTAACGGACTCTCAGATATTGAGTTTTAAACATGAAGCTGTGAAGCGAATACTCCAGGCAGAGAACACCATTAGTAGTAGTGGCTTATCAAAAATGCGAGTTAAGATCCTTGCTCGCTTGGTGAGCCAGCTAGATACTGCTATGAAGCTGGAGGTTTTGCGCCATTTTCTAAGTGACACACATGGGCAGCTGGAGCTGGCGGTGGCTTGGCTGTACCAGGAGTACTGTAAGTACCTTTCTGATGGGGATGATCAGGGATACCAGGAGTGTCTAATTGCAATGTTGACTGGCCTCCAAGATAGACCTGACCCGAGTGATGGGATCTTCAGTAAAGTTGTCCTTGGAGCTCCTATGCTTACAGATTCTGCACTTGAAGTAATTAGGAATTACTGTGAAGGCGAAGGCCATAGCTATCTAGGAATGGCCACTTTGAGAGAGCTAATCATGACTCGGCCAGCCCATCGCTTCCAATATCTCCATCTCCTTTTGGACTTGAGTTTACATGAAAAAGATAATGTCCGCCAACAGGCTATTCGCTTCATTAAATATTTGTATGAGAAGCAAACTCTCCAAGAGTATATAGAGATATTTGCCCTAAACTACTTGCAACTCCTTGTCCATCCTAACACCCCTTCAGTACTCTTCAGGGCAGATAAAGATACAGAGGTTGCAGTCCCCTGGACAGAAGACACTGTTAAACAGTGTTTATATGTTTATTTGGCCATACTCCCACAGAACCACAGACTTATACATGAGCTGGCATCTGTTTATGCTGAAGCCACTGCTGTCAGCAAGAGTATTTTGCGCAGGGTCATTGATACCCCAATAAAATGCATTGGGATGAACTCCCCAGAGTTTTTATTGTTGATAGAAAACTGCCCTTATGGGGCTGAGACTCTGGTTATTCGTTGCTTGTATATCCTGACTGACAATGCACCTCCATCTCCTGAACTAGTGAAATGTGTCCGTGCTTTATATCAGAAGCGTGTTCCAGATGTCCGTTTCCTGATCCCTGTGCTGAATGAGATGAGTAGGAGAGAAGTAATTCAGGCTTTACCCAAACTCATTGAACTAAAATCCTTTGTAGTGAAAGATGTGTTTAACCGACTGTTAGGATTTTCACATGGAGATTTTCATTCTGCATTGCCTTCTTTCACCCCTAGAGATCTCATCATTGCTCTTCATGATATCGACACCAGAAAATGTAGCATCAAACGTGTCATTAAGGCTATTAACATATGCTTCATGGCTAGTTCAGTGTACACTCCCAAAGTCCTAGCTGGGGTACTTCAACAGCTGACAAACACTACACCTATCCCTGTGCTCCTTATGAGAACAGTCATCCAGGCCTTAGAGATATACCCTGAACTAGCAAGCTTTATCATGAGTATATTGACTCATCTCATCTACAGGCAGGTTTGGAAGTACCCCAAAGTGTGGGAAGGATTCATTCAATGCTGCCAGAAAACAAATCCACAGTCCCTGTGGATCATCATGCAGCTCCCACCTCCACAACTTCTCTCTATCCTACAAACTTGTCCAGATATTCGAGCACCCTTTTTAGCTCGTGTCAGGGCTTCCAGCCTACATCAGTTGGCTCATGTTCCTCACTCCATCAGGGCTATTCTTAATGCTGAGTCCAAAAGAGAATCAGAGAAGCAGAAAGCTCTCTCTCATGATATAATTTCCCATTGCTCGGTTCACAAAAAATGCTTCAAGAGACCACGTTTGGAAGAACAAAAGAGGCAAAATATTAAAGAAAAGCAAGAGGAGATAGCAGAAGTGGGAATGCCTTCTCTTCTTATAGATGCAGAAAAGGGTGAGCCAGTGATAGCCTATGGGGATGAAAAATCTCAAGAAAATTCATTGAACTACACTACTGAAACAACAGAGTCTTCTCCACCTGATGAGCCCATAGCAGAGGATTAGCAATAAAAGAAGTTTGAAGAGCCTCCAAGTCTATTGTATGTTCTCAATAAAATCTCCGATTGACTGTTATGGTGATATATTTAAGTGATTGTATTATTATAGAAAAAACAATATCGATGTGATTTCTTATTGAAATGTCACAGAATGTCTTTATATTGAATTTTGCATGTTGCATTTAATGATGAAATAATCAGTATAGTCTAATGCAGAGGTAGACAACTTTTGGCACTCCTGATGTTGTGTACTACCTCTCCAATCATGTTCTTACAGCCAAAATGCTGACAAAGCATTAAAGGGATCCTATAGTGCCAGGAAACAAACCTGTTTTTCTGTCACTATAGGCTCTTGGAGTGCCCCCCTCCCTCGGTGCTGAAGGGGTTAAAACCCCTTCAGCCACTAACCTTAATCCAGCGCTGGTGACCTATCCTCCCCTGCTGACGTCAGCTCCCGAGTGGAGCCGCATGCGCGACCAGAGGTGCGCACATTCAAACCCACCCATAGGAAAGCATTACTCAATTCTTTCCTATGGGGATCTGTTTTGACGCTGGACTCCATAAGGACGTCCAGTGTCAAATGCAATTTACTCAGTGTAAATTGCGGAAGCGGCCTCTAGTGGCTGTAAATTGCAGAAGCGGCCTCTAGTGGCTGTCGGGGAGACAGCCACTAGAAGCTAGATTAACCCTGCAGTGTCTCTGAAACTTCTATGTTTTCAGCTTCAGGGTTAAAACTAGGGGGCCTGGCACCCAGACCACTTCATTGAGCTGAAGTGGTCTGGATGCCTATAGTTGTCCTGTAAGGGAGATTTAGTCCAAAACATGTGGAGTGCCAAAAGTTATCTCTGGTCTAATGCAATTGCTCAACAAAGTTCTCAAGGCACCCCAACTTTAAATAATTTTAAAGGGACACTATAGTCACCAAAACAGCGACAGCTTATTGAATTTGTTCTGGTGAATAGAATCATTACCTTCAGGCCTTTTGCTGTAAACATTGTCTTTTCAGAGAAAATGCAGTGTTTACATTACAGCCTAGTGATAACTTCACTGGCAATTCCTCAGAGCTGTTAGATATCCTTCCTGGGTCATGGGTGCCTGAAATGCATCCAAACATTCAGTATTTCCTCCCTCTGCATGCAGACACTGAACTTTCCTCATAGAGATTCATTGATTCAATTCATCCCTATGAGGAGATGCTGTTTGGCCAGGGCTGTGTTTGAATCATGCTGGCTCTGCCTCTTTGTCAGTCTCAGCCAATCCTATGGGGAAGCATTGTGATTGGATCAGGCTACTACTTCTGATGATGTCAGCAGACTGCTTGTTTTTCTGAGGCAAACAACATGCAGAGTTACAGCTTCAGGCTTGAATACAGTAAGATTTTGCTATATTTATGGAGGCATGAGGGGCCCAAGGGGCTAGATGGTGGTTTTAACACTAAAGGGTCGGGAATACATGTTTGTGTTCCTGACCCTATAGTGATCCTTTAACCCCTTAAGGACACATGACATGTGTGACATGTCATGATTCCCTTTTATTCCAGAAGTTTGGTCCTTAAGGGGTTAAATATAATACGCATTTAATTACGTTTTCAAAGGAAATAGAGTGCTTTTTAAATTAAGTTTATGCTCAAAATTTCCTGCTTCTGTGCATGGAGTGAAACAAAGAAAATCACAGAGACTTACAGTTTTCAAACACTGACCCAAGGTAAATGTATGCGACAGAAGGATCCTGTCATATACTAAAAAAACTTTTCTAATTGTTTTTACATATACTTAAAAAAATCGATTTCCTTTCAAAACATTTTTTAATACAATTACTTTTTATTGAGTTTCAAGAAGGAAATACATATATTTCATTATAAAACAGTGTCATCAGCATTGTATTGAGTAACATAGAGACATTACATAATGAAAGCTGTTATACATCCTTATATAAAGTCATACTTGTCAATATATTGGTGACTTTCTTATTATATATTATATGTTGCTTGATAAGCAACCGAAGAAAAATGGAAAATGATGAAAAGGAAAAATAGGGGAACATCCAAATTACTTGGAGACTTCATTACTATGATATTAAGTATTATATCGCTCAGGTTTATTTGCCTAATATAAGGGGGAAGTCGTGAAACACAGTAATCACAATAGTAATTATAAAACCCCGCCACCTGGTATATTAAATGCATAAAGGCACTTTTATAGGACAATATTGGCATGTCTTCTTAAATAGTGTTTGACAATTAATAATATTAAGACAAAGCTGAACTATGCTTACTGTATATACTCATGTATATGTTGAGACTTATCCACGGGTCAGTGCTAGTTTCGATGGAATTTTGTTCGGGAGTCGAACGGTGTTCGGGAGTTGAATACGGGAAAATGTCAACTCCCGAACGCCGTTCTCCTAGCTGTTCAGGAAGTAGAATGGGCAGGGGTACAATTTTCAGCAGGGATCGCAGACTTCTGTAGCCGACTCAGAGATCCATGCCGTTGGCGACAATGTACTGCTGCCTGCGTTCGGGAAACAACACGGGCATACACGTGCATATATACAAATGGCACCCACCCAGGGAATGCTTGTTTGTGGTTAACAGCCAGGGGTGGTCGGTGGTTACGGTTGGTAACCGAACAGAAGCCGAACAATTCCATTTGAATAACGTACCCTTGATTTATCCAAGAGTCATAGCATATTTCACAATTGTCGGTCAAAAAACTGCACTCGACTTATACACGAGATCGACTTATAGAAGAGTATATACGGTATACATATTGCTTAATTACCAGCTTCATTGTTTCCTTATTCAAAGGGCTAAGTCCTATTAGTTATATTAGCATCCCATTCTTTCCAAACCTCCATCCTAAAATCGTGTGAAATTATGGTTTGTCTTGCTGTTACTTTGCTTATAATTTGTGAGTTCTAACATAGAAGGGATTTTAGTTTTCAACCAATTTTAACTATTAATGATAAGGCAGCTATAAGGATGTGGACCATCAAATAGCTAATAGACTTAGGGTACTGGTCTTCAAACAAAAATAACAAGAGAATGGTGGGGTCATTCTGAATTGCTTATTAGTGTGTATTTGAATTAATTGAATTACCTCTTTCCAATAAACTTGTATTGTGGAGCAACTCCACCAGATATGTAACATATTGCCTACATCGCTGCCACATCTCCAACAAATATTAGATTTTAAGGGGCATATTTGTGTTATTCGAGCCGGTACCATATACCATCTATAAAATAGCTTACGTGCCGTCTCAATATGGGATGCACATAATGCCATTCCTTTAAACATATTTATTGCTTCCAACCAATTACTTTCTGGTATTTGGCGGCTGAGAGCCTTTTCCCATGCTAAGACACACGGTAGCAATTTTATTCTTTTGGTAATATTTAAAAGAGCATATATAGTTAATATAGGATTTTTGACAGGAGTCAATTGTACACAGAATTTCTCAAAGTCGGTCAGCTGATGCTCATTTACAAAAATTTAATCTATAACAACATGGGTATTCCACCAAGGTTTAATCTGCTGATATGAAAAAAAGTGCTGTGCTCCGCAATGTATATAATCGTTCCAATTGTGAAAATGTTAACATTTTACCTTCATAATATAACATATATAAATGCAAGATCCCACAGCGGTTCCATAGTTTATAATTAAAATCAGGTACAAGAACTGATAGTGGCCTCATAGGTGTAGCTAGAGAGATAGGATGACAACTGAACACGTTTCCTAGACTCATCCCAAACTGAAAGGGATGCTATCAGAGTAGGTAATGCATAGGTAAAATGTGGTCTATGTAATGGCATCAGCCACATTAACTCCGAAATGTGCATTCCGTGTGTCCAATGTTTTTCAATCATCACACACTAACCAATTCAAGAGTGCAGCTTTGTAAGGCAAACGTACCGTATATACTCGAGTACATTTTTTGTGCTGAAAAACCCCAACTCGACTTATACTCGAGTCAATGTCTGTATTATGGCAACTTACCGGATATACTCGAGTATAAGCCGAGTTTTTCAGCACATTTTTTGTGCTGAAAAACCCCAACTCGGCTTATACGCGAGTCAATAGTCTGTATTATGGCAATTTACATTGCCATAATACAGACAGGGGCTGTGGGGGCTGGCAGAGCTGTAACTTACCTGTCCTGCAGCTCCTGTCAGCTCCCTCCTCCTCCGCGCCGTCCGTTTAGCACGGCGCGGAGGAGGAGGGAGCTGACAGGAGCTGCAGGACAGGTAAGTTACAGCTCCCTGCCAGCCCCCCTCTCCCCCCACTGAACTACCAATGCCACTGGACCACCAGGGAGTAAGAGCCCCCCTCCCTGGCCAGTTAGCAAGCAGGGAGGGGGGACGAAAAAAATAATAATACAAAAAAAAATAATAATATTAAAAAATAAAAAATAATAATTAATAAAATAATTAATAATATAACAATCAAAATGCCCACCCCCACCAACACATACGCAAACACACACTGCATCACACACTCACACTTCATTCATATACACACACTGCACTCACACACTGCACTCACACACACACACACTGCACTCACACACTGCACTCACACACACACACACTGCACTCACACACACACACACTGCACTCATACACACACACACTGCACTCATACACACTCTGCACACACACACTACACTCATACACACACACTGCACTCATACACACACACTGCACTCATACACACACACTGCACTCATACACACACACTGCACTCATACACACACACTGCACTCATACACGCACTGCACTTATACGCACACACTGCATTCATACGCACACACTGCATTCATACGCACACACTGTAAATAAATATTCAATTAATATATACACACACACAATGCACTCATACACACACACACTGCACTCATACACACACACACTGCACTCATACACACACACACTGCACTCATACACACTGCACTCATACACACACACTGCATTCATACGCGCACACTGCATTCATTATATACACACACTGTAAATAAATATTCAATTAATATAATTTTTTTAGGATCTAATTTTATTTAGAAATTTACCAGTAGCTGCTGCATTTCCCACCCTAGTCTTATACTCGAGTCAATAAGTTTTCCCAGTTTTTTGGGGTAAAATTAGGGGCCTCGGCTTATAGTCGGGTCGGCTTATACTCGAGTATATACGGTACATTGTTGGGGGCTGGCAGCGAGCTGTTACTTACCTTTCCTGCAGCTCCTGTCAGCTCCCTTCTCCTCCGCGCCGGTCCGGTCAGCTCCCTCTGCAAGTCCCAGTGTAAGTCTTGCGAGAGCCGCAGGGTCAGAGCCCGTGGCAACGCTCCGCGCGGCACTCTGACTGCGAGACTTACCGTGGAGGAGAAGAGAGCTGACCGGCATGAAGGAGAGAGAAGGGAGCTGACAGGAGCTGCAGGAAAGGTAAGTAAACGCTTCCTGCCAGCCCCCATCCTGCACAGTGCCCATCCACTGGACCACCAGGGAATGAGAGCCCCCCTCCCTGGCATGTATGAAGCAGGGAGGGGGGACGAAAAAAAATATAAATAATAATATATAAAAAGCAATAATATAACAAAAAAATCATTAAAATAATAATTAAAAAATAATAATAATAAAAATGCCCACCCCCCACCAAGGCTCTGCAACACATACACAAACACACACTGCACTCATATACACACACTGCACTCATACACACACTGCACTCATACACACACACTGCATTCATACACTGCATTCATACACACACTGCACTCATACACACACACTGCACTCATACACACACACTCTGCACTCATACATACACACTGCATTCATACACACACTGCATTCATTATATACACACACTGTAAATAAATATTCAATTAATATAATTTTTTTAGGATCTAATTTTATTTAGAAATTTACCAGTAGCTGCTGCATTTCCCACCCTAGTCTTATACTCGAGTCAATATGTTTTCCCAGTTTTTGGGGGTAAAATTAGGGGCCTCGGCTTATATTCGGGTCGGCTTATACTCGAGTATATACGGTATGTTTGGAAGACCCATACCTCCCTTTTTAGTGGGCAAATATAGCGTAGTCAGTACAATCCTAGGCTTTTTGCCCTGCCAAACCAAAGGAGTTTACACTTTGTTGCATTAAGCGAAAATAAGATTGATGAACACTAATGGGAACTGTTCAATATAAATATTGCGATTTTGGTAGTAGGATCATTTTGACCGTGGCTATACTGCCTGACCAAGATATGAATTTATTATGCCAATTATGTAATATAGTATTAATTTCTTTACTAAGTTTCACATAGTTCACCTGATAAAGCCGCAATATTTGGTAAGGAAGCTGTACTCCCAAAAAAGTCAGATGGTAGGTTCTCCAGTCATATGTATATTGATTTTTTTTTTTTTTTTACAAAGTTAAATAATCGTCCTCCACCCTCACCTCAATTTCCTGTGTTTTGGTAAGATTTAATTTATAAAATGAACAGTTACTGTAGCTTTTTAAAACAGAGTGGAATACTGGCAGTGATGTTTCTGGGTCAGTTATAGTCAAATAAATATCATCTGCAAAAAGATTTACTTTGATTTCTGCTTGACCCAGCCAAATGCCACTAATAGCAGTATTTGCTCTTATGGAAGCTTCTAGTGGTTCCAGTGCTACTATGTATAACAATGAATAGAGTGGACATCCCTGTCTTGTCCCATTAGAGATATCAAAGAGGTCAGATAGGAACCCAGCATTAAAAACTCTGGCAGACGGCTTACTATATGATGCTGATATCTGTTATGGCCCCCAGCTCGCCCCGAGGTGCGGCACAGCCACACCAATGAACTGAGCTTACCTGCTCAGCGGCGAGTTGAGAGCCGCTCCGCCGGCTTTTCCTGGCCGCCTGCCCTAAAGAAAAATGGCGGTGACCACGCGGTCGCACCCATTTATAACCCCGCCCCCATGGTCATACGAAAGTGCATGTGACGTTAGAACGTCAACGTACACGCACATTCTGGGGTCAGAGGTCACCCTTTGACCAATCACAGTTTAAATCGCTGAAGCTACCCAGTACATTGCCCTGTCGTGGTTTCCTGTCCTGGTTCCCGAGAGTGCGTTTTCTGTTCCTATTATTGATATTCCCGGTGTATTGATCATTCCTGACTACTCTGATTTCTGGTTTCCCTGACTTTGCTTGTTTATTGGTATTGTATATTTCTGGCTTCCTTGATCTCGGCTATCCCTTGACCATTCTCTGTCTTTAATGTATTAGTCTGGCTATTCTAAGGACCGGTTTCCATTCTGTCTTTTTCCGTTCTGTCTTTGTAGATGGTGCATAGTTCTGCGTGCTGGACCACACCAGCAGTCGTGACAATATCGCTGATAGGACTTGAGGCGGGAGTTTAAACTTTTGCAGTACTGCTCGTAAAAAAAAAAAAAAAAACAATTTAGTCAGTCAAACACCTTTTCGGCATCTAGGAATAATAAAAGGCTGTTTGGCGTTGTTTTATGCATACTGTGTAGAGTTGCTAAACTTGATTAACCCCTTAGTGACCAGGCCGTTTTTTTAAATTCTTGCCGCTGGGACCAAGGCTCTTTTTAAATTTCTGTGGTGGTTGTGTTTAGCTGTAATTTTCCTCTTACTCATTTACTATACCCACACATATTATATACTGTTTTTCTTGCCATTAAATGGTCTTTCTAAAGATACCATTATTTTCATCATATCATAATTTACTATAAAAAAAATTATAAAATATGATGAAAAAATAAAAAAAAACACTTTTTTTAACTTTGACGCCCAAAATCTGTTATGCATCTACAACTGCCAAAAAACACCCGTGCTAAATAGTTTCTAAATTTTGCCCTGAGTTTAGAAATGCTCAATGTTAGCATGTTCTTTGCTTTTTTTTGGAAAGTTATAGGGGCTATAAGCACAAGTAGCACTTTTCAACTTGGAATTTTCAGTTAGTCATCATGCACCCATGTCCTATTTGGGACATTTTTGAAGCCGGACAATATAATTTACCCCCATCAAACCATATATTTTTGAAAAGTAGACACCCTAGGGCAGTGATGGCGAACCTATGGCACGCGTGCCACAGGTGGCACACCGAGCCCTCTCTCTGGGCACGCGGCCACAGGTCCGCCATCACTGCAGAATAGGCGCCTGCCTGCCCGAAACGGCAGGCGCCTATTCTGCTTCCGGGTCGGGAGGCAGGGGGAGGGATCTGTGTAGCAGCTCCCCTGTCCTCCCGCGCGATGCTGTGTGGAGCGTTGCCGAGCGTTACCATGGCAACGCTCCACACAGCATCGCGCGGGAGGACAGGGGGAGCTGCTACACAGATCCCTCCCCCTGCAGTACTTACCACCACCGGACCACCATGGATGGCTGTGTCCCCCCCCCCCCACACTTCATTGAAGGTAAGAAGGAGGGGGGTGGGATACTAACACACCACCCCTACCCCCCCAGCAGCACCCCACCCCCCCAGCACCACCACAGCACCACCCCTACCCCCCACAGCACCCCCCCATCCCCCCAGCAGCACCCTACCCCCCCAGCACCAACCCTACCCACCACAGCACCACCCCTACCCCCCCCCCCAGCAGCACCCTACCCCCCAGCACCACCCTACCCCCCCAGCACCACCCCTACCCACCACACCACCCTACCCCCCACAGCACCACCCCTACCCCCCACAGCACCACCCCTACCCCCCACACCACCCTACCCCCCACAGCACCACCCCTACCCCCCACAGCACCACCCCTACTCCCCACAGCACCCTACCCACGACAGCACCCTACCCACGACAGCACCCTACCCCCTACAGCACCACCCCTACCCCCCACAGCACCACCCCTACCCCCCACAGCACCACCCCTACCCCCCACGCAGCACCCTACCCCCCCAGCACCACCCCTACCCACCACAGCACCACCCCTACCCCCCACAGCACCACCCCTACCCCCCACAGCACCACCCCTACCCACGACAGCACCCTACCCCCCACAGCACCACCCCTACCCCCCACAGCACCACCCCTACCCCCCAGAGCACCACCCCTACCCCCCACAGCAGCACTCCACCCCCCCAGCAGCACCCCTACCCCCCCAGAAGTACCCCTACCCCCCCAGAAGTACCCCTACCCCCCAGAAGTACCCCTACCCCCCCAGAAGTACCCCTACCCCCCAGAAGTACTCCTACCCCCCAGAAGTACCCCTACCCCCCACACAGTACCCCTACCCCCCCACAGCACCCCTACCCCCCCACAGCACCCCTACCCCCCCACAGCACCCCTACCCCCCAACACACAGTATCCCTTCCCCTCGACACAGTACCCCTTACCCCCCACAGCACAGCTCCCCTACCCCACACTCAGCACCCCTCTCACACACACACACAGCACCCCCCCAAACACACACAGCACCCCCCCAAACACACAGCACCCCCCCCCCAAACACACGCACCCTCCCCCACACACACGCACCCTCCCCCACACACACACACCCTCCAACACACACACGCACCCTCCCCCACACCCCCCCCCCACACACACGCACACACCCCCACGCACACACACACACACACCCACGCACACGCACCCCCCCCCCCCCACACATGCAATTGCCGTGTTGGCACTTTAAGGGAAAAAAAGTTGGCATGTATTGCGGTTTGGGCACTCGGGCTTAAAAAGGTTCGCCATCACTGCCCTAGGGTATTTCTTTTTTTTTTTTATCCACATTTTGATTTTTTTTTTTTTTAGTAAATATTCAATCTCCAATTAGATCTAGTTTTGACAAATTCATCTTTGATAACCAAAATTAATGCATTATGGTCTGACCATGGAATATTGGTAATTAAAATCTTCTTAACCATTCTAGCAATATTAATTTCTGTCAATATGTAATCTATTCTTGAATAGACTTGATGTGGATAGGAAAAACACGTATAATCCTTTTCCATAGGATGCCATATGCGCCAAATGTCCATAAGGCCTGCCTTTTTGATAATCTCATTAAATCTTAGGGAAGATTGTTTTAAATATCCTTTATTCTCATTATTATTTAGTTTATTTCTATCCATAATAGGGTCCAATAAACAATTGAAATCTCCCAAATATATTATTTTTCCCTGTTTAATTTTATCAACTTTATCCACAAGTTTATTCAAGAACCTTATGGGGGCTTTATTTGGTGCATATAAATTTACAATAGTGTATATAGGTTATTTATCTCACATATTATTATAATGACTCTTCCTTCAGTATCAGAGTCTTGATGAATTAGTTTAAAATCTATTTTTGAGGATATTATAATTGCTACCCCTCTTTTCTTCTTTTTAAGCATAGAAGATTTAAAAATAAATGGAAATTCTTTTGAACTAAATCTATCTTTCTCTTTTTCTAGCCAGTGGGTCTCTTGTATTCCACAGATATGTATTGATTCCTTCCTAATAAAGTCTGTGAGAATAACTATTTTTTGCGGTGAATTTAACCCTCTTACATTCAAGGATGCTATTCTAAGCATGTCCTCATTCTATCTAGCTCCCTTCTCTCCAGCATGGAGACACCCTAGGGTATTTCAAATGGTGGTTGTAGCGGAGCTGCAATATTAAATCCCACGATCTCCGCTGGTATAGAAAGTAATCCAAAGTAAAGCGCTGTAAAAGAAGGCAATATCCCAAATCCCCCAGTAACCAGACGAAACACAGTTCTGGGAGTCAACTGAGGTTTTTATTCACAGCTCCAGTATTTATGTGGTTCCCCATGCAAGGGGTTTCATAAGTCACATTACAGGGGTATTACAGTAGAGGACTACATGGGGAACTGAAAATACAGAGCATTTCTCCCACCATGCACTGCTGTACGAGAGGGATACTCCCACTAGAATATCCTGTTAAGTGGATTATCCCTCCGTACAGCAGAACCGGGTTTTAACATACAAATCCATAACTTTAGTTTTATTCGTGTGATTATGATAAATGGCCTTTCGGTAGATAGCTGGAGTCTGAGCGCATACTTTGTGCGAGTTCTGCTCAGATCCCAGCATAAATAACCGAACGGCGCACGAAAACATACTTTATATCACATTCTCCTAAAAGTACCAAACACCGATTGGGGAACACAATATTGAAATACCGGAGCTCCCGAACAGCCTGGAAGCCCAGCGGTGTTTGCGCCATCGAGTAGCCGATTTTAGTTCCAGGCGCTCGACGACCAAACACTGCTGGGTTAACAAAGGATCCAAGATGACCGACCGCTGCGTGGTCGGTAGCCGAACGACGGCCACACAGGAAAGTAATTAACTTTCCCCTATGTGTGTGGGTTCCTGTTCGGTACTTTATTCGTTTCACGAACAGCATGTAAAGTCACTGTTCGTGAAACGACCATATGAATGCTCTATAGTACAACATTACAGGCATACATTTAAACACAGAATTCCAGCGGCTTTTTACAGAAAACCTTTAAAGGTACAGTAATATGATCTAAAGTGGCTAGGTTTGCCACAGTGGTATTTTAACACTTTCCATGCACTAATTCTACCACCAGTCTCTGTCAAACATTTGGGTAGTCATTTTTTGTGTTATTTTTCACACACATTCTACTTTAGGCATGGATTATCAGCTCCTATTAGGTGTTGCTGCCAAAGAACCCCCCAATATGTGTTCAGCAACATCTCCTGAGTACAGCAATACCACCCATGTATAGGTGTGTCGGGTTCTCTGGGGGCTAAAAGACCTTATTTGGAGGGTGCGCATTCCAGTTTTCCAACTTGGAATTTTCACAGTTAGTCATCATGCACCCATGTCCTATTTGGGACATTTTTGAAGCCGGACAATATAATTTACACCCATCAAACCATATATTTTTGTAAAGTAAACACCCTAGGGTATTTCAAATGGTGGTATTTTAACACTTTCCATGCGCAATAATTCTACCACCAGTCTCTGTCAAACTTGGATAGTCATTTTTTTTGTTATTTTTCTCTTACATTGTACTTTAGGCATGGATTTTTAGTTCCGTTTATGTGTTACTGACAAAGAAACCCCCAATATGTGTTCATCAACATCTCCCGAGTACAACAGTGCCCCCAATGTACAGGTTTTATGGGCTTTTGCAAACTTACAGGAGTCAAATGTAGGGCTTTTCCATGTTTGCGCATTTAAATTTGCCAGATTGGTTTGCTGGGCATATGTTGCCTTTGAGACCATATAGCAGCCCAGGAATTAAAATTAACCCCATCATGGCATACCATTTGTAAAAGTAGACAACCCAGGGTATTCAAAATGGGGTATGCCCATTTTTTTGTAGTTGCCACTTAGTCACAAACGCTGGCCAAAGTTAGCATTTTTCTTTGTTTTTTGATTTTTTTTTACACAAAAACTGCACTTTTACTGGTGATTTCATAATCTGAATACGTTTTACTAATTTAGAACACTCATATTTGTGTTCAATGAAGTCTCCCAAGTATAAAAAATACCCCCCAGGTACAGGTTTTATGGTGTTTAGGAAAGTTACAGGGTCAATATAGGGCTTGCCCGATCTAGTTTGCCAGATTGGTTTGCTGGACCTTTGTTGCCTTTTGAGACCATATGGTAGCCCAGGAATGTGAAATAACCCCATCATGGCATACCAATTTCAAATGTAGACAACCCAGGGTATTCCAAATGGGGTATTTCCAGTCTTTTGTTGTAGCCACTTAGTCAAAAACGCTGACCGAAGTTAGCGGTTTTATTTGTTTTTGTATACATGTTTTGGTTTTTAATTTTTATATATATGTATTAAGGCCGTTTGGCCTGTATTTGTGGGAGGGGCTTAAATTAATTCACTCCCCTATATAAGGGACACCCCTTACCTGACTCATATCGCTTGAGGTCAGCATCAGAATGATTTCCACTTCCAGGTCATCCAGACGCCATTTTACCTGATTACTCCATAAGGTTTTCTAAGCTGAGCTGTGTGGAATCCAGCCACAGGCTTTTCCGCCCTACCACCAATCCATCGCCGTGGATGGTGTCCAAGTGACTCACAAACCGTAAGTCGACCTACCCGTTACGCCAGGCATCAGTCCAATGGCACCATGCATGGGTCAGGTCCTCACTTTACGGCTGCATTTTGTCTAAGTCTGTTCTAAAACCATTGCATGTTCATGCATATCATTAGTTTAAACGCACTTGTTTATATCTGTCACTGGCTTATTTCGAGCATTAGCATACTCCTGAACGGGAACACATTCTGTTTCAATTGCCTAAACATACTAGGCAATTCTGACAACAAAAAGTTGTTTCAAGGGGACTAACACCTGGACTGTGGCATGCCGGAGGGGGAACCATGGCAAAATTCCCATGGAAAATTACATAGTTGATGCAGAGTCTGGTTTTAATCCATAAAGGGCATAAATCACCTAACATTCCTGAATTGTTTGGAATAACGTGCTTTAAAACATCAGGTATGATGTTGTATCGATCAGGTAGTGTAAGGGTTACGCCCGCTTCACAGTGACAGACCAAACTCCCCGTTTAACACACCGCAAACAGTCCATTTGCACAACCGCAAACTCCCCATTTGCACAAGGTTGGATAGCAAGCTAGCCATGTCCCGTTCCTTGTCCTCACTGATGTCATTGAAGGTCTCTTCCTTCACCCAGCCACATACAACACCAAGGGTCCCCGAAAGGTGACAACAAGCCCCCTGTATTTTTTTTTTAAAATGTACACTACTGTTACACCAGATATGAGTCGCACTGGTGTGACACTGTGCCCTGGCAGGCACTGAAACGCACACGTGTGAAGGAAACTGACTGCTAGTATTTCATCCAGGTTACCGATTGATGGTTCGATATTCTGAGCCCTCTCTGATTTACTGTACATGACTATTCGATATTCCCACAAATTTTATATAGCATTTTATGTTTGTTTGAGACCACCTTAAAAATATTGGATATCGCTAAAAATCATGATCACTATATACTTTCTCTACAAACCTCTAAAACAAACCAAACTACTCATCCATCCGCTATACCACTTTATCCCACCTAGAACTAGTGCCCAGTTAAAATACTTGACTCTTACTTACCCACACTCAGTCATGCCACACACATTTCACCACTACTCTCACGGAATCCCTCTGACTACGGGTAAATTCATCTTCTACATCAGAACACTACTCCTAAGATTGGGTTGTATCCATGTCTCGGGTCTTTCATTTAGAATAGGGGCAGCTTCGGTCTCCTTCAACACTGACACTCCAGTGCATATTATGAAAAGATTGGGCAGATGGAAATCCTCAGTCTACAACCGATATATTCCTCATCCCGAGAAAGAAATGAGGAAAGCTTTTAAAAGTTTGGCTTTGTAAATTTGATGCAATAAGTGTGTTTTTCTTTAATACCTTTTCACCCTCTTTGCATGAACCCGCTTTACATATATTACTAATATGTTTCTGAACATATATATTATATTATTCACTCACTCACTCACTCTCTGGGCCAGCCTAAGACATCATGCTGCCTAGGTCCAATGATAAATGACTATGGGGGATAATGTATAGTAAACACAGATTACTGGCTATGGCGGGGATAATGTATAGTAAACACAGGTTACTGGCTATGGGGGGATAATGTATAATAAACACGGGTTACTGGCTATGGGAGGGATAATGTATAATAAACACAGGTTTCTGCTATGGGGGGATAATGTATAATAAACACAGGTTACTGGCTATGGGGGGATAATGTATAATAAACACAGATTACTGGCTATGGGGGGATAATGTATAATAAACACAGGTTACTGGCTATGGGGGGATAATGTATAATAAACACAGGTTTCTGGCTATGGGAGGGATAATGTATAATAAACACAGGTTACTGGCTATGGGAGGATAATGTATAATAAACACAGGTTACTGGCTATGGGAGGATACTGTATAATAAACACAGATTACTGGCTATGGGGGGATAATGTATAATAAACACAGGTTACTGGCTATGGGGGGATAATGTATAATAAACACAGGTTACTGGCTATGGGAGGATAATGTATAATAAACACAGGTTACTGGCTATGGGAGGATAATTTATAATAATAAACACAGTTTACTGCCTATGGGAGGATAATGTATAATAATCAAAGGTTACTGGCTATGGAGGATAATGTATAATAAACACGCACACAAAAAAAAAATTAAAACAAAGAATGCAGCTTCAGAATTAATCTAAATTGTATGATGTCTAGGAGGTGGGAGGGTCTGGGAGGGAGGGTCTGCTGCTGATTGGCTGGAATGTGTCTGCTGACTGTGAGGTACAGGGTCAAAGTTTACTGAATGATGACGAATAGGGGGCGGACCGAACATCGCATATGTTCGCCATCCGTGGCGAACGCGAACAAGCTATGTTCGCCAGGAACTATTCGCCATCGAACCGTTCGGGACATCACTATCCCTGACATACCAGGCTCACGGTTCGTGCAATTTTCTACCAAACGGGACTAGTTCATGCATTTACTATTGTACTACATACACGTTTCGTGCGTTTGCAACCCACTAACAGAACTTTGGTTTGTTACAATGAATGTTATTAAGCTATTATGTTCACATATTGTATATTGTCAAACGGGTTTGGATTAACCCCTTAAGGACACATGACATGTGTGACATGTCATGATTCCCTTTATTCCAGAAGTTTGGCCCTTAAGGGGTTAAAAGGGTATTTTTACCATACAATCAGCATTTGTGACCCCTACTGGTCAACAGCAAAACTGTCTTCATATGTCATATACAATTTACCAGCCAATATAAATTACACATAAGATTGTTTTAAACATAACCATAAATTAAACTCACAGGCTCATCTTCAGGTTTAATTCACAATAATTTACATTTCACAACAGTGGTTCTATCAACACTGCCACCTACAGGTCCACCTACCTACAGGTTACAAACACCAAAACACTGACACCTATAGGTCAACAGACAAACCACATTTCACATACCAATCAGTATCCAACTACACTGCCACCTATAGCGCACTCTGCAGATTTCCAGTGTACTTGTATTTTGCAACACCATGTTCACTGACCCCTACCATTCAAAAGACATACAACAATTCTCATAGCAAGTAGTATATCAACATCTGGTATAAATACATATATTATTACACAGTAGCAGACGCATCTGTATATACGTAACTGGTAATATAGTTCACATACATTTTTCACAGCACGCTGCTCACACAACTTTCCCCTAGCAAGGGGACATACAAGGTGGGGACAGACCACTTTTTCACTTGTACATACGGCATTTAATGGGTTAAGATTGATACATATTTAACCAGTATGGCTACGATGTTTAATATTTACACATCACAGCACTTTACTTTTCACATATACTGTACGTATTAAGATAAGCTTGGTCTATGCCATATTTCCTTATGCCATACGGTTTTATCCATTCAGGTTACAGTTACTACTTAAAAACCTATACGGATTGTCAGGTTCAATATCATACTACCAGGTACATACACCTGCTCACGTAGTTATCCATCTCTTACCTTCCCTGGAATAGTAATAGCATACTGGCAATTAGGGTTCTAGGGCCCAATAGGTATTACCCCCTTTTTTCTCTGCATTATGCTTCGGTTAGTGGTCCCACGAGGCCAACACCCCGCCTCATACTCGAAGGCATACACCCCTCGGGCCACTCGTGAGCTAGCCGCCTCATATTGTATCATAGAGAGGGCCTCACCTGTCACTCCCCTTCCTATTTTCTGGTTACTGTCACCGAGAGGCCAACATCCTGCCACAACGTTTGGTGGCCACACATAATCCCTTCGCGCCAAGCATAGATAGAGCCTCTCAAGCCACTTGGCAACTAGCAGGGCCTCACCAGTCATCCAAAAAACACCAAGCCTAATTGTTTCGCCTTACGGCTTAGCTAGCAAGCCAGTACAAGACCCCTGGGTACAAATAATAATTGCAATCTTTGTTATTTAAGTATTTCTCGAAAAGATGGTGAAGAATCACCTCTTCCTAGCACCCCGGCTAGAATTGATACACCTTCAAGCAGAGGAAATGTTGCTAGTCCAGCAGCAATCAGATCCTGGACGATCCCACACATTACCAGTGACCTAAGGAGGTGACAAATCCCCTACCCTGCCACAGCAAGGAAAGCAGAGTTATTCAAACTCCTCCATACATCAACAGACAACACGGAGGCAGGGGAAGGCCCAGCTACACCAACTCAGGTGACACCCAGGCCATGCTAGCCTCACTCATAAACTCATGAGCCAAAAATTATAACAGACTGGCAATCTCGAGTCGGTCACCACAGCCCTCACAAGGCTGGGCCTCACGCTACTGTACAACCAGCACCAACCGAAACTCGGTTACCTGGTACAATCAGTTCTTATGACAGACAAGACGTTAACCCTGCACATATGATCCCAGCACATTGGGGAAACAAGGCATATATATGTATGATGATGTATCTGTGATGGTCAGATCCAGGGATTCCAGGTAAATCGGGAACTGACCATCCCTTGGTTGGGTTGGCATTTGGTATATGTAGAGATGTTTATTGGTGCAGGTACCCATACAGAAGGTACCCATACAGAAGGGATTTTGTCAAATGGACGCGCACTCTCAGGCTCTCAGCACTCTCAGCACTCTCAGGCTCCAGGTATCAGCACCTCTGAACTACCAGAGACAATTGATATGAGTAGTTGCATTGCATATAGACTGTTGCATATATGTTCAAATGGTTCAGGGCACATGACAAACCATGTGTCCAAATACAACTTACAAATAACGTACTCACCATCTGTACACACCAATGCATTTTCAGCACTACTGACTCATCACCCTTCCAGACGTAAATTTACTAAAGCTCTGGAGCTTCAAAGGGGTCCAATACAGGTATCATAAATACACCTTCAAGGAATATAACATGCCCTCACTTACAACAGAACCATTGGCTGTAAACACACTCATAGCCAAGATTTGCAGAGGAATCTTCCAATCTCCACCATTTACAGCATGGCACCAAACACAAACACATTGGTATTGTCACAAGGAAATCTTCCCTTAAACAAAGACTAACCATAGACCTCTGCTACCCCAAGTCTCAACTCCCTTATACCCTGCGAGGAGTTTCCTTACTATACAACACCATTGATCTACCTTTACAGCTCTCACTCAAGCATGGGTTGAAGCTTGGTTAAGTAAGACCAATATCATCAACACAGTAAACGGCTACCATCTACCCTACACACTGGCACTTACATGGCATAAAATGGGCAATCCTTTCCTCGCTCAACTTTCGGGCTACAGATTAGCCTACTATCGATATTCGCAGATACTCTGTGCTGGTTATGATAACATATCCAGAGTCCTTACAGTCATACACTATCTAGAAGACTTCTTGTTGATCAAAGATAACATATTTTTCACTAGAAGCCTCACGGCAGCTTAGTCTGGTTGACCACTTGTGCGTCCCAGTACCCCATAAGAAACAGAAGGCCCAGACATTATCATCACATTACTGGGCATACAACTTGTGTCGGCATCCATACACGCAAGTTACCACAAGACAAATAGGGAACATTCTCAACTACATCAATCACTACCTCCTGCTTAGTACTTACAACTGCAAGGAACTACAATCCCTACCAGTTCCCTTAATTTTGCCATGCCAATCATACCACAAGACCACGCTTTCACATCCAGAGTACTTTCCCCTTTTTTCCACACTTCCAACATGACGATCAGAGGATGTCCCTAGACACCCCAGCAACAGCAGACCTGCACATGGGGGGGGGGGGGGGAGGATTTCTTAACCACTTGGCATGGTAAAAGCATGTTCTTTCCAGG